>NC_060126.1:437654904-438863833 GCF_021461395.2 Schistocerca americana | reverse complement strand
ACTATCGGGGTTAGTCATCCTCCAGCCTGGGTGATCTTAAATGAACAGTTGCTATATCATATCGTGTATGCAGTGTCCAAACCCTTAGCCACACAGAATATCAGAATGCCAGAATGTTCTACCAGTGGCAGTTGCGAAGATGCATGAATATCTACTTTTCACAACAAAGGTACTGTTCACAAATGAGGTTGATTTCATGCATTATAGGACTGACAGGTTTCATGATCAACATGTGTGGCTGATGCAGACCTACTTGCGGTTGTAGAAGGCAGGAGTTAGCATCGAATTTCTGTTAATGTATGGGTAGAAGTTAGTAGCGATAGACCAACTGGACCTTGCATAATACAAACAAGCTGACTGATGCCAGGTAGCTTCCCTAACAAACAATTTGTCTTTCCTGCTGGAGATGGTACCATTCCAACGATGGCTGGAGATATGTTTCATGCATGATGCAGCAATAACCCATTTTCTCGTCAAGAAGCTACATACCGTGGATCCACTCGTTCCCTGATCTCGTATTCCTGGTTCTAAAGACCCTTGAATTCTTTTGTGAATACAAGCCCTAGTAATGTTGTATTTATGACTTATCGGCTTATGCTGAGAACACTATTACAGATTCTGAATAGTCCGAAATGATGTAGTGCCATCCATTCGCAGATTAAACCTAAGCAAAATACTGTCATTTAAACTACTACCCTCATAGATACAGCAGCTGGAGAGGTCCCTCATTCCTAGTGCACCATTGACCCCAAGCGATTTACCCACTCATTTTACGCGACCTCAATTCCCAATGAAGGTTTCCCTTACAATATCAATAAACAAGTCACAAGGGCAGAGAGGTGTGGGAGGAGAAGATGGACAGAGAGGGGAGTGGGATGAAATTGACATAGATAGAAAGGGAGAAGGAAGGGAAAGACAGAGAGAGGAGGGAAGGAGCAGATTAGGACAGATAGGCAGTTTCCATACATATTGAGCAAATACGAAGAATTGCTGGATTCACAAGTAGAATAGATATAACTCATCTCATCACCCTCATGTCATTAAGTTTGTATTCCTGTTTAACTTGTTAAGAAGTGGCTAACTCCCTTCCCCACCGCCGATCGTTTCCAGTATATGGGGCATACTAAGTAAAGGACAGTGTTTATTACAGCTGTCTGTGAAACAAAAAAAAATGTGTTCAGAGAACCCATGGAAAGTAATAGTTAACACTTAAAGTTACACCATTTCTCAGTGAAAGCTAACCAGAATTTTTAATAACTTTTGCAGTCTTACCAATGCTTAGTATGCCCGAAGGAGCAGCCAGCAGTAAGATGGCTAGCAGGGCAACGGGGTTCCTCATGTCGACTGCAGCCGAGGAGAAAATGGCGGATGGCTGGCTAGTATATCCTCACAAGCTTCCTCCTTACCTCTTCCCTCCGTCAGATGGCCTCATACCAGAGCCGCCACAAGTGTCCAGTGGGGAGTTATATTCTGCGACTGTTGGTAAAAGTTGTTTCTCGCAACGCCGGTATATACATCTCCCGCAATCTTACCGCTTCAGAAACATTTTACTTTAAAACAGTCGTTTATGTGAGCGTCATATTTGCATTCAACGCCCTGAGAGGTTCTTCCGTTATTACAGGCTATATTGCGCGGAGATAAAGTGAAGAAAAACTTGCCGTACCTCAGAAACCTGCGACGTCAATGCAAGTGTTTCGACACCAACATCACTGCCAAGGAAGACCGTGCGAGTGTAATCCAGCGGTGTCAGTTATCGGAAGACGGTAGCGTAGTAATTGATTCTACATCTACATATACATACTGTGCGAAGTGCTGTACAGTGCGTGGTGGAGGGTAGCTTGAATCATAGCTAATCTTTTCCCCTTCCTGCTTCTCATACAAATGCATGAATGACCCCGCACAATCCCTAGCCTGAATTGTTCTCTCCTTATCGTTCTTCACAGTTGATCAACGTTAGAGGCATAGTATTCTCCCGTGTATTGTCGCCATTTGGAATTCTGTAAGCCTCCTCAATAGCGTTTCACAAAAAGATCGTTTTCTACTTTCCAAGGATTCCTATTTAAGTTCACGTAGCATGGCACTGTATATAGTACAGTAGCAACAGAATAAGGCGGTGCAGTTGTTAGAAGACTGACCTCATACTATAAAGGATGCTCTGTCAGGCCATCCCGATTTAGGTTTACAGTGATTTTCCTAAACCTTTAAGATGTATGTAGGGATGGTACCTACAGGAAATCCATGGCCGATCACCTCTTTTAACCTCGTAGAAACAAGTTAGAACAAGTGTCGTCCAAAACAACGTATTGGTTTGTACTGCTCAACAAGTCCTTAACATAAGCATATACAGAAAATACTTTTGTGTTTAATCCTGACACATGGTCATGTAACTCACACACCTGCGTAGGTATAGAGGTCGTCGGCCTCATTTATTGGAAAACCGATAGTATACTTTTATTTATTTTAGTGTTCTGCCCGTCAAACAGATCCCAACATAATATTATATCTCCATTTTTCTCTGTCTTCCGCCATTTATTCCATTACATAAAAGTCCTGCATTTTCATTTTGTCTACCGCATGGAATCTTTTCCTCCAACTTTTTCTTTTCTCTTTTAACATCCAGTCTGATGTATCTCCCAGTAAGCACTGTCTTCGTAGACAGAGTTGTAACAACTTTTTTTGTTTTTAAATGTGCAATATTTGACATTTTTTCACCAATCCTTCTTAATACTTTTTCTTTCGTACTGTTTCTGACTAGCTATCCTCTCCATCTCATATTTCAAAGGACTCCAAACTTTTTCATCTTCGTTCCATAATGTGCACGTTTGTGAGCGATACAAAAGCACACTCCACACAAAGTGTCTATAGACGATCGGAAAACATTATTCCCTGATTCTCTTCATAAGCTAATGTATTGGAACGAACACAAACACGAAAACTTTCGACTACACTGCAGATGCATAGTCACTGGTATCAGACATAACCTTCAAACTCACAACGATGCCCATCTGGAGCGACTGAAGAGAGAATGGCACCATGAACCTACTGCTGGTGAGGGTAGATGATGATGATGATGATGAGCGTTTGGCGGCGTTGGCCGGGAGGCCCCTCGCGGGGCAGGTCCGGCCGCCATATCGCAGGTCTTATTACATTCGGCGCCACATTGGGCGACCTGCACGCCGGATGGGGATGAAATGATGATGAACACAACACAACACCCAGTCCCTGAGCGGAGAAAATCTCCGACCCAGCCGGGAATCGAACCCGGGCCCAGAGGACGGCAATCCGTCACGCTGACCATTCAGATACTGGGGCGGACAGGGTAGATGCTGGACATAGATTGATTACAAGGAGAACAACTACTGATTCTATAATGGTTTTAGTGAGTGCAAGATGTACAGAATTTCTAAACACGTAGAAACGTAAATGTTGTTGAAGTTCGTTAGTTAATTTTATAACCGTATTTATTTTTAAAACCTTATTTTTTATCAACGCAGTTCTCTATGGTTATTGCTAAAAGAACAAATACAAATTAAGAGAAAGAATGGTATATATGGTCTCTGGCGCAGTGAGGAAAGGCATTCTTCGTTGTAGATTGAACTCTCAAAAGGTATTACAAAGCATACACAAACTTTTCGGAAGCGAAACTAAATACGAGAAGGATTGATCAGTGTTAAAAAGAAGGCATAAACCAATAACTTTGGAGTATAATCACATCCAATCTTAATCCCACTTGTAGTTGTAGCTTGAAATGCGTTTCAGAACTGGAGAACGTGCTAAATTTAGCAACTCGGAGTACCAATAAACTATCGTCGCTATTTTAGACAATAATTCGGCACATTCTCGACGCTACATCACTCGTTGTTTCCAGAATAATACGAGCTTTGTATAGGGTAACTAGCATATCGTTAAGAACACAAACAGGAAACAATTTTTAGAAAAATTGATAGAGAAATTAATTTCAAGTAATACTGATTTCTTTAAAGATGGATCAGATTAAAACATTGAAAATCTTGTAATATGATCATTGAAGCAGATAAAATAGTTACCCCAAAGGAAAACATATTCATCTGGAATGAGGCGCTAACAAAACTTAAAACAAATAGAGAGAACACGAGGAAGGAAGCTGAATCCACGGGAGACAATAGTGGTAAGGCGCAATAAGCACCCAAAATTTAAAACTACAATAAAAGAATAATAAAGCAGCACTTTCAACAAATTCATTGAAATTTTATATTACAGGAAAGAGAGCGAAAACACTTATAAATATACTGGTAAACTTGAAAAATAGACAACATCCTATCAACCTCTCTAGCACGAAAAATATGTTACATAAACATCAAAAAATAGCAAATGCCTTCAATAAATTGTGTTCTCAGTATAAAAGTATATTCAAAGAGTTTAAGAAGAAAGATAAAACAATGAAACTTTTAGATGCAATGGAATTGTTACTGTCAGTAAAGAAAGAAATATGCAGATCACACATATCTGCTATCTGGAAAAAGTTCATCATTATATCAATATTAAAACCAGGGAGATTGGCAGAAAATTTGGAAAAGTAGAGACACTTATTTTTAAAAATAGTATTATTAGCTAAAACTATGGAGAAGACGATAAACTGTCGATTGTCATGGTACTTTGAAACAGAGAACCTTCTTCTCTGAACCAATAAGTATTTACAGAATTCCTTTCACACACTAATCAGATTTTAAACATCTCACATGAAGCAAAAGAAGATCTGAGCATCAGGATAACTTTCCTGATATTGTTTGTTGATTTTAAAGGAGCCGCTGACTATATATGTAAGGGAAAATTGGCCATAAAAACTAACAGAATTAAATGTTGCTCTGGATATGTGACTCCATACAAGAAACATTATGTACAAGTAAGATGAATAATACATTAAATAAATACTATAATACCAGGAAGATGTTTTCCTGAGGCTGCTGTGACCAGTGCATCGTTACTTAATATTTTCATCATGACTTGTTCTCATACATATGTACAACAGAAAAAATCAAACAATAAAAGAAATCAATTAAGAAATAATATCAACCAAGTGATAAATCGCATTTCAAAGTGGTCAAATGGGAACCCTATCCAAATAAACACTGAGAAAACCTAATATCAAATATTTTCTTTGTGTTACTCCCACCCAGAAGTAACTCTGAAAATCGGGGAAGAAGATATACAGCAGAATGAGTACTCTAAATATCTATGGATATACAGCCTATGGATCAAAAATTAAACTGCTAGAGCCACATACATAAATCTGCTGAGAAAGAGCCGCAGACTCAGCGTACACAAGATATTAGTTGCTAGAAAGCGAGGATGTCTAAGGCCAGTGCTCAATTTTGGTCATCAGTCCTCTGACTGGTCTGATGCGGCCCGCCACGAATTCCTCTCCTGTGCCAAGCTCTTCATCTCAGAGTAGCACTTGCAACATAAGTCCTCAATTATTTGCTGGATTTATTCCAATCTCTGTCTTTCTCTACAGTTTTTGCCCGCTACAGCTCCCTCTGGTACTTGTAAGTCATTCCCTCATGTTTAACAAATGTCCTGTCAGCCTATCCCTTCTCCTTATCGATATTTTCCACATATTCCTTACCTCTCCGATTCGGCGCGGAACCTCCTCATTCCTTACCTTATCAGTCCAGCACACTTATCTCAAATGGTTCGATTCTCTTCTGTTCTAGTTTTCTCACTACCATAGAATGCTATACCCCAGACGTACATTCTCAGAAATATCTTCCTCAGATTAAGGCGATATTTGATATTAGTATACTTCTCTTGGCCAGGAATGCACTTTTTGCCATTGCTAGTCTGCTTTTGATGTCCTCCTTGCTCCGTCCGTCATTGGTTCTTTTACTGCCTAGGTATCAGAATTCCTTAACTTCATCTACTTCATGACCCTGAATCCTGATGTTAAGTTTGTCGCTGTTCTTATTTCTACTATTTCTCGTTACTTCTGTCTTTCTTCGATTTACTCGCAGTCCATACACTGTACTCATTAGACTGTTCATTCCATTCAGCATATCATGTAACTCTTCGTCACTTTCATTCAGGATTGCAACATCGTCAGCGAATCGTATCATTGATATCTTTTCAGCTTGAATTTTATTTCCACACCTGAACCTTTCTTTTATTTCCACCATTGCTTCCTCGATGCACAGATTGAACAGTAGGCTACATCCTCGGCTTACACATCCTTTAATAAGAGCACTTCATTCTTGGTCGTCCACTTTTATCATTCCCTGTTAGGTGTTGTACGCATTGTATATGACGAGTCAGTCCGTATAGTCTACCCCTACTTCTTTTCAGAATTTCGAACAAATTGCACCATTTTACTATGTCGTACGCTTATTCGTGTCGACAAATCCTACGAACGTGGCTTGATTTTTGTTTAGTCTTGCTTACATTAATAACCGCATCGTCAAACTTGCTTCTCTCGTGCCTTTATCTTTCCTACAGCCAAACTGATCGTCATCTAGCGCATCATCAATTTTCTTTTCCATTCTCCTGTATATTACTCTTGTAAGCTACTTGGATGCATCAGCATGAGCTGTTAAGCTGATATTGCGACAATTCTCGCACTTGTCAGCTCTTGGCGTTTTCAGAATTGTGTGGATGATACTTTTCCGAAAGTCAGATGGTATGTCGCTAGACTCATACATTCCACACCCCAACGTGAATAGCAGTTTTGTTGCCACTTCCCCCAATGATTTCAGAAATTCTGATGGAATGTTATGTATCCCTTCTGCTTTATTTGAGCTGAATTCCTCGAAAACTCTCTTAATTTCTGATTCTAATACTGGATCACCTATCTCTTCTAAATCAACTCCTGTTTCTTCTTCTATCACATCAGACAAATCTTCTTTCAATTTATTCTTTCCGCGTATCCGCTCTCTCCTTTTCATTTAACAGTGGAATTCCCATTGCACACTTGATGTTATCACCCTTGCTTTTAATGTAATCGAAGGTTGTTTTGACTTTCCTGTATGCTAAATCTGTCCTTCCGACAATCATTTCTTTTTCGATGTCTTCACATTCTTCCTGCAGCCATTTCGTCTTAGCTTCCCTGTACTTCCTATTTATTTCATTCCTCATCGATTTGTATTTCTGTATTCCTGAGTTTCCCGGAACATTTTTGTACTTCCTCGTTTCATCGATCAATTGAAGTACTTCTTCTGTTGCCCATGGTTTCTTCGCTGTTACCTTCTTTGTACCTATGTTTTTCTTCCAACTTCTGTGATGGCCCTTTCTAGAGATGTTCCTCTTCAGATTTCTGCCTACTGAGCTATTCCTTATTGCTGTGTCTATAGCCTTAGAGAACTTCAAGCGTATCTCGTCATTACTTAGTACTTCTGTATCCCACTTCTTTTTGTATTGTTTTTTCCTACCTGATATCTTAAACTTCGGCCTACACTTCAGCATTACTATGTCGTGATCTGAGTCTGCTCCTGGGTACGCCTTACAATCCAGTATCTGATTTTGTAATCTCTGTCTGATCGTGATGTAATCTAACTGAAATATTGTCGTATCATCCGGCCTTTTCCAAGTTTACCTCCTCCTCTCGTGATTCTTGAACAGAGTATTCACTATTACTAGGGGAAACTTGCTACAGAACTCAATTAGTCTTTCTCCTCTCTCATTCCTTGTACCAAGCCCATATGCTCCTCTAACATTTTCTTCTACTTTTTCCAATACAACTGCATTCCAGTTCCCCATGACTACTAGATTCTCGTCTCTCTTTACGTACAGTATTACTGTTTCAGTATCCTGATATACTTTATCTATCTCTTCATCTTCAGCTTGCAACGACGGCACGTATACCTGAATTATCGTTGTCGGTGTTGGTTTGCTGTCGATTCTGATAAGGACAACTATATCACTGAACTGTTCACAGTAACAAACTCTCTGCCCTACCTTCCTATTCGTAAGGAATCCTACTCCCTTTATACCACTTTATGCTGCTGTTGATATTATTCTATACTCGCCTGAACAGAAATTCCTGTCTTCTTTCCACTTCACTTCACTGACTCCTAGTATATCTAGACTGAGCCTTTGCATTTCCCTTTTCAGATTTTCTAGTTTCCCTACCACGTTCAAGCTTCTGACATTCCTCGCCCCGACTCGTAGAACGTTATCCCTTCGTTGATTATTCAATCTTCTTCTTATGGTAACCTCCACCTTGGCACTCCCCTCCCGGATTTCCGAATGGGGGACTATCCAGGAATCTTTTGCCAATGGAGAGATCATCATGACACTTCTTCAATTACAGGCCACATGTCCTGTGGATACACGTTTCGTGATTTTAATGCAGTGGTTTCGATTGCCTTCTGCATCCTCATGCCGTTGATCATTGCTGATTCTTCCACCTTTAGGGTCAGTTTCCCAACATTAGGACAAGAGAGTGCCTTGAACATCTGTCCGCTCCTCCGCCCTCTTTGACAAGACCGTTGGCAGATGAGGGTGACTTCCTATGCCGGAAGTCTTCAGTCGCCAATGCGTTACGGCTGCTTCCAGAAGTATAAACAGGTTATACGAAGTCCGGAACCAAGTATTAAGAATTATAAATGAGTAAAATTAGCACCTTTAGTATCCATAAAAATTCTAACCGAATTAGAACGTATTGATGTGAGTGTTCAAAGGATATCACTGCTTCAGTATGAGAAACGAATTCGTCTATAGAATCAGATTAAATGACTAAAATATATAGAGAGTCATGTAACAGTAACAGCATACTGTCGAAAACACTCATTAACTTCATTCAAAAAGTATAAGACATAAAACCGCAATATCAGCTTCCGAAAGCCAATGCTGCAAAATTTGATTAAATCTACTGTAGTATTACTACATAGGTGCTGCTAGGAGCAAGTAGCGATTGAGATCTGTATTCCCTGACAATGCCGGAGCGGCAGTACGTTACCCCGTTGGCTTCGTGCAGAAATGTAACTTGCAGCTGGCGAGATGTGTGCGGTGGAGGCGAGACGTGAAGCTACACCTGTGAATCGATCGCGGCCACGAAAGAAATGCAAAAATCTCACAGTGTGGCGATCAGGCGGACGGATCGCAACGTACTCTCTACCAGAGCCCTGAAATCACGGTAGATTTCAGTGTGTGACACACCCGTTCGCTGGTCGGACCAAGGTCCGGTTTGGCTCACTTATACATCAGAGCGCTTAAGGATAGCAAACGTGAAGACTGATAAACCAAAAACGAATCACTGTGCCTTGGCAAACGAGTAGTCCGAGACATTTGAAATCACACTCTCTGTACAGTAAGAACTTCACCATAGGCTCCCAAGTCTAAACTACTTCCAAGTGAAGTCAGTCTCAGGACATGTCCCAAGCACCAG
This sequence comes from Schistocerca americana, assembly GCF_021461395.2. Lineage (NCBI taxonomy): Eukaryota > Metazoa > Arthropoda > Insecta > Orthoptera > Acrididae > Schistocerca > Schistocerca americana. The sequence goes on along the minus strand of NC_060126.1, from coordinate 438,854,478 downwards.
TAACACATGCCACAACATAGGCCATAAGTCTTACCAGACCGAAGTCCAGCACCCAAGAGCTTCACACCTGTCATGAACAAAATCTGTTATTTTCCCACAAAGTGCATGAACAACACCACCTTCATCCCATCTTGAGCCAATCAACGGGCTCTAGAGGCGCTAAATTTCCCCTCCCAGATGACAGCACAAACTCATGTCGAACCAGGGCAAGAGTTAAGGAACCTGTATTACTGGAAAAAAGAAACCACCAATTATTAGCTTTTTTCAGTTTTTGTGCAGGGGGAATACGATTTTCTCCAAAGTCGTGTCGCTTCCCATACCAACAAGAGGACAGGTACAGTATTAAAGATCGTTAACTAAATCGCCTGTGACTTGGAGCTTGTTAGTCCAAGCTATGAGGTGTAATGAAGATCCTATCTCCAAACGTATCTCAGACGTCAGAATTTCTCATACAACCTAGGTGGGCGATGGAAGTGGTTCACATTCCTATTTGCAGTATCTGCAAACACAAAAACTTGTGAATTTTTACTACGTGTGACTCTGCACACAGTGCCTGGTTTACGACTCCACTGTGTAGACGTGTACCTTCAGATAGTCACCCCCAGCACAGCGTTCCGCTGGCGCCGCTGCAGATAGTTCGGCATTGTTCTGCTGGAGACCTGTCTCGAGGAGGGGATGCCCTGTCTGCCCTGTACAGCTGTGAGCCGGTCCGGCAGGATTTACTTAGGGATGGGCTGGATGCCAATTGCTTTCAACCCCTGACGTGCCATTTCTGCGAGCTAAGAATGATAAAAATACCTCATGCTTTTAGCGCCCTATCAGGGGCTCCATCAACATCTGCTCAGGCCGTTAACTTTCTAGATTCTCGTTCAAGGCTCGCCAGGTTGTAATAAAGTCTTTAATAATTTTCAATATGTGGAAAATAGGTGAGAGAGTAACTTGTCCTCTCACAAGACTTCAAAAACTAACATAGATTTTCCCATGAAATGTATTATTAGCGACACATTTACAAAAATTAAAGCGACCCAATGTAATTTTATGTGAGGGAAAGAGTTGGAAAAGTCACACAGACGACTTGGTAATGCCTGGTGGACCAAGAAGAGAAGCGGTAGCCATATGCAGCTTGAGTACTGGACACGATTGATTTGCACCCATCTGCATTATATCTATATCATGCCATCTACGGAATGTGTTCTGTGTCACAAGAAAGATTCGTTCATGAACAAAGAACGTTTATTTCACGCGGGTTTATTCTGTTTAAGAGGTTTAATTTCGCGTTTTTGCAAGCATAAGGTCATTTAGTCTGTAGCACAGAAGTTGCTCACTGAACAGGCTGCTACATAGCTCTTTAACACATCAGTGTTAGTTGGTGAAAAGTCAGTTGGGTAGCAATTCTGTTGGCTTTTATAGTTTACTTCTTCAGTTAGTCTTCCTAGGAAGGGTCGGATGTGTGCATGCTGTGTGCGGACGCAGGAGGAGCTGGCCACGGTTTGCAAACAGCTGAACGTCCTGTTGGCTATGGTCAGTCACCTTCAAACTGCAGCTTCGGGGTGTAGCGGTGGGGGAGAAACTGGGGCGTCACATGGGACAACTCAGGTGTCCCTTGTTTTGCTCATAGGCTCTGCTTCCGAGGCAGCAGGGTGATTGAAAGGTAGTAATGCATTCGCGTAGCTCGAGGTCATCCAATGTCGAGACTGGCCGCCCATTCACCCTGTGAGTGGACAGGTTGTAACAAGCCCGGCGGAACTATGGCAGGGAGGGACCCTTAAACAGGTTTTTTCTCACTTCGGACCGTGCGCCCTGTCCACACCACGTACCTAGTAATCCCGCGGCGGTCGTGCTGTTCTGCTCCACACTGCTGCTGGCTTGGCTGAAGTTAACTATCGAAATACGCAAGCGGGTTCAGGGGAGCCACTCAGAGTTAAAACACAACACTGACCTACGACTGGAGTGAACAACTATATTCTGAGACGATAAAAGAAAACTGTTTACATTCTAAGTCATAAGTGTTTATCCGAACTAATGGATGATTACCAGTCCACAGTATCACTCTGACGAGCGTACGCGTAAACGAACACGGCGCGGATGTTTGTTGATGATGCGGTAGCCTAATAATCGAACGAAAGTTCTTACGCTCGCCACGCACACACAGATTTATTTTTGTACCAGTACTCCTTGACACTACTACTGATATAACACTGTTTATAGAGTTAATTATTCAGTTCTCAGTTCTCACTTGCACGAGCGTGCGCGTAACCGTCGCGACGCGGCTTATTGTTGACGATGCGGAAACTCGATGACCGAACGCACTTTCTCACGATCGCTACAAGAGACTGGCACGTGATTGCACTCTTTTGTGGTGACTAATTTCTACTGATTCACATTAGTTCATTCTGAGAGACCGAACACGGCGCGGATGATTGATGTACGGTGTGACACGCAACGAGAGGATACACAAATACGTTATCGGCGGCGCTGCTCACTTTTGATTACATCATTACGCACTTTCCTCTGAATCACTTCCATATTTCGTCACTTTACTGTAATAGCACTTGTAGCAACACTCAAACTTCCATAATAACAATGTCTCTCACATGCAGAGCTACACACAACACAACATAACAATTCCGTGTCCCGCGCTCGACTCTGCAAACGCGCTGCCCGCGAAGATACTCCGCAACTAGGCCAGCGATATGACAGTACGCTTCCAAGGTGACCGCTCCTTCAGCAGGGGCCGAGCAGGCACACGGGTGGAGGGCTTTACTGGTTATCTGGAGCTCCAGTGTTAGACACGTTATGGAGCCCCTGATGCAGATAGCGTTCAGGGCTGGACGAAAGGCTAATGTGCACTCGGCATATCTGCCGTCGGGCCCCATCCGAGCTGTGGGGGCGACCTTGCCGGTGGCTATCTAGTTTGCTGGGTGCCGTCGTCTGCAAGCTGTGGCTGACGTTGGCACCAACGACTCCTGTCGCCTATCGCATGGGTTCTGAGGCGATCCTCAGATCGCACAGGCAGATGACTGGGATGGTGAAGACTGCTGGCTTCGCACGGGGAGTGTAAGCCGAGCTCGCAATTTGCAGCATCGATTCCAGAGTTGATCAGAGTTCTTTAGTTTGGAGCCGAGTGGAGGGTCTCAACCAAAGGCTTCGTCGGCCCTTGGCTGCAGATCTCTGGTCCTGCGTTATCGTGTGGGGATTTATAGAACTCCCCTTTATAGGTGAAGGATGCACTACTCAAAGGAAGCAGCTACTCGGGTAGCAGAGTACTTGAGGAGTGCACATTCTTGGTTTTTTAGGATAGGCCTTTAGTTTGAGGAGCTCTGATGAACACTCGTCAGTCTATTCACGGCAAGTGAGATCGAACGGCGTTCGACTGTCACCATTTTACAAGTGGCTCTGAGCACTATGGGACTTGACATCTGAGGTCATCAATCCCCTAGAACTTAGAACTACTTAAACCTAGCTAACCTAAGGACATCACACACATTCATGCCCGAGGCAGGATTCGAACCTGTGACCGTAGTGGTCGCGCGGTTCCAGACTGAAGCGCCTAGAACCACTCCGCCACGCCGGCCGACATTCTATCAGTAAACGGTCGAAGTATTCATAATAAAGGTCCCGAATTTATTTCCCTCCAGGAAAGTTCTCACGCTCAAATTATTTTTGGGACCAAGAGCTGGCTGAAGCACGAAGTCGGAAACTCTTAGATATTTAGCGAGTCGTGCAAAGTATATAGGAAAGACAAAAAAATGGCGCTGAGCGCTATGGGACTCAACATCTTAGGTCATAAGTCCCCTAGAACTTAGAACTACTTAAGCCTAACTAACGTAAGGACATCACACACACCCATGCCCGAGGCAGGATTCGAACCTCCGACCGTAGCAGTCTCGCGGTTCCGGATTGCAGCGCCAGAACCGCACGGGCACCGCGGCCGGCTATAGGAGAGACATATTAGAGGGCAGAGGAGAGGGGGTGTTCATTGCAGTTGACAACAGATTGTCTGTATTGAAGTCGAAGTTTAATGTGACAGTGAAGACATCTGGTCTCGTATAACAGGTGTAGGTGAAAACAAGTTAATTGTTAAATGTTTTTACCGGCCACACGATTCCGCTGTGACAGTTCTAGAGTCATTCAAAGAAATTCTGCGGTCAGTAGCGCATCAATACTCAGATCATGCATTACTAGCTGGAGGCGACTTCAACCTGCCGAGTATCGAATTGCGCCGGCGACAGACCGACGGTCTTGCGGAATGCTTCAGAACACGTTTTCTGCAAACTGTCTCGAGCAGCTAGTTCGGCAGCCCACACGCAAGGGAAACATCTTAGACCTTATAGTTACAAATAGGCCAGCATTATCCGCAATGTCACTGTAGAAACGAGGTTTAGCGATCATGATATCATTATAGCAACTATGATTACGCAAATTAATAAATCTGCCAAGACGGCTAGGAGAGTGTTTCTGCTAGATAGACCAGATAGGCAATTATCAACATCTTACTTAGATAGTGAATTGGCAGCACTAAGTATCAGTAAGATGGGTGTAGAGGAATTACGGTCAAAGTTTTAGCACATTGTAAATTGTGGTCTACAGAGCTACGTGCCTACTAAGTGGATAAGGGATGAAAACACTCACCATGGTTTAATAACGAAATTCGTAAGATGCTGAGGACGTAGAGGCTGTTGCTCGCAGAAACGACGATAAGCAAAGATTAGTAGAGGTTCGTGCGTTTGTGAAATATCTATGCGCGATGCACACAATAATTACGATCATCACACCTGAACAAAAGATCTAGCAGAGAACCCGAAAAAATTCTGGACGTATGTTAAATCGCTAAGTGGGTTTAAGTCTGCCATTCATTCCCTTGTTGACCAGTCTGGTGTGGCAGCTTAAGATAGCAAAACGAAAGCCGAAGTTTAGAATTTCACGTTCAAGAAATCGTTCACGGAGGAGAACCGTACATACAAACCGTCATTTGACCAGCAGAGAGAGTATCAACGACAAAGAAATAAGCGTACCTGGAATAGAGAAGCAGTTTAAAGATTTGAAAACAAATAAATCACCAGGTCCGGATGGAAACTCAATTCGATTTTACAAAGAGTACTCTACGACATTGGCCCTTACCTAGCTTGCATTCATCGTGAATCTCTCGCCCGGTACGAAGACCCAAGCACTGGAAAAAAGCGCAGGTGACTCATATATTTAAGGAAGGTAAAAGAACCGACCTTCAGAATTGCAAACCAATACCCCCAACTTCTGCTTGCTGCAGAACCCTTAAACACATTCTCAGTTAGAATATAATAAAATTTCCTGAGGCCAAGAAGCGTATGTACACGAATCAGCATTGTTTTAGAAAGCATCTTTGTGGGAAACTCAGCTTGCCCTTTTCTCACATCATATAGTGAGAACAATGGATCAGGGGAACAGGCAGATTCCATGTTTCTAGATTTGCGGAAAGCATTTGACACGGTGTTCTATTGCAGGCTGCTAACGAAGGTACAAGGATATGGAATATATTCCCAGATATGTGGGTTGCTCGAAGACTTCTTAAACGGTAGAACCAAGTATGTTGTCCTCTACATCGAGTATTCATCAGGGACGAGGCTATCGTCAGGAGCTCCCCATGGAAGTGTGATAGGGCACCTGTCGTTCTCCATATACATAAATGATTTGGCGTATAGGGTGGGCAGCATTCTGCGGTTGTTTCTTGATGATGCTGTGGTGTACGGCATGGTGTTGAATTCGAGTGACTATAGGAAGATACAAGGTGACTTAGACAAAATTTCCAGGATGCGTGATGAATGACAGCTAACCTTAATTGTGAAAGAATGTAAGTTAGTGCGGATGAGTACGAAGAAGCCGGCCGGAGTGGCCGAGCGGTTCTAGGCGCTACAGTCTGGAACCGCGTGACCGCTACGGTCGCAGGTTCAAATCCTGCCTCGGGCATGGATGTGTGTGATGTCCTTAGGTTGGTTAGGTTTAAGTAGTTCTAAGTTCTAGGGGACTGATGACTACACCAGTTAAGTCCCATAGTGCTCAGAGCCATTTGAACCATTTTTGAGTAGGAAGAACAAACCTGTAATGTTCGGATACAGCACTACTTGTGTCCAACTTGACACAGTGAAGTATTTTACAAGTCTGGGCGTAACGTTGCAAAGTGATATGAGGTGTGACGAGTATGTGAGCATTGTGTTAGAGAAGCCAAATAGTCGATTTCGGTTTATTGAGAGAATTATAGGAAAGAGTGGTTCAGTGTAAAGGAGGCCTTATGTACTGCTAGAGTCTTTGGGATCCGTAGCAGGTGGAACTGAAGGAAGACATCGAACCAATTCAGAAGACGGCAGCTAGATTTTTTTATCGGTAGGTGCAAATAAACGTAAGTGTTATGAAGATGCTTCGGGAACTCAAATGGGTATCCCTGAAGGGAAGGCGACGTTGTTTTCGAAAAACACTATTGAGAAAATTTAGAGGAGCAGAATTTGAAGCACACTGCCGAACGATTCTCCTGCCTCCAACATACAGCACGTAAAGACAACGAAGATAGGATACGAGAAATTAGGACTCACATGGAGGCGTACAGACAGTTGTTTTCCCCTCGCTCTATTTGCGAGTGGAGCAGTAGGGGAAATGATAAGTAATGGCACAGAGTACCCTCCACCATGCACCTTACGGTGTCCTGCAGAATATCTATGTAGATGTAGTTGTAGATGTAGCATACAATGTCTTTACTGCCTGAACGGCGTCAGGTAAATAATTCTTTATGTAATCTATTTACCGAATTTTTATCTGTTAAAAAAGTTTATTATTTTATGTTTCATATTGATGGGAATAAGAAGCTCAGAGCTACCCATTTAGCCAATGGCTAGCTAGCATGAGAAAAATCGCACTTTTGTTCTACTTTCCTGCCACTCTTATTGCTGTAATTGTAGCTTAATTTTAAAGAAAGACTTGTAAGTTAGTGTGAATGTAAGAGGGTCGTTAAATAAGAAATGCAAGACATTTGTGGAATACTTTCGGTTCAAAAAATGTGGAATTTGTTGTGGGACATCGTGAAATATTCCCGCTTCGGCCCATATAGTTTCACGAAGTTGCGACAAGTGATGGCGCTTCACGTACCCTTCAAAATGGTATCTGTGACGGAGATCAGTTTGAGACAGAGAGATGTCATTTCTAAGCAGACCTGCCAATGAACAAAAGCACAGTGAGTCTTTGGGCGAGGTGACTGCCATCATGGCAACAAGTTCGGGCAAACCTTTCCGATCCCCCACGTGTCGGCCGGCCGCACACCGCTGTGACTTCTGAAGTGTTGGACTGTGCATACACTCTCATTCGAGGTGATCGACGGATCGCAGTCAAACTCCTCGCTGCTCAATTGTAAGTCTCTGTTGGTAGTGCTGACTCACTCATCCACCAGTTGGGATACTCAAAGGTGTGTGAACGCTGGATTCCTTCACCATCCGTGCGGAGTTGCCTGCGCGTTAGGAGGCTTATCGTGACAGTTTTCTGTCGAACACTGACACAAGCGATGAAATGTGGGTTCATCAGTTTGAATCTGAAACAAAGCGGCAAACCGTGGAGGAGCGCCACACAGAAGAAAAAGTTCAAAACTGCAACCTTAGCTGGTAAAATCATGGCGACGTTCTTCTGCGACTCTGCACTGGTTATTCTGTTTGACGCCCTCCCTCATCGTGCAACTATTAACTTTGTTCTACCGTCAGGAAACTGAAGAAATATCGTCGGTATGTTCGTCACCACAGAAATTCTAACAAACTTCGCCCTCTCATTGACAACGCAAGGCCTCACACAGATCTGCACACTCGAGAGGAGCTCGTGAAAGTTCGTTGGATTGTTTCCCTCATCCACCCTACAGTACGAATCTCGTACCTTCTGAATTCCATCTATCTCTCTCAACGAAGGATGCACTCCATGGGAAGCAGTACATGGGTGATGGGTTACTGACGCAGCAAGACGTTCGATCCGACGTCGACCACTGGAGTAATACCACGCGGGTATACAGGCCCTCCCACTAAGGCCGTGGCATTGAACGGATAGTATGTTTAAAAATGGGGTTTTATTGTTAAAATAGCGGGAAATAAAATGGTGCAGCGTAATTCTGAATGAAACCAAGCTGTTTTACGGAAAAAACGTGTTCCTTTACTTACTGAGCACCTTTCATTATGTTTGTCATAATCAATTCATTGTTGTATGTCGCACTGAAGTGTCTGATATCCACTGCTGGCCATTAAAATTGCTACACTACGATGATGACGTTCTACAGACGCGAAATTTAACCGACTGGAAGAAGATGCTGTGATATGCAAGTGATTAGCTTTTCAGAGCATTCACACAAGGTTGGACGCTGCATAACAGACACCGACAACGTGCTGACACGAGGAAAGTTTCCAACCGATTTCTCATACACAAACAACAGTTGACCGGCGTTGCCTGATGAAACGTTGTTGTGATGACTCGTGTAATGAGGAGAAATGCGTACCATCACGTTTCCGACTTTGATAAAGGTCGGATTGTAGCCTATCGCGATTGCGGTTTATCGTATCGCGACATTGCTGCTCGCGTTGGTCGAGATCCAATGATTGTTAGCAGAATATGGAATCGGTGGGTTCAGGAGGGTAATGCGGAACGCCGTGCTGGATCCCAACGGCCTCGTATCACTAACAGTCGAGATGACAGGCATCTTATCCGCATGGCTGTAACGGATCGTGCAGCCACGTCTCGATCCCTGAGTCAACAGATGGGGACGTTTGCATGACAACAACTGCCTGCACGAACAGTTCGACGACGTTTGCAGCAGCATGGACTATCAGCTCGGAGACCATGGCTGCGGTTACCCTTGACGCTGCATAACAGACAGGAGCGCCTACCATGGTGTACTCAGCGACGAACCTGGGTGCACGAATGGCAAAACGTCATTTTTTTGGATGAATCCAGGTTCTGTTTACAGCATCACGATGGTCGCATCCGTGTTTGGCGATATAGCCTTGAATGCACATTGGAAGCGTGTATTCGTCATCGCCATACTGGCGTATCTCTCGGCGTGATGGTATGGGGTGCCATTGGTTACACGTCTCGGTCACCTCTTTTTCGCATTGACGGCACTTTGAACAGTGGACGTTACATTTCAAATGTGTTACGACCCGTGGCTCTACCCTTCATTCGATCCCTGCGAAACCCTACATTTGAGCAGGATAATGCACGACCGCATGTTGGAGGTCCTATACGGGCCTTTCTGGATACGGAAAATGTTCGACTGCTGCCCTGGCCAGCACATTGTCCAGATGTCTCACCAACTGAAAACGTCTGGTCAATGGTGGCTGAGCAACTGGCTCGTCACAATACGCCAGTCACTACTCTTGATGAACTGTGATATGGTGTTGAAGCTGCATGGGCAGCTGTGCCTGTACACGCCATCCAAGCTCCGTTGGACTGAATGCCCAGGCGTATCAAGGCCGTTATTAAGGCTAGAGGTGGTTGTTCTGGGTACTGATTTCTCAGCATCTATGTACCCAAATTGTGTGAAAATGCAATCACGTGTCAGTTCTAGTATAATATATTTGTCCAACGAATACTCGTTTATCATCTGGATTTCTTCTTGGTGTAGAAATGTAATGGCCAGTAGTGTATGATCGAACATGAAGCAAGACAGAATACTCTATTACTGTGAAGTGTGATAGTGCAGAAGGTAACAATGTACCATTTTCAGCTGAGAGAAATCATACAATAACTCCGTCGTTTGAATTAAATTATTTCAACAAACGATTTCTACACACGATAATACGTGGCATTACAGTTTTTTTTTTTTCAAACTGAAAAACACTGCACGGACAAAGATATTATTGAGAAACTTTGTTACTATTATTTATTTATTTTTGGCCTCCTGCAAACATACTTCTTGTCCATCAAAATTTAAAGGGATTGGAAAATATAAGAAGGTAACATAGTGAGGAACTGATCGTCTTATTAATTTGAAGGATATATAACAACCAATTTTATCAGATATATGAATTTTATGTAGGACAATGTTCTTGCGCCAGCTAACGAACCCGTGACGAAACGGCCCGCCTTCTTTGAATATTATTTATCTCTTGTAATAATCCAACTTAGGCACTGCGGCCTGTGGAGATGTTGAACTGAAATATAAAACAGTTAGGAGAAGATGGTCTTCCGAAGTCCCTTGCAAGCAGAACAAAGTAGACGTGCTCTGACGCTGTTCGTTGTTGGAATTACGGAGAGTGAGCGTCAGAAACGTAGCGCTCATCTCTGGGTGCCAGTCGTGTTCACGTATGACAGTATTTGAGTTACAAGACGTTATCGTGGACAGAAGTGAACCAGGAACTGACCGGATAAAGCTCCATGCAGGATTATAGTATGCCGATTGTGCTCATCTAGAGATAAAGTATCTCAGCAGAAGAATCCGTACACCTGTGGATATTAATACGTGGTGCGTCCACCCTTTGTCTTACTGCCGACTTGAATTCTGCTCAGGATCATTTCAATGGGGTGTCTGAATGTGGATAAACTGCATCCCATTCTCCCTCATGAGCCGAAACGAGAGAAGGTCATGAGTCGGATAGCGGGGTATTGAATGAAGTCGATATTCTGACTCACCCCAACAGTGTTTCACTGGGTTCTGTTCGAGACTCTGGGCCAGCAGTCCATTCCAGGGATGTTGTTGTACACCAAGTATTGCCTCGTAGATGCTGCTTTGGGCGCAGCCTCAAATCCTCCCGAAACGAGGTATGTAAGCAGGTAACAGGAACGAATCCTCCCAAACTGACACATTGTATGTTGTATTATAGACAATAATATGGTTATCTCTCCCATGTTCCTTATCTCCTTCCGCTACCCCTACCATATTTTGAACAAAAAATACTGATTCACTTATCCACGCTTTTCGCGTGACCTTGAGCGGGATTTAATCGCTGGCGCTGTGTCGGCTGGACTTTATCTCAATAAGATAAAAGATAAAGCTTTTAAACCTACAATACACGTGAAAATTCGCTCGAACTGTCCAGAATGTTCTTCAAACAACTCGGGTACAACTGTGATCCGGTAGCAAGGAACATTACGTCCGTAAAAATTCCATCTCTGTTAGGGAACATGAAGTCCATGAATGGCAGCAAATGGTCTCCAAGTAGCCGAACTAACTATTTCTAGTCAACGATACATGCAAACACAGCCCGCACCATTATGGAGCCACCACCAGCTCGTATAGTGGTGTGTGATAATGGCTGAAATTTGGTAGTCTCGGGACATTTTTCACATTCTGGATCTCCGAATGCTGAATTCCCTAACTACTTCTGAAATTTTTACATCTTCTGCTGTAACTTCATATGTTTTCCTTTGCCTGCTTGGAGTGTTCATAACATTTAGAACTCCTACTTGCTTCCAACGGGAGGATTCGGTGCCATCGTTTTTCAGGCCTTTGCGGGCTTGGGAGGATTCGGTACCACTTTTCTGACAGCTGGAGGCTTCGAGCCTGCGCCCGCTGCTTTATGACAGCCATGATGACACAAACAGTCATCGTCTCCTAACTGATGTCCTACTGTACTCAGAACACAACGTTGAAAAACGTGTTCAAATGCCGGCCGGAGTGGCCGAGCGGTTCTAGGCGCTACAGTCTGGAACTGGGCGACCGCTCCGGTCGCAGGTTCGAATCCTGCCTCGGGCATGGATGTGTGTGATGTCCTTAGGTTTGTTAGGTATAATTAGATCTAAGTCCAGGGGACTGATGACCTCAGATGTTAAGTCCCATAGCGTTCAGAGTAATTTTATCATGTTCATATGCTTTCATGTTGACTGATTTATTAAAGGCAATGGGAGGACTACACGCTAAATACAAAGAATCCCCCAATATTGTAGCATCGCCTCCTCCACACTTCACTGTTAGCAGTATGCGCGATGGCAGGTGAAGTTTTCAAGACGTTCATCAAAGCTAAACCTTTCCATGGGATTGTCACAGTGCGCACCGTTTTTCAGCACCCCAAATCAGTCGTTTACAGTTACCCATTGTCCAGTTGCATCGCTCTTTACACCAACTCAGTCACTGTTTAGGACTGAGTAGGGGAATGTGTGGTTTACGAGGAGCTGCTTGACCACGGCATCGTATTCTTTATACGGGGCTGATCCGGAAAGTAAGGTTACAAAAAAATTTTTAAGTACAAAAAATGAATTTATTTCAATAAAATTTACACTGCTTTCAGTGTACGTCTCGCATTGTTTCTCCGCATAATTATCATTTACCTCAATACATTTTGTCATCCGTGGTACGAGTTTTTGATTCCTGTGACATAGACATCTCTTGCACGGCACACGGCGAAATTTATTTGAGTAATGTAAAAGCAGTGCCGGAATGCGACTTCCAAGCATTCCTCAGTTATCTGCTGTCACACAAGCCAAGCGTTTATTAAAGCTAAAACTGAATTCTGTTTTGTGTACATAGGGAATTGTGATTACGTGTTCAACAACTGTTTTGACATACTCACTAATCTTATTTGTGTTTAGTTGCTGTAAGTGTTATGCCTTACACAAAAAAAAAGGTTGAAAAGGCTCTGAGCACTATGGGACTTAACTTCTGAGGTCATCAGTCCTCTAGAACTTAGAACTACTTAAATCTAACTAACTTAAGGACATCACACACATCCATGCCCGAGGCAGGATTCGAACCTGCGACCGTAGCGGTCGCGCGGTTCCAGACTATAGCGCCTAAAACCGCTCGGCCACCCCGGCCGGCTATGCATTAGACATCTGAATATTAAGACTATTCACATGTGATACGTCAGGTGCGTTGTGTTCATAAATATCTCTTGTAATGAAGCTACATAATAATGCACGAAGGTTCATTTTATACAGAAGCTTGCAATGAGGTGACAAAAGTTATGGTATACCTAATAATGTAGTGTCGGACCTCCTTTTGCCAGACATAGTGCAACAGCTCGATGTGTAATGGACTCAACAAGTCGTTCGAAATCCCCTGCACAAATACTGACCCATGCTGCCTTCTATAGCCTTTCATAATTGTGAAACTGTTGCCGGCGCACTATCTTTGCACTGACCTCTCGATAGTCTTTCATAACCTTTCGATGGGATTCATGTGGGGCGATCTGGCTGGCCAAATAATTCGCTCGAAATGTTCAGAATGATCTTCAAACAAATCGGGAACAACTGTGACCTGGTAACAAGGAACATTTCATCTGTAAAAATTCCATCGCTGTTTGAGAACATGAAGTCCATGAACGGCAGCAAATGGTCTCCATGTAGTCGAACATAACTGTTTCTAATCAATGATCCATGCAAACACAGCCCACACCATTATGGAGCCAACACCAGCTCGTAAAGTAGTGTGTGATAATGCCTGACATTTGGTATTCTCGGAATATTTTTCACATTGTGGATCTCAGAATGCTGAATTCACTAGTGACTTCCGAAATGGAATGTCCCAGGTGTCTAGCTCCAACTACCACTCCACGTTCAAAGTGTGCTAATTCCCGTTGTGTGGTAGTAACCACTTCGGAAAATTTTTCCCATCAATCACCCGGAGTGCAAACGACAGTGACGCCAATATCCTGGAGCTATCTACAGATAAGCATATCGTTACTGCTTGACTTTTTTCACCCTAGTGTAATATGTAGTTCAACTAATGATTGCAGGCAGCCACCAACAAGCATAAAATTACATCATATACACATTTAGGCTGAAGTCGAAAAGTTTCACGGAGACGCTAAAGCAAAATATTCTTTGAAAAATTATACCTACACAATCAAACAGATAGGAATTTAAAAACTAGAAAATTTACACCTCCAGAACAAGGTGATGTTTGCGAGGAGTTAACTGCACGTGCCATTATGAACTCCGAAACAGTAAAATAGTAAAAAGCGTCTGTAACGCCAAGCGGCAAGTGACGACGACTAGAAAATAGCTTGACTTTTATTACTGGCCGTAACGCCGGACGGCATTCACCAGCAGAACAATAGCAGCACCGAGACGATGAAACGGTTAAAGTTGTTCGGCTGTGAAAATGACAAAAGTGGTATACGAAGAAGATAGTGATAACTGCTTCAGTAGCGTTGACGCCGCGAATAATAGGCAGTGGAGGTGTGTTATTCTATAAACGACGATCGTTCTCAGAGGAACTGTCCCGGCATAAAAGCCTTTATGCCGTCTGCGAGAAAATGCTGTTAATAGAAGGTTGACACGAAATGCAGAGGCAAAAGAAGAAGTCCCCACAACAAAAGCAATGTGTTTGTAACTACGTTATATACAGTTCATAAAGGCCGGCCGTTGTGACCGAGCGGTTCTACGCGCTTCAGTCCGGAAGCACGCTGCTGCTACGGTCGCAGGTTCGAATCCTGCCTCTGGCATGGATGTGTGCGATGTCCTTAGGTTAGTTACGTATAATTAGATCTAAGTCCAGGGGACTGATGACCTCTGATGTTAAGTCCCATAGTGCTTAGTGCCATTTGAACAGTTCAGAAGGAAATCTCTGCCGCGTAAATAGAAGAGAAAGAAATAAGTACCATCTTTTTTCAGCCACCAGTCGTTTAATTAGTTTGATGCACCCTGCCATGAATTTCTCTCCGTGCCAACCTCTTCATCTCACAGTAGCACTTCCAGTTTACGGCCTTAATTATTTTCTGGATATGTTCCAATCTCTGTGTCTCTCTATGGTTATTACCCTCTACAGATTCCTCTAGTACCATGGAAGTTATTCCCTGATGTCGTAACAGATGTCTCGTCATCTTGTCCACTCTTCTTGTCAGTGTTTTCCGTACATTCCTATACTCGACGATTCAGCGCAGAACCTCGTTATTCCTTATCTTTCCATTCCACCTAATGCTCAACATTCTTCTGTAGCACCACATCTCAAACGCTTCGATTCTCTTCTTTTCCGATTTTCCCACAGTCCACGTTTCACTGCCATACAATGCTGTACTCCAAACTCATATTCTCGGAAATTTCTTCCTCAGATTAAGGCCTATATTCGATACTAGAAGACATCTTTTGTCCAGGGATGCCCTTTTTGGCACTGCTAGTCTGCTTTTTATGTCCTCCTCTCTCCGTCAGTCATTCTTTACTTTGCTACCTAGGTAGCAGAATTCCTTAACTTCACTTATTTCGTGAACACCAATGTTAACTTTCGTGTTGTTCTCATTTTTGCTACTTCTCATTACTTTTGGCTTTCTTCGATTTGCTCTCAGTTAGTTTTCTGTGCTCATTAGGTTGTTCATTTTATTCATCAAATCCCGAAATTCTGCCTCATTTACCGCAAGGATAGCAGTGTCATCAGCGAATCTCATTATTGATATCATTTCACCTTGAATTTTAATTCCTCACTGGAACATTTATTTGTGTAATTGATTCTTCGATGTGTATTGCATGTTACCCGTTCTTCCCTATAGCTTACCGACATTTTTCTCAGAATTTCGAATACCTTACACCATTTGACCTAAAAATATTTCTCACGTTTGCACACACATCAAAAACAGTTATGCATCACATCGGTTCTGAGAGTTCTGGAACATGTGCAGAAAACTGGAATAGAGATCAACATAAACATAATTTCTGCCCTTTTTATTCCTCATGAAAACCACACATTGGTTGTTGTACCACCATATAGTAAGACCTTCAGATGTGATGGTCCAGATTGCTGTACACACCAGCACCTCTAATACCCAGTAGCACGTCCTGTTGCATTGATGAATGCTCGTATTCGTCGTGGCATACTATAAACAAGTTCATCAAGGCACTGTTGATCCAGTCTTTACCACGCCTCAACGGCGATTCGGCGTAGATCCCTCAGAGTGGATGGTGGGTCATGTCGTCCACATACAGCCCTTTTCAATCAATCCCAGGCATGTTCAATAGGGTTCATATCTGGGAAACATGCTAGCCACTCTAATCGAGCGATGTCGTTATCCTGAAGGAAGTCATTCACAAGATGTGCACGATGGGGGGCGCGAATTGTCGTCCATGAAGACGAATGCCTCGCCAATATGCTTCCGATATGGATGCACTATCAGTCGGAGGATGGCATTCACGTATTGTACAGCCATTACAGCGCCTTCCATGACCACCAGCGGCGTGCGTTGGCTCCACATAATGACACCCCAAAACAGCAACGAACCACCAACCTACCCAGCTGCACTCGCTGGACAGTGTGTCTAAGGCGTTCAGTCTGACCAAGCTGCCTCCAAATACGTCTCCGACGATTGTCTGGCTGGAGGCATATGGGACACTCAGTGAAGAGAACATGATGCCAATCCTGAGCGTTCCATTCGGCGTGTTATTGGATCGATCTGTACCGCGCTGCATGGAGCCGTGGTTGCAAAGAAGGACCTTGCCATGGACGTCGGGAGAGAAGTCGCACATCATTCTGCCTATTGCGCACAGTTTTAGTCGTAACACAACGCCCTGTGGCTGCACAAAATGCGTTATTCAACATGGTGGCGTTGCTGTCAGGGTTCCTCCGAGCCATAATCCGTCGATAGCGGTCATCCACCGCAGTAGTAATCCTTGGGCGGACTAAGCGAGGCATGTCATCTACAGCTCCTATTTCTCTGTATCTCCTCCATGTCCGAACATCACTTTGGTTCACTCCGAGACGCCTGGACACTTCCCTTGTTGAGAACCCTTCCTGGTGGAAACTAACAATGCGGAACCGTTCGAACCACGGTACTGACCGTCTAGTCATGGTTGAACTACAGACAAAACGGCACGTGTACCTCCTTCCTGGTGGAATGCCTGGAACTGATCGGCTATTGGACGCCCTCTGTCTAATAGTCGCTGCTCATGCATGGTTGTTCACTTCTTTGGGCGATTTTAGTGACATCTCTGAACAGTCCAAGGGACTGTGTCTGTGATACAATATCCACAGTCAACGTCTATCATCAGGAGTTCTAGGAACTGGTGTAATGGAAAACTTTTTTTGATGTGTGTAATTCTTGAATGCAACATTCTTCTTTGATACCACTGTTGTAACAGAGCTCTTTTTAGATGGTAAATGAAAATTTACACTAATAATAATAATAATAATAATCTTGTCTGGGGAAACTAGCAACAAGTGATGAAAAACTATACGGCACACATACGCACACACACACACACACACACACACACACGTGCGCGCGCGCACACACACACACACACAGACTAGTTGTTGTCTGACCATAGTGGTGCTTGTTAATGGAAGTTACGAAATCCTGTTGATTTTGGCGCCAATGCACTCGACTTTGTTGGTTGCACATGCTGGAGTAACGTGTTTAATAAGCTGCACTCTTTAAATTTGAAAACTACGTCGGTCTTTTTCTTTGTGCGTCTCAGAGTGAACCAAAGCGATGTTCGGACATGGAGGAGATACAGAGATACAGGAACTGTCGATGACATGCCTCGCTCATTCCGTCCAAGTGTTACTATTGCAGTGGATGACCACCATCTACGGATTATGGCTCGGAGGAACCCTGATAGCAACGCTACCATGTTGAATAACGCTTTTTATACAGCCACAGGACGTCGTGTTACGACTAAAACTGTGCGCAATAGTCTGCATGATGTGCGACTTCCCTCCCGACGTCCATGGCAAGGTCCTCCTTTGCAACCAGGGCTCCTTGCAGCGTGGTACAGATGGTCAAACAACATGCCGAATGGACCGCTCAGGATTGGTATGATGTTTTGTAACAAACTGGTAGCCATGTTTTGAATAAACGACTTTTGAACTATAACCGAGCAGTTGGTTCAATTTCCATTATTCCGGTACTTAATGTCAATCTGCTGCCCAACTGTTTTCGATAGAGAACCAGAGAAATTTGCTATGGAATAAGTTGAATCCGAAATTCACATATCTGTCTCTGTATATATCTCATCCCGTAATATCTCTTTAGCTTACCCTTAAAACATTGTATCCTATTCTTACTAACAAGCCTCAATGCTTTGTACAAGAATGCCTCACGGCTGAAAAGAGCTATACCGCTTGATTTCAATAATTGTGCAACATGTTCAGATAGTCTATTTGCAATTGAATGCACAATATTTGCTTCATCCTGAGCACTGTCTATAAAAATATTATCCTTCAGTTTCTTACTATCTCGCTGTATAAATGTTCGAAAAATAACTGCTGGAATCAGCTTGAGTCCCTCGTATAATGTTTCACTTTAGTTTTCCTGTCAGTATCTTTTAAGCAATCTACATTTAAATCTCCACAAACAACTAACTGTTTCTTCTTCTCTGAATGGTAGCTCAATAAAGCACTTACATTGTTCATAAGTAGCTGGGAGTTTACTAGGGGAGATCTGTTCCCTGTTTCAATTAACACAGAAATTTTCTGCAGTAACAACTCAAAAGTACATGCTCCCATATTTTGCTTGCAGAAAAACTGTTTCTTAATATCTTTTGACTTTATGTCCGGCTTTTATATACGTCGCAACTCCTCCCTTTTCAATGTTAATTCTACACGGAAATGATATTTGTCTGTTACCCTTGATGTTAAACTTCTCCTATGCTGTGGTCGGTCACATGGTGTTCAGAATTTCCCACATTTTCGAGGCATACAAGAAGCTCATGTATCTCGTTTTTGAACTCCATAATGAAAGAAATTAATTTTACGTTTCTGAGAACTGTCACATATACTATGGTCGTGTTCTGCTCTAAATTCTTTCGATATATCTATCTGTAACCTGACAGCAACTGGAAATTTTTGCTTCTTTCATTCCACTGTTCACAGGAATTTCGTCTTGAGTGCCTATGGCCCCCCTAACACTTTCTGCAAGATACACAGCTAATATCTCCATCCGTCTCCTATTTGAGTGCAGACCATGATTTGTGTATTCACATCTCCCAATTTCAATATCATGCACACCACAGATGTTGGATATGACGTGAGCTCTACCAAAACCTTATCCGTGTCTTGGGAAACGAATTGTTGATCGAAGATTATGAATAATTTAAATCTGACTTGGCTATACAGTCATTTGCGCAATAACATCCATTTCAGCTGGTAACTATGTGAATTCTGCGGTGGTTTCTAAAATCCTCCATTGTTCTGCCTGAAATTCCCAGTTATTAGTTTCAGAAAAATCTTTTTGATGTCCGACACTCCAAGACCCCTGTGTTCGGTATTTAAATCAGTATACTCCTTCAAACAGGGATGCGGATTGTAACCTCCGTCTTCCTAATCGGCCTATTGGATTGGGATATAAATGACTATTATCGTGTATGCCTAGTGAAATTTTACAATAAATGAGGCTGTCGTTACCAAAGAAAAATAATAGCTGTTAGTAGGAGGAAAGTGCACAACATGCCCTTTTGAAGGAATAATCTATTTTAAATTCAATCTAAATACTGATAATTCTGTAATATTGAAATGGGTGGAATTTAGTGGAGTCACTCACAAACAACATAATATTTAGTAAACAAATCTGATTAGCAACAAAAATGGGAGAATTAAATGGTCGCCAGCCCCCTAGGGTAAAGTATATCCAAAAGCCTTTAATGTCTCTTGCAGCGGTCTCTCTGCCTTATGGAATTTAAGTTAAGCTCAATTTAATCAGGGTAGAACAGTATTGAACTGTGTGAATGTGATAAGCCTGCTTTGTGAATGAAAATTCCCTTAACATACGCATGTTTTTGCTATACTGATCAGTGAAGCTAAATCAGGCCGGTGTGAGAGATTTTTTTGGATTTTAGATCCAACAAAAAAAATATTAAAAGCCTAAGATAGGTAATGGCAAAGAAAATTAAGCAGTTCAAGAGAAAATAAATTGCTCAGAAAGCACTGTGTTTACAGTTACTCATTCTGAAAAACTAAATTTTGAACGCAAAGTTAAATGAAGTTGCTGATTAAATAAACGATTGGCAGTAACTGAAATTTTGTTGCATAAGAAATGGCACCCTGCAACCTCACCGTAAAGTTATGCAAAATTAGGAAAAAAATCAAAAAAATTACTTTTATTTATTGAAAGATTGAATTCAATTTACTTTCAGGAAATGACAACTGATTTACTTTTAACATAAGAACAATGAAATACGCCCCAAGTCAGAGAACCCTATAACTAAGCTAAATATAGAATAAATGAAATTGTGCACACTGAATTTGAGCGCGATATTTAGTTATTAGTTTTCCCAGTGAAATTTTACGTTAGTTTGAATGAAGATAATACTCAGAATTGCACATTAGTTAAGCCTCTGTTACGCAGTACAAGAATTAACAGTTACTGAGGCAGCAAAATTTAGATGAAAACTGGCCATTAGGAATCAAAGATAACTGACTGTAAATAGTTAATTAAATTTCATATTTTTGCGAAACTCGGTGATTTCATGGAAACGAAAGTGGCCCTACTTGGTAATGACGTCTGAAAACACAGTTTTCATTACTGCAAGTTATTGGTCAAGGAAGTTAGTCACTAAAGTTTGTTATGGAAATGCCACTGGGTAATGCCTGCACCACATTAATTGTACTCTGTCAGTTAACTTTCTTATGACGTTGTAGCTGTGCAGGTGATGTAGAACGTAACTGATAATAATAATGAGCTGCTGCTACCGCTGCTGATTGAGCATCAAAAGTCGTCTCCAGAGCTACGAATAATTATGGAAAAGCCAATACTTGAAATTTCAGCTGCCACCGCTCTCAATACTGCCTGGTTAATAAAGCAGGTGCGCCAAATTGGCGTGATGAAAACTTCACACCGCGTGAGCGGGAGCGCCCAAACAAACACTTCTGCACTCCTTCAGGAATGAAGCTGCTGTGTCTCATCTCTGCTCGCAGCGCGACAGAGACTATCCGTACGCCAAGATAAACAACGGTACTGCCATTTAGTCGCTGCTATCGATAAATTTAAACAAAGTTTCCTTGGTGATTACCCAGCAATTTACAATATTTACATTATAATTACAATCGTTAGTATACATTCACAAATAAAGACACAATTACGTCCATTACGTATTAAATTTAGTTCCTGTGATAATGTTTACAGATTCAGAGTCAGCAGTATATTACAAGTTAGCTATGGATATTACACAGGGAGACATTTTGGATACTACTGAAAGTACTTTATCTGCATTTTCGGTGTTACAAGGTGATTCTAGTCAGTTCTAATCCCAAACTGAAACACTGCCACAGGTTTCTACAATTCATAATGTATCTCTGTTTAATCTTCATCATCATCATCAGCTTGCAGGAGGAATTGTTGCACGGAATTTGGCCGTCTTAGTGGCAGCACACTGCGTGCATTATCCAAACTATTAGTAAATGACATGTCCGCCTCCTCGACACATCCTACACCAGGAATAGTTGATATGAAAATGATAGAAATTTTGTCTCTCTCTATTTCCTAGCCTGCAGAAACACAATATGAATAGTTTATAGAAGTAATTTAAATTAGTTGTGCATGATCCTCTGGAAAGGAGGTTTGATACAGTCAAGCTTAATTACCGCACATAACTGACCGAAAGTATTAATCAACTTGTTGTAAAGAACATACACTACTGGCCATTAAACTTGCTACACCTAGAAGAAATGCAGATGATAAACGGGCATTCATTGGACAAATATATTATACTAGAACTGACATCATTGGATCTCGACCACCGAGAGCAGCAATGTCACGATACGATAAGCCGCAATCGCGACAGGTTACAGTCCGACCTTTATCAAAGTCGGAAACGTGATGGTACGCATGTCTCCTCCTTACACGAGGCATCAGAACAATGTTTCATCAAGCAACGTCGGTCAACTTCTGTTTGTGTATGAGAAATCGGTTGGAAACTTTCCTCATGTCAGCACGTTGTAGGTGTCGCCACCGGCGCCAACCTTGTGTGAATGCTCTGAAAAGCTAATCATTTGCATATCACTGCATCTTCTTCCTGTCGGTTAAATTTCGCGTCTGTAGCGCATCATCTTCGTGGTGTAGCAAATTTAATGGCCAGTAGTGTATTATACCGATGTTGTATGCTAAAAAAAGGGAGGACCTGGCGCCACACGAGAGGACGGGTCCAGTGACATGCGAGCATAAATTCTCAATAGCGAAGCTCACAAGAAGAGGGAGAGAAAGATTTCGAGACGCTGCATTCGCGTGGTGGCAACCGAGCGCTGTCGATAGCATTGTAGGCAGTAGCAGTGGAAGAAGCCGACGTCCTACCGTTGGATCCTGGTGGTGGTTCCGGAAGTCACAGGCTTCAAACTAAGCGTCCTGCTGGCAGCTGTCGGAATAATAATACACGAAAATCTATATTGACTGAGCACGTAGCTGCAGTGAGCAAGAAGCTGTCCTAGCCTTAACCGTTAGGGAGTTGACGGACGTCACGGGTTATAGATTTGCTCAACGTGACCGTGTAGTAGGGAAAAGTGTGGGAATCTGGCGCGCCTACGTATTTTCACTATAACCTTTATTCTATAACACTTAGAGGCTCCCATTTTCGCTTAGCATAAGGAGCATGAGTTTACTCCTGCATATATTACAACCGTAAATACAGGGTGTTTCCGTAAGAGCGTGCAAAAACGTAACAGGACATAGAGAGTGCTCCACTGAACAATTCGAGGTATGGGACCTTGGGTCGGTGAAGCCAGCTTGAGGAGATATGGAAGTAAACTTGTCTACCGCTTTGTCTGGTATTACTGTTTTCCAGATTATTTACAACTAATATGGGTGCAAGTTTACATGGACTGTGCTGGTTGTTTTTTTTTGTTTTTTTTTTGTTTTTTACATGTATATTCTTCATTTCCTGCAAGGAAACAAGGACGACGAGCCTGGTTAGTAGGAAGTCATGATGTAGGTTTCGTTTACTTTAATTTTCTATAAGGTGGCTCTGTTGTATCGTATTTGCAGTGTCACGTGACAGAACGTCCTATGTATCACCGACATACCCGTTCACTACACAGTGTTATTCAGAGACGTACAGTGTAATACGATGGAGCAGTAAAAGTGCAGTATTTCCTGGTCGCTGGATTGGAAGGGGAGATGCTATTCCATGGCCTCCGAGGTCACGTGTCCTGAATCCCCTAGATTATTTCCTAAAGGGATAGCTAAAGTCACTTCTGTATGAGACACCGTGGATCTGGAGATGCAATAAGTTGCCAGTATTCTAGCTGTCTGTGATGTGATTCGAAACACACCAGGGATATTTTTCAGGGTGTGCCAGAGCCTTGTTTGCCGATGTCATGCTTGCATTGAGGTCGATGGCCGTGAGTTTCAGTACATTTTGCTAGGTACAGTACAAATGGTACGTTCAATGTGTCAATGATGGTATATCACTTTACTGCATACTCTTTTATTCACATTAGTTAAAATGTGAAAAAAAGAGTATACAGTAAAGTGATTTTATTCGTATTACCTGCTTACGCTGGCATCTGCGATCCCAGGTTGCGTGCTCAAATTTTTCATTGGAGCATCATTTACGTCCTGTTGAATATTTGCACGCTGGTACGGAAAGACGGTGTATACAGCTACACGTTTTAGAAAAAGGCTGATGATTATGACATCATTGGGCCGCGTCATTTTACCCGACATACCGGGTGAAACGACGCAGTAAGACGGGTATATTGTCACAAGGAATGGTATAAGATATTTAATTCCACACATCTTATAATACGAAATGTATGAATTGAATGCTATGTTTATTAAACAAAACACTGAATAACACAGCGAAAATATCTGCTTAGTAATCTATGGATGAGATACAAAACCATAACAGCAGTTTTGTTACAAAATGGCCAGGAAAACGAAGACTCGAGTATAATCGCATTCAGTACTGATCTCTGTAAACCAACTAACGCTTCTTCCGGCAAGAGTCCATTTATAATTTTCAGGACTGTCCCACTGTAATGTTGCCCCAAGTGTAAGAAGATTTCGTGACTGTTTTCGCGCAGTAGCGCTGAGTCGCTTTTATCGCTGCTTAATACCATAGAGTAAATATCTCTGGAGTGAGCATTGCGTTCTGCGCATGTTGTCAACATTAAACCAGGATTGTCACGTGTTTTCGGGACTTCGCTGTGCGTGTGTGCTTTCAGCAGCGCTTGAAGTTTATAATGTCAAGAGTTTTTGTTGGGTTTCACCGTTTGTTGATAGTGTAATAGCGAGAGGAATTACTGTTGTTGCTACGGATGCAAAGAAAAATATGTGAAAGGAGGGATAGTAACTTTTCATGGGTACATACCATGTAGCTCTAATTATAGTAATCATATTAGTAAGCGACACTGTATATGTTTAAAAATTTCGAGACGCCTTATCATTAAGGCTTGATTCTGTAGACCTATTTTTCTACGATTTTATGACTATAGAACAGATATTACGGCTCGTACAAAAGCTTACAAACAACCGTTTCCTCTCGTAAATTTGCTAGTGGAACAGGAAAGGGAAAGGTTAGTTGTTTCAGGAAGTACTATCCTCCATGCATTTATCAGTGATTGGTCGATTATGTATATAGATTACACAGTCAACTATTTATTTAATAAACTGGGGGCGAGTACTTAAAATGCGTTAAATAAATACCTCAAAGCGCCACCAGTACGAAAAATTGTGCTTTAGGTCGCAAAAACGACTATCACTGCGAAAATGTACGTCAGGCTCTGTGATACTATAAAGTGCCGTATCATAGCGAAAACTGCCAAAAATCGAGTGCCTCTGAACTACGACACCTATCGCAAAGAAGCAGAATGTAATATCACTTGCCCTTAAAAGTTACGTAGCTGGTTTATTCCCGGTATCAAATGGATACTGCTAAAATGTCTGCGCAATATATATAAATAATCCACGACACGTACGAAAAGAATCCGTCTGTACTGGGGATGTAGTGACATTCTAAATATACAGGGCGCTATACGGGCAAACACACGATGTCCCGAGATCACGTGACCAGGCCGCCAATGTATGTTGACAACACAAAATCTGTTCTGCGCATGTGAATGCTCACTCCAGAGATATTTACTCTATGCTTAATACACAGTGCGATAACAATGAAATTAATATCCCTGTAATTGTATTATCTATGTAATTTTAAGTGAACAAGGACCGGCATCATCTTGTTTTCTCTCTTCCTGGTCAGACAATGTGTGGTGCGATCATAAAAATATTATGTGTCTTATGTTATCTAGAGATTTTGTTGTTTATGCAAATGTTGAATAATAATAACTAATTAATATCATTGTCTTTGTTATTACGACTAATCATACCTTTTCTCCTCAGCTTTTCTCATGAATTTGATAAGTAAATGCGGCTTACTTTGTGTGGGGATGTCTTTTAGTGAATGATCGAGTATTAATGACACCAATCAGTGCAATATGGTTGGTTTGCTTTCAGAATAGAACCTGCATCTAAAGTTCCACTTTTCACAAAACGAAGTCTGATAGCTTCTAGGCGTAAATCATGTCCCAAAATTATACTCGCCAAGAGATAATCTCTGTAGAGGAGCCTAGCTAACAAATATGGACCATGATGGTGGTAATTAAATTCCAATTTCAATATTTAAAAAATATTTTACATGATTTTTCCAGTACGTAACTTTTCTTGGTTTAATTGAAACCATCATTGAAACTGGCTCCCTCAGTAAAGGACTTATATATATATATATATATATATATATATATATATATATATATATATATATATATATATATATATAGGGTGGTTCATTGATAGTGACCGGGCCAAATATCTCACGAAATAAGCATCAAACGAAAAAACTACAAAGAACGAAACTCGTCTAGGTTGAAGGGGGAAAGCAGATGGCGCTATGGTTGGCCCGATAGATGGCGCTGCCATCGGTCAAACGGATATCATCTGCACTTTTTAAATAGGAACCCCCATTTCTTATTACATCTATCACAAAGCGAAAAAAGTGGTCCAACTAAAACATTCATATTTCTTTGCGTACTACACGAATATGTAAGAAAAAATAGGGGTTCCTATTTTGAAAAATGCAGTTGATATCCGTTTGAACTATGGCAGTGCCATCTAGCGGGCCAACCATACGCAATCTGGTTTCCCCCTTCAAGCTAGACAAGTTTCGTTCTTTGTAGTTTTATTCGTTTGACGCTTATTTCGTGAGATATTTGCCCCGGTCACGATCAATGGACCATCCTTATATACGTATCATTGTAATTTTTTATCTAACATAAAATTTATATATTTCTGTTACATGAAAAACGACTGTAACGAGATACGAGATAATTTCAACAAGCTGGGTAATACGAGACGTGGAGCAAGATCCGTAGAAAAAAAAAAAACCACGACTCGAGACGTTGCTGAAACGCAGCAAGAAGGTAGGTAAGGACATTACTCTTTTTCTTTGCCCTGGTGTGTAAAAGTTCGTTAAATTCAAAGTCAATTAAATTTAAAAAAAGTTGCTCACATTATGTCGGCAAGATGAGAATCGTCGCTAGATTGTTTTATCGTAATTCGATTACATTAACAGTAATTCTTACTAAATAGCATTTGCTGCGTATAACATGAGGAGAATTAACGGTCAATTTTATTAAATTCAGTGAGGTGCATTTTTTTAAATTCGTGGGCAAAGTTGATAGAAACATTAAAATGGCTACACCGCCTGGTGTAGAGTCAGACGTAGACAATGACGAGCATAATATGGCGAATCACAAAACTCAAAGTAATGAATTATCGGCGGGTGAAAATGCACCTACGACCTAACGTACTGAAGAAACCACCCAGAGTGATTTAGTGCCTACTAATTTCTCGGAACTGATCGCATTTTTCAAAGAAAAAAAAAATGGTTCAAATGGCTCTGACCACTATGGGACTTAACTTCTGAGGTCATCAGTCCCCTAGAACTTAGAACTACTGAAATCTAACCAACCTAAGGACATCACACACATCCATGCCCGAGGCAGGATTCGAACCTGCGACCGTACCGATCAAGCGGTTACAGACTGTAACTTCTAGAGCCGCTCGGCCACACCGGCCGGCTTCAAAGAACAGATGCAAGGTTTACATCGCGCTGTTCATGAACAAAACGCACACTTCATAGAAGTTCAGCAAAATGTAACAGATTGTTTAGATGCAAAACGACAAAATGTGTCTTACAATTTATATGCAAAATTACAAAATGTGACAGACAGTTTGGAATCAAAACTTTAAAATCAGACTGACAGTTTAAATAGAAAACTTCAAAACTGTGGCTACTGAAATTGAAAATAATGTAACCACATTAGTAAACGAAAACTAGACACAAGAAAATGTTGCCACCCAAATTCGTGACGATCTTGATAGAAAATTCAGTAAAATTGAAACTAACTTCAAAAATATTAGTGATGAATTTGACGAAATGTGAAAAACATACAAGTACTTGCCCGAAGCTGTCAATGATGTAACCAAAAGGTCGCGCAAGTTAACGCAGCACAATGTACAACAGAAAATTCTGTGAGGCAAATAGCTACAAAGGTACAGGCACTCGCTATCGGACAGGAGAAATCTGTAGAAGCGAAGTCTTCAGAGAAAGGCAAACAGTTTAATATTGACTTTGTAAACTGGTTGAACATGAAAGAACCAATTTCAAGAATTTTTACGAACGAACTGCCTGTAACAGTAAAGAAAACGGCACACGAAGCATTGTCTGCAGCAAACATGTTGGGTAAAAACACCGAATGGAAAGAGACGCATACACAAGAAGTAGACACGTTGAAGAAGGAGTTGGCACCGATAAGAAAGGCAGTAGGTGAGTCTGATTTACGTGTCATTAAGTTGCCAGAGACGCAGACTGTGACATCTCGAGCAGCAATACCAGTCAGCTATTCAGCAACAATGGCCAGTCCGCAACCGGTTCACGTAGCTTGTGAACGGAGGTGGCCAGTTCTGTTTCTAACATAGTTGTGGAAGAGAGTTTGCTAAAATACAGACAGTTCCAAAGTTTTACACCGGATCACAAAATACCTCACCCCGCTATTTTTATCAAAAGCTTCCGTGGTATTCCCTCAAAATCATGAAATGATAAACAGGAAATATAGTTTGCCACTACTCTTATTATAGGTGATTGAGCCTTATGGGTAAGTGAAGTAATAGATTATTGCCATACGTATGAGGAATTCGAGAAAGGTTTTCTAAATAAGTACTGGTCAGCAAAAACACATGAACCATTAAGGCGTGAGGTGTATAATCCCGAGGTGTACAACAGTAAAGCAGGTACACTGCGTAAATATATTGAGAAGTATATAAATAAGACGAAATATTGGGATGAACCAATGCCCAAACAAGAAGTTATATGGCTTTTAAAATCAAAATTACCAGTCTCAATAAAAGAAAAATACTTCTTGTACCAGATTCAGACGTAGAACTTTTCATGTCAACGCTTGATTCTATTCATCTGTTGCATGAAGAAGCGAAATTGAACGGGGGCAGCATTAGTCAAGTATCAAATAACAGCAGTAATAACTATTACCAATATAACAATACAAACGGTAATGGTAACAGAAATGGGAATAGTTTGCCTCAATCTTACAGTGGTAATAATAACCTAGGACAAAGGGATGGAAGAAATTCTCCTGCTTTTAATAAGATGCGTTGGCAAAACAACAGATATCACCCAGGATAGAGTAATTACAATATTAATAACAATAATCACTCAAATCTCTAGCAACCAATACCACAGCAGTCAATCAGTAATTGGCATCCTAATACAGGAACCAATATACAATCAGCTGACGCTTCCGCACCACCGAACAGTTCTGCTGAACACAGTAGTTCTTGACAAAACTCGAGGCAACAGCCACCAGTAAGAATTATAGAAGTAGTGGGCAACACTACGCCCAGAAATTCAGAGGCATTAAACTAAATGGGACCTCATACAGCCCTCATACGGTGGTCGCGGAAGAAACAATGGGCAAATGTCTTGACTACGTGTATTTAATAAGATTAATCTGGGCAAAAATCTGAATGATGAACTTTGCGAAGAGAATCATTCGTGTAAACTAACCGAATAGGAAACAATTCAAGCTGCATATCACGCAGTAGTAGGTAGAATACCAACCACAGTTTCTGATAACAAGGCGCGGCTACAAATTATATAGCTTTAGAAATCTATTATAATATAAGACTTGTAAACTTCAGATACCACATATGGTGCCGGTACACAGTTGTAGGATCATTGGTGAATCTGGAAATAAGTCAAAGGGAGTACGAATGCAAACTCATGTATTAGTTGAGGCAGGTAAAGGAGCTGGAGACAGCACATTCTTGGTTAGTGAAGGTTTATCAGTGAGCTGCATATGGGGAGTAGATTTCTTACAAGAAAGAGATACAGTAATTGACCTTCCTTGTGGCAAATCTGTATTAAAAGTGAATGCGAAGGGGATAGCCCTACCACTCATTAAAAGCTAGCTGGTTCACAGTAAGTTATGTCAAGGAATCCAAATCAAATATGTAAAACATGAGGTAATTTTATGTGACAACCAATTTCTATGTTGCCAGATCAAACACAGCCCAATCAACAGCAATTTTAGGTACAGCTTTGCAGACAAGATGTTAAAGCAATGTTTATGAATCAGTTTACCTAAACACAGTACAACAAAACGAACTGATTGACCTTCTAAACAAACGTATATCACTGTTTGATGAATAGCCCTTTATTTAAAGGATATATGTATACAATGGAAGTAAATCCTCAAGAAACATTTTGCCACTCTACTTGTTCTGTCCTGTGAGCCAACAGAGGAGCTGTATCGAATGAAATCCGTCGCATGTTACAAAAAGATATAAAGAAATATTTTACAGAGCGAATATTTTCTAAAGTGGATGGACCTATGTAAAAATTATGAGAATTTGTAAATGTGTTAGTATGTAAGACATTTCGCAGTGTACATGGTAGTCTTAATACAAATTTATTTTCTTCATGTGCATAAGTACATCTTAAGTAAACCTTTTGCTGAACAACAACCATTCACATTAGTAGTAGAAATTCAGGAATAATCTTGTAAGTAAAGTCATTTCATTAATATTATGAAGAGAAAAGTAACAAGAAACTTATTCTGATGTAATCTTAGGAAAACTTTCATGGATGCAGTTATACCATTTCTTTTGTTACTTGGGGTACAAAGAAGGAGCCTCCTAGAAGATTGTGAGCCTAAAGACTGAAGACAGGCACAATCGGGCGTATCCTGGAAACGGTGAAAGATTTCACCGGCAAATCCATCTAACACCAGATCAAGTTAAAGTCCAAAACCAAATTAACATCAAGATGCAACGGCCTTTATCAAGACCACCCCTTGTGGCGATCTCGATAAATATTGAGGGATTCTCTAGTCATAAGAGTGTTTTATTAGCAGACTTGTGCTATAAGCATAAATGCGACGTATTGTTGGTGCAGGAAACACACCGGGGAGCCACCAGCCACAGACCTAAAATAGCAGGAATGGATTTGGCCATGGAAAGACCTCACGACAAGTATGGGAGTGCGATTTTCATCAGACCCGGGCTCAACGTAACATCAGCCGCAATGACAGAAGTAAATAACATTGAAGTACTTACCATTCGAGTCCAGAAGTTCTCTGTGACGTCTGTGTACAAACCATCAGATGTGGACTTTGTTTTCCATGAACCAAACAATTTTACAAATGACCGTATTAATTTTGTCATGGGCGATTTCAACTGCCAAGGTAAAGCGTGGGGATATAATGATACTGATGAGAATGGTGTATAGCTTGAATCCTGGGCTGACACTAACGACCTACAACTCATTCATGACCCAAAACAGCCAGCATCGTTCAACAGCAGAAGATGGAGAAGGGGATATAGTCCTGACAACATCTTTGTGAGTAGGAAGTTGGCAGCACAGTGCATGAAGCTTGTTGAAGAACCTATCCCAAGTACACCACACAGACCCGTCGTTTGTGTTGTGAATGCCATGGTTAAACCAGAGGAGGTGCCTTTCCGAAGACGGTTTAATTTCAAAAAGGCAGATTGGCAGAAATTTAAAGAGCAATTGGACGAAGAGATTGAGAAAATCCCTCTTCGACCAGATGAGTATTTTAGATTTATCGATCTTGTGAAAGGGATCTCAAGGAAAAACATCCCAAGGGGTTGCCGTACCCAGTACATCCAGGGTCTGACCGGCAGCAGCAAGGTCTTACTTGAGGTAGCAAAACCTGTTCACTCAGGACCCCTTCAGCGAAGATACGATTGAGGCTGGGGAGGAACTAATGCAGGCTGTTGCTGAGGATAAGAGATCACGGTGGTGCAAACTAGTCGAGAATCTTGACATGAAACAAAACAGCAGACATGCATGGAAATTACTGAAAAACTTAAGTGGGGACCCAACTGACCACCAGCAGAAGAACAACAGGGTAACAGCAAATCAGATTGCTAGCCAACTTCTGAAAAATGGGAAAACCAAAGGGAAAAGAGAAAGGGAAAGAGTTATACCCCAAGAACAAAAAGATTACGGACTCCTCAATGCTTCATTCACAGCAACCGAGCTGGAAGACGCCATTCAGAGTATGAAACTTAATAAGGCCGCTGAAACTGATGACCTTAGAACGGAGCAGATAAAACAGTTTTGGCCCAAAGCTCGAAACTGGTTACTACAAATGATGAACACCTGTATTAAAGAGCTGAATATTCCAAAACTATGGCGGCAGGCGAGAGTGGTGGCTTTACTAAAACCTGGCAAGGGGGTAAAAGACCCCAAAAGTTACAGACCAGTGTCATTACTATGCCATTTCTATAAGATACTAGAGCGGATGATTATCGACCGGGTGGCAGAAACTATAGATGGAAAGCTCATAAAGGAACAAGCCGGTTTCAGACCAGGATGATCTTGTTGTGAGCAAATACTTAATCTGACGCAACATATAGAAGACGGGTTTGAAAAAAAAAATTGCTAACTGGAGCAGCTTTCATAGATCTTACTGCTGCATACAACACGGTAAACCACAGAAAGCTTTTGCGCAAATTATATCACCTCACAGGGTACTGTAGTTTGACGATGGTTATTGGTAGTCTTCTGCAGAATCGAAGATTTTATGTCTCCCTAATTGGTAAGAACAGTAGATGGCGACTGCAGAAGAATGGCTTACCACAAGGAAGTGTACTTTCTCCCATTCTTTATACGAGGGCAGTTCAATAAGTAATGCAACACATTTTTTTTCTGAAACAGGTTTTGCTTTATTCAGCATTGAAATACACAAGGTTATTCCCCAATCTTTTAGCTACACAACACTATTTTTCAACGTAATCTCCATTCAATGCTACGGCCTTACGCCACCTTGAAATGAGGGCCTGTATGCCTGCACGGTACCATTCCACTGGTCGATGTCGGAGCCAACGTCGTACTGCATCAATAACTTCATCATCCGCGTAGTGCCTCCCACGGATTGCGTCCTTCATTGGGCCAAACACATGGAAATCCGACGGTGCGAGATCGGGGCTGTAGGGTGCATGAGGAAGAACAGTCCACTGAGGTTTTGTGAGCTCCTCTCGGGTGCGAAGACTTGTGTGAGGTCTTGCGTTGTCATGAAGAAGGAGAAGTTTGTTCTGATTTTTGTGCCTACGAACACGCTGAAGTCGTTCCTTCAATTTCTGAAGAGTAGCACAATACACTTCAGAGTTGATCGTTTGACCATGGGGAAGGACATCGAACAGAATAACCCCTTCAGCGTCCCAGAAGACTGTAACCATGACTTTACCGGCTGAGGGTATGGCTTTAAACTTTTTGTTTCAGGTTCGAAGTGATGAACCCATGTTTCATCGCCTGTAACAATGTTTGACAAGAAATTGTCACCCTCAGCCACATGACGAGCAAGCAATTCCGCACAGATGGTTCTCCTTTGCTCTTTATGGTGTTCGGTTAGACAACGAGGGACCCAGCGGGAACAAACCTTTGAATATCCCAACTGGTGAACAATTGTGACAGCACTACCAACAGAGATGTCAAGTTGAGCACTGAGTTGTTTGATGGTGATCCGTCGATCATCTCGAACGAGTGTGTTCGCACGCTCCGCTATTGCAGGAGTCACAGTTGTGCACGGCCGGCCCGCATGCGGGAGATCAGACAGTCTTGCTTGACCTTGCGGCGATGATGACACACGCTTTGCCCAACGACTCACCGTGCTTTTGTCCACTGCCAGATCACCGTAGACATTCTGCAAGCGCCTATGGATATCTGCGATGCCCTGGTTTTCCGCCAAAAGAAACTCGATCACTGCCCGTTGTTTGCAACGCACATCCGTTACAGACGCCATTTTAACAGCTCCGTACAGCGCTGCCACCTGTCGGAAGTCAATGAAACTATACGAGACGAAGCGGGAATGTTTGAAAATATTCCACAAGAAATTTTCGGTTTTTTCAACCAAATTTGGCCGAGAAAAAAATGTGTTGCATTACTTATTGAACTGCCCTCGTAATGTGTACACTAATGACCAACCTATACCTCAAGATGGAAGACTCTTCGTATATGTTGATGACACAGCTGTGGTGGCCCAGGGGTCCAATTTTGATGCAACATCTGGAAATCTCTCTAGAGCGCTTGAAGAACTGGCTCAATACTATGACGCAAACCACCTCAAGCCAAACCCTGACAAAACCCAAGTATGTGCTTTCACCTGCGCAATAGAGATGCTGGAGTTGAGCTCGACGTTACATGGCAAGGTAAGAAGCTGAAGCACTGTCCAACACCTAAATACCTTGGGGCTGTACTTGACAGAACGCTTTCCTTCAAGCAGCATTGCCACAACACCAAGGCTAAAGTCTGCTCCAGGAATAACAACATCCGCAGGCTGACAAACTATGAATGGGGAGCTCAACCATCAGTACTGAGAACATCAGCACTTGCTCTGTGTGTTTCTGGGGCAGACTATGCAGCGCCAGTATGGGAAGCATCTGCACATGCTAAACAGGTTGATGTAAGTGTAAATGAGACAATGCGAATTGTTACAGGCTGTCTCAGACCCACACTAACGGGTAATTTGTACCTACTTGCTGGAATTGCCCCATCCAAGATCAGAAGGCAGGTGGCAGCAGACGCTGAGAGAACAAAGAAAGAAACGGATTCTCGACACCCACTTATTGGGCACGTCACTCAGGCTCGGAGGCTTAAGTCTAGAAATAGCCTTATTGCAAGAACCAAGATCCTTGACGGTTCACAGGAAGATAATAGAGTCCGTAGATGGGAGAATGAACAAACCGCACTGCAGATAATACCAAAAGAGCAAATGGCACCTGGAAACAAACTTCCTTATACAGTGTGGAGAACACTAAATAGGCTGAGGGCTGGTGTACCCAGATGCAAAACTAATCTGTGTAAGTGGGGACTGCTGACTAACGATGACGACGTTCTTTGCGGATGCGGAGAGGTACAAGACGAGGCACACCTGCTCATGTGCCGACTACTGCCGGAGTCCTGCAGTTTTAGTGACCTGCTACAAGCCAACGACATAGCCGTTGTGGTGGCTAACTATTGGAAAAATAAAATTTGATCTGGACACGGAAAAGTAAAGTAAAAGTTTTGTTACGTAATTCTTAGTAAAGAAAGTAAGGCAGAAGGCATACAGATGATAAAGTTTTCAAAGGCAGAAGTCATACTGATGATAAAGTTTTTCTATCTGTAGATTTTAAGTTTTGTACAAATGCAATGATTTGTAGTATAAAATAATTTTCTGTTTATGCCTAGCATATAGTTTCCGTACGTAAACAGCAAGCTACTGTGCGTCGTGCTTTTAAAGTGAAGTGATAAAATTATTGAGATTTTAGTCCGATATTAGTGAAATGTCAAGATTCTGCCATAAGCAGATTCGCATTCTGCACTAATTCTCGCTACTAATTTCAAAGATACACATCAGTTTGTGTGAGGTAAAAGCAGTCAGTGCCGTCCTGCACCCCAGTAATAATGACTAAACTCCCATTACATACTGAAAAAACACTGTAAAGTTAGCCTTCACTGCCACAAACAGCCACACAACGAAATTAATGTCGCGAACTGTAAGAGGAAAAAGTTAGAAAGTTATAGAACATTATCAATATGTAAGTCATACAGTTAGTACCTACAACAGAACACATAAGCTGCGGGATTTTTCATTGAGCACATTTGTGAGTAACATGACATGTACCAATAGTGGATGAGTAATAAGTTGTCGATGGCAAACAGAACTGTCAGTGGTAAAGTAGAGCAATTAAATTTGCATTTCACGAGAGGACTCTTTATACAAGAGCAAAGAGAAGTATGTGTTATCAACAGACGTTCTTCTTCTTCTTAAGTTGCCAATCCTAAGATTGATTTGCAGCAGCTCTCCATTCAGTGCGATTGTCGGCCAGCCTCTTCAATTCCGTGAAACTTCCGCATCCCAGGTCCTGCATTATCTGGCTTATGTACTTTCTTCTAGGTCTGCCTCTTGCCCTTTTGCCCTCCACAAGGCCTTCCGTTATAGTGTGGAGAAGACTTTCATGTCTCAGAATGTGTCCCATCCTTATATCTCTTCTCTTCTTGACCGTCTTCCAAAGAACTGGAACTTCCTCTGCTCTTTGCAGGACTTCTTCATTTGTCATCCTGGCCGTCTATGGAATTTTTAACATCCTTCGCAGACACCACATTTCGAATCCTTCAATACTTCTTCTTTCGTCCTCTCCAAGTGTCCAGGTTTCGCTGCCGTAGAGAAGCACACTCCCAACAAAGGTCTTTATTAACCGCTTCCTTAACGACAGACTTATCATATTTGATGTGAGGAGTCCTTTCCTTTTATAGAACGCAATCTTTGCCTGATTTATTCTACTTATTACATCTTTCCTACTACGACCATCTGATGTTATTCTGCTTCCCAAGTAGACAAAGTCTTGTATTTCTTTCAGCTTCTCTCCATTCAGCCTTATATTCGTAATTGCTTGATTATTTTGTTTACTTGCAACTAAGATTTTTGTTTTTGACTTATTAATTTTCATGTTGTACCGTGTAGCAAGAGTGTTTTCCATTTCCTCCAACACTACTTGTAATTCTTCCTCATTTTCCGCTAGGACAGCAATGTCATCCGCAAAACGCAGCATATCAACTATTTTTCCCTGGATCCTGATTCCATTAGCTTGTCCTAACTTTTCTCTGACCTCGTCCATTGCTTTCTGTATGTACATATTAAAGAGGACAGGGGAGAGTGCACATCCCTGTCTCACACCCTGTTTAATTTTTGCTTGTTGTTGATGTTCCCCACATCTCACTATTGCCACCTCTTCTTTGTATATGTTCCATATCGTTCTCCTGTCCTTGTACTTAGCTCCAGTTTCCCTCAATATCTGGAATAGTTTTTTCCATTCAACCTTATCAAAGGCTTTTTCGAGGTCAATAAATGCTATGTAGGTGTCCTTTCCTTTTTCCATTCTTTTTTCTATTATGAGCCTTAGGGCCATAATGGCTTCTCACGTACCTCTCCCTCTTCTAAAGCCAAACTGGTCTTCTGTGAGCATGCATTCCACGTTCCCTTCAATTCTTCTGAGGAGGATGGTCGTCAAAATTTTTGATGCATGTGATGTTAGGCTGAGGGTTCTGTATTGTGCACACGATTTTGCTGGCATTTTCTTTGGTAGTGGAACAATAATACACTTTTTGAAGTCCTCAGGCAGCTCTCCAGTATCATATATTTGGCAGATTAATTTATACAATTTATCTTTTATTTCTGTTCCAGCTGCTTTGATGATTTCTGCAGGCAATGAGTCAATTCCTGGTGCTTTTCCGTGTTTAAGTGCCTGTAGTGCCTGATCAAATTCAGACCTTAGTATGCTGTCTCCTAGTTCATCTTTATCTACTTTGTCCTCACTTTCAATCATGTCAACTTGTACGTTGCCTCCATATAATTTCTCTAGGTATTCCTTCCACGTAAGTGCTATATCTTCATGATTATACACCATCTTATTATCCTCTCTTATTAGGGCATTACATCTAATCCTTTGTCCTCCTGAGAAGAAGCGTTTCACTGTTTTATATGCTAATTCAAGGTTCCCTTTCTTCAGAAGGTCTTCAACTTTTTTGCATCTGTCTTCAAGGAATCTTTCTTTTACTTGCTTCAACTTCCTGTTGATTTTGTTCCTAAGCACTCGGTATGCCGTTTTCCCTTCTTCCGTTTCATTATTTTTGAGCTTCCTTCTTTCCTCAAACATAAGTATTATTTCATCAGTTATCCACTCCTTCCTCTTTTCAGGTTTTTGTTTTCCAATTATCTCTTCAGCTGCTTTTATTAGGCCATCTCTCATATTTTCCCAATGTTGTTCTACATTCTCTATAGGATGCTGTTGAATTAGATCCTTAGCCCTTTCTTGGAACTCCTTCTGCGTCTCACGGTTTCCAAGCTTCCCTATATCCAGTTTTCCATTTCCTATTTTCTTCCTTATGCATTTGAACTTGAGTCGGCATTCCGCAACAACCATGTTGTGATCACTCACAATATCTGGGCTTGCGTATGCTCTAGAGTCTTTTAGTTGATTTCTAAATCTATTTTTGACTAGAATGTAATCAATTTGGTATCGTTCTCTATCCCCTGGTGACTTCCAGGTGTATCTTCTACGGGGGTGATGTTGAAACCACGTGTTCGATATTATCAGTTGATTCCTGTTACAAAATTCTATAAGTCGGTCTCCTCTATCATTCCTTTTACCAAGGCCGTAGCGTCCAACAGCTGGCTGTACCTCTTTATCTCCTACTATTGCGTTCCAGTCTCCCATGATTATTAAATTTGTTTCTCCTTTGATTCCTCTCAAGGTTCCATTTAACTCTTCATATACAGCTTCAACTTCCTCATCCTCCTGGTTTGTGGTAGGCATATAGACCTGTATCACAACCGTCTCTGTAGGTTTGGTATCCAGACTGACAAGTATTATCCTTCCTCCATATTGTATATATCCCTTCACTCTCTGCCCCAATTTTCGACTCACAACTACTCCAACCCCACCTGCTCCAGGTCTATCTTCTATCGTTCCTGTGTGAATTATCCTGTACTCATCACTCCAGAAATCTCCGCAGTTAGGCCATCTCATTTCAGACACTCCTAGTATATCCAACTTCATTTTCTTCATTTCTTGCTTAAAGTTTTCGAGCTTCCCCATCTGCAGTAAGGTGCGGACGTTCCACGTTCCAATTCTACTATAGCTCTTTTTATTTCCTTTCTTCCTATGAACTGTTGAAACGAGATCTCTGGTAGTCCCCTCCCGGAGAACCGAATGAGGGGCTATTACTCCGGATTACATTTTTACTAGAGCTTGTTTCATATTCATATTATGGCTGCTGATACTTGAGAAATCTAATTAGATCTTTAATGAAGTGGTTTCTCCTTGCCTTCTTCATTCTATGCCGTTGGCCATCATCTGGCTCTTCCGCCTTTAGGGACAGTTTCCCATCCCAAGGACAAGAGAGTGCCCTGCCTCTACCTGCTCATCCGCCCTCCTAGGAGACCGTTTCGCTTGGTAGAGGGTGTCTCTTTATTCCGGGAGATACTCGGTCGCCATATCCTCGTTAGTGGTAACAGGGTGTACCGTGCAGCAATCCTTGGCTGCAACTCGTGAAGGTGAGGTTGGCATTTGTATGGAAAGGCTGTTTGAGACGCATCACATACCTTACAGACGTTATGCACATGATAATACAATTTCGCCTTGTGAAATAGATACAAACACTTTGCACTAATGTCGAATGGGCGGCACTCTTCGTCGCAAGTGAACTTAATTTGTGTACTCACTGAGATGACAGCATTGAAGCGATGTGATGATTCACTGAAGTGGAACACAGTGAAGTGTTGTTACTTGGAACTCAGATAGTGTGTATCGCGCATAAACTGCGGAACAGATCGTAGCGCTGGAACTTTATGAATGTGACGCCACGTGTGACGTATTACACACCGACGCCAAGCTAAGCGCTTAAGAAACGAAAATTTTGATAAACACTTCGAAAACATGTGTAATTTACGGTATTCTGAGGACACTAATGAATGTGTGGAAACCGAAACTATCATGAACGTGTTTGTGCAGTAACAGTGTTGATGGAAACTGACAGTAAAGTGCATGAACAACAACCATACACTAGACCTTTTGTATCACAAAGGAAACATGTATACTATGAAACCCAAGCTATCACCGAACAAACTGATGTAAATCAGTGATGCAAGTGATTAGAACTACCTAATTATGAACATTCCTTTTAGGGAATGTGTATTAAAAATTGTGTTACTGGTCCAAATCTACGATTGTTTCATGTAATCCCCGTATCCTGAGCTGACTGGATCCCGTCGGGCACAACCGGCCCAGAACTCCCACATCTTCTTGCTCCATCAGATACAACGCAGATCGTCGTGGCTCACGCGTACGCACATTTGACAACATCGCGAGCACGCCGCCGGAACCGCTATCCACCATAGCAAAGGCGAATGCTGCAGCACGACTCACTTCGCCTACAATGTGTCGCCTTTAGAGAGGGTCGAGCAAGAATGAATAGTGTTCAACTGAGTGATTATTATAAACTGTTTCAAAAACCACACGTATTTCTGTAACAAAACCAATACGATGAATCCTATATGTTTAATATGACCATTTCAAAACTCAAACTAAAATTGCGAGGACAAATAGCCGTCAAAAGTGCTAATTTCATACCTTAATTTTTTCCAACGATATAAGTTGTTCATTCTGATTAATTGTACTAAATTATCTGATTTTGTTAGTGTGTAATGATAAAAGACTGTATGTGGAAAAAGGAACTGGATACCTATGCCTTTTGTGTCGTTTCGCCAGGTTCCGGCAGGACCACACCCGAATGGGAAGGCAATTTACATTCTTGGCAAAGCTAAAACAGGCTCCAGCTCAAATGAATAAAGCGATGAAAGAAAGGACAATCTAAAGACTAGAACTTAATGAAGCGATGTGAATTTTTAAAAGGTTTTACAAAGACTTGACAAATTTTAAAAAATTTTGGGGCCTGTGTAATGTCCCCCTTACATCATTAAGATTTAGTTGAATGTAGGTTGAAGCAGAATACTAGCTTAAAGAAAAAAGACAGGTCGGGATCAAACCAGATTAGGAAAAGAAGAATTCTGCTTATAGGTAGCAGTCATGGGAGGGGCGTGGGAAAACAGCTTCAGAAGAAATTAGGGACAGAGTACCAGGTGACAAGTTTTGTGGAACCAAGTGCTAGCCTTAGACAGTTGACAGAAAACTTAAGGTACTTATGCAAGGACTTTGAGAAGGAAGATCAGGTAATTACATTTGGGGGAGCAGGAAACAGCCTGGATATGTATCTGACATATAGTATTAGAAGTGACCTCGATAAAATAGGATCAGAAACTGGGCACACGAATGTGGGGTTTGAGGAGATCCTTCAGCGCCATGATCAGCCCTGGGTAAACACTGCTGTAAGGCATCTCAACACTGAGCTGAACGGGATGCTCCAGACACCGGCAAAGTCTCACATGAGTGTTGTTCCAGTTGATGCTGTTGGTAGGTGGGGTTACACTACAGATGGCCTGCACCTTAATAAGAAGGGGAAAGGTAAGTTAGCTTCTCTATTAGCAGATACTGTAAAGGGGTCACAGTCACACAAGAGGTGATCCCTGTGGTTATTGGGACCAGGTAGACAGGTTTTTTTAGGTTAAAGCCAAACTCCAGACAGACAACAATCAAGGAAAATAGAAGAAAAGAATCTTCATGTACAGAAAATAGGGATACAGATAAGGGTGGTATCAACTTACTCCACCAAAACATCAAGGGAATAAAAAAGAAAGTAGATGAGCTGATAATGAGATTGATATACATTGTCTGTCTGAGCACCATGTAACTGTGCGATGGAAAATGTCAGTATAAATAAGAATAATTTAGCATCTTACACTTGTCGATCAAGTATGGATAAAGGAGGAGTTGCCATTTTCATAAAACAAGGGTATAAATACAGAACTGTCGAAGTAAGCATGTTTTGTGTTAATCAGCACTTTGAGGTTTGTGCATGTGAAGTTCAGCTAGATAATGTTGTGTTGATATTAGCAACAGAGTATAGGTCTCCACTAGGGGATTTGGAGCTATCCATAAAAAAGTTTGACTTCCTATTATGCTGTATGTCAGACAAAAAGAAGAATTATTAATCTGTGGTGATTTCAATCTTAAATTTCTGAGCAATTCTGACAGGAAAAATGAACTAGAAGTGTTGTTAACAACATATAACTTAGAATCAGTGATCAGTTTCCCTACACGTATAGCTCAGGTCCATAGTACTCTAATAGATAATGTATTTGTACAGCAAGAGGATGTAGATCAAACACATGCTTTCCCTGTGGTAAATGGATTATCTGACCATCATGCACAACTGATTAGCTTACAAAACCTAACAGGGTGTACACTTTAGAAACCATTAAGTAAAAGTGTGAGGGTCCGCAACCCAGTATCTATAGATAATTTCAGAGAAAGTTTAGCAAATATAAACTGGTAAGATGTATATAATGAGCCAAATGCTAATGATAAATGCAGCATATTTCTTGATAAATTTATATCCCTTTTTGAACATTGTTTTCCAAAGAAAATTACTAAATGTAACACCACAAACTTTTCAAAGAAACCTTGGATTACTACAGGTATTAAAGTGTCTTCCGAAAGAAAAAGAAAACTGTATGAGACAGCAAGAAATAGTAAAGATCCAGGAGTAGTTTTACACTATAAAAATTATGATAACATACTGAGAAAAGTTGTAAGCAAATCAAGAAATATGTATGTTAGAGAAGAAATTAACAACTCCAGCAATAAAATCAAATCATTATGGAATGTTGTTAGAAGGGAGACAGGAAAAATAACCACTGGGGTAGGTAGTATTACTGTTAAAGAGAATGAGACCATCTTAATCAACAGTACACAGGTAGCCAATGTATTTAAGAATCACTTCTTAAGTGTAGGAGAAAAAACTGGTGAGAATAGTTCAAAAGAAAAAGCCAGGCAGTACATGGATGAGTCAGTTTTGAAAAATTTTAGTCAGATTAAGTTTCATCTAACAACCTCTTGTGAAATAAGGATAATTATTAAATGTTTGAAAACTAAGTGTTCTGTTGGAGTAGATGACATCTCTAAAAAGTTATTAAAACAATGTGGAGCAATTACAGCTGATGTTTTGAGTCATGTGTAACACATTACTGACTCCGGGTATTTTTCTAGACAGGTTAAAATATGCCATTGTCAGGCCTCTCTACAAAAAGGGTGAAACAATAGATGTCAATAATTACCGGCCAGTAGCCTTGGCTGCAGCATTTTCAAAAATCTTTGAGAAAGTAATGTACTCCAGAGTGTTTAGCCATCTCAACAGTAATGGGATACTTAGTAAATCACAGTTCGGATTTCAGAAATGCTGTTCCACTGACACAGCAATATACAATTTTACTGTCCACATAATAGAGTCTTTAAATAGTAAAATGTCACCTGTAGGAATATTCTGTGACTTATCCAAAGCATTTGATTGTGTGAACCATGACATTATGTTGGAGAAATTATAACTCTATGGTATAAATGGTACAGCATAAGAGTGGTTTAAGTCGTATCTACAGAACAGGAAGCAAAAAGTATCTTTATATGCTTCAAGTGATTCAAAGGAGTTTGCCACTTCATCTAACTGGGGTGAAATTACATTAGGTGTTCCACAAGGTTCGATCATTGGTCCCCTCCTGTTCTTGATATATGTGAATGACCTCTCTTCTTATGTGAAACATCATGCTGAACTGACACTGTTTGCTGATGACATTGGCATAATTATTAATCCAGTAAAAGAAAGTCTGATAGAAAATGATACAAATAAGTTCTTTGGAAAAGTTATTAATTGGTTTTCTGCAAATGAGCTTGCTCTGAACTTTTAAAAAACACAGTACGTCCAATTTTCTGCTGCAAAAAGGATAATTCCTTCAATAAACATAACACATAAAAAGAAGTCAGAAGTCAGGGAAGAGCATACTAAGTTTTTGGGTGTACATATAGATGAGAATCTTAATTGGAAAATTCGTATTTTGTATCTCCTAAAGCGACTAGGTTCAGCAACTTTTGCAGTCAGAACAATTACCAATTCTGAGGATGTATAAATTAGTAAGCTAACACACTTTGCATAATTCCACCCTCTGATGTCATACAGAATAAAATTCTGGGGCAACTCAACACTTAGGCAAAAGGTATTCACTGCTCAAAGGATTACAATACCAGAAAAATAAAGACCTACAATATCTTTTACTTAACCTATTTTTGGCACAGAAAGGGGCAAAATATGCTGCTATAAAACTTTTTGATAAATTACCAGATGAAATAAAATGTCTAACAGACAGCAGTAATAATTTCAAAAACAAATTGAAATCATACCTCCTTGACAACTCCTTCCATACCACAGATGAATTCTTGAAAATGAGCAAATAAATGTGGAGATATATTATATGCATTTGGTGCCATATAAGGGACTGGGATAGATAATAGAAATATTTAGGTATAACTCTATACTGTTAACAAAAAAAAGAAAAAATTTGTTTCCTGTTCACATTTCTTGTGCATTTGACACGTCCCACATCATAACTGTTTTCCATGCTCTTGATCAATGGAACACATAACTAACTAAGTGACTAACTTACTAACTAACTAACCAGATGTTAGCGGATTTCGTGACTGTGTGTTTTTGTGCAGTAATGCTGAGACGATTTTATCGCTGCTTAATCGGCACTGCGATTACAATGAAATTAGTATCCCTGTAATTGTATTATCTATGTAATTTTAAGTGAATAAGGACCGGCATCATCTTGTTTTCTCTCTTCCTGGTCAGACATTGTGTGGTGTGGTCATAAAAATATTATGTGTCTTATGTTATCTAGAGATTTTATTGTTTGTGCACGTGTTGAATAATAATAACTACTTAATGTCATTGTGTTTGTTATTATGACTAATCATACCTTTTCTCCTCAGCTTCTTTCATGAAATTGATAAGTAAATGTGGCTTACTTTGTGTGGGGATGTCTTTTAGTGAATGATCGCGTATTAACGACACCAATCAGTGCAATATGTTTGGTTAGCTTTCAGAATAGAACCTGCTACTAAAGTTTCAATTTTCACAAAACGAAGTCCGATAGCTTCTAGGCGTAAATCACGTCCCAAAATTATACTCGCCAACAGATAATCTCTGTAGAGGAGCCTAGCTAACAAATATGTATCACAATGTTGGTAATTAAATTCCAATTTCAGTATTTAAAAAATATTTGTACATGATTTTTCAAGTACATAATTTTTCTTGATTCAATTGAAGGTTCAATTAGCCAAACCCAAAAAAATGTAAAATAAAAGAAATACTAAAATAGCACCACTAAAAATTACTACTTAGGGTTACCTGAACAGAGTAGCGTTATGACCGAACGCAATATTCACAATAACTGGAATTTATTTTCAATACTGCTCATTATTCTTGTTCACATTTACCACATCATTCCATCTGTACCAGAGAGCAATGTGTCGCTTATGTTGCCAGCATCTTGTAAAAATTATAGTTGCATAGTGAATCAGTTAAAGGAACATGTGAAACAGCTATACAATTGCTGATCCTCACGAAGGCAGTGAGAAAGTATTAGTTTCGTAAATTTTAGCCCCAAGTTTTCACCAAAGAGGAAAATACCCAACCAAGACAT
The DNA here is from genome assembly GCF_021461395.2 of Schistocerca americana. Lineage (NCBI taxonomy): Eukaryota > Metazoa > Arthropoda > Insecta > Orthoptera > Acrididae > Schistocerca > Schistocerca americana. Next base: position 438,809,903 of record NC_060126.1, on the reverse strand, counting down.
ATCTCCAATATGTAGGCCCTACTAAAGAATTCCCGTGTTTGACTGACTGTAGAAACATCTGTAAATGTATACGTTATACACTTGTAGATTCACTCACTAAAAATGCCCCGCAGAAACAATTACGTTACAAACCAAGAGAAGAATATGTACAAAAAACGGTAGGAACAAATTAAACATTTACAGCTGATGCAGACGCAGAGCGAAGAGAGACCGTTTGAATCTGATCACTAATGTAATCAGAATCTGGCACTGTAAACCAAATCCGCTGCTTTGGTCGACATGTGAAACATGTTAAGTTAGAACATCTAATCGTGAAACATTTGTATTTGCACTTCTTAAAATAATTACCGTGTAGCCTGTATCCCATAACAGATGTTAAACCTCATAATGTACAAACAAGTAGTAAAACCTGTTTGAAACGTCTGTGAATGTGCCTATCATGATATTAGTTTCGTGCATAACTGTGTAAAGCTCAGATATAATGACATTACTAACTTCTGAACATAGGATATACTTGTACAACACTGTGAATGTGCAATAGTACCGAATTTTCTGGAAGGTATATTCAAAACACAGTAAAAAATGTGACTTAACGCCTGTGAGACTTCAATAATCATTGATATAATAAACAAAAATAGTCAGTTACTGATTCTACTCTGAATTTATGTGGAAACAGATAGATATTCAATGATCCCATCACACACTAGATAATGTTTTCACATGGGTCCGATAATAATTATTCTCAGCTGCACATCTACTGTAATGATGTTCAGCTCTCCACTGATCCCCTGCCTGTAATGTAATATTTTGTTGCAAGCTGTTCTGAAAGAAAATGATGCGCAGTTTGTGGAAAATACTGTAAAGCAAGTCTCTTTAAGTAAACGTGCAATGCGAGTGAGTGAAGCAGCCCATAAGTAACTCCCTTATAGATGGATCACGTAATGGGCAATACGTGTGAGAAATGTTGATGTCAGAAAGTTTTCACTTCAGAAGCGGTGCATGTGAAGATCCAGTGTTAAGTAAAAGAAGACTTTCTTTCGATGAAGCTTCTGCAGTGTAATTGAAAAACTATTTACGATTAAGAGGTTTAGCATCAGAAAGTATGAGCAACTCTCTACTTATGTCTCTTGTTACTTTCAGTGACTTAAATACTAATATAAATGCCAAATCTCCTGCACTCGGTACGTTAAAATGTGGTGAAGAGTGATGTGATAATTTCTTAAGCCCATGGATGGTAATTTTAAATAGCCGTGCTGGCAATGCTCTGTTAGCAAAGAATTGAAGCTCTAGCTTAAAAAAAAAAAATCTTTTCCAGCCATATCACTCTAACATTTGTGATCACAGCAAACATGAATGCGCCAACGGACGTTATGTTATCTAGCACACCCCGAGGTGGAGGAACAGTACTCTTGAAAAAAACCTGGGCACCAACACCGCCATACTGCAAGCCAAAGTCAAGCAAGTGCCTCACAAGAAGCAGGACCCCCAGCTTAAATTTAATGTCCTCTACCCAGTACAACATTAACTCTGACAGTCCAAAGAGATGACCCTCATCCATTTGCAGAGGAAAAACGATCTATGTCGCATAGACTACAACAAGAACTGCCGCCTTTCCTCCTACACATGCTTTGCGCGTTTGGTACTTCTAAATTTTCGCCAACCGCCTTGTATTTTTTTTCCCCCCGCCCATTGCGATCTTGATGATGCCACATATTCAAGGTTATCGATGACATCATGTTTGCACGTGACAGACACGTGATGACCTACAGCTCATAGGTCCAATCCATCACAAGTAACTTGCTATACTGTCACTACCTACCTTGGAATCCTCTTCTTCCTCGTATTTCCTGTGCTTTCGTAGGGTCTGCATGCCAGTTTTGTGTTTGTCACTGAACGCAAAGTTACAGTGAGACGGGAAGTTCATGCAGCGTCCGGAATTAAAGTAGCGACTTCAGCTTGAGCCAGTGATGTACCGCCTTTGGCAGCGACACACAAGTATTTCGTGCTGTGCCATGGCCACGCGTGTTGCGCCGGCGGAGTTTGTATTGCACGGGCGCGGCGTGGCTGGCCCAGGAAGTTGGTGATGTGACCGCAGTTGCATGGAGGCGGAGGACGGGCGGCTATTGTGGCCAACACGTACAGGCAGCGGCGGTGGAATCAGTCACCATGTTGGAGGTCGAGAGCGGCTGCTGCGAGATGCATCTGATCGCGTGGTAGAGCAGCAAGACAGCTGGGCTGGCAGAAGGTCAAGGGGAGGTGTGATGTGCAGTCAATACAAGGCATTGTTCCGACATCTTTGTACATCACTGGAACTCGGCGCAAACGGGAACAACGAAGTAGTAAGGTAAGTGTGGTTATAGATTTATGTTTCCTAAAAAAAAAAAAATTATCTGTGTATTAAAATACTGGATATTCTTTCTTCAAAAACTTACTCTTTGTGTAACGTTAGATATCGTGTTCAACTGCTGAAGAATACTGACTATTGGTTGTCCCTTTGAACAGTGTCGTGAAACAAAACTTTTAATGAAATACTCAATTTGAGATAGAAAAGTCAATCTAATTAAATGCCAAAAGAAACTAATTGTCTACTGAGTGAAAAATATTTAACTACAAGTCTATATTAAAGTACATTATGAAAGTTGTGTGACATGAAGTACAATGTCTGGCTTGAAATATCCAGAAAAATAAAATACTGTTCTACTGAGAAGAAAAGACCTGTTTGAGATTACCTACACTGCTCACATTAAATTAATTTGCGTATTCTGCACAGCAGCTGAAAAATTCTATCTATTTTTTTCTCGTCAGAATGCAAAATATGATCTGCCCTCAAATAAAAGGAACTTAACCTGCTTTGCGTCTGGTGTACTGATGCTCTCGTATGCTAATAGAAATCAGCAGATGCAGCAGCTGAAAAAAAGTAAACGACTTACTACAAAATCTGGTTACGCTTGTCAGATATAATCTGTGTAAGAGGCAATGCAAACAAGACAAAAATATTCAAAACTTTACTAAGAATAATGGAGGTGAGTTTTAGTTTAAAGAAAATCGTTCTTGAGGAAAGTGAACTCCGATTATTGGCAAAAAAGACTGTACAACATAAGAAGTCCCTAAGAATCACGAAATTCTCTCAGCACAAAAATTACAGACCTTTACACTAATTGCACTATTTGTGACGGAATAAAAACATTGAGATCAAATTAACACTAATCATGAATATTACAAGTTATCTGAGGAACAAACACATGCTTCAATTAACAGTGCATACATTGGATTGAGAAACATCTCGAAAAGTAAGGAATGAAATTTTCGCTCTGCAGCAAAAGGCAAAGGTCCCGAGTTCCAGTCTCGGTCCGGCACACACTTTTAATCTGCAAGGAAGTTTCTCCAAAACTCTTCACCGTGGATTAGATATCGAGTGTTTACAAACAAGTTTTCATCTCCATAATAAAGTATTCCAGATAATTTCTGTCAGATTCACAAATATCAAATTCCCTTCTCTAAAAGCTGAAGTTATCGCTGTTATGCATCAATTCAGAATCCCACAGTGCTGCACAGCTGATTGGCGAGCAAGCGAACCGCAGGTAATATTAAACACAGAGTCAAGGATCTTATTCACAACTCGAGCATCGCGCTCATTCATCTTTGCACCAGTACAGTAAAAGTAAATTATTCACTATAGCAGACTATTACCGAACTATCACTTTAATAAGTCACAGCTGCAAAATACTAATGCGAATCCTTTACCGACGAATGGAAAAACTGATAGAAGCCGACCTTGGGGAAGATCAGTTTGGATTCCGTAGAAATGTTAAAACACGTGAGGCAATACTGACCCTACGACTTACCTTAGAAGAAAGATTAAGGAAAGGCAAACCTACCTTTATAGCATTTGTAGACTTGGAGAAAGCTTTTGACAATATTGACTGGCATACTCTCTTTCAAATTCAGACGGTGGCAGGGGTAAAATACAGGGAGCGAAAGGCTATTTACAATTTGTACAGAAACCAGATGGCAGTTATAACGAGTCGAGGGACATGAAAGGGGAGCAGTGGTTGGGAAGGGAGTGAGACAGGGTTGTAGCCTATCCCCGATGTTATTCAATCTGTATATTGAGCAACAAATAAAGGAAACAAAAGAAAAGTTCGGAGTAGGTATTAAAATCCATGGAGAAGAAATAAAAACTTTGAGGTTCGCCGATGACATTGTCATTCTGTCAGAGACAGCAAAGGACTTGGAAGAGCAGCTGAACGGAATGGATAGTGTCTTGAAAGGAGGGTATAAGATGAACATCAACAAAAGCAAAACGAGGATAATGGAATGTAGTCGAATTAAGTCGGGTGATGCCGTGGGAATTAGATTAGGAAATGAGACACTGACAGTAGTAAAGGAGTTTTGCTATTTGGGGAGCAAAATAACTGATGGTGGTCGAAGTAGAGAGGATATAAAATGTAGACTAGCAATGGCAGGGAAAGCGTTTCTGAAGAAGAAAAATTTGTTAACATCGAGTATAGATTTAAATGTCAGGAAGTCGTTTCTGAAAGTATTAGTATGGAGTGTAGCTATGTATGGAAGTGAAACGTAGACGATAAATAGTTTAGATAAGAAGAGAATAGAAGCTTTCGAAATGTGGTGATGCAGAAGAATGCTGAAGGTTAGATGAGTAGATCACATAACTAATGAGGAGGTATTGAATAGAATTGAGGAGAAGAGGAGCTTGTGGCACAATTTGACGAGAAGAAGGGATCGGTTGGTAGGACATGTTATTAGACATCGAGGGATTTAGTACTGGAGGGCAGCGTGGAGGGTAAAAATCGTAGAGGGAGACCAAGAGATGAATACCCTAAGCAGATTCAGAAGGATGTAGACTGCAGTAGATACTGGGAGATGAAGAAGATTGCACAGGTTAGAGTAGCATGGAGAGCTGCTTCAAACCAGTCTCAAGACTGAAGACCACAACAACAACAACAGCAGCAGCAGCAGAAAACATATGAAGACCTCACACAAATACAACTGGAAGACAGTGTGCAGTGGTGACTTGCGCTGCCTTCTTGTGTAAACTGATGAGATTGTGCTCACATAATTCAGTAGCCAAGGGTTTACGTTGGTTAGACACGGCAAGGCCACTGTTAGGCCTGGAATTTGTAGAGCAGTGCCCTATCTCTTGAACTGTATTTTTGGGAAAGCACTGTGTGATTGTTGTTAGGCTGCAATAAGTACTGCAGTGCTTTATCTGATTGAATTCTATTTTAGGGATAATTACGATATTGCAGTGCCTATGTTATTCCGATTACGGTGCGAAGTTCCTTTGGAAATGCATGCATGCCCAAATGAGCAGGCACTGCAGTGACTACAGCCATTATGAAATACATTAAATGTGTTCACAGTAGCGAATAAGGTTAACCGTTAGCTGTAGAATGGAATGACTACAATGAAAATTTGTGCCGGTTTCGGGACTTGAACCTGGATTTCTTGCTGATCACGAGCGATATCTTTCTCATTTGGCCATCCGTGCACGGCTCAAAAAGCCAAATCGAACCGTCCATGTGTCGTCAACCATGCGTCTACGACCGTACTCGTGCATGCATTATGTATATTTCCGTGCAGGTCACACGTTGTACTTGAAAGTCGCTTGCCCGGTATCGGCAGTTAAATACGATATCGTATATATCTGCCGATACCGCGATAAGCAGGACATGCGGGTTCGAGGTCCGATCCGGCACAAATTTTCCTTGTAGTCATTCCATTCTACAGCTCATGTTGTCCTTATTCGCAATTGAAAATAGAGTTAAAGAATTTTAGGGACAAGTTTATCCGTTACTGGTGCTGGTCTTCTTTGTGTTCTTTTTATAGGGTGAACATTTGGTTAGGATTTTACAGTAGACTCGGTCTCTATGTTTGTATTGTCTGCCTGGCGCTTGATTCAGGTGTGGGCCTTGGGTAGGAGGGTTTCATAATTCGGTTCTGGAACAAGACCCTTGGTTGGCATGCCCTTGTATTTTCCTGCTGATGCGTGTATTCTTATAGTAAGTGACAATTTTTCCAAGATTTTGTTCTTAGAGAAAGGAAATGCTGTGCATGAGGCCCTACGATTTTATATTTTGCTTTGTGTCCCAATTTTAAAGCTGGTTATTCGCATGGGGAAAGGGTTTAATACAGTAGTGTTGAATTGTACTAGGTACGAAAGGCGTTTTGATAAAATGACCACTAGTTCCTGGTTCTGCTTTCTCATATCAGTGCCCTCAATTATTATATTATTGATATTATTTAATAAAAGTGATTTACACTTTCATAAACGTCTGTGATTACATAGGCCCTAATCACTTCCCACTGCTAACATGAAACTGCACCACAGCTGCCAATAGTCTTTTCCAACGTTATTGCTATATGTTTTCCTGCTACTACTACTACTACTAGGCCTGGATCTCTCTCTCTCTCTCTCTCTCTCTCTCTCTCTCTCACTGAAACAAAGAGAGATGGTGATAAATACTGGGAGTCATGGAATGGGAGAGGGGGAGTAGAAAATGACAATTTATTATGAAATCTAGGATGTTTGTAATTGTTTATTTTCCTTACGTAATTGTACAATATAAACTACTGAACAGATCACATTATGAAGTAATCTCCATGTGAAATGTCCTGGTTGTTGTAGATGGCGTCGACGTTGAATCTATGTTGAAGATACGACGCTGCGCACCCAAAAGATAATTTCTCTGAAAGTAAAAGCGAGCAGCATTAGACACTTTCGAAATACATCTTAAGTTACAAGCAGATCTGAAACAACATAGGAAAGCAAGATATGTTTATTTGTGGGAAGGATAACACCATGAATTCAACGATACCTCGATCACACATACAGAGACTATTCTGGATATTCTCATTATTTGTAGACAGTTTTCTAGTTTATCTTATTGATACTTTAAAACACCCTGGCCAAAATATTGATGGTAAGAGTCAGTGTAGTCCGATTGCTTCTGTGAAAAAAATTCTGCAGAGGACTACTTGTAGCACAGCAACTGACAAATATAGCCTGAAAGAAAGAAAAAGTGCCTCCGATCTAACGTTCAAAAGGACTAGGCACAAGATTAGCAAACGGGGCAATGCCCGGGTGTTGGAGCTACAGTAGTTTATAGCCTGACTACCAGATGCTCTGAAAAGTGGAATCCAAAAGAGAAAATTCTGCGCCGTGTAGCTTCTGATGTGTCTTATTCGATCGTACTGACAGTTACTGATGAAGCAATCATTTGGGTCGTAGATTAATCTACATTATTTGCGGCAATCTGTGTGATATTAAAGTGTCTTACGAAAATTAAATCATCGGGAAGAGCCGAAATGTGACTCGATAAATGAATATGTCTTGTACTAATTTCTACATGCACCTATGAAAATGATTACTTCCCACTGCAATTTTGGCAGGCAGGACACTAGAATAGACAAGTTTTACTGGTCAACAAAAATTTCATATCGCATAAGACGATATCCTCCGTAAGTTCTAAACGCACTAATAATCTAATCAGGCTAAATAAGCAATTAATAAATATGATTCTTGAGTTTCTCCCGGCATATTTGATAATCAAAATATCCACGGGTGTACTGCCGGTCTACAGTGTCCAATGGGCACAATATTTCGGCGGTCATACCTGTCGCCATCATCAGGTGAACTGACGGACTGAGCTCCTGTGAACGTGCCGGTACGGAGATCCGTACGCTATGGCTGCTCAGGCGGATTTGGGTTCGGTCGCGGCGGCGGCCGATTTAAATACCCTCCGCCCGCGGCACACTACCTCCTCCGACATCGCCCAGCGCCACGGTCGCGCGGTGGAACATACTGCGACGGCGTCTGAGATGACGTCGGGGTGATGGCTCAGTCCGCTGTGGTCTTCACAACTATACGTTTGCTCAATTTACGCTTGATTAACCCAATCGCTAGTTCCCAAGCCTTGCTAATATTATAGCCACAGTCACGGTTTATGAGGTCGTCATTGGTGCGAATTTCGATGGCCTCTCTAACAACGCTGCCCCAGTATCTCGACGTTGTAAGAGGTATGTGCTGCCTGCGATATGTAAGCTATAAGAGAATCTGAGACCAAAGAGCAGTGTTGACTGCAGTACGAACTGTGTAGCAGTAGCAGTAAGTTGTTGCTAGCGAGCAGTCGCCTGTCTGCGCTTGTCAGTCCTGTCTGGTGTATCGTGTTGGCTGGGCCAGTCGCGGTGCAGCGATGCCGGAGCCTGAGTATTATTGTATAAAGTAAAAAGCAGCCTCGCGCATATCTAGTAATGTTATGTGAAGTCCCATGTAAATCTTTTAAAAATGTCCTAATAATAATCTTCGTGATATAAAGTAATTTCTAACAAACATTCATTTCAATTTAAAGAATTTACTAATTTCTTCAATCCATGAGCATTCCTATTGTTGCAAAAGAAAAATCAGTTGCTTCCTTTCATAAAATGACAAGTCTATCGGCCAGCATTGCACAGAGCTGTCCCGGAAAATTTTTATATAAGAGCAGATATATTTGCCCTTTTTATTGAGGTAAGAATTTTTCCTTTTTTTATTCAGAATGATCTTACAGGGCCATGACGCAGCGCTGCTGTCGTCCAAATTCTACCAGGTTACTGAATTTATTTTTATGACGAGGTTTAGGAATTTTTCTGTTTCGAGCTTACATTAAATGGGAAACAAATTTTGTGTGGAGGTTAAATGTGAATGAATTTCTGTAGGGAGGTTATAAATGGGAACCAATTTTGTTCTGAGGTTACAATAAAATTAGAATCATTATCTATAATTTTCATTAATTTTTGTGGGGAGGTTACACTTGGCGACATCCAGCCCGGATCGTATTTCTTTGTGAATCTTCTGATAAGAAGTCATATATCTGCTCTTATTTACTTCAATGTAGTTTGCATCTGGCGAAACGCATTTACTAATTTGTCACTCTTTCTTTTACAGATCATCGGCAATTTATTGCTCTTTGTTGTAATTGTGTTTGTTCCATTTTTGTTTTATCTTTGTTTCATTTTTCTGCTTATTGTTTGATTTGTGAAAAATGACGCGAAAAACTGTTAACAGTACATCGCGATGTGCAATGAGTGAAACAGCCGACTCGAATAATTTGACCGATAATACTTGCGACACTCAGTGTCTTAATGACAGTCCTCCATTTACAGACAATCAGTGCGTACCGATCACTAGTAATGATTTTAATTCTAATGATGAGCAAACAAATTCAATTGTGTCCTCTGTTAATTTAACGACAATTGATGACGCGGCACGTTCCATTACAATGAACGCTGCCTGGTTTGACACACCCAGTTTGCAAAATTTACGTAATGAACAGATAAATTTTTCTCACGAAGATGAATAATGTAGTCAAAATACGTCACATTTATTTGATTTCGAGGTAGTGACTAATAATGCACATCCAATTGGCAAACCTGTTCAAGAATCAGAGAAAGACCAAATGGTTACACAAAACGCGACAAAAGCAGATACATTATCACACAGCACAGAGAATACAGTAGCTAATTTTGGCATGGATCGAATTATAGCATTAATGCTACAACTTAATGAAAATCTCAAACAACAAATTAATGAAAATAATGAAAATCTCAAACAACAAACTGAAAAACTAGACAACAATTCCAAACAGTCGAAGGAAGAACAAAACGACAATTACAAACGACTCAATGAATCGAACAAACAGTTGAATGAAAATCTCAAACAACAAATTAATGAAAGTCTCAAACAGTCGAATAATAAGCAAGATAACAATTTCAAACAACTTAATGAACAGAACAAACAACTTAGTGAACAGGTTACAGCCGTTGCCGCGCAATGTCATGATACTAAAGAACAATTACGCGAGGAAATTGAGGCTTGTGCTAGGAACAGTACTGAAGAAATTAGATCTGTGGCACAAGAATTAAGTAATACACATGCAGCCACAACTAAAATACTTAGAGACGAAATTAGTGCAGTCGCTAAACAATGTTCTGAAAACGCAACACAGTTACGCGACGAGTTTAAATTAATGTCAGCAGAACTTTCACACACACTGGACGCGAAAGTAGATACGAAATTTGACCAACAGAACAGCCAAATTGACGAACGTTTTAAAGTGACAGAAATGAAAAATGTTTGAGTCACTAACACGTCACAGCATACGCCACGTTCCGAACACTTGTCACACTCACACAGCCACTGTAACTTACGTAATTTAGAGAGCGTACGTGTCTTAGATTCAGAACAGTCACCAATAGATTGTTACACAAAACGGAACCTGCTCAGTCATGTAGAGACGATAATTTTGATAATAAGCACTTTCTATTGATGAGAATATTTAAGGTATTTAAGAATGACAGAACACAGATTCACTCTTTCGACTGGATACGACAATTTGCTTTTGAATTTTCACCGGCATTTCCTGTAATACAGAAACTAGCATTGGACTGGATACAACAATTTGTTTATGAATTTTCGCCGGCATTGCCTGTAACACAGAAACCAAAACTTATTTGCAGCGCGTAAGAGACCTCAGGGGATTCATTACACTTCGATGAATATGTGCCATAGCGTGCACAGGGCGCCGAACCGTAGTAGTGCTATTTCATCTTTAGTTTTCTGCACTGCTGCCTTCTCTTCTACTATCCTTTATATCTATCAAAACAGCTCTTCAACTATCGATCTATCTAGTATTCAGAATGAGTAAAGAAAACCCAATAAGACAAGTTTTACCGAAAGTGACAGTTTTCATTAGACTCTCCAGAAATGACAACCACGAGAACTTTAACACCAGACTAAATTGTAATCATCAGTATGTACAAATTTTTCAGCAATCGCAAACGCATTTCGGTAACAATAGAGGTTTTCCCCATCAACAGCAACAAAACCAACTGGTTAGTATACCTAACCAACAATGCAGTCTGCAAGGTCAACCAAGCTTTAATGTTTCGCCGCCTACACGTATAGCGTCGGCTCCACCAAATAGTAATGCACAGCAACAAAGAAATAACTACGTACCGAAAACACATCATTTCAATTCCTATCGCAACGCGCCGTATAGAAATGACTATCATGACAGACGTAAAAGTAATGAGCACAATTTTCAGCGTACGTTTAATAACAGTCGGTGTTATCAGCAGCAAAATCATCCGCAACAACATATTATCATGAATGAACCAGACAGTAGATAACATCCCGAACGTAATACGTCAGGAAGAAATAACAGAAAAGTACAAATGGTGGAAATGCCACAGCATCCTCCCGAAAATAATAGCACGTCAGATAGAATTTGACTAGATACAGTACAGGTTGCATCTTATAGCAACGTAAGCACTACTTTTGACACGCAGAATGTTATTCACGAGAATGTTATTAGCTTTGACGACATCCGATACACACTTTTGCATGAAAGACAGAATCACAACGTATGTAGACGACATTCTTATTGCAGAAGCTAACTGGTTTGAACACAATCTGATTCTTGAACAACTGTTACGAACTTTTCGTGCACAAGGACTCACAGTTAATCTCAGTAAATCGCACTTTGGGAAAACTTCTATAAAATTTCTTCGACATGCAATTTCAGCAGAAGGCATTGCGCCTGACCCGGAAAAACTTCAAGCTTTACGTGACATTACTGTTCCTACGACGAAGAAACAGTTACGCAGCTTTGTGGGTTTAATTTACTTTTTTCGTAAATTTATTCATTACTCTGCTTTAGACACACCTAGAATATGCCAGTTGACGGGTAAAAAAATTATTTGGTCCTGGGATAGCCAAGCACAGTCTGAATTTACTAATCTGAAACATGCCTTGTTGAATGCACCACTCTTATCACATCCGGATCTTACTAGAAATTTTTCCATTGCCACCGACAGTTCTAACACCGCTTTAGGTGTACACATTTTTCAGGAAATTGAAGAAGATGGTTGTATAGCAATTAAAAACATCGCCTTTGCGAGTCGCATTCTGTCACCTGCTGCTGAACGCAATTATTCTGTCACAGAACTTGAAACATTATGTGTTGTATGGGCATTTACGAGATTTAGGCATTTTTTTAATGGAAGACACGCTACCGTTTACACAGATCATAGAGCTATGCAGTTTTTACTTTCCGCTAAATTTACACACGACAGATTAAGCAGATGGAAACTTTATTTACAGGAATTTAATTTTACAATTGTTCACATTCCCGATCACAAAATATTGTAGCAGACGCGCTATCCCGTTCTCTCAGCAACTATCAGCAAGACATCGCAACCAACTTCTGCAAAGCAAATTTCAGCGTCATGTATATTCAACAAGTTGCATTTGAAAATTTCATTTCGTCGTCATTACGAGACATAGCACAAGAGCAGAGTAAAAAACAGCGTATGGAAAGAAATTAAACACCTTTGGCAAGATAGGAATAATGTTACCATTAGAAACCATTACACTGTACGCAATAATATTCTGTTTCGCCGCTCTCATCCTGACAGCAACAACTGGTTACTATGCATTCCTGACGAACTTGTTAACAAATTAATTTGGTGTACTCATTTAAGTTACGCACATTACGGAGACAGAAAATGTTTTCTTATACTGAGACAGAACTGTTACTTTGCCAATATGGAGAAACGTATACGACGAGTTTTAGCGTCATGTAAAATCTGCCAGAAAGCTAAGTCAGATACGACTTCACATATTCCTCCATTACATCCCATTGTACCTGTTAAATTGAGACACATGGCCGCTGTAGACATTTTTGGTCCGATTCCCAGAACTAATAGAGGTTTTTGCTACATCTTTGTCGCTGTTGAACTCACTTCGAAATTTGTTACGTTCACTCCGTTACGCAAAGCTACTGCTAAATCTGTTTCGAAAGCATTTGTAAACATTTTTTATTTCATGTAGGGCATGTATTGAAAGTAATTTCCGACAATGGACCACAATTTCGATCTGCTATATGGACACGTATGTTACAAGCTAGAAGCATTTCTCCGATGTATATATCCAGGTACCATGCTTCTTCGAACCCTTGTGAACGACTAATGAAAGAAATTGGTAAACTGTGTAGAATATACTGCCATAAAAAACATATTGATTGGGATACACACATACTGTCATTCCAGGATGTCATTAACTCCATACCAAATGAATCTACTATGCTATCTCTGACTGTTATAATGGAAAATGTTGAACCACCTAACAAAATTAAAGAATTAGTATCCTTTCCTACATCTCGTCGACTACGACACCGTGAAATAATTGACATTGCGCTGAACAACATCAAACGTGCCGTAGAGCGCCGGAGAAGACAGCAAAAACAGGTTTGTACACGCTGTGACTTTCACATTGGACAGAAGATATTAGTACGTACACACTATCTACCCAACAGAGGAAAGAATAGATGTAGTAAATTTGAGCTTCTATATGCAGGTCCATATCGAATTCGCAGCATTCCTCACCCCAATGTAGTACACGTCGAAACTCTGAGAACTAAAAAAAGTAAAGGCAATCACCATGTCTTCAATATTAAACCCTTTATTGAAATAACATACTTTATGATTTATCACGCTGTAATGCCATTTCCTGATTTTTATATGAACACTTATGCAATTATATTTATACGAACACTTACTGATGATTATCGTATTTTTTCTTGGCAAGTGCCCGGCAAGGTAAGGTTAGCAGGTCGCTCTTCTTGTCGTTACTCATCAGACCGTGCACATTTTTCCAGATAAACTTACATATTTTATTACCACTTATGCAATTATTTTTGTGTGACTACTTACTGATAATTATCGTATTTTTTCTTGGCAAGTGCCCGGCAAAGTAAGGTTGGCAGGTCGCTTTTCTTGTCGTTACACATCAGACTGTGCACATTTTCCATTTTTCATGTATGTATGATTGTTTTCCTGTTTGTTTTTATGCACTATGAAATGTTTAAGATGTAACAAACACCAGTTGACTTTGACATTTTATCTTACCATATCTCAACATCGTGACTATTTTACATTTTTTTTTGCTACTACATTATGATACACTGTGTACGTTTTTTTGCACTTGAAAACTGTCTATGTTTTTGACATAATACGTTTTCTGTCATGTTATGCTGAATGTCTAATTATATCACTAGAAACCAGTTTTTATTTAATGGGTATATGATTTAAATGCCAGACATTAATCATTGTTCATCATTTTGAGAAAGCAATAACGCGTAAAAAAAAAAATTAAACAAACCACAGTGGATTACTATGAATGGGAATTTCACCTTCGGAATGAACGAGAGAAGATGCAATACCTGGTCATGAAGAGTAAATGGATCAGAATTAACAAGCATTAACAAGAATATACTATACACATCGTATGATAGCGGTCTTAACTAATTATTTTTCTTTCAGAATACGAGGCGATTGATGCAGGCTGTCAGACAGAACTACACATCTTAGTTTTAGTGATGGAAATATGCTATACATAAGAAACTCTATACTATGAATAGTTATATGAAGTAAATGGTAATACGAATAATGAATAATGAAGTGTCTTTTTGCAGATGATAATGAATGGTGATGAATAGTTATATGAAGAATATGCTAATATGAATAATGAAGTTTTTCTTTGCAGGTGATGATAATAATGAAGTTATGGTAGTATGAATAATGATGTTTTTCTTTGCAGATGAGAATAATGATGAAGTTTATATATTTACTGTTAGTTAATAAATGCTATGTGGTTATTTAAGTATTTGTTGCAGTTCGTTTTGACAGTATGTCTTATGTCGCATGGTATAATGATTGAATGTTTTGGAAAGGTCAGCTAGAGTACATACATATTGAGTACACATTTCATTGCCTGTTAATTCGAAGTTCACTACTTTTCAGCATAATATACGTTTCTTCTTTCAGCTTAATAATCCGTTTTGTATTTTTTCTAGGAGAAGCTATTCATGAAATTAATGTGCTGTAAGCAGTTAGTCATTAAACTTGTTCTAGCACTTGCATTTTTTTTACCCATTTGTGTGTGTCATTCATGAATGTGATCACATATACTTTACTTGTTTCATAACCTTGCTACAGCTGACTCATGACGAATGATGTTACCTATCCTCATTTGTAGCAATAAGTGAAAAGCAAATATTTTCATGCCCCAGCAATTAATTATCGATCCCAACGCAATGCATTGCTACCACAAAAAAAGAAAAAAATTACTACCAGTCTCAAATAATGCTACCAGTTTAAGAGAGTTCTGAGTAATACTGAATGATGTTTTCTAACCACAGACCTTGAGTAATAGTTACAGTGTGTTACATTTTAAATATGTCCTATGTGACTTGAATGATGAGTTCTGAGTGATAGTGAATGATATTTTGTAACAATGCATACATGCTATGCCAATAATTTCTGTAAATAATATTTTTATTGTACTCTATAAATGCTATACCAATAATTAACTCTCATTTTGAATGATGACTTCTGATGGTTTGTCACTGGCCAAAGAGTGCCAATAATTATTTTAAATATGTCACTTGAATGATGAAAAATGTTTTCTAATATTCAATACTTGCTATAGGTTTAGTAACTGGCCAATGAGTGCCAATAATTATTTTAAATATGTCAAATATCACCTGAATGATGAAAAATGTTTTGTAATATTCAATACTTGCTATACGTTTAGTAACTGACCAATGAATGCCTGTTTCTTATATTTTAAATTTGTATTATGTCACCTACATGCTATTATATATGAATACCAGTAGCTTGATGCTACACTCGTTAGCTCCTGTTTTGAATGAATGACTTCTGATGGCTTGTAACTGGCCAATGAGTGCCAATGATTACTGTAACTAGATGAATTATGTAAATGGTATGCCATTAATTAACTCTTTCTTTGAATGATCACTTTTAAATAATGTACAAAAATTGTTTGTAACTGGCCAATGAGTGCCAATGTTCACTGTAATCAGATGATTTAAGAACATTATTCTGTAATACTTCATACATAGTACAGAAGTGTTCAGTAACTAGGCAATGAGTGCCAACAATTACTCAAATCGGTTGATAGACTAGTGTAATTCTCAATGATGACTAGCATGAGACTTAATGTCCTTCACCTTCTGACCTAATTACCAGAAATTACTGCAATATACGTTTGTCCTGTCTATCCTTATGATCATGGAGCACTATATTGGGTTTCTGCACTAATTCAACGTTGGTGAATGAGTGTGGTGTTGACACATCATGGTGCCCACCACCTTGAACAATGGAGATGTTATTATGGTTCCACTGTTTGGTGTACCTAATGTACTACCAAAATGATAACATGGAATATTAATACGACATTTCAGTGTCTTGGCTACACTGATTACTACTTCAGGGAAGAGAACTTCAGATTGTCTCACTTGGTGTTATGCTTCTGTAGAAAGATATGGACTTTCAGTGCTGCTACGTGCAACCTACTGTGATACAACCATGATGCAATCCTTCCCTTTCCTATCCTAGTTCTAGTAAAATGGTAAAAAAAAATAATACTACAGTGCGTATGCACTTTATGTCATTTGTTAATATGTTTTGTACTCATTGCGTATACATCTTGTCATTGCTTGATATGTTCTGTACTCAGTGCATGTGCACTATATTTCATTTCATGTTATGCACTTATATATATGTATATACTCTGTGACTGTCAACTTAGTTAATTAAGTAGAGTTTAGAAAAATTTGTTGCCCATGGCAAGTCCGATTGACTCACCATCGCTGCCAAATTTTTGCCCCCCCCCCCCCCCCCCCCCCAGTGGAGGCTTATGTAAGAGGTATGTACTGCCAGCGATATGTAAGCTATAAGAGAATCTGAGACCAAGGAGCAGTGTTGACTGCAGTACGAACTGTGTAGCAGTAGCAGTAAGTTGTTGCTAGCGAGCAGTCGCCTGTCTGCGCTTGTGAGTCCAGTCTGGTGTATCGTGTTGGGTGGGCCGATCGCGGTGCAGCGATGCTAGAGCCTGCGTATTATTGTATAAGGTAAAAAGCAGCCTCGCGCATATCTAATAATGTTATGTGAAGTCCCACGTAAATCCTTTAAAAATTTCCTAATAATAATCTTCGTGATATAAAGTAATTTCTAACAAGCATTCGTTTCAGTTTAAAGAATTTACTAATTTTTTCAATCCATGATCATTCCTATTGTTGCAAAAGAAAAATCACTTGCTTCCTTTCATAAATGACAAATCTATCGGCCAGCATTGCACAGAGCTGTCCCGGAAAATTTTTATATAAGAGCAGATATATTCACCGTTTTTATTGAGGTAAGAATTTTTCCTTTTTATTCAGAATGATCTTACAGGGCCATGACGCAGCGCTGCTGTCATCCAAATTCTACCAGGTTACTGAATTTATTTTTTATTACGAGGTTTAGGAATTTTTCTGTTTCGAGCTTACATTAAACGGGAAACAAATTTTGTGTGGAGGTTAAATGTGAATGAATTTCTGTAGGGAGGATATAAATGGGAACCAATTTGGTTCTGAGGTTACACTAAAATTAGAATCGCTATCCATAATAATTATTTATTACAATTTTTTCGTGGGGAGGTTACAACGTCTGTACCAGAATCCTCGTGCGTTCATACTCCATAGGGTGATTTTCCGACAAACAATGTTCAGCGACCGCCGACTTGCTCGGATACATCAGTCGAGTGTGCCTCTGGTGTTCACGGCATCGATCCTCGACGGTATGCATCGTCTGACCAATATACGACTTGCCACATAGACACGGAATCTGGTACACGCCGACCTTCCTCAAACCGAGGTCATCTTTGGCGCTCCCCACCAGTGCACGAGTTTTATTCGGAGGACAAAACACAGTTCCGACCCGGTGTTTCTTCAAAATGCGGGCAATTTTCCCAGAGAGTGCGCCTGTATATGGAATAAACGCAGTGCCTACCTACTCCCTCGTGATTTCATCCATCTCCACAGGTTGTGCTGTAGTGGTTGGGCGGAGAGCACGTTGAATCTGCCACTCTGAGCACCCATTTTTTCGAAATACAGTCCTCAGATGTTCCAATTCCTGGGGTAGACTCTCTGTGTCAGAGATAGTGCGCGCCCTATGTGCCAGAGTTTTAAGTACCCCATTCCTCTGTGAAGGGTGGTGGCAGCTGTCTGCGTGCAAATACATCAGTGTGCGTTGTCTTCCGATACACCCCATGACCTAGGGTGCCGTCAGGCCTTCTCTTGACCAAGACGTCAAGGAAAGGTAATTTACCCTCCGTTTCACTCTCCATAGTGAATTAGATGTAAATCGAGCAAACGTATAGTTGTGATGACCACGGCGGACAGAGCCATCACACCGACGTCATCTCAGACGCCGTCGCAGTATGTTCCACCGCGCCACCGTGGCGCTGGGCGATGACGGAGGAGGTAGTGTGCCGCGGGCGGAGGGTATTTAAATCGGCCACCGCCGCGACCGAACCCAGTTCCCCCTGAGCAGCCATAGCGTACGGATCTCCGTACCGGCACGTTCACAGGAGCTCAGTCCGTCAGTTCACCTGATGATGGCGACATGTATGATCGGCGAAATATTGTGCCCGTTGGACACTGTAGACCAGCAGTACACCCGTGGATAATTTGATTAATTAATAAATAAACAATAAAATAATAGCGCCCGTAGGTGGCAGGATCGCGACTTGTAGCCGGAGGCTTAGGGCCAGTGGTTCATCTCCCGATCGTGAGATGCTAGTTGTGTTTCACAGGAACGACGTTTTCTAAACCCATGTTGACTATATGTCAATAGACCGTTTCCTTCGAGGTAATTCATAATGTTAGAACACAATGTATGTTCTAAAATCCTGCTGCATATCGACGTAAACGATACGGGCCTGTAATGTAGTGGATCACTCCTACTATTTTTTCTTGAATATTGGTGTGACATCTGCAACTTTGCAGTCTTTGGGTATGGATCTTTCGTCGAGCGAACGGTTGTATGTGATTGTTAAGTATGGAGCTAATGCATCAGCATACTCCGAAAGGAACCTAATTGGTATACAGTCTGGACCAGAAAGATTGCTTTTATTAAGTGATTTGAGTTGCTTCACTACTCCGAGCATATTTACTACTACGTTACTCATGTTGGCAGCTGTTCTCGATTCGGATTCTGGAATATTTACTTGGTCTTCTTTTGTGAAGGCAATTCGGAAGGCTGTGTTTAGTAACACTGCGTTGGCTGCACTGTCTTCGATAGTATCTTGATTTCTATCGCGCAGAGAAAATTATTTACAAGATTTATAGCCATTTCAGATACAGGGTTGTGAATGAAAAGAACAGATACAAATTATATTATTTATTGACTTATAAACAAATCCCACTGAATCTGGTAACACCCAAAAAAGTAACAGGCTTTTCTTTGTTCTAAATTCATACAAAATTGAGCTTTTCATGTATACAGAAATTTCAGCTTTTTCATTTTTTTCACAATTGACGCATTTTTATTGAGTTTTCTTTGCACATTTTCCACAAACCGTCTTCTTACAAACACTGCACTTAGAAATAGTTTTATTACATTTGCAGGATTTGAGTACTTGACATTTACAGCGCTTCTATGGCATTTCGTCTTCATCTTCATTTTTATTCTTTTCATACTTGTCTATGGTCATACGAGGAAAGCGGCTGTTCACATACTCAGAGCGTAGTTCATCTAGAAGCTGCTGAATAAAATGTCTTCTTTTGATCTTCTTCCCAGTAGCAGCCCTAAATACTACTTCTGCATTTATTCCTGCTAGGTCAAGGATATTACAGAAAGAGTGCACTGGCCATCTTCTTGAGGAAGCCTTGACTGACTACTGCCTCACCACTTTGTCTACTATGTCAACCTCAATTTCTGTTTCGTTGTAATAACATAGAGATTGTGTAGTTTTTTTCTCATTTGTATTTATGGTAACACCAGGAAGAAGGGAAGACATTACCAGCACATTTTTTGCTTTCTTTCCCTGATAGACTGTCAAGGAAATATGAACATGCTTTAAAACGTTTGTGGAATACAGAGGACTCTTCATGGATATCAGAGCATGTGGTATTTCTCTTCTTGCTCTATTTACTGTTCCTACAATAGAGGTTGATTCTTCTTTCAATTTTTTGGCTAATTAGTGGAATGAAGTAATTGTCAGTAGTGACATTTCTGCCTTTGCACAGAAATGGTTCCATAAGGCGCATCACTACATAACCTGAAACCCCTTCGTCTTGGGACCGTGCAGTATCGTACAAAAATAAGAGAAATCACTGAGTATATACTTGCTTTCAACATCTACTGCTAACCAGCATTTTCCCCCATACTTTTCAGGCTTTGAAGCCATGAATTGTGTGAACGGGCACCTAGTTTTACTTGAGAAGAGTTGCTCGTCTATTGTTATGTCACTTCCATGTTTATAACACATTGTACAGTTTTCTATGAATTTTTTCCAGACAGCAGAAACCAATGCTTACTTATCATTCTGTAATCGTACCGAGCGTGTAGACTTCTCGTCGAACCTCAAGAATCACATAATCTCACAGAGTCTATTTCTACTCATGGTTTCCATACAACATGGTAGGCACCTGGAATCTGACCATAAGCTGTGAAGGTCTGTCTTCACTAACCACACACGCCACGAGCAGAAATAATTCCAATAAATGCTTCTAGTTCTTCCGTAGTCATTGACCAGCTGTCATTTCCTAGTACCCTGTGTGCCTCTGTTATAGTACATTTCAATATACGTTTGATTATATAATTGTCAATGAACAAGTGCCAAGCAGTTGATACAAGTTCTTCACTTACATTTCTTTTTGCATGTGGTGTAGTTCCAGGAGATTCTCTGAAAATATTGTGATTAGGAAGACGCCCACCTTCTGAATGAGGCACTGCTTCTATACCGACTGTTCCATCAGGAGCAACTTCTTTATGTCTTTCACCAGACCATGAAGAAGCAGTCACTTGTTCAACATTCCGAGGAGCAGGATTATCTCCTCTTCTGTTTCATGATTCTTCTCTATCTATAGAGCACGATTAATAGAACAAATGTAAGAAAGCTGCCATAACATCTAAATTAAGTACAGTAACGATGTATGAAGATACGAATATGATGATTATAAATGAGCAGCAATAATAATAATACACTTACCAGACTGAAAACTTCCGTTATCTGTGTCTGAAGAATCAGAATCATTAGTATTAGGTGATTCATCTTCTCTCAGTGACTGCAGTAAAAACTCTTCCTCTGAACCGTCAGAAGTAAGTTCGCCACCATCGGAATGACACTCCATAGCTCTTTTTAACTGTGCAAGAATCTCTTCATCTCGTAAGTACCCTTTCCGATTCATTTCAATCTTCAGCTCACAATCACCTTTGAAAGACTGACTCTTACAGGGGAGTCCGCCTCCGTAACGCAGCGGTAGCGTTACCGCTATCCACGCAAGGGGGGCGGGGTTCGATCCCCGGCAGGGGACTGGGTGTTGTGTGTCCTTCATCATCACTGACACGCAAGTCGTGGAAGTGGCATCAACTAAAAAGACTTGATGACGACGGCGGCCGAACCCCGAAGGGGATATCTCAGCCAATAAATGCCATACGATCTTTTCATTTCATTTCTTACAGGGTAATGACAAACAATGCTGAACCGAGTCCATTGTTGACATTTCATACGGCAATAATATGAATGAAAGTAATTTATTGCACTACAGAGTAAAGTAGCCGAGGAGTGAGAATGTATGAGATAAAAGTATGATAAAACTATAAACATTACAATGAAATGAATACCTTTAGCTGCATACAGGCTTTGATGTAAGTAAACGGGGACAGCCGAAAGTGTGTGCCCCGACCGGGACTCGAACACCGGAACTCCTGCTTACATGGCAGACTCTCCATGCATCGGAGCCACCAAGGACGCAGAGAATAGTGCAACTGCAGGGACTTATCTCTGACACACCTCCCGTGAGACCCAAATTGGCAACTTATAGTCCCGCAGTATATTCACAGTGCCCCTGCCCAGCATACTCATTACTTGCGGCTTTACCGCCGATTCCCGTAAGAGCTCGGGCACTGTTTATGCATCCGCACAGAAGAAGATGGTCAAATGGCCGGTGAGCCTTAAGATGGTATCTGTTCTTTCGAACATGTCCGAAAGAACAGATACCATCTTCATACATATAACTATAAACAAAATTATAGTTTTCTTCTAACGGGGCCAATATGACCCCTCTTTGCGTTAAAGGTAAAACTGAAAAAGGTGAGAATCAATTAGGGGAAATGCTCTGTTTTTTAATATAATGCGAAATAAATAAATGTCGCTCGAATCGTTCGTCAAAAGACAGCTAGCATTGAAAAATCCAAAAGGGTCGTTTTGATCCCTCTGGGCCTTAGAGTGTTTACATGTTTGTCCCATTGTGTGACGAGCCGGTCAATGTTGTCACGGAAAACGTTCCCGGTTGGCTACGGAACCATGATTGTACCCAGGTTTCTCTTGGCCCGAAACAAATGGACACCCACGAATGTCTTTCTTCGGGGCTCCAGAAGCGTGGAAATCGCATGGGGAGAGGTACAGACTGTAGGAGGAAGTGTAATGGCTGCCCAGTGAAACTTCCGTAACATAGTCGAAATAACCACGGAGACATTTGTGTGGGCATAATACTGCAACAAAATGATGCTGTCCCATATTCCCGAGCGTTTGGACTTGATGGCACTCACTGTGACACCTGGAAATTTCGCAAACATTGAACGCGCGTTATCAAGGGCAAACGTCCATGAATACTGAGGGACGGTATCATTTTACTGCAGGATAATGCTTGCCCACGTGCTGCCAAGGTTCTTTTGAGTACGCTGCAGAAGTTTCGCTGCAAAGCCTTTACACATCCTCGGTACAGTTTTGATCTCTCCTCTCGCAATTTCCCAATTTTTGTAGGTCTGAAGAAAGACATTTGTGGTCGTCGATTTGTTTTGGGACGAAGAGCTTCGCGCTGCGTACTGTCGTGGTTCCGTAGGCAACCGCAAACGTTTCTCCATGACGGCACTGACTGTGTTGTTGTCTCACGATGGGATAAATGTATTAACAGTTACGGTGATTACTTTTGAAGTATTAAAGTTTACTTACTGTTTTCTCTTCTATCTCGTATTCATTTGACTGCCCCTAATTCAAAGTCTTTGCGCCGTGTTTGCGCAATACACCCCCGATTCTGTGTTCAAATGTGTGTGAAATCTTATGGGACTTAACTGCTAAGGTCATCAGTCCCTAAGCTTATACACTACTTAACCTAAATTATCCTAAGGACAAACACACACACCCATGCCCGAGGCAGGACTCGAACCTCCGCCGGGACCAACTGCACTGTCCATGACTGCAGCGCCTAAGACCGCACGGCTAATCCCGCGCGGCGCCGATTCTGTCCGTCACCCTCGGGATGTGTGGTACAAAAGCCGTAGCCAACTTTTCTTCCTCTGAGAAGTCACTTACTACAGTATTATGTTTTATGACACTTCTCATATATTTGATGGAGTATCCGTTGTTCCTCAAATGCATTCCAGTTGTTCATTACTCCTACGAAATGCAGCGACTCACAATCTCGTCTTGCGCGCGTTACTAGCCTGTTGGTCATACGCCTTCTTGCTCGAGAGATGGTTTGAAAATTTGGACGGTGTGAATCAGTTTTCTGTACATATTGTGGTCTAGGTTCTCACCATTTCTTGTAACCATCATATTTTGAAAACGTAGTTGTTAATCCCTTTCTGCTTCGATAGTAAATTGGCAAGGAGATTGTTCAGATGTCTTATACAAGCTATCGAGCTGTTCCTCATCACAGCTCAACGGGATGCAGGCGTCAGCGACGTACCTTCACCGCACCTTAGTTTTACAAGATGCCAAGTCCAGATCCTATCTTTCTAAATGAAGAAATTGGAAACCACTGAAGTAAGTGGACTACCCGTGGCGACGCCTTCGAGCCGTTTCACGTAAGGTAGCTCGTGGTAAGGTGTGCATCAAATAGCCTAGTCATGTCTTGTGAAGGATTTGAACCAATATGCTCCAGAGAACCTCTGACTGGTACTTTCGTAAACCATGAAACATCATCAAAACTGAATATGATCTTGTTTGGTCCAGGTTTTAGTTTCTTCGACTGCTCAATGAAATGTCCCGTGTAATTTATGTGCAAGGTGACAATTATGAACTATACCGAATAATATCGTCACAACTTCTGAACGGTTTGCGTTAGGGGGTTCAAATTCCACGGTTGGCTATGGTGAATGATGGAAATTAGTATGTTCATGCTCAGGACAAAGCCCACTTTCATTTGGATTGGTTCGTCAATAAGCAAAACTGGCGCTTTAGGGGGACTGAGAATCCACATTTCGCGATCGAGAAGTTTCTTCGCCCTCAATGTGCCGTGTGCGGTGTGAGTGGTCAGTCACGGAGTAATCGATGCGATATTCCTTGACAGGTCGGTGGCTACCGAACGTGAAGGTTTTGGAAGATGATTTCATCCCCATTAACCAAAGTGACGCTGATTTCGTAAGGATGTGATTCATGCAAGACGGAGCTCGACCCCATCGAAGCAGTAGAACATCTGATGTCCTGGAGGAGCATTTTGGGGACAGCATTCTGTCTTTGAGTTACGCAGAGGCCCCTGGCGTGTGCCTCTATTGACCGCCATATTCTCCGAATCTGAACACATGCGACCCTTTTTCGTGGGGCTGTGTAAAAGACATTGCTAAGACGAAAACAGGCATTCAGGAAGTCATCAACAGCATCGATGTTCCGACACTTCATAGGGTCATGTAGAATTTCGCTATTCGTATGTGCACATATCATTGCCAATGATGACAGGCATATCGAATATGTCATGACCTAAATCCGAATATCTGTAGTGACGTTTACATGTTCAATAAAGTGTGTGCACGCCGTAGTTTGTAACTGATTTACGGTTTTCGGTTTATTTTATTTATTTTTTACATATGGTTCAATAACTGTCAGCCTTTATGTGTCGGTCTTTCCCACTTGCGGCTGAAGCAGAGAAGCCAAGTGTTTCGCTACGTTATACGTTGGTAAACCACTACCGCTAAAGATCTGTCTTGTGAAGCACCATCTTTGAGACTTATTTGGTAATCCATACAGCCGAGGTGGTAGGGTATGTGCGCAGTGCCAGTCCCTCTGCACGTAACAAAAGGTACCTTGATTAACTGACCCGTATTGTCTGCGATCCCCTGCGTGGGGCACAAGCTTACTTTTAGATACGTCGTCGGGTGAAGTAGTGCGGCGGGGCGAGTTTTGTCGTCGTTGTTCTTTCGTACAGTCTCTTATTAATTCTGCAGTAGTAGATACTCACTAGGCCGTGGAGTGCAGCGTTAATGAAACCACGACCTAATGCCTATCACACAGTGGCCGCGTAAATCAAGTTGCGAATCAGTTCATTTTAACAAAATTCGGGCGTTGGGAAACTGCAGTTTACCTGCAGTAAGCCCTCGGAAATTCTAGTAAACTGGTTTTTATTCTTAAGGAAGCACATAAATTTGCTATGAAGTTCCAATTTACTGTGTTAACTGCTCTAATATTCCCAACTCACAGTCTCTACAAAATGCTCTCACACGAAAAAAGCAACCAGAATATTTACCGGTCCGACCCGATTAATGTCAGATCTGACAGTCACTGACCCACTACTAAAGCGAGTTGAGACTTCGGTCGTATCGATGTTCCTCAAAGTTAGAAGTGCTCGCCCAAGTATTTCATAAAGTATAAGGAATATGCCACGCTGAATATGAAACGCTCACAACACATCAATTAATTAATCAAATTGTCCTCAAAATGTTCGTAAGTTAAACTTCCTGAGTCACGACACTTCCTAACAGCAATGAATTCAACAGTTTTGCAATTTACAATTTATTTTCTCGGCGACATTTAGCATGATACACGTGCGAAGGTTGGCGAGCGACTCTCCCGTTGCCACCCCACTGTATGCTTATCTAACTCTCTGCTAGTGGGAACAGCTTAATTCTGATTAGCTGATGGGTCTGATTGACCAATCAGAATGATCCTTCTAGATCATTCTGCAAAACTTGCCTGAGCCAGTCACTACTCAGAAAATCACTGACGTTATTACACTTCCAATTTCAATATATTGTTTAATAAAATAGACCGAAATGTAAAATAATCTTTAAATTAATTTAGAAACTTACTCCACTTCCGACTTCTATTCTAGCTGCTTTCTTACAAAAGCAAGAACACATCGCGATATGTCATCAGCTTCGTGGTTGCACCCTCGATTCAGTTTGATTAGGTATTACATATAACAACATTAAGCTTTAACGTATGTCCCACAGACACACTCTCATTCATTCCCTTGTATTCACACAACAAAATAATAAGCAAATAATAATTTTGAATCATTTCTTTCTGCTACATAACATAGAGTAATTAAAGTTTGGAAAAGAAAATTCCCATTAAGTAATTGTATACACTTAAAACTTTGTTACGACTGTAGGTGATAATAAAAGACATACTGCTATTGTTCCTTACTGAGTTTTGTAATGTAAGTGTCGTTTTTATGACTTTCAAGTAATTTTCTCAGTCTCATGAACTATATGAGATAAAAATCTGAAATCCTTACAGGATCATTTACATAATAACATAAGATGGTATACCAAGTTTGACCAAAATCGGTAGATAATTACTATGGTTTATTTAGATTCGTAGGGGGGTATGAATTTACGTTCCTACTAGATGGTACCGGAGACCGTTCTGACGGCCGATAGCGCCAGCTGTGCTCTGAGTCACAGCAACGACCCAATTCTGCAGCCACCGGGATTAGGGTGACCATACGTCCCGATTAATCGGGATTGTCCCGTTTTTTGAGGCTCAAAAATTTGTACCGACTTTTTTTTTAAAAAAACAAGCAATTTGTCCCGATTTTCAAGGATTATTTTCAGACATTTACAAAGTGGTTAAAATATTTTCTGAGTGTCGATTTTATAAACTATCAACTGAAACTGACATTCCGGGCGTTGGTACCCCCTGATAATGTACAGCTTAAGCACTATAATTGTTGCGTACTCTTATTTTCTTTGCTTTTGCTTGCCATTGTTGTCAGCATTCAGTATCAGTTTCGAGAAGTGCTAGCACGTTGTGGCGATGCCGAAACGAAAATCAAAGTTTTCGGAAGAGCTTCAGAGGATATTTCCTTGCTTCACTGCTACAGACAATGACTGTTCAGCAAAATGTAACTTTTGTAATTGTGCTGTATCCGTGTCTCATGGTGGTGCTGCAGATCTCAAGCATCATATGGAATCAGAGAAACACAGGAAGAATTTGTGATCATCAGGTTCCTCGCAAAAAATGACGAGGTATTTTGTAACTTCAAATACACAGGAACAGAAAAACGTAGCTGGAGCAGAAGAAACCCTGTCATTCATTCCATGTTGTTAAACACCACCAAATCTATCGTTCTAATGACCGCAGTGTGGAAGAGCAAAGTGTGAAGCAATTATCAACAATGTTATAGCTCCGTATTCCCAGAAACAGGTAATAGCTGCTGCAAACAGTACAAAATACTTTTCAATATCTACTGATGCTAGCAACCATGGGCATCAGAAAATTTTTCCCGTGATAGTTCAGTATTTTTCTGTAAGTGAGGGTGGACTGCAGACGAAATTGTTTGATCTTGATGAATTGCAGAACGAAAAGTTCGAAACAATTTTGAATTATCTTTCTCATGTTATACTGTCATTCAGTATCATCTTAAAGTGTGTTGCATTTGGTGCAGGCTATACTAACTGTAATTTTCGGGGGTTAATGAAGAAAGAGGGTAATAATGCGTTCACACATCTGAAAGAAAAATTAAAAAACTCTAACATTGTGGGCATAGGTTGTCCAGCACATGTTGTTCATAACACACTTCAAAGTGCTTGTGATGTTTTACCTGTTGACATTGACTGCATTGTCATGAAGTTGTACAACGATTTTCATATTCTTTCTATTCGTGTTGCAGAACTCACTGAATTCTGTGAATTTGTTGGTGTCACATACAAAAATTTACTTTCCTTTTCCAAAACAAGGTGGCTTTCATTGTTGCCAGCCACGGAAAGGATTTTGAAAATCTATGAACCTTTCAAATCTTACTTTTTGTCACAGTCTAACTCAAAGTGCCCTGCAATCTTAAAGAGTTTTTTCAGTGATCCTATAAATGAATGATATTTACTTTTTGTACATTCACAAATGAGTGTTTTCCAACAATCCATTCTGAGCAATGAGAAACAGATTAATTCCATATGTGAAGTATTAGCAATCTTAAATAAAGCTTTGACAAGTCTAAATTCAAGGAAACATGAATATTTTGTACCACTAAGTGTAAAAAAAAACTGCTGAATGATTGCGACGACCAGTCTGTTAAGACATTTGACATAGCAGTATCATCGTTTTATGATGCTTCAGTAGACTATTTATCCTCAGGGAATAGCTGAGTTTTCTGTATTCTCATGGATGATGCTCACAGAACCACCAGAATGGTCAGCAGTGGAAAATACTTTAATGTGGCTAAATGAAAAGGGCATTCTAGTAAATGACAGCCTCTTATTTGATGAAATAGTTCATATACAGTCATTTGTAAAACAACAAGTGGAAACAGACAGTGAACAATGGAATCAGTTGATGGCACATGAAAAATGGTGTAAGATTTTCAGATCTTGCCAGTGTAATGAACAATTCAGAGGATCGCTTAATATAGCGCTGTACTTCTTTTCACTCCCCTGCCCACAATGCAAATGTCAAAAGAGTTTTCAGCTTACTATCGTCACAGTGCACAGACGAGAGGTATAGATTTACGGTTAGGAGCGTTAAGTGTATTTTACTGAACTGTTTCGGTAAATACAGTTGAACTGATTTCTATTCATACCTATTAGGCAAGCCTGAGTTGCTGAATGAAATTTCATGTTCCAAAGAAATATGATTGCAGTGTGGAATCCACAAAACCATAAATTCCTTGTGTTCACTAAGAACTTTTTTTTGTAGTGATTGTTACTGTATGTCTTTCTACATTCTGTGTTATAAATGTTACATTTCTTAATAATTAAATTTCTGAAAACTTGAAATGTACTTCCTTCCAGTCATTCCATTCTTTGTTTGGTTTTGTACACACACACACACACACACACACACACACACGCACACACACACACACACACACACACACACACACACACACACACACACACACACACACAAATATCAGTGAAGAAGAAATGTTAGCATTAAAAGTGATATTTAACGAGAAATAAAAATTGTCCCACTTTTTGGCCAAGAAAATGTATGAAAGTTCCGCTTTTGTCCGAAGAAAATACGGTCAACCTAACCGGGATACACGGCTGCATGCTTTACTGCAATGAATGTTATCTCGTAATAACTTGCTGCTTTACAGTAGGACATATAACTTCTGCTAATAATCTTCGGTCTTCATCACAGTAGTTGTATTTCCCTCATTGGCAGCCAGAACCAAAATGATCTTGTTGGTGTTAACGCTCGTAACAGCGTGTAACGCTTCTATTTTCAGGCTGTAAGGTGGTGGTTTTTCTCGACGCAGTATCCTGGCAGTTTTAGTGTGTATTTCGTCAACTTTTTAACAAGAAATTATCTGAATGTCCTCACTGGTCAAGTTCTGCGGATTACGTCAAAATTCCATCGCTTTTGTTGGACAGACAGTTCCTCAGAGGTCAGCTGTAGTTCATGGAAGTAACAACCAATATGTCAACAAATTGCTCCGAAGACACCAACAGTTTTGTACTGCGCCTCCACGGAAAGGAAATTTCAAATTTGCATCGACACCTTCATCAACTATGGAAGAAGGTGGTCATACATGAACACGTGGTCACGAAAGCGACAACAATTCTGCACAGCCCTTTTTTTTGCCTTGTCCATCTGTCAATCTCTTAAGACCCCTTTTTTTCATGAACGGGTAGAGTCAACAGATTGAAATTTATGTCAAACAGTTAAGTCTACAGTCCATTGGCGATGTAAAAAGTCTTAAGCTTCTAAGTCAATGCAGTCACAAGATACGTTCATATATATCACATATTTTGATACTCGCAGATACACTCATTAAAACCTGTGCATAAACTACCTGTCTACACAATTCAGTTTGTATGGAACCCTGAGAAAGCGCGAGTGCTAGCCGTGCTTGTTCGGCTTTTGTTTCCAGTGTCACTTGTATTGTCTTCTTGCAAATCCACTTCAATCAGATAACTATAAGCAGTGATTCTAAACCAAAAGCACCGCCACTTATAGTGGGACGCACATTGAAACCACTCTCTGTTAATCTATAATCGAATCTGATCTTCATCGAATAAACTTTTATTCTAAAATACTTTTTGGCTCATGCGTGACGATGTAGATAGTGCTGTTTTTAAATAGAACACCTTTTGGAAGAATTGTAATTCTAGCTGAACTTATACATAAGCACATCATTTAACTCCTACTGCACTCTGTACATGTTCTTTAAGTTCCCAGTTTGTTACGAGTACTGGCTGGTGCTTCACTGGTATTTTTCATTTTTCGTTCCCGAAACAAACGTATATGAAACGGAAAATTGATGCGCTATGTTAATGACTTATAATTGCGAACGGCGAATACACACCTTATAAAGGCGGTGCTTATCTTCACAAATACACTACTGGCCATTAAAACTGCTACACCATGAAAATCACGTGCTAAGGACGCGAAATTTAACCGACAGGAAGAACATGCTATGATATGGAAATGATTAGCTTTTCAGAGCATTCACACTAGGTTGGCGCCGATGGCGACACCTACAACGTGCTGACATGAGGAAAGTTTCCAACCGATTTCTCATACACAAACAGCAGTTGACCGGCGTTGCCTGGTGAAACGTTGCTGTGATGCCTCGTGTAAGGAGGAGAAATGCGTACCATCACGTTTCCGACTTTGATAAAGATCGGATTGTAGCCTATCGTGATTGTGGTTTATCGTATCGCGACATTGCTGCTCGCGTTGGTCGAGATCCAAAAACTGTTAGCAGAATATGGAATCGGTGGGTTCAGGAGGTTAATACGGAACGCCGTGCTGGATCCCAACAGCCTCGTATCACTAGCAGTCGAGATGACAGGCATCTTGTCCGCATGGCTGTAACGGATCGTGCAGCCACGTCTCGATCCCTGAGTCAACGGATGGGGACATTTGCAAGACAACAACCGTCTGCACAAACAGTTCGACGACGTTTGCAGCAACATGGACTATCACCTCGGAGACCATGGCTGCGTTTACGTTTGACGCTGCATCACAGATAGAAGCGCCTGCGATGGTGTGCTCAACGACGAACCTGTGTGCACGAATGGCAAAACGTCTTTTTTCCGATGAATCCAGGTTATGTTTACAGCATCATGATGGTCGCATCCGTGTTTGGCAACATCGCGGTGAACGCACTTTGGGAAAGTGTATTCGTCATCGCCATACTTTCGTAGCACCCCGCGTGGTGGTATGGAGTGCCATTGGTTACACGTCTCGGTCACCTCTTGTTCGCATTCACGGCACATTGAACAGTCGACGTTAAATTTCAGATGTGTTACGACCTGTGGCTCTACCCTTCATTCGATCCCTTCGAAACCCTACGTTTCAGCAGGATAATGCACGACCGCATGTTGCAGGTCCTGTACGGGCCTTTTGGATACAGAAAATGTTCGACTGCTGCCATGGCCAGCACATTCTCCAGATGTCTCACCAACTGAAAGTGTCTGGTCAATGTTGGCCGAGCAACTGACTCGTCACAATACGCCAGTCACTGCTCTTGATGATCTGTGGTATCGTGTTGAAGCTCCATGGGCAGCTGTACCTGTACACGCTATCCAAGTTCTGTTGACTCAATGCCCAGGCGTATCAAGGCCGTTATTATGGCCAGAGGTGGTTGTTCTGGGTACTGATTTTTCAGGATCTATGCACCCAAATTGCGTGAAAATGTAATTACATGTCAGTTCTAGTATAATATATTTGTCCAATGAATACCCGTATTTCATCTGCATTTCTTCCTGGTGTAGCAATGTCAATGGCCAGTAGTGTACAAGAACTATCAGCGAAATGTGAAGAAGTACACTACCGTGGTGCAATAGTCACGGATGAAGGTATCTCAGAACCGGACTTTGTCTTCGTATCGCTTCACGCAAACGACGATGAACTTACAAGTAGTATTCCTTCTAACTGTATACTCCAGTGAAGATTACTCCGCTGGCACCTAGACACTGAAGATAATAGTTAGAGAAACTACACACTGCAACTTTTGTATGTTTTGTCGCTGCTACTCCATCAGGTAACTTCTGTTGGGGTCACTGTAATATAAGATTAGAGGTTATAGAATATTTGTACACTTATATTACTTCAATAGTTACTGTTGAACTGAGCAGTTCTGGGTAGCAACGAATTTCATCCTGCACGATCTGAACATTGCTTTCTCGGAATATTTCATTCTCTTTTGCGATTCGTTTTCAAAACACCTGTAATTATCTTTTGTTTATAGCCAAATATACCACCATCATCAGACAACTCTCTTAAGTTGACGGCAATTGTCAGTGATAATTTTCCTAAGTATTTAAATATCACCATCGGCTGTTGATGTGTTGGGATGACCAGGAGTCGTACGTCCGACCTTTGTATCTGCACAGTGAGTGTACTAATGTGTGCAAAGTTTTCTTACCATTTAGCGGGCAAATGGACAAAACATCTGAACTGTCTTCTCAAGCCCAGGATGTCAAACAGACATTCTAAATAAGGCAGCTAATATCAGGTGCAGGTCGTAACAAAAATAATTACAAATGCTACTGTCACATACTTAGAATGCCTGCATTAATAAAGGTGAAAGTTTGGGGTCTATTCTAGTAAGACAACAGAGGTATTCCCTTTTCTTTTCTACATACAATTTATCAACTGTTGTTTTCAGGGTCAAAATGGTTCAAATGGCTCTGAGCACTATGGGACTTAACTTCTGAGGCCATCAGTCCCCTATAACTTAGAACTACTTAAACCTAACTAACCTAAGGACATCACACACATCCATGCCCGAGGCAGGATTCGAACCTGCGACCGTAGTGGGCGAGCGGTTCCAGACCGAAGCGCCTAGAACCGCTCAGCCAACCCAACCGGCTTTTCAGGGTCAAGTGATAAACAAAAATAACGTTCAGTTACTTTTGACACTCAATAACAAAATATTTAAGTCTTGGACATATTGAAATGACTGTTATTAAAATTGTTAACTCTACACATGAAAATTTTTTATCACAGGAAAGAATGATTATTAAAAATCGTCATCAGCTCATTTAAGTCTACGTTGTCATAGCTGGTCGATGCACTGAAGTGGTGGAGAATAAATTTACTTTTTGAACGAATGAAAAAAATTCTCATGTACTCAATGTGAGGGTAGGTTAGTATCCTAGCTTTTGATATTCAGTGGCGAAAGCATATGCAAGTTGGAGTGAGCAAAATCTAGACTCAGCATTTACTGTGGCCTAATGTGCGATGGTACTTTGCCACCTGGCATCTGCAATTGCGTTGTCTCCATGCTGGAGCTGAAATGCTCATTCCCTACTCTGGCATTGTCTGAATTCACTCAGTTGCAACTTTCCGGCATTCTGTAGAACGTTAATCTTCCCCTAGTCGAAATAATGGCTATTGTACACTCGCTATGGGTTGCAGCGACACGCACAATTTCTTTGCCAGCAAAAATTATCGCATGATTAATTAACTACCGCTTTTCTGTCTGCCGGCACGTTATGTGAAGCGTATCGTCCTCACTTTGCAGAAAGCAAAGCCCTCAACGCCCTCGCTTATTTCCACACACTTATACGGTACGCCGCGAAACGAGAGAGAGAGAGAGAGAAATTTTAGGTATCAAAATTCTTTTATACAGGGTGTTACAAAAAGGTACGGCCAAACTTTCAGGAAACATTCCTCACACACAAATAAAGAAAAGATGTTACGTGGACATGTGTCCGGAAACGCTTAATTTCAGAGCTCATTTTAGTTTCGTCAGTGTGTACTGTACTTCCTCGATTCACCGCCAGTTTGCCCAAGTGAATGAAGATAATGTTGACTTCGGTGCTTGTGTTGGCATGCGACTCATTGCTCTACAGTACTAGCATCAAGCACATCAGTACGTAGCATCAACAGGTTAATGTTCTTCACGAACGTGGTTTTGCAGTCAGTGCAGTGTTTACAAATGCAGAGTTGGCAGATGCCCATTTGATGTATGGATTAGCACGGGGCAATAGCCGTGGCGCGGTACGTTTGTATCGAGACAGATTTCCAGAACGAAGGTGTTCCTACAGGAAGACGTTCGAAGCAATTGATCGGCGTCTTAGGGAGCACGGAACATTCCAGCCTATGACTCGCGACTGGGGAAGACCTAGAACGACGAGGACACCTGCAATGGACGAGGCAATTCTTCGTGCAGTTGACGATAACCCTAATATCAGCGTCAGAGAAGTTGCTGCTGTACAAGGTAACGTTGACCACGCCACTGTATGGAGAGTGCTACGGGAGAACCAGTTGTTCCCGTACCATGTACAGCGTGTGCAGGCGCTAACAGCAACTGATTGGCCTCCACGGGTACACTTCTGCGAATGGTTCATCCAACAATGTGTCAATCCTCATTTCAGTGCAATTGTTCTCTTCAGGGATGAGGCTTCATTCAAACGTGATCAAATTGTAAATTTTCAGAATCAACATGTGTGGGCTGACGAGAATTCGCACGCAATTGTGCAATCACGTCATCAACACAGATTTTCTGTGAACGTTTGGCCACGGCGGGGTCAGGGATTTTCTCTGCCTCGTGATGACTGGGTGTTGTTTGCTGTCCTTATCGTAGTTAGGTTTAAGTAGTTCTAAGTTCTAGGGGACTGATGACCATAGATGTTAACTCCCATAGTGCTCAGAGCCATTTAAACCATTTTGAACGTTTGGGCAGGCATTGTTGATGATGTCTTGATTGGGCCCCATGTTCTTCCAACTACGCTCAATGGAGAACGTTATCATGATTTCATACGAGATACTCTACCTGTGCTGCTAGAACATATGCCTTTACAAGTACGACGCAACAAGTGGTTCATGCACGATGGAGCTCCTGCACATTTCAGTCGAAGTGTTCGTACGCTTATCAACAACAGATTCGGTGACCGATGGATTGGTAGAGGCGGACCAATTCCATGGCCTCCACGCACTCCTGACCTCAACCCTTTTGACTTTCATTTATGGGGGCATTTGAAAGCTCTTGTCTACGCAAGCCCGGTACCAAATGTAGAGACTCTCCGTGCTCGTATTGTGGACGGCTGTGATACAATACGCCATTCTCTATGGCTGCATCAGCGCATCAGGGATTCCATGCGACGGAGGATGGATGCATGTATCCTCGCTAACGGAGGACGTTTTGAATATTTCCTGTAACAAAGTGTTTGAAGTCACTCTGGTACGTTCTGTTGCTGTGTGTTTCCATTCTATGATTAATGTGATTTGAAGAGAAGTAATAAAATGAGCTCTAACATGGAAAGTAGGCGTTTCTGGACACATGTCCACATAACATATTTTCTTTCTTTGTGTGTGAGGAATGTTTCCTGAATGTTTGGCTGTACCTTTTTGTAACACCCTGTATAAGGGGGGGTCTCCCCAGCGTGTCGCGTCTGCGTCGCCAGGTATGGCTACAGCCAATCGCCGTCTCGCTAGAGGTGAATACATTTTTATTTTTCTTGCTGGGTTGCAGCCTAGCCCTGTTAATGACATGCAGCCACTTACCCTCGGTCCAGTCTTATTTACGTTGAAAGGAATAATATATTGTTCTGGTCTTATAACTTTCTATGCTGAAGCTCGCAGTTCTCTTGCTAAATGGGAGTTTTACGATGTAATTAACCACCTACTCGGTTTGTCTCCAAATGTGTTTCACTTTAACATGTTTGTTCATATTGTTGTAGTCTTCAGTCCTGAGACTGGTTTGATGCAGCTCTCCACTCTATCCTATGCAGGCTTCTTCATCTCCCAGTACCTACTGCAGCCTACATCCTCCTGAATCTGCTTAGAGTATTCATTTCTTAGTGTCCCTCTAAGATTTTTACCCTCCACGCTGCCCTCCAGTACTAAATTGGTGATGCCTTGATGCCTCAGAAGATGTCCTATCCACCGATCCCTTCTTCTAGTTAAGTTGTGCCACAGACTCCTCTTCTCCCCAGTTCTATTCAATACCTCCTGATTAGTTATGTGATCTAATCTTCAGCATTCTTCTGTAGCACCACATTTCGAAAGCTTCTATTCTCTTCTTCTCTAAACTATTTATCATCCATGTTTCACTTCCATACATGGCTACACTCCATACAAATACTTTCGGAAACGACTTCCTGACACCTAAATCAATACCCGATGTTAACGAATTTCTCTTCTTCAGGAACGCTTTCCTTGCCATTGCCAGTCTACATTTTATAATCTCTCTACTCCGACCATCATCAGTTATTTTACTCCCCAAACAGCAAAACTCCTTTTCTACTTTAAGTGTCTCATTTCCTAATCTAATTCCCTCAGCATCACCCGACTTAATTCGACTAGATTCCATTACCCTTGTTTTGCTTTTGTTGAGGTTCATCTTATATCCTCCTTTCCAGACACTGTCCATTCCGTTCAACTGCTCTTCCAAGTCCTTTGCTGTCTCTGTCAGAATTACAATGTCATCGGCGAACGTCAAAGTTTTTATTTCTTCTCCATGGATTTTAATGCCTACTCCAAACTTTTCGTTTGTTTCCTTTACTGCTTGCTCAATATACAGACTGAATAGCATCGGGGAGAGGCTGCAACCCTGTCTCACTCCCTTCCTAAGCACTGCTTCCCTTTCATGTCCCTCGACTCTTATAACTGCCATCTGGTTTACTTGTTTGGCCATGCCAGTCCATATATTGGTAGATATCGTTTTCTTAGTTTTCGGTATATGAGATTAACTGCAACTCTCTTTTGTTGATATAATATAATTACTGTTTTCTGAGGATCTCGTACTATACCCGTCCTGTCTTCATGGATCAATCTCATGTAAGGTCCCTAACATCGCCTTACACAGGGAAATCATAGTATTCAACAAACTCACAGCCATAATTGAGAAGTTTCTACACAATGCGCACACGCTTGCTTGTCCGAAGATTCGTCAAAAGTTGCATTTCATCATTTGCTTCATGGGGCTATAATTAATGCTGATCTTACGCAAAAATAGAAAGTTTAAAAAAATTTAGTTTGCATGTGAATGAACTACTTGGGAATTTTCCAAGACGTTGTCAGACGCTAATGGTAGAGGATAAAACTTTAGACCGCGCGGGATTAGCCGAGCGGTCTGAAGCGCTGCAGTCATGGACTGAGCGGCTGGACCCGGCGACGGTTCGAGTCCTCCCTCGGGAATGGGTGTGTGTGTTTGTCCTTAGGATAATTTAGGTTAAGTATTGTGTATGAGCTTAGCAGTTAAGTCCCTTAATATATCACACACATTTGAACAGTTTTTTTAAACTTTGCGTGGGCAACGTATTCACCGTGATAAACAACATCTAAGTTACTTCTTGCTGTAACGTTTTAGATTCACGGAAATCTTTATCTGTATTCTCACAGTTTCTGAATCCGGAAGGAGCTATAAACAAGATGTGGACGTGATAGGAACAATCAGCCAAGAGCTGAGCGTACTAGACATTCATATCCACAAATATTATGAAAATGGATGTACGTCTATACTTATTTAAATGTTTGTCTATGTACGTTTGTATTTGCACATTTCTTCCTAAGCCACTGGGCTGATTTCAATCAAAGTTCATACACATATCGCTTATTGTCTGGAAATAATCGCTCTTGGGAGGAGCAAGAACCACCCTTCTATCACAGGGGTGGCGTTAGGGGCGGTAAAGCAGTGAAGGCCACGATACGTGAATTGCTGTACTTTAGCCAACCACTACTTGAAAAGAGAGACCACTAAGTGGCCGGGAACCAACTTGACGTATAATTGCGCACCTATCACAGCGATAAACGTTTATTACATTTTCGCTGTTCATGCAGTAAAACTCCTGCAAGAAGCATGACGTATTAATTTATTACTTCTTTACCACTAACTGTACCTGCCACACATTTCGTAGACAGCATTCATATATACCACTGCAGGAAATAGCAAAATTGTATTCCTGTAGGACACATAGTTCTGGAGATATGACATCATAAACACTGAGATGCGTGTAAAAGACAGCATCGTGCACGATGTTTCACACAAATGCGTTGTGTCTGTTCTTTTGGTCATGTCTGGGAGAGGAGACCCTCGCGGATTCGTAGCCTTGACACATATTACGTACGGGGCGTGTTTTTTAAGTAAGCACCATTTTGAAATTAAAAAAAGACGTGCTAAGATATCTTAATAATTTTATTTTTACAGGAGAGCCAGCACCTTAATCTACGCACTGACGCCATTACAGTCTGATTCTTCCTTGTTTACGTTGTGTACTGAGTGTTTAAGGTGCCTCCGATTATATTGACTCCCACCGACTGTGAAGTACGGGCTGTTATAAGATTTCTTAGTGCTAAAGGCCTAAAAGCGATCGTTATTCATTGTGAGATCTGTGCAGTTTACGGAGAAAACATTATGACTGATGGAATGGTATGAAAGTGGGTGAGAGCATTTAAAGATGGCCGCACAAATGGGGATGATGAACAACGGAGTGGGCGTCCTTCGGTCGTTAATGAAAGTTTGGTGCAGGAAGTGGAGAATAAGGTGAGAGAAAACAGACGCTTTACGATTTCCTCCTTTCGGGATGTCTTTCCTAATGTATCTTGTAGTGTTTTGTATGGCATTGTGACTGAGCACTTGAATCACCGAAAATGGAGCGCAAGTTGGGTACCGAAAATGTTGACGGATGTGCACAAATCCAAAGGTTTAGACAGTGCATTGGCTTTCCTTGAGCGGTACCACAACGACGGCGATAATTTCTTAAGCCAAATTGTTATGGACGATGGAACATGGGTGGCCTACGTCACACCAGAATTAAAGCAACAGTCCATGGAAGTTGAGCAAGGGCATCGTTTTGCTGCAAGACAATGCCCGTCCCCATGTGGCGAATCAGACCAAAGATCTCATCACATCTTATCGATGGGAAATTCTAGATCATCCTCCGTACAGCCCCGATCTTGCGCCCAGTGACTACCATCTTTTCCTGCACTTGAAGAAACACCTGGGTGGTCAGCAACTTCAAGATCATGACGAATTCAAAACTGTGGTGATGCAGTGGTTAACAAGTCAGGCGGCAGACTTCTATGAGGAGGGTATTCAAAAACTGGTACAACGTTATGACAAGTGCCTCAATATTGACGGAAGTTCTGAAGAAAAGTAGATTAAGGTACAGGCTTTCACGTAAAAATAAAATTATTGAGATCTCTTAGCATGTCTTTTTTTAATTTCAAAACGGTACTTGCTTAAAAAACACGCCTCGTAAATTGAAGGTGGAGAGGGAAGAAAGAAAGGGGAAGGGAATGGGTTGTTGATGTCAGCTGCATCAGGACTTCATGTGGAATCAGAGGCAAAGAGTGAAAATATCTGGCAGATAGGAGATCGAACCCACGATCTCATACTTACCTTCAGTTTATGTAATATGTATCACAGCTGCTGATTTCGTGTGGTGTCTGTTGCTTCTGACATGTCCAAAAAAAAAGGCACCTCGCATTCATGTATTCGATACGCCTCGATGGGCAATGAATCTCCCACCTGCAGTACAGATGCACAATTAAATCTGAATGCCTGTGAGAATCTCACAGTAGGGAGCATGTAGGACATGGACGGGGACAGTGGAGAGGTGGCGCTATGTAGGAATTTGGGTCGGCCTCGCGGCACTGCCGACATAGTTTACACAATTCCAATAAACATTGTGTGCGGGCGGCGCAGTGGATAACGCAGCTGCCTAGTAGGCAGGGATACCGGGTTCGAGTACCGGTTCAGCACACGTTTTCACTCGTCGCCGCTGGTTCCGCACAAATTGCCGCTGCAGATGACGTCAATAGACCCTTTCCTATCGTTTCTTCCCTTCCACCTTTAGTTTAAATAACACGACAGGCGGCAACATTTACCTACAAAAAATGGTTCAAATGGCTCTGAGCACTATGGGACTTAACTTCTTAGGTCATCAGTCCCCTAGAACTTAGAACTACTTAAACCTAACTAACCTAAG
Source organism: Schistocerca americana (assembly GCF_021461395.2). Taxonomy (NCBI): domain Eukaryota; kingdom Metazoa; phylum Arthropoda; class Insecta; order Orthoptera; family Acrididae; genus Schistocerca; species Schistocerca americana. The sequence goes on along the minus strand of NC_060126.1, from coordinate 438,769,724 downwards.
GACATCACACACATCCATGCCCGAGGCAGGATTCGAACCTGCGACCGTAGCGATCGCGCCGTTCCAGACTGTAGCGCTTAGAACCACTGGGCCTCCCCGGCCGGCACATTTACCTACAAAATTATGTCATTGTACAACGTATTTTTACGGATATACACTCCTGGAAATGGAAAAAAGAACACATTGACACCGGTGTGTCAGACCCACCATACTTGCTCCGGACACTGCGAGAGGGCTGTACAAGCAATGATCACACGCATGGCACAGCGGACACACCAGGAACCGCGGTGTTGGCCGTCGAATGGCGCTAGCTGCGCAGCATTTGTGCACCGCCGCCGTCAGTGTCAGCCAGTTTGCCGTGGCATACGGAGTTCCATCGCAGTCTTTAACACTGGTAGCATGCCGCGACAGCGTGGACGTGAACCGTATGTGCAGTTGACAGACTTTGAGCGAGGGCGTATAGTGGGCATGCGGGAGGCCGGGTGGACGTACCGCCGAATTGCTCAACACGTGGGGCGTGAGGTCTCCACAGTACATCGATGTTGTCGCCAGTGGTCGGCGGAAGGTGCACGTGCCCGTCGACCTGGGACCGGACCGCAGCGACGCACGGATGCACGCCAAGATCGTAGGATCCTACGCAGTGCCGTAGGGGACCGCACCGCCACTTCCCAGCAAATTAGGGACACTGCTGCTCCTGGGGTATCGGCGAGGGCCATTCGCAACCGTCTCCATGAAGCTGGGCTACGGTACCGCACACCGTTAGGCCGTCTTCCGCTCACGCCCCAACATCGTGCAGCCCGCCTCCAGTGGTGTCGCGACAGGCGTGAATGGAGGGACGAATGGAGACGTGTCGTCTTCAGCGATGAGAGTCGCTTCCGCCTTGGTGCCTATGATGGTCGTATGCGTGTTTGGCGCCGTGCAGGTGAGCGCCACAATCAGGACTGCATACGACCGAGGCACACAGGGCCAACACCTGGCATCATGGTGTGGGGAGCGATCTCCTACACTGGCCGTACACCACTGGTTATCGTCGAGGGGACACTGAATAGTGCACGGTACATCCAAACCGTCATCGAACCCATCGTTCTACCATTCCTAGACCGGCAAGGGAACTTGCTGTTCCAACAGGACAATGCACGTCCGCATGTATCCCGTGCCACACAACGTGCTCTAGAAGGTGTAAGTCAACTACCCTGGCCAGCAAGATCTCCGGATCTGTCCCCCATTGAGCATGTTTGGGACTGGTTGAAGCGTCGTCTCACGCGGTCTGCACGTCCAGCGCGAACGCTGGTCCAACTGAGGCGCCAGGTGGAAATGGCATGGCAAGCCGTTCCACAGGACTACATCCAGCATCTCTACGATCGTCTCCATGGGAGAATAGCAGCCTGCATTGCTGCGAAAGGTGGATATACACTGTACTAGTGCCGACATTATGCATGCTCTGTTGCCTGTGTCTATGTGCCTGTGGTTCTGTCAGTGTGATCATGTGATGTATCTGACCCCAGGAATGTGTCAATAAAGTTTCCCCTTCCTGGGACAATGAATTCACGGTGTTCTTATTTCAATTTCCAGGAGTGTATGATGTCATAAGCATTGAGGTGCGTGAAAAAACTGCAGGGAGAAATACGCCAGAGGTAAGTGTAAAAAAGTGTGAAATATGTTAAACATTTGTGCAATTTATTTGACATGTGCATATGCAGTAAAAACTATGAGTGTAAAGCTCTTGAACGATTTCAACCAAATTTGGTAGACATATTAGTTACGAACTGGAAAGAAATACTGTAGGGGTAAGAGCCACCAGCGTTCAACAGGCGCGAGCGTTATAACGTGGAGAAAGAATAGGGGAGGGGACGATGGACGGATAGCAAGAGGGAAAGAGAATATGGTCACAGAAAGGGGGGAGGGGAAGGATGAAATGGACCGATAGAAGGGAGAGGGAAATGGACAGAGGTGGGAGAGGAGAGATGAACAGAGAAAGGAAGAGATAAACAGGAAGCGTGGCGTGGAGGGGATGGACAGTTACTCAGCTTGTATATTATAAAATGAAGACACACAGAAACTGATACACTTGACTAACATCGTGTAGGGCCCCGTGAGGACTCAGAAGCACCGCAACACGACGTCGCATGGACTCGACTAACGTCTAAGGTAGTGCTGGAGGGAACTGACACCATGAATCTTGTAGGGATTTCCATGAAACCGTAAGAGTATGAGGAGTATGAGGGGGTGGAGATCTCTTCTGAATAGCACGTTGAAAGGTATCCCAGATATGCTCAATAATGTTAATGTCTGCGGAGTTTGGTGACCAGCGAAAGCGCTTAAACTCAGAAGTGTGTTCCTGGCCCACTGTGTGGTAATTCTGGACGTGTGGGTGTCGCATTGTCCTGCTGAAACTGACCAAGTCCGTCGGAATCTACAATGAACATGAATGGATCCATGTGGTTAAACAGGATGCTTACTTGCCTGTCACCTGTCAGAGTCGTATCTAGACGTATCAGGGATCTCACATCACTTGCACGTCTCACGCTCCACACCATTACAGAGCCTCTACCAGCTTGAACAGTCCCCTGCTAACATGCAGGGGCCTTGAAGGCTATCTCCTTACTCGTACACATCCATCCACTCGATACAATATGAAACGAGACTCGTCCGATCAGGTAACACCTTGTCAGTCATCAACAGTCCAATGTCGTTGTTGACGGGCCCAGGAGAGGCGTAAAACTTTGTGTTGTGCAGTCATCAAGGGTACAAGAGTGGGCCTTCGGCTCCGAAAGCCCATATCGATGATGTTTCGTTGAATGGTTCGCACGCTGACACTCGATGGCGCAGCATTGAAATCTGCAGGATTGCACTTCTCTCACCTTGAACGATACTTTTCACTCGTCGTTGGTCCCGTTCTTGCAGGATCTTTTTCCGGCCACAGCGATGTCGGAGAATTGACGTTTTACCGGATTCCTGATATTCACAGCAAACTCGTGAAATAGTCGTACGGGAAAATCCCCACTTCACCGCTACCTGGGACATGCTATGTCCCATCGCTCGTGCGCCGACTATAACACCACGTTCAAACTCATTTAAATCTTGATAATCTGCCATTGTAGCAGCAGTAACCGATCTAACAACTGCGCCAGACACTTGTCACATGTGGGCGTTGCCGCCTGCGGCACCGTATTCTGTCTGTTTACATACCTCTGTGCTTGAATACGCATGCCTATAGCAGGGCTTCATTGTATATATGTATGTATTTATGTTGCACATCTCCTAAACCACTGGAGTGAGCTCAACAAAACTTGGTACGTCTATCACTTTGGGGGTGAGAACCATCTGCCTATCGAAGGTGGTGTGGGCTGGGGGAGGGGAGGAAGAAGTGTGAAAACAATGCAGCCTATAATGTGCGAATACCCATACCTTAAGTTATCCAATATTTATGAATAAGAGCTCTTAATGAATTGCAACGGACTTTATGCACAATTTCATATCTTTACGAAATACAAGTACACTCAGGTTAAACGTATAGGTACATTACTCACAGAGCAGGCCAAGTATCTTGCAGTCTGTGCGTTTGCAGGCAGCGCCACCCCTACCACAGTAAGACTTCTTGCATTGCGCCTTGTACGTCTTATTCCGCTTATATTGCTTTGCGTAATCGGCAATCCGTTCTCGAATACCATCACCTGCAGAGATATGATGGACAACTTAAGCATCGTAGTTTCTTTGCTTATAATTAACTTAACAATTACACAAGTTACACTATTTATATTTTTGGACCGACCGTACTGTCTAGACCAGGACCTCTAAATATCATATACAGCGAGGGTCGTTCCGAAATTAATGATTCAAGTGTTGTTTGAGTGCCACAGCCAGCTTATCTTGATGTAGTGCTACATTCTGAAGTTAATGTTCTGTTGATTCGGTTGTCCAGCGAAGATAGCAGTAGCAGGGGAGCGTTCCAATATGTCTTCTGACATCGAGGTGTGTGCGAAACACAGATTTTACTTTTACCGCAAAGGAGATGCTATAGGGGTCCCACGGATGCTTACACAAGAAGAAGTTACGGGAATACCCCAGGCTGTGGCTAAGCCATGTCTTTGCAATATCCTTTCTTCCAGGAGTGATAGCTCTGTAAGGTTCGCAGGAGAGCTTCTCTGAAGATTGGAAGGTAGGAGGCGAGGTACTGGCAGAACTAAAGCTGTGAGGACGGGGCGTGAGTCGTGCTTGGGTAGCTCAGATGGTAGAGCACTTTCCCCGGGAAAGGCAAAGGTCTCGAGTTCGAGTCTCGGTCCGGCACACAGTTTTAATCTGCCAGGAAGTTTCAAGAAGGAGTTACTGTGTAGAAAATTTTTTGGGAGCTACTGGAGCAACATGATGCTAATGGCAGCAATTTCATGAGCAGCGCCTTCATCGGAGATGAGACGTAGTGTAACCACTACGAGCCAGAGTCAATACAGTCCTTTTGTTGCCGACATGTTAATTCTTCAAAAATAAACACAATCAAGACACAGCCATCTGCAACAAATTGATGTTCATACTTTTATGGAGCAGACAAGCTGTGGAACATTCGCAGTTTTGGTAGTTTAAGTGTGAATACATAATGATACAAGACCACTGTGATTACTCTGAAAGCCCAAGGTTCCAGATTCAGACAAGACAAAGGGAGAAACCACCGTTTGCAACACGGCAACGCGAAACACCATAAAAGTTTTACAATCATGGAACATGTAGCCAAATAGGTCTAGAAAATCCTACCAGATCCACTCTGTAGATATGCGTTAGCGCCTTAAGACGTCCATTTACAGGTATGAAAGCTGGGCTAAACAGCCAACATTTCCCAGACTCATATGCTCCCGTCAAAGCTGTAAGGCAACGGCTACCGTTCGCTGGTTCAATCTTTTACGAGCGCGGTATGCAGGATCATGTGCATCGTGGCCAAAGGGGCGTAACAAATGTCTGTGACCATGTGGGGAAACGGTACTATGTAGCTGAAATCTTGCACTGTTTGATTCTCTTATTGGGGTTTCTGTATCTGATGTAGCGTCCGTGAATATAAATTGAGAGCATTGGTTTCGGAACGGCATTTGTATTATGAAAATGCCTTAGCAATTTTCTCAGCTTCTACGTACAGTCTCTGCTCACTTGTGTTTGAATACCGTTTTTGTAACAATTATAATTACCTACACAATTAAAAGTTGCCGTTATTAAAAATAATAATAACAGCAGACATTCAAAATAAAAAACTTGTAACATCATAGCTCTAATGCTGTACGGATTTATTTTGCCTTTTGCTCTTATTTAATGTTACTTCGTTGAGCTTCTGTAAATATGCTTGATTGAATCGATAACATAAAATTTTATACTCCTTTCTTTGTTAAAACTTTGGATGTTATGGTTAGATTCTATGCAGTGTGGTATATCTGTCATTCAAATTCTTTGTCCCATTTGGAGGGAACTATATATAATTCTAATTTCTGTGTGAATAATTTTTGTGGAAATGTCAATATGTGCAAATGTTCTGTTTTATATAATGTGTTTGTTTGCTGTTATGTAAACTGCTGATCCTCACTTAGGGTTCTCAGTCATTTTGTATGTAAAATGTGTTGTGGTTCCCCTCGGGAACGGAACTGTGTAGCGTGCGCAAAATGTGGTTGGGCTAGGTAGAAAAGGTGGAACCAAGAGTCAGTCGGGGACGAGCTAGCGAACTGAGCACTGCCATGTATAAGTGGTATATTGTGCTGGTTCCGAGAGAGGTTTTTTCTGCTACTTTCCAATGCCTCGGATGGATGGATAAATAGATGGAACGATTCAGGAATTTGTATTCATCATCGCCACCAAGAAGGGCCAGAGTCCAGCAATTCCGCCTGCGAATCCACATACCAACATGCAGTTGCCACCACATTGCGCAATCACTGTAACGTAATACTATAATGATGTACAGTGAAGGATCAACTTACTGGATGTTTTAGTGTGCACAAATATAAGGTAAATTATAACTGAATTTATGTACCTGCCTTGATTTTATCCCTATCACAACACCTCTCAGGTTCCTCTCCATCTGGACTATGATTACCAAGTGCCCTATTTTGTAAAAAAAAAAAATGAAAGCCTCAAAGTTAGACGGTTAATTACATAATGTTGTTTGATCTTTGATGAGAAGGAATTATTCAGGTTTACTGTGGATTTAGTGAAATTGTGGCAAGCAGTAAATGTAGTTTTGTGAAGTTTCAAAGTCACCTATTTAATCATTTACTTGAAAGTAGAAGACTGTGGTAATAAAAGGAATTTGCTGTTTCCTTTATAAATTAAAGTTCTTAAAGTTGAGGCTTATAAAGTTTTGCTTAGTTAATGATCATAGTGCTACCTGTTGTAAATTTTAGAAAGTGAGTCAGTTTCTTGAAAATTTGTCAACATTGTGTTTCACTGTAGTAAAAGTGGAAAACTTCAATAGTAGAAAATTATATGGTCATGGTTGCTAAGTGTTTGACTCTCTTGCGTATTGGAAGTGCATATTAATAGTATAACAGGATCCACAGTTTGTCTATTGTGCTAATGCGAGGTAACAAGTAGTGGGGAGACCACTATTTATAAAAACCATAATTTCCTTATTCAAAAGATAGTGAGAAGCAACCTGTTAGTGGATTCCAATTAACTTTCATTTTAAATAGTAAAGTATTTAACTGAGAGAGACTTAACCTATGTCCAATTTATGATCCTGCAGTGAATGTTAATAGTAATGTTATAAAGACCATTCAGTTTGAACAAGCCCTGAAATTAATAGTGTGTTTCGGTATCTGTTATATTTTTGCCAATAGTTTGTACTGCTCTAGCTGCTACCTTCAATCTTACCGTAAACATATGTATGTGTCGGAGTTCATTGCACTTGCGTGTGACAAAGTATAGGTTGTGTTTATCCGTTAAAGTTACTAATAACTATTTTCTTGAACAAGAATGTTAATCATTCTCTTTCCTAATTATGCTGGCGACCGTTTTCTTTATCCGTTAAACAGTGCAGATAGGCAAAAATTTTGTTTATTACTGTTCAAATATTTACGTAATTCTGACTTTCATTTTCGATAAGCCACCCCCGTTAGGTACAACTCGGTCAACACAACAAAATTCCTCTCAGTGGGTAAAACTGCTCTGTTGCTTTATACCATAATTGTTTTAACTAGATAGTCTTAGTTCACGACCTGCCTTCTACTTCAAGGTTATGGTGTAGCAGTAGCAGACCGTACTGTTACACGTGGCGCTGCGTGACAGGACGTTGTTCAATTTGCACCTACAGACGGAAAAAATTATAAGTACTTAGCATTTTACGAACAGAGTGAACATAAAACGTCCAGCGGCATGAACCTGTAACTTATTTGACCGAACTGGTAGCGAAAGTTCAGCTTAAATTGAAAATACAAAAGGTATCTATACTTAACAGTAACTAAAATGGACAGGAAACTAGAAATAAATCCAGACACGCGAGAACAGAATGTAATCGAGAGCAGTGCAGGCAACACACCAACAGATGAACATTACGCGCGAGTTGAATTACGTTATCACGCGCACGTCAATAAACAGATAGAAGCTATGAACGTCGCACGTACTAAGCAAGACAATATGAGTGATGTTGTGGAAGACAGTGGCTATGCTAATGAATCGAGGGATATGTTTGTATCAACAAAAACAGAAAGGGGTGTAGGATTTGAACACGAAAATGCAGTAGAATCTAAAAGTGAAAAGACACTAGATCTGATTAACTTGCTTAGAATACTGTCTGCGCAAAATGATAATATTAAGGCACAAATTGCAGCGCAAAATAACAATATGAATGACAATATCAAGGCACAAAGTGCAACACAAATTGCAGCACTAGGTAGTGATATCAGTCGACAGATGCAATCGCAATGCCAGAATCTTAGTGAACAAATCGAGAAGGTAGATGCTAAAGTAGACATTGTGAGTAATGAAATTAAAAACCTCAAAAGCGAAATTACTGTCATCAATGGCAATATTGCCAATGTACGAGGACAGATTGATGACATTAACGAAAGATTTGACAGTGAAGTAATTAAAATTCAAGATCAGATAGAAGCCTTAGTCATCACTAAAGTGGACGAAAAGGTATTCGGTATTAAATCCGAAATACGAACAGAATGTAATGCGGAATTTGCACAAATTAAGCAATCTGTAACAGAAACAAGTCGAGTACTAACCAAAAAAATTGCTAATTGCGAAAAGAAGTGTGACCATAACACTTCACAAATCCAAGGCAAAATGTATGACTTGGAAAGAAAAATACAAACAGGACCAATACATTTTACTGAAAAAATGCCTTTCGGTAAAATCTTAGAGGGCGAGGAAAAATTCGACCCGGCAAAGAGGCATAACGGAAGGCACCCCCAAGATTTTGCAAAGAATTGCGAAAGAAATTTTTCTGAATATTTGTCTGACCAGGAAAAAATTAATGTTGTGATCAGTGCATTAACGGGAGAAGGAAAAAGATGTGGGTTGAATCTGGATACTAACCAGATGTCTTTTGAAAACTTTAAACAAAAATTTATTGATGAGTACTGGTCAGATCAAAAACAAGACCAGTTGCGGTGTCAGTTTCTAATGGCCAGGCTGTATGATGTCAGAGGTAGGCAAACCATGAGATTTGCGAATCATGGTACGGAAAGCTGATACATCTGAAGGCTAGGAGGACTGAAGCCGAGATCGTTTGGGTTCTATGGCAGAAACTGCCTGAGGATTCTAAACGATATGTTGGAAGTACCCACAGAAGTTTTTCTGTTTTCTTGGAAAGGGTAGAGGATGAAGATCACTGGCGAAGAAATCGCGAGTCTCGTCCCCATAATAACAACAATTATTCGCGCGAAAGCAATGACCAAAACGAACGACCTGAAAACGATAGATTTCGTGTAAACACGATTCAAAGAGGTCGTGCGAGAGGTAGGGGAAATTATGCGACGCACGGCAGGGGATACATGGCGCGGAATTTCCAAAATAGAGACGAAATGGAAAACTGAAAACCGTGTGTTACGGGCCAGGTTCACGCGGAAACCGGTTTTGGGCCAAAGAAAAGATTTCAAATCATAAATTCCAGAAGGAAAGATGTAAAATACGGGGCAGGAAGTTTAAGGACGCGCCTATGGAAGACGGGCGTGGAGTGATACATAGTGGCGTACCCAGGGCGAAGTCACGTGACCGTCGTGCTCGGGCCAGCGCTTGCTGGAGCACAATACATTGCACTTGGCAGCACACACAAATGGCAGACGTCAGAACAAGATGGCTGTCGTAGAGAGAAACAGAAGAGGCGGGATCGGACACTACCGTTGGCCGGTTTCAGTAACAGACGAATGTAAAACTGAAAATTAAGTTAGTATGTCACATGATAAAGATAACTCGATATCGGAATCGTGCGAAAAGGCATCATTAAAGAATGAAAGGGGGCCAGAAAAGGCGAGTGAAAAGAAGAATATTTGTACTGTTAATGATGTGTATGAGGTAAAAGACGTAGATGTTGGGGAGGTTATGATGAATAAAGAGGAAAGGAAGGTAGAATATGCCACGCAAAAGACGTGTGCACAATTAATAATAGGTCAAAGTGATGTAAAGGAGGACGTTAGTAAACATGACGTTATAAGCAGTGAAGGTGAAGTTATTGTTGATGGAAAGGCGGTTTGTGATTTTAATGCAGAAGGGCCTAGTAGGAATTTCGCACGATTACCTGAGAATGATAACAAAGGGGAAAATGAATTGAAGGTTATCGAAGTATATTACGATTATACTAAGTATGAAGTTAAGGCTGAAATCGTTCAAAGTGATACAACAGAAGTGCCTGACTGTCCAAACGATGTGCATTGTGTAGAAAATGAGTCGAAAAACGAAGTGGCTGAAACATCTAGTGATAATCTGCTCCACTGTCTAAAAGTTGCTTTCCTGCTCGAATCTGATAACGAAATAGAACCTAGTGATAGCTCAGACGAAGGAGAGACTACAGATTCAGATACAGATGAGTTTTCGGAGGTAGACAAACATAATTATGCCTTTACAGAAAGAGGTTACGAAAAAGTTAATGACATCTTTTCGAAACAGAATCCGGAATGCATAACCGAAACAAAACCGAAAGAGCCGCCAGATGACACTATATTAGGGCAATCTTTGCTTAATGTAATGAAAGAAATAGATTTACAGAAACCTAAAGAACCTCCAGATATAAGTATAGTAGAACGTGAGTTGTTGAAATTCTGTAAAGATGTAGAGGTCAACAAACCCAAAAAGCCACCTGATATACAACAGAAATCAGTAGGTAATGTTTCCTGGAAAGACATTATGATTGAGCAGGATCTGTTATGGGAAGAACAGGAGGAAAAGGAACACAGAATTATTAAACAAACTACAATACCTGTAACTGTTTATAACACTGACCTGCAAGAGCTTTTAGACACAGGATCCCAAATCAGTGCCATTTCAGAATCATTCTTTGATCATATTTCATGTAAACCAGGGTTAGTAATGATGTCTGTGAGTGGAGTAAAAATTATAGGAGCTACTGGTAGGTCCAGCAAGCCCATTCAAAAACAAGTATTGATGGACATTGAAATAGGAAATCAAAAATTTTAACATGATTTTTTAGTGGTCCCTGAACTAAGTGCTGAAATGATTCTAGGTATTGATTGGCTAAACAAGGAAAAAGTAATTTTAGTTTGTGATAGTGGAACTGTTAAGATTAATTGGGAAACCAAAACAACAGCAATTAAATTTGAAGGTGACAACCAGGCCCAAGATGTTAATGTAGAACCCATATTGTTAAAAATAGAATCTGAAAATGATGGTCTATCCCAATTATATGAAATATACCATGTGAAAGATTTATTGCAGGATGATCAAAAAACTGACAGCTTTAGGGAAATTGTTGATGCTATCGAAGAGATCTCATGTGAACAGAAAGAGTATTTATTTAATATCTTGAATAATAATAAGGATTGTTCTCTGATAAACCAGGTGTCGTAAATAACTATGAATACTGTATGGATGTCATGGAACATGAACCATTCTTTGTCGGACCATATCCAATACCTATAGCTAAGAAAGAAGCAGTACAAGCTGAAATTGATAAAATGTTAGAATGGGGGGGGGGGTAATAGAGAGAGGCAATAGTGAATACAATAGCCACTTATTATAGTCAATAAGAAGGATGGAGGCGCAAGAGCAGTCATTGATGCACAGACACTGAATAAAATTGTCAGGAGAGAAGTGGACAGACCTGAAAATTTAGATGATTTATTACAAAAGTTCCATACTGTAAAATATCTAACCAGTTTAGACCTGACTGTCGGTTATTGGCAAATTCCATTACACAAAGATTCTAGGAAATATACAGCTTTTTTGTTTTCAGGAAAATGTTACCAATACAAAGTTGTACCATTCGGTTTAAATAGCTCTGTTTCTCTTTTCATTAGGGCTTTGGATTCTGTGTTAGGAAAAGAACTTTGTGCCAGATTAACTGTATATGTAGATGACCTATTGATTGCTACTGATAACTGGGAGGAGCATTGTGACCTGTTAAACAAAGCCCTTAATGCTCTTCAAGCAGGGGCATGACTTTCAAGTTAAAAAAGTGTGAATTTGTGAGACAAGAAATAAATTTTTAGGACACATAATAACCACATCTGGAATTGGTAAAGACCCAGAAAAGCTCAATGCTATCGAAAAGTGCACTCCTCCAAACAACAGGAAACAATTACAAGCGATTTTAGGTCTTTGTGGGTTTTACCGCAAATTTGCGAAGGGGCAAGCTTTTAATAGCACACATTTGAATAACTTGTTGAAGAAAAATGGTGTATATGTTTGGACATCTGAATGTCAGAAAGATTTTGAAAATTTGAAAACTGAGTTAGTAAGGGAAAACATTTTACATCATCCAGTTTTAAGTGAGCCATTCCACATGATTACAGACAGTAGTGCCTATGGTATTGGTGTTGAAATGTTTCAGGAAAATACAGTCTGCAGAAACAGAACATAAGACCATTGCTTTTGAAATAGGACTTTAACTAAATATGAGAAAAACTATACTATTTCAGAGAAAGAGGCCTTAGCAATCATTTGGGGATTAAAGAAATTTAGGATTTATTTATGGGGACATAAAACTATAATTCATACAGACCACAAGGCATTAACCTTTTTGAAAAACTGTCGACTGTTTACAGGCAGGTTGAGTCGATGGGCCTTGTACTTACAACAGTTTGATTATGAGATATTGTATATTAAAGGTAGTGACAATCATGTAGCTGACGCTTTATCATGGTTGCCTGAGGATATGAACAACTTGTTCATAATGTAATGAAGATGGCAAATTTCATATAAGATATATTAAGGAGGTTCCAGGTAGGAAAAGAATTGAGCAAATTTGTAAAAGCATGAGGTTCCACCAGAATGAGGATGAAATATGGAAGTCAGTGAAAGTTAATTTTAGTAACCCTAACTTCCCACAAATCAGTAGATTTTACAGAATATTTAATGGAGTTTTATACAGGAGAAAGAATACCAGTACCGAAGAATGGAAGGTGTGTTGGCCTAGGCAATTTGAGACTGAAGTGATTGATTATTTCCATCTTGCCTTAGGGCATTGTGGTCCCAAAAAGTGTATTGAAAAGATAACTGATGTGATCATGATCAATGTAGGTGCTACTAAGAAAATTACTGATAGAATAAGATCTAGTGATGTATGTCAGAGGGCAAAAGTAGCAAATAGAGTAAATCAAGGTTCCATGCAGAATACAGTACCAGAGGTCACATTAGAATTACTGTCAGTGGATTTGTGTGGTCCTTTACCTAAAACCTGAAGTAATTGGTCTTACATGGTTGTAGTGTTGGAAGTGTTCTCTAAATTTATTAAATTATATCCAATCAGGAAAGCTACTGCTAAAGCAGTCCTTAGCAAGATGACTGAGTATTTTAACACCATTGGTAAACCTAAGACAGTTTTGTCTGACAATGGACCACAGTTTATCTCAAAAATCTGGAAGGAAGGCATAAACCAACATGATGTTCAAGTTAAATATATTTCAGCTTACCACCTGGCTACTAACCCTGTCGAAATACATATGTGTGAGTTAGGAAGGTTAGGTAGAACCTACTGTCACCATAACCATAAGGTCTGGGGCAGATAAGTGACTTTGAAAAGACCATTAATACCTTATACCATGAAACCACCGGTTTTTCCCCAGAAGAAATTCTGTTGGACCGTAAAAGTAGAAGTATTATTGAAGAGATCTTGCAATTCCCACCTATTGTAGGAATTAACCTGCATGAGAAAAAAGAGTTAGTTAAGAAAAGAATGAAAGAGAAAGTGGCCGCTAGATCCAAAAGGCATGTTAATAACTTCAAAACAACTAAATTTAAGCTTGGAGATTATGTTTTAGTAAAGACCCATAACAAATCTAGCGAAGTTAATAATGAGATTTCTAAATTCAAATACATTTACAATGGGCCTTTTGAAGTGCAAGGAACTCCACATGGAAATGCTTATTTTCTTGTGTACCCTAGGTCAAGGAAGCCTTTAGGAGTTGGAAATATAGTAGACCTGAAGCTGTATGTCCACAGAAACCAATGATGAATGAAATGTGGCAGCCTCAGGGGACATGCACTTTTTGCATTGTCAAGTGTCTGACGAGCACTAGGTACCTCAGTCATTGCCAGCACTACTTCCATTTCTTTTCACGCTGCCAGCCTTCGTCTTCATCATTCAGAACATTTACTATCTTCTTTCCTTCATCTCTATCAGAGTAAATTGAATAGTGTGGAAATAAGGTAAGATACTGTGTATTGTTTGTGGACAAGTAAATCAATAATTAAATTGGGTACGCTAGAAAATGACCAAGAATAATGAAAGTATAGTGGGTATTGTAAAGGAAAAGTTTAATGGAAAACTAATTGGAAAGAGAAATATGGATGAGAAAAGGTAAGAATACTGAAAACAAGGTAAATGAATACTATAATATGACTGAATGTAAATGTTTTTTTTTTGAAAATAGGGATAATTATGATATTGAAAAATTGTGTGTGTCCAAAACTGAGGAGATGAACCTGACTAATGTGTATGAGATAGGTATGAGATGTATATGTCTTGTCCCACAAAAATGTTGGCAGAAATCACTTACAGTAGGATGTAAAATTATTGTTCTGATCTTGACATATCTCATGACATAAATGTGTGGAAAATCAATTAAACTAAATACTGACTAACTCCTGAACATTGTCATAACACCAAAAATGTCATTTAAAATTTACTCGATTAATGATGTGTATGTTTTCTGATTTTGTCATGGTGTAAAGAAAAATTCAATTTACCAGTCCCTAATTGCTATTTCAAAGTTGCAGGTTTCATGTTTTATACTGTTAATGCAATTTGTACCAAAGAAATGTCATAATGATGAAAAAACTTGGAGATAATGACAATAAACTGCTCAAAAATATGTTGTTGGGCAGCAAAAGAAGACAAAAGAATAAAAATGCTATGGTACTGAACTTGAGGGCTACCATATATGCTGTGTGAGCAGTAGCCAAAGGACTTGCCATTATGGGGCAAGAAGTTGATAAGTAGTCACAAACTGCCGAATGTAGAGGATGGGGCAGTGTGTTAATTTAAAAATACGTCTTTTAATGTTCTTAATCTAAATTGTGTCTTTTAGTGTTCTTAAAATTAATTGTGCTTTTGTGTCTAAATGTTTACATACAAAGACTGCCAAACCAATAATAGGCAGTATGAGTACCATGGGCTGCTTATGCTGAGGCAAGCAGTGAAGTAAGTTAGGTTTTTTGAGCAATATGTTATGAACTGACTATTCTGTTTGAAGTCAGTGAAAAGCTATAATAAAATATATATGCATTCTTATTCAAATGGATGTAGATGTTTTTGATACTAGGTTTTTTGAAATAACTTAAAGTTTTGGACTGCCTTGTTTTAAAACACAGCAGTGATGATTAAAGCTAGGTTAGTGTGTATATGTGCAATAAACATTTTTGACTGCTATTAATGAAAAGCAACCTTAAAGTTAATTATTTTGAAGAACCTTGAAAAGTAACTTTAGTATTTAAACAATCAGTTGGAAACGGTTCTCATAGCTGTTTGTGCAAAATATTGGTACATATGTGAATTCAAACTGAAATTTTCAATATTTCATTAATTGCTGAATCTTGTAAAATGTACTGTGATCATGAGTATGCTTGGGTGTCTGTGAAAAGTTACATTCCTTTAAAAATATTGAAAGACAAATTTCCGCTTTGTTAAGTTAAAAATGTTCTGTGCTGTTGTCCATGTGTTTATTATTATTACTATTACTTTTATTTAAAGGCTATACGTATTCTACTAATATGTAGAAAAGTTTCTGTACTGTTGTTTTTTGAACTATGTGTGTATGAATTGAACATGCTTAAAAATGTCTAGTGTAATTATGAAAATTAGTTTTCTTAAACCAGTCTGGGGATGTAAATTACTGTAAATGCTTTATTTTGAAAATATTTTTGGAAGAAGTGTATGAATTTCCATAGTGTATATACTGTATATTCGTAATATATATTTTTTTCTTTCTCCCAAATGAAGTTTGATGGAATAATTTTTTTGTAGCCAACACCACTTAGATGTTTTAGATGTTTCCATGAAGTATCCCTTACAGGAAACTTCAACGAAACATGGGGCATGTGTAACACCATAGCTCTAATACTGTACGGATTTATTTTGCCTTTTGCTCTTATTTAATGTTACTTCGTTGAGCTTTTGTAAATATGCTTGATTGAATCGATAACATAACATTTTATACTCCTTTCTTTGTTAAAACTTTGGATGTTATGGTTGGATTCTATGCAATCTGGTATATCTGTCATTTAAATTCTTTGTCCCATTTGGAGGGAACTATATATATTTGTAATTTCTGTGTGAATAATTTTTTGTAGAAATGTCAATATGTGCAAATGCTCTGTCTTATACGATGTGTTTGTTTGCTGTTATGTAAACTGCTGATCCTCACTTAGGGTTCTTAGTCATTTTGCATGTAAAGCGTCTTGTGGTTCCCCTCGGGAATGGAACTGTGTAGCACGCGCAAAATGTGGTTGGGCTAGGTAGAAAAGGTGGAACCAAGAGTCAGTCGGGGACGAACTAACAAACTGAGCACTGCCATGTATAAGTGGTATATTGTGCTGGTTCCAAGAGAGGCATTTTCTGCTACTTTCCAATGCCCCGGATGGATGGATAAATAGATGGAACGATTCAGGAATTTGTATTCATCATCGCCACCAAGAAGGGCCAGAGTCCAGCAATTCCGCCTGCAAATCCACCTACCAACATGCAGTTGCCACCACATTGCGCAATCACTGTAATGGAATACTATAATGATGTACAGTGAAGGATCAACTTACTGGATGTTTTAGTGTGCACAAATATAAGGTAATTATAACTGAATTTATGTACCTACCTTGATTTTTCCCCCATCACAACACCTCTCAGGTTCCTCTCCATCTGAACTACGATTACCGAATGTCCTATTTTGTAAAAAAAGATGAAAGGCTCAAAGTTAGACGGTTAATAACATAATGTTGTTTGATCTTTGATGAGAAGGAATTATTCGGGTTTACTTCGGATTTAGTGAAATTGTGGGAAGCAGTAAATGTAGTTTTGTGAAGTTTCAAAGTCACCTATTTAATCATTTACTTGAAAGTAGAAGACTGTGGTAATAAAAGGAGTTTGCTGTTTCCATTATAAATTAAAGTTCTTAAAATTGAGGCTTATAAAGTTTTGCTTAGTTAATGATTATGGTGCTACCTGTAGTAAATTTTAAAAGGCGAGTCAGTTTCTTGCAAATTTGTCAACATTGTGTTTCACTGTAGTAAAAGTGGAAAACTGCAATAGTAGAAAATTATATGTTCATGGTTGCTAAGTGTCTGTCTCTCTTGCGTATTGGAAGTGCATATTAATAGTATAACAGGATCCACAGTTTGTCTATTGTGCTAATGCGAGGTAACAAGTAATGGGAAGACCACTATTTATGAAAACCATAATTTCCTTATTCAAAAGATAGTGAGAAGCAACCTGTTAGTGGATTCCAATTAACTTTCATTTTAAATAGTAAAGTATTTAACTGAGAGAGACTTAACCTATGTCCAATTTATGATCCTGCAGTGAATGTTAATAGTAATGTTATAAAGACCATTCAGTTTGAACAAGCCCTGAAATTAATAGTGTGTTTCGATATCTGTTATATTTTTGCCAATAGTTTGTACTGCTCTAGCTGTTACCTTCAATCTCACTGTAAACATATGTATGTGTCGCAGTTCATTGCACTCGCGTGTGACAAAGTATAGGTTTTGTTTATCCGTTAAAGTTACTAATAACTATTTTCTTGAACAAGAATGTTAATCATTCTCTTTCCTAATTATGCTGGCGACCATTTCCTTTATCCGTTAAACAGTGCAGATAGGCAAAAATTTTGTTTATTACTGTTCAAGTATTTACGTAATTCTGACTTTCATTTCCGATAAGCCACCCCCCTTAGGTACAACTCGGTCAACACAACAAATATCCACTCAGAGGGTAACACTGCTCTGTTGCTTTATACCAAAATTGTTTTAACTAGATAGTTTTATTTCACGACCTGCCTCCTACTTTACGGTTATGGTATAGCAGTAGCAGACGGTAGTGTTATAAACTATATTAATAAACTAAAATGGCAGTGACAGCAACTGTTCAGAAAGAGAGCGCAGACTTTTCCAGTAGAGGTCTCTGTAATTGAGAGGAGGCAAAAAACGATGATTAAGTGGGGGGGGGGGGGGGGGGGTGAATGTTGGGAGGTCCGAATAGGGAGAGCTGCAGATACATACGTGGAAGAGACAGCTGTAGTGCTATAGTCACATTAATGTGACCACCTATTGCAATGTGGACCGCTGCAAGAGGTGCAGGGTGGGAATTAACGAGCTTCTGGAAGGTAGCGACACGGATGTGGAGCCATTCCGATTCCAGTGCCGTGTCCAGTTGCACTACGTTCCTCTGTTGATGATCTATGGTGCGAACAGCATGATAGAGGTGGTCTCACAGATTCTCTAGTGGTTTCAAATCCGGTGAGTTTGGTGGCCAAGGCAGTTCTGTAAAGCCATCCTGGAGTTCTTCGAACCACGCACATACGCTACGATGAGCATGACACGTTGCATTGTCCTGCTGGTTGATACCTTCGTGCTGAGGAGAAACAAACTGCATATGAGCAGGACATGGTCCCCAAGGATAGATGCGTATTTGTGTTGATCCATTGTTCCTTCCAGAAATAGGAGATATACCAGGGAATACCACGAAACGTATGCCCCGTGCCGTAACATACCCTCCTCCGGCCTGGATCCTTCGGAGGATTGTTGAAGGATGTTTGCTGTCAGACGTTGAGAGTTGGCAATACTCTCTCAGGATTTAAAGTTTGGCTACAGCGCGCATACACAAGCTCTGGAATCTAAGATATTGTTGTCACGCTTCGCAGTACACGGATTAATGAGTCGCAGTTCGGCAGCCACTGTTGGAGCCCGCCTGCTGTGGTGCGCACGTGTGTTGGCGAGGGGTCGTCGCCGAGCTGCCGTACTGCCGTGTCCACCAGCAGTGACACAGGATTTGGTATTGAGTTGATATTTTTTATAATTTGCAGCGCGCTTATTAATTTAAAGAAAGGGGTTTGTGTATGTGCGTAGCAGCAGACGGTAATTTTGATAATGATAAGAGTTGAATTCTTAAGGGAAACCACTGTTAGGCGAATAGATTATGTATTGATTTTTGTCAGTGATTTCTTTTGTAGTTGTCAGGGAATTGTTTCACTATGTATTTAATTGAGAAATATTTCAGTCTGTCTCAAGAGTTTGATTAATTTGTAATACTGCTTTAGTGCCACTGGAGGCAGATTTACATATGAAGCGATTGTTCAAAGAGCTTCTAGCGTTTTGTTAATTGAATGAGAAAGAATCGCTTTCAGAATATAGTTTTTGACAAAAGGAATTACTTGTTTGGGTTATTGATTTATTTAGATTCGACCAAACGCTTTCTCTTGAATTATATGTAGTTGTAGAAAGCAGCAGCAGCCGCAGCAACAGCAGAAGCCGCCATACAGAACATGCATTGCAGTTTGCATGAATAATACGTTTTTTAAATTTTGGAATGCAGCAGATCAAGCAGTGGCAGCAGAAAGACCAAGTAAGTTATTTGTTGTGTACAGGACCAATTTTAAAAAAAGTTTAGGCGATCTCTGTAATACTAAAGTTAACAAGAGTACAAGCACGAGATTTTCAGTAGAAAACACGAGATAAGAAGATAGAGCTAGCGACTTTCAACGTTTCACAACAATCTGTCAGATGGAACATAAAACGCCTGTCGCCACTCACCGGATGTCGGAATGCGATACTGACATGTAAATTCCAGCCTTCGTCGCCGATGAACCACAGTCAGCTTGGGTGGATGAAACAGGCGCCTGCTATGGGCGTAGCAACGGTCTTTGAACGGCCCCTGGGGAGACACTGATTATTTCTATGCCAAACCAGGTACTTCCTTCGCAACTCTTCAACAAATTTCAGAACACAACCATCAAACCTCAAAAAACCACACTCAACACAAAGTTCAACAAACTATGTTTGGCTCATAAAATAAAACCTCACTATGTAACCATAACTGTAAGCTCCATGGCGTCAGCAGCACATCAGACAAAACATAAGGCTGAAATCATGTGGATAATGGAAGAAATCCGGTATCTGTATTCCAAAAAACAGGCTTTAAATATTGAACTACACAGACTGCACATAGAACTAGCAAATCACATAAAGTATCCACAATTTCTTATGAATTAATGTACAGTGTTTGGACATGCGCAGGTACCATAATAGGCAGAAAACAGAAAATCCAACAAAAGAAACTCACCAAAATGATAAATCACACTAACATCTACCAATTACGTAACCTATACAACAAACACATCTTTCACAAAAGAGTGTTTAATCTAACAGACAAAATTATCTGAACAAGAAAGCAGCCTACTTGAAAAGGGTCCCAGACATAACATAAACACAATGATGTCACACAGGTCAGTAGAAAATATCTTAACAGAAACTGAACACATCATGGTATTCACAAGAAAAACTAAACAAAGCTGAATTCAATGGTAATCTAACAAGAGAACTAGTTGCTGAGGACACAAGAAACATAATCAGAGAGAACAAAACCACCGTAAAAGAGAACACTACGACTGCTGAAGAAGAAACCAACCGAAAACTACAGGACAAATTAACTCAAGAAAATGGCATCATCACAAAATCTGACAAGGATAATTGAACAGCAGTCATAAACAAACAGGATTACATCGACAAAACATTAGCACTGATCCAAAGCAACAACTTGATATAATTAAGTTGTACAACAAGTCAATACCAAAGTAAGTTACAGGAAACAGAAACAGAAAAGAATGATACAGAAAAATCCCAAGGCCCCCACCCTAAAATCATTACCTAAAGTCCACAAACCCAGTATACTTATACTTCCATTGATAAACTTTACCAAAGCACCTACATAATACTTAGCCAAACATACACACACTCTGCTACAGACACTATACAAGTACACTGAAAATAGAAGTCTGAAGAACTCAAGTCACTTAATAGAACAAATAAGAAATTACAACATACCAAACTCAGGAACATTGATTTCATTCAACATAATTTCCATGTATACACACATCTCAACAGAAGAAACCATCAACATAATAGAAAGTAACCTCCAACTACAAGGAAACATACCCACAACAAACATAAAAGAAATGTCAGCCATATACAGGCTCATCAGAGAGGAAAACTAATTCACATTCAACAACAGATTTTACTCTCAATAAGATGGAGTACCCATGGGATCCCCTTTCAGTGGCCTCCTAGCTGACATTTTCCTCAGTCAGATAGAGAATAGTAGCATCACGTAAGGTATGTGAGCTACATAATGTAAACATCCACTCTTTTTGCCAATTAAGCTATAAATAGAACTTTGACATAATGTTATAAACAACACACAGTCATTAATACATTTCTCAACTGTGAACTATTAACAAATGATGTATAATATTTTACAAGATTTATGCATTCACAATTGTAAATATTATGAACCAAAAGTTTCGCTAAATGTTAATATGTAACAACAGTTTTACAGTTAGAGAATAAAAATAACCAACTGAATATAGCACAAAAAGTGCTGAAACACGTCTTAGTGAAACAAAACAGAAGAAAGGTGTCTTGCACAAGGCGGAATTCCTCGTCCTGCAATCAAACAAGTTGGAAATAAAAACACAGGTACAAAGACGATAACTGCAAAGATACCATGGGTAAGAGAGGAAATACTTCAGTTAATCGATAAGAGAAGGAAGTACAAAGCTGTTCAGGGAAATTCAGGCATACAGAAATAAAAGTCGCTGAGGAATGAAGTACGTAGGAAGTGTAGAGAAGCTACGACGAAATGACTGCATGAGAAATGTGAAGATCGAAAAAGAAATGATTGTTGGAAGAACTGACTCAGCATTTAGGAAAGTAAAATCTACCTTGGGTGAAATTAAAAGCAAGGGTTGTAACATTAAGAGTGAAACTGAAATTCCACTATTAAATACAAAGGAGAGAGCAGGTAGGTGTAAAGAGTACCTTAAACGCCCCTGTTTGGGGGAAGATTTGTCTGATGTGATAGAAGAAGAAACAGGAGTCAATTTAGAAGAGATAAGGGATTCAGTATTAGAATCAGAATTTAAGAGAACTTTCGGGGATCTAAAATCAAATAAGGCAGAAAGGATAGATAATTTTCCATCAGAATTTCTAAAACCATTGAGGGAAGTGGCAACAAAACGACTATTCACGTTAGTGCATAGAATGTGTGATTCTGACGACATATCACCTGACATTCGGAAAAATGTCATCCTAATCATTGTGAAGACTGCAAGAGCTGACACATGAGAGAATTATCGAACATTCAGCTTAACAGATGATGCATCTAAGTTATTGACGAGGATAATACACAGAAGAATGAAAAGATAATTGAGGATGTGTTAGATGACGATCAGTTTGGCTTTAGTATAGGTAAAGGTACCAGAGGGACAATTCTGACGTCGCAATTGATAATGCAAGGAAGTCTAAATAAACACCAAGACACATTCAAAGCATTTGTCAACCTGGAAAAAGCGTTCAACAACGTAAAATTGTGCTAAGCTTTTAAAATTGTGAGAAAAATAGGGTAAACTATAGGGAGAGACGGGTAATATACAATATATGCAAGAGCTAAGAGGGAAAAATAAGATTGGACGTCAATGAACGAAGTGCTCGATTTGAAAATGGTGTAAGACAGGTACGTAATCTTTCTCGCCAGTTGCTGAATCTGTACACCGAAAAAGCAATGATGGAACAAAAGAAAGGTTCAATAGTGGAATTAAAATTCAAAGTGTACCGATATCTGTGATGCATTTCACTGATGACACTGCTAGTCTCAGTGAAAATGAAGAAGAATTACATGATCCACCGAACGGCATGAACAGTTTAATGTGTACAGATAAGTGTTGGGAGTCAATCATGTTGTTGTTGCTGTTGTTGTTGTTGGGGTCTTCAGTCCTGAGACTGGTTCAATGCAACTCTCCATGCTACTTTACAGCTTCTTCATCTCCCAGTACCTATTGCAGCCTACATCCTTCTGAATCTGCTTAGTGTATTCATCTCTTGGTCTCCCTCTACGATATTTACCCTCCACGCTGCCCTCCAGTACTAAATTGGTGATCTCTTTATGCCTCAGAACATGTCCTACCAACCGATCCCTTCTTCTGGTCAAGTTGTGCCACAAACTCCTCTTCTCCCCAATTCTATTCAATACCTCCTCATTAGTGATGTGATCTACACATCTAATCTTCAGCATTCTTCTGTAGCACCACATTTCGAAAGCTTCTATTCTCTTCTTGTCTAAACTAGTGATCGTCCATGTTTCACTTCCATACATGGCTACACTCCATACAAATACATTCAGAAACAACTTCCTGATACTTTAATCTACACTCGATGTTAACAAATTTCTTTTCTTCAGAAACGCTTTCCATGCCATTGCCAGTCTAAATTTTATATCCTCTCTACTTCGACCATCATCAGTTATTTTGCTCCCCAAATAGCAGAACTCCTTTACTGCTTTAAGTGTCTCAATTCCTAATCTAATTCCCTCGGCATCACCCGACTTAATTCGACTACATTCCATTATCCTTGTTTTACATTTGTTGATGTTCATCTTATACCCTCCTTTCAAGACACTGTCCATTACGTTCAACTGCTCTTCCAAGTCCTTTGCTGTCTCTGACAGGATTACAATGTCATCGGCGAACCTCAAAGTTTTTATTTCTTCTCCATGGATTTTAAAACCTACTCTGAACTTTTCTTTTGTTTCCTTTAGTGTTTACTCAATATACAGATTGAATAGCAATGGGGAGAGGCTACAACCCTGTCTCACTCCCTTCCCAACCACTGCTTCCCTTTCATGTCCCTCGGCTCTTATAACTGCCATCTGCTTTCTGTACAAATTGTAAATAGCCTATCGCTCCCTGTATTTTTCCCCTGCGACCTTCAGAATTTGAAAGAGAGTATTCAAGTCAGCAACGTCAAAAGCTTTCTCTAAGGCTACAAATGCTAGAAACGTAGGATGGCATTCCTTAATCTTTCTTCTAAGATAAGTCGTAGGGTCAGTCTTGCCTCACGTGTTCCATCATTTCTACGGAATCCAAACTGATCTTCCCCGAGGTCGGCTTCTACCAGTTTTTCCTTTCGTCTGTGAAGAATTCGCGTTAGTATTTTGCAGTTGTGACTTATTAAACTGATAGTTCGGTAATTTTCACATCTGTGAACATCTGCTTTCTTTGGGATTGGAGTTATTATATTCTTCTTGAAGTGTGAGGGAATTTCGCCTGTCTCACACATCTTGCTCACCAGATGGTAGAGTTTTGACAGGACTTGCTCTCCCAAGGCTGTCAGTAGTTCTAATGGAATGTTGTCTACTCCCAGGACCTTGTTTCGACTTAGGTCTTTCGGTGCTCTGTCAAACTCTTCACGCAGTATCGTATCTCCCATTTCATCAACATCTGCCTCCTCTTCCATTTCCATAATATCGGCCTTTCGAACATCGCCCCTGTATAGACCCTCTATATACTCCTTCCACCTCTCTGCTTTCCCTTCTTTGCTTAGAACTGGGTTTCCATCTGAGCTCTTGATATTCATGCAAGTGGTTCTCTTTTCTCCACAGGTCTCTTTAATTTTCCTGTAGGCAGTATCTATCTTACCCCTCGTGAGATAAGCCTCTACATCCTTACGTTTGTCCTCTAGCCATCCCTGCTTAGCCATTTTGCACTTCCGGTCGATCTCGTTTTTGAGAGGTTTGTATTCCTTTTTGCCTGCTTCACTTACTTCATTTTTGTATATTCTCCTTTCATCAAATAAATTCAGTATCTCTTTTGTTACCCAAGGATTTCTAACAGTCCTCGTCTTTTTACCTACTTGATCCTCTGCTGCATTCACTATTTCATTGCTAAAAGCTACCCATTATCCTTCTACTGTATTTCTTTCCCCCATTCGTGTCAATTGTTCCCTTATGCTGTCCTTGAAACTCTGTACAACCTCTGGTCCTTTCAGTTTATCCAGGTCCCATCTCCTTAAATTCCCACCTTTCGCAGTTTCTTCAGTTTTAATCTACAGTTCATAACCAATAGATTGTGGTCAGAGTCCACATCTGTCCATGGAAATGTCTTAAAATTTAAAATCTGGTTCCTAAATCTCTGTCTTACCATTATATAATCTACTGAAACCTTGTAGTATCTCTAGGGTTCTTCCATGTATACAACCTTCTTTCATGATTCTTGAACCAAGTGTTAGCTATGATTAAGTTATGCTCTGTGCAAAATTCTATCATGCGACTTCCTCTTGCATTTCTTAGCCCCAATCCATATTCACCTACTACGTTTCCTTCTCTTCCTTTTCCTACTGTCGAATTCCAGTCACCCATGACTATTAAATTTTCGTCTCCCTTCACTACCTGAATAATTTCTTTTACCTCATCATACATTTCATCAATTTCTTCATCATCTGCAGAGATAGTTGGCATATAAACTTGTACTACTGTAGTAGGCATGGGCTTCGTATCTATCTTGGCCACAATAATGCGTTCACTATGCTGTTTGTAGTAGCTAACCGGCACTCCCATTTTTTTATTCGCTGTTAAACCTACTCCTGCATTACCCCTATTTGATTTTGTATTTTTATATAAGTCTTATTCCTCCTGCCACCGAACTTCACTAATTCCCACTACATTTAACTTTAACCTATCCATTTCCCTTTATAAGTTTTCTAACCTACCTGCCCGATTGAGGTATCTGACATTCCACGCTCCGATCCGTAGAACGCCACTTTTCTATCTCCTGATAACGATGTCCTCTTGAGTAGTCCCCGCCCGGAGATCCGAATGGGGGACTATTTTACCTCCGGAATATTTTACCCAAGAGGACGCCATCATCATTTAATCATACAGTAAAGCTGCATGCCCTCGGTAAAAATCACGGCTGTAGTTTCCCCTTGCTTTCAGCCGTTCGCAGTATCACAACAGCAAGGCCGTTTTGGTTTGTGTTACAAGGCCAGGTCAGTCAATCATCCAGCCTGTTGCCCCTGCAACTACTGAAAAGGATGCTGCCCCTCTTCAGGAACCACACGTTTGTCTGGTCTCTCAACAGTCTTTCTATGATTTACTCCCCCTCCCCCCCCCCCCCCCAAATTAAAGGGAGATGGCAGAAATGAGTATAGCGAGCAACGTAACATCAGGACTGATGGTCACGGAGTTAAGGTATTTTGCTACCTAGGCAGCTAAATAACCAATGACGGGCGGAGAAAGGAGGACATCAAAAGCAGACTAGCACTGGCAAAAAGGGCATTCCTGGACAAGAGAAGTCTACTAGTAACAAACGTAGGCCTAATTTGAGGAAGAAATTTCTGTGAATGTACTTTTGGAGTACAGCATTGTTTGATAAAGAAACAAGGACTGTGGGAATACTTGAACAGAAGAAAATCGAAGCATTTGAAATGAGGAGCTACAGCAGAAAGGAGAAAATTATGTGGACTGATAACGTAAGACATGAGGAAGTCTACTGCAGAATCGGAGAGGAAAGGAATATGTGGGAAACACTGACAAGGAGAATGGACAGGGTGACAGAACATCTGGTAAGACATCAGGGAATGACTTCCACGGTACAGGAGGAAGCTGAGGAGGGCAAAATCTAAAGAGGAAGACAGAGATTGGAATGCATCCGAAAAATAATTGAGGAGATAGGATGCAAGTGCTACTCTGAGATGAAGAGGCTGGCACAGGAGAGGAATTCGTGGCGTGTCGCATCAAAACAGTCAGAAAACTGATGATCAAAACAAAAGTAATATGCACATGTAAAGATGGCGGTAGTATCTCGTACACAATCTATAAGAGGGCAGTGCATTGGCGTAGTTTTCTTTTATACTCAGGTGATTCATGTAAGAAGTCTTCCATTTTGATTATGGCAGCGCACTGGGAATTAACAGACTGTAAATTCTGAATGATAGTTCAGTTTAGACTCACAGAACATTCCGTTTTGGAAATAATTGGGAATACAATACACCGAGATCCACAGTCTCAAGAGTGTGGTTCAAATGGCTCTGAGTACTATGTACTAAACATCTGAGGTCATCAGTCCCCTAGAACTTAGAACTACTTAAACCTAACTAACCTAAGCTCATCACACACAGCCATGCCCGAGGCAGGATTCGAACCTGCTACCATAGCAGTCGCGCCGTTCCGGGCCTAAGCACCTAGAACCGCTTGATCACCGCGGCCTGCCCCCAGAGTGTGCCGAGGGTATTAAATTCCAAGCATTATCTCTCACCATAGACAATGTAGTGGGCGACGGTCTTCACTTAACGACCGAGAACAGCAAAGTTTGCGCAGAGTTGACAGTGCTAAAAGAAAAGCGACACTGTGTGACATAACCGCAGAAAAGAATGTCGGACGTACGGCGACGGCATCCATTAAGACAGTGCGGTAAAATTTGGCACTAATGGACTATGGCAGGAGACTGAAAAACGTGGCCAGGTCAGATGAATCCCGATTTCAGTTTTTAACAGCTGAAGGTAGGAGTGGAGTGTGGCGCAGAACCCACGACTCCATGAACCTAATTTATCAACAAGGCACTACGAAAGCTGGTGGTGGCTCCATAATTATTTGGGGAGTGTTTACACGGAATGTACTGGGACCTGACTACGTCTGGTTACTTGTAGGCCATTTGTAATCTTTCATGGACCTCATATTCCCAAACAACGTTGGATTTTTATAGATGACAGGGCGCCTTATCACAAGGTCACAATTGTTCGCGAATTGTTGGAAGAACATTCTGTATAATTGGAGCGAATGATTTAGCTACCCAGATCGCCCAACATGTATTCCATCGAACATTTATGGGACGCAGTCGAGAGGTCAGTTCGTGCACAAAATCGTGCACCGGCGACACATTCGCAATTATGGATGGTGACAAAGGAGGCATGGTTCATTATTTCTGTAAGGGGTTTCCAACAGCTTGTTGAGTATATGGCACGTGGAATCGGTGCAATACGCCGGATAAATAGGGATCCGACACGATATTAGGAGGTATGACTTTTGTCACCTCAGTCCACTTGCAATAACCACTCACATATTGCAAGTGGCAGCTCTGTCTGTAGAGGGTACACAAAGCGTGCCGGGGAGATGCAGTAAACAGTACAGTCGTTGACGGAATGCGGAAACAGCAGTTCTTTTTGTTATGTCCTTGCTTGCTACAAAAATGGGACGAGGAATTCTGCCTCATGCAAGACATGTTTATTCTGTTTTGTTTGACCCAGACATGTTACAGCACTTTTTATTTTATCTTTAGTGGGTTATTTTTATTTTCTAACTGTAAAATTGTTGTTACAAACTAAAATTTAGCGAAACTTTTGGTACATTATATCTACAATTGTGAATGAATAATTGTTGTAAAGTATTATACATCATTTCTTCATAGTTCACAGCGGAGATATGTATTACTGACATGATGCACTGTATCTGGTTTATAACATTATGTCAATGATGTATTAACGTTAGAAGAAACACTGAAAAACATAGAAATAATTTTCACAGAAACACAGAATTAAAGAATGATACAGGAAAATCCCAAGGCCCCCACCCAAAAATCATTGCCTAAAGTCCATTAACCCAGAATACCTGTATGTCCATTGATAGACTTTACCAAAGCATCTACATACTACTTAGCCAAACACACACATACTCTGCTACAGATATTATACAGGTACACTGAAAATAAAAGTCTAAAGAACTCAAGTGAGTTAATAGAGAAAATAAGAAATTAAAACATACCAAACACAGCAATAATGATTTCATTTGATTTATAGAAGAGAATAGAAGTCTAAAGAACTCAAGTGACTTAATAGAAAAAAAATGAGAAATTGAAACATACCAAACACAGCAATATTGATTTCATTTGATATAATTTCCATGTAAACACACATCTCAACAGAAGAAACCACCAACATCATAGATAATAACCACCAACTACATATGAGAAATATATCGTCCATACACAGGCTCATCACAGAGGAAAACTACTTCACATTCAACAACAGATGTTACTCTCAACAAGATGAAGTACCCATGGGATCCCCAATCAGTGGCCATCTAGCTGACATTTTACTCAGTCAGATAGGAAAACAAATCTTTGACAAAATAGTACTACTAAAACAGTACAAAATAATATACTGGTACAAATATGTAGGTGACATAATTTGCTTAACAGATGAACCACAGCCTAGCATAAAAGAACTTCATGACAACGTAAATTCTATCCACCTGCAAATACAGTTCACCATTGAAACACAAACAGATGAAAAACTTAATCTCTTAGATCTCACCATATACAAGAGAAACAATAAACATGAATTTACAATCTACAGAAAACCCAAAATCACCAGCACCATTATTCATAACCAAACCATTCACCCCATAACTCACAAAGAAGCGAGCTTCAGATATTTACTACACAGACTGGACAAAATACGTATGAAAAAACATGATTACACACAACTGAATACAATTCAAATAATTGCACAGGAGGATGAATGTCATGCAAAGAGAGTAGACAGAATAAACCACAAAATACAAAACCAAACAACACATAACCACGCAACACACACAAACAAACATAACACAACACACAACAAATCAGCAGACACTAAGCAAAAAATGTCACAGGATGACTTACAACAACAAAGCCACACACAGGGTGGGTAATATACTAAAGAAAGAAGGACTCAACATAGCATACAGAACCAACAACACAATACAAAGCAGAATTGGAAGAAATACCACCAGCACTGACAAATACAGCCAGCCTGGTATATAACAACTTACTT
The DNA here is from genome assembly GCF_021461395.2 of Schistocerca americana. Lineage (NCBI taxonomy): Eukaryota > Metazoa > Arthropoda > Insecta > Orthoptera > Acrididae > Schistocerca > Schistocerca americana. The sequence goes on along the minus strand of NC_060126.1, from coordinate 438,740,228 downwards.
GCAACTCCTGTCAATCTATATATGTGGGCCAAACATGCTCTAATCTCAGAACCAGGTACACAGAACACCTCAGAACACTGAAAAGCAGTAGCTCCGACTCAACATTTGCTGACCATCTGATAGTGCACAATCAACATCCAACAAACATTGAAAGTGACTTACACATCCCTAAAACTAGTAGCAGCTTATCCCAAACATTAGCCATAGAAGGAAACTATCACATCCAAAAATTAATAGCCCAAGGAAAGAAAGTATTCAACGAATACACATCACTGTGCAATAAAACCCTCTTCACCACAATAGAAGTACTATACAAATATCACCCACACCAAAACTGCTGATGGAAAAGAAACAATTCCTTCTCCCTCCCTCCCCCCTCCCTCTCCCCTCCCCCCCCTCTCTCTCTCTGCCGCAATCCTGAGCACACACACACACACACACACACACACACATACGTACGCTCATACAAACCAAGCACCATAGACGCCAAATATACTTCGAACTCGCGCGCCTCACCCAGCCAAATACGCTACGAAAAAAATGGATACTACGCAGCCACAAGAACACTAATAGTTGAAATGGTTCAAATGGCTCTGAGCAATGTGGGACTTAACATCTGTTGTCATCAGTCCCCTAGAACCTAGAACTACTTAAACCTAACTAACCTAAGGACATCACACACATCCATGCCCGAGGCAGGATTCGAACTTGCGACCGTAGCGGTCATGCAGTTCCAGACTGAAGCGCCTATAACCGCACGGCCACACCGGCCGGCCAACACTAATGGCGGCGAAAACTGCCTGTTTTGAAAAACCGGAGAAAGTGCAGTGTCAGGCGACCACAGGTCACGAAATCAGCCTATTAACTTCGCCAACAACATACGAGAAAGCACCACAATATCAAAACCGTAAGTTACACACAAAAAACGTGATATATACTCATTTCCGTTTGTAAATGCATAATAAACAGAAAAATAAAAAAAATACGTTTTGCTGTTTGCAGATTAAATGTTGTAGATTGTGTAGCGGAATAGCTACCAATATAAATGTCCAATAGCATCATGTAAGGTATGTAAACTATTGCAAACGTCCACTCTTTTTGCCAATTAAGCTATAAACAGAACTTTGACATAATGTTATAAACAACACACAGTGCATCAGGTCTTTAATACGTATCTCAACTGTGAACTATGAACAAATGATGTATAATATTTTACAACCATTATTCATTCTCAATTGTAAATATTATGTGCCAAAAGTTTCGCTGATTGTTAGCATGTAACAACAATTTTACAGTTAGAAAGTAAAAATAACCCACTGAAGATAGCACACAAAGTGCTAAAACTAGTCTGGGTGAAACAAAACAAAAAAAAAAAGGTGTCTTGCATAAGGCGGAATTCCTCGTCCCATTTCCGTAGCAAGCACGGAAATAACGAGAAGACCTGGAACACCAGAAGATGATTGTTGTGTGATTGCTCTTTTCAGAGATATCCATTCCTCTTCAACCGTATTGCCTACTGAGCCATTCCTCATGGTTGTATCTATAGCCTCAGAGAACTTGAACTATATCTCATCAGTCCTTAGTACTCCCGTACACGCTACTTGGCGCGTTTTTCCTTCGTGACTAATGTCTTAATCTTCAGCCTATTCATCATCACTAGAGCATCGTGATCCTAGCCTATATCTGCTCCTGGGTACGCCTTACAATCCAGTATCAGATTTCGGAATCTGTATCTGACCATGATGTGGTCTAACTGAAATCTTCCCAAATCACCCGGCCATTTCCAAGTACACCTCCACCTCTTGTGATTCGTGAACAGAGTATTCGCTATTACTAGATGAAATTTATCACAGAACTCAATTACTCTTCCTCCTCTCTCATTCCTTGGTCGAAGCCCATATTCTCCTGTAAACATTTCTTCGACTCCTTCCCCTGCAACTGCATTCCAGTCCCCATGACTATGAGATTTTCATCTCCCTTTACGTACTGCATTACTCTTTCAATATCATTATATACTTTCTCTGTCTTTTCATCTTCAGCTTACGACTTCGGCATGTCCTTGTGAATTATTCATGTCGGTATTGGTTTGCTGTCGATTTTGATAAGAATAATCCTATCGCTGAACTGTTCACATTTCCGCACTCTATGCCCTACCTTCCTATCCATAACGAATCCTACACCCATTATACCATTTTCTGCAGCTGTTGATATTATCCTATACTCTAATGACCAGAAATCCTTGTCTGCCATATCACTTCGCTGACCCCTACTATATCTACATTGAGCCTTTGCAATTTCTCTTTTCAGATTTTTTAGTTTCCCTACCACGTTCAAGCTTCTGACATTGGTTATTCAGTCTTTTTCTCGTTGTCTCTTCCTCCTTGGCAGTCCCCTCCCAGAGATCCGAATGGGGGATTCCGGAATCTTTTGCCAACTGAGAGATCATTATGATATTTTTTCAATTACAGGTCACAGATACTGTGTGTGCACGATATATGTCTTTAATGCAAGGTTTCCATTGCTTTCTGCATCCTCATGCTGCCTTGCGTCTTACAAGAGATTGCCCCGAACCTCTGTCTCCTCCTCCGCCCTCTTTGACAAGGCCGTTGGCAGATTGAGGGTGGGTTCTTATGCCGAAAGTCTGGAAGTCTTCGCCGCCAGTGCTGATTATTAGTCAAAATTTAAGCGGTGGCATGTTTCGAACCCGGGACCGCGGACGTTTTGCTTAATAATCAAAGATGCTACCCTTAGATCACGGGCTCTCGAAGGTGGTTGGTAGATGAGTAACTGTCTTCCGAATATCGAAAGTGGTGGAAGTAATGTCTTTTGTTACATGTCATAGATGTTGTAACGGCATGTATTTTGACACTATATATTTTACGAGTGAACTTGTGTGTGTATGACACGAGTTTTTAGGTCTTCTTTCAGTTTCTTTATGATCCAGTTCTTCCACCAGTAAAATTAATGCAGTCCTGAACGTAGTTCCCTTCACTCTTCTCATTCTGCCTGTTGTACAAGAATAATTCCTCCATTCTTGCAGGTCCAGCCACGATTCTTACAAGAGATGTTACCTACTTTATGCTCCGGTGGTTGACTTTCAGCTCTCTTGTGTCCTCCTTTGCCACAGGACTCACAAATAATCCGAGTGACTCAGCAGCATTTCACAGTGCGTCCCAGATTACCCACTTAAATCGTTCTGATAGTACAATGCAGTTTTTGATTGCCAGAGAGTGGAAATTCGTAAATATTCTGTTTTTACTCAGGAGGTGGTCTTTTACTCTGAGAATTGACTCTACAATATTATCTGCAAAATCATTGTCTCATGGTCCGGTTTTAACTCTCACTTTGATTCTTCTTCTTCTCGCAGCATTACAACACTGTGTGGATTTTAGCTTCACCAAAATGTTTCCGCCATTCTACCCGATCCAGCACGGTTCCCTGCCATCCTTTGACTCTGAGATATTTTATATCTTCTTTAACATCATCTGTCCACTGTCTTCATCCGGTTGGTATACATTAAAAAAAAATTTTACTTGTTCTTCCAAAATCCGTCCTCAGGACAAGTCCAAGCCAGGCTATTCTTCTACTTTTTATAATTCTCACGATGTCAGCTCAGCATTCGTCCTAGATCTTCAGAAACCATTATTATCCTGAACTGCCTCTTAGATATTGCGCAGCACTCTACGTTCAAATATTCTGAGCTGCTGCTCATCAACACTCGTTAGCGCCCACGTTTCGCATCCTTAGTTTACAACGGGACTGATCATTACCTTATATAGTTGCAGCCTCAGCTGCCTATTTAATAATGTAAAGGCCAACAATTTCTTAAACGCGTGGAAGCATATATTACCAGTTAGAATGCGCAGTTTTATTTCAGTTGACATGGAATTTGTGCTATTAATATTAGAGCCAAATAGTCAAAGTTCTGCACATGTCCTAAACTGAAACTATCTGCTGATAGGCCATCCAAGTTATTAGATTTCTTCCTGGTGAAATGCATGTACTTAGTCTTTATTTCAATTATAGAAAGGCCTCTAGGTTCTGTGACTTCTTTCAGTTCTCACATTGTCCTCTCTAGTGATATCCTTCTTCCACTAACATCAGCTTCATCATCAGCATACACGCATATCTGAGTCAACTTTGTAACTATGTAACCAGATATCTGAAGCTTCCGCATGGCTGCTTCAACAGTCAGACTGAAAAGCATTGTAGAGAGTGCGTCCCATTGTCTGACTCCTTTACTAATGTTAAACCAATTGCTCAGTTCTCCATCCACTCACACAGTAGCCTTAGGACCAGCCAATGATGTTTGAATAAGTGAGACATACTTCGATGGTATACCAAGCAGCAAGAAATAATTTAACATTACTGCTCTATCGAGACTGTCAAAGGCCTGCTTGAAGTCAATGCTATGCGCATATGTCTTTTAAGGTATTTACCTCAACACAAATATCTCGTCTGTTGTTGACCTATTCGGCCGAAATCCACACTGATACTCCCCCAAAATCTCTTTTGCATATGGTGCTAACCTGGGGATTTTATAGGTTACATTCAGCAGGGTAATTCCTCGGTAATTAGAACAGAGATATTCTCTCCTTTCTTGGGTACTGGTTGAATTACACCCGGGGTCCATTCTTGTGGGATTCTTTCCTGATTCCATATCTACTTAATTAGTTTGTGGATCCACTTATGATGATCAGTTCCCCCATTTTTAGCAGTGATTTTATCAGTTCCTGGTGTTTTGTAATTTTTTAGACAATACACTACTTCTCGTTCTTACTTTAATGTTGGTTCCTCTATTTCTAGGATCTGCGGTGTAATACAGTGGCTGCTCATTTCTGATACGATTGCCCTCCAAAATTCCCTTGATGTATTCTCTCCATATATCCAGAATGTCTTCTTTAACTGTCAGCAAATTTCTCTCTTTGTCCTTACAAGTTGTTATTTTCGTTCGGCATTCTTGAGTTCCTTCTTTAATTTTCTTGTAGAATTTTCTGCTTTCATTCCTTTGGTAAAGCTATTCCATCTCCTCTACCTTTCGTTTCATTGCTTCCCTTCCTTTCTTCCTCATACGATTGCTTCCTCTATTCCCTTTTCATTATATAATGCCTTACTTGATCTAGTACACCGCTACAAGCATTTCAACTTTGCTTCCTTTCCTATCCCACTGCCTGTCTACATTCATCATCATACCAGTCTTCGTTTCTAAGTCTCCTTGTTTGCCCCAGTATTTCATGTGCTGTTGTCCTAATGGCATCTTTAATAGCGTTACAGTGTTTGTCTACATCATCTCCACCATTTTATGTTTGTAGCTCCTGTATCAATGGGTGCTGGTACTGCTGAACAGTAGACCTATCTTTCAACGGTTCTTTATTCCATTTCTTTACTCTGGTACTACTTCCTTTGGCAGCCATGGCAAGTTTCTGTCTCATTTTGGCACCTACTACGTAATGACTAAAACCGTCTATTTGGCTTCCTTCATTTGTTCTTGGTATTTCCCATGTACTTTCGTAGATATTTTTCCTTGGAAAACAGGTACGTACGGCCTTAAACTTATTTGTAGAGGCAAACTGGATAACCCTCATACCATTCTTATTTATTTCATCATGCAGAGTTTCCTTACCAAACACACTACTGAACGCTTCTTCCTTTCCCAGTTTTGCATTATGGTCACTAAGAACTATTTTGGAACTGTATCTGGATATTCTAACGTCCTGTAGTTGGTCATAGAAGATGTCCACAGTATCTTCATCTGATCCTTCTGTTAGTGCATATACATTCACGAAGTACACATTGTGAAATCTGCCGTTTATATTCCTTATGTGAGATGAGAGCAATAACAGCTGTACGCAAATACTTGTAGACTAGAAACCGATCTCCATACTCCCCCTCACATTCGTCTTTTCCTGAATAGTACAGGGGGAATTTATGCTTATAAATCTCTCCTGTTCCCTTCCACCAGATTTCCTGGAGTGCAACAACTCCCATTCCATACCTCAGCACCTCTTCTGCAACACTATTCATCGCTCCTCTTTGTGACAGCGTACGCACCTTCCATTTTCCAAATTTAAGCACCGATAAATCCAAATTACTGTTTCCTAGCACAGTTTGTCTTAGTAGGGGCAGTCCGGCATTCCTTGTTGAAGTATTCGCAATAATAGATTTTCCACAAGACAGTGGTATGAACCCTGCGCTCAACGCTCAACCCGTAGGACCGGGCTTTCACTTCGGGGTTAGCTCCCGTAGAGGAGTTGACGACCTAGCCTCAAGAGCCCTCCTTACTGTAAGGTTTGGTACACACTTCGTCTGAGGCGTTGGTGACCCTCCCAGTAGCTACTCCACCGCCGGCACAGCTCTCAATCTCATCAAAGAACGCAAACCCTCCTGCCCGGCACTGAAGGTGCCTACGATAAGACGGTGTCCCCTGGGAGGGTCACAGTGTGATTCCAGTTGTAAATTATTCTCTAGATATGTGTTCTGTGAGTTTAGCTCATACAGTTAACCCAGGAACCCTTCACTCTTGTGAATAGGTGATATCTGTTAGATTGTTTCTAGTGGTCTTCCTTATCTTACAGTCTCACACGTAATATCTGAAATGTTACGGCTTTTCTTTAAAAACTTTTCCAGTCTTCTTGCATATTAGTTTCGACAGTGACAACACATCTTGTTTACTAACTGATATGATATGTTCTTTTTCTTTGGGTCTGTGCATGCTGTCAGTTTATTAAACAACTTCTTCGTGTCTTTGTTTTTCGTTCATTAAATAAAAAGTGTCGTCGTGGCTGTGGTCTTACCCTGTTGGTGTTGATTACTGCTTTTCCTGACAGAGCATAGCCTCTTCAGTCACTATGTAGCATACACGCTACATCCAAACTTTATTTTTTTCTTGCTCAGGGGATGAACCGTAACTGCTGTGCCGAACTGTTACATACATTTTATATCCTGTGCACTCACTGCATCACTTGTTTTCTGTCTCTGCATGCTCCCAGTAGGTTGCACCATATACATAAAAAAGGGTGTTCATCGCAGCACGTCTTCGAAAAATAATGCTAATTTGACTTTGATTTTAGCAATTTAGCCCTAGAATGCGTTAAGACACTGCTGTTATATGCTTATAGCTCCTACATCATCAAATAAGTGATTTGTTTTTTTTTTGTTCAAGACAACAATATACCGATTTATTGTTTTCGATGTAGAACTGGGACTACAATTGGCAACTGTTTATATTTTCCCATCTTAATGACGTTGTTTTCCTAACTTGTAGATGTTCAAATTGAATGTTTAGGATATTGAACATATTTATATTTCAATTATTTTCTAACATAAATATATTTCATTTTTTACGTGTTTTAACATTTTTATGAATCACACCAATTTTTCAATTTCAATATTTCAATCTTATTTTCCACAGTAACAATGCACTGAATTCACAAAATCTGAGCTCAGGAATGAAGAGGATAGTTCAGTAGTGATTACTTATCCTCTTTCTTCTTCGGCAGTTCAATTCCTAATTTCAGCCTAATACTTTCTTCTTGTGACTCCTCTATTTTCTGCCTTGTGTTCGGGATATTATTAACCTCGAGACATTTGATTTTATCCCCGAGTTCATTGTTCTCTCTTTTCAAGATTGTCAGTCCCTGTAGACGTTCTCGTCTTAGTAAAGCTAAAGACTCAACCACCTGTTGTGCTCTAGCCCCAATCTGTACTTCCGAACTAACTGGCAATATGATGCTCTCACTATTTAATGTGTATACTTCCCCTTCCCTTTGTGACTGGCCAAGAGTAAACATGATCAGTCTCAGTTTCAAGTACTGCACCCATGCAAATGTCCCTCTCTTGCTTCCCAGCCTCTGGGTAAGCTCATTTAATATTTTGTCTACGGGTGACAGTTTCATCTCAGTGGTAGCAAAATCGGAACTCAGAAGCTGCTCCTCCACCGTTTTCTGAGCACTTTTTTGTGATACAGGAGTATGCCAATCTCTCGGTTGGTTTTAGTCGTGAAGTTCCCACCACAGGCGACGTGCTGCTTTATCTGCCCCTAGATATAGGAGATTGGGGCTACATTTGTTCCTCCAGTTCTCAAACCTAGGCGTGAGAGGGAAGCAATACACAGAAACTGAGGTCCTAGTTACTCCACTGATAGAAGCAACAGGAGCCCATGCAGACATAAAACTCTGGTTGCAGATACACTAGTCCTCAACCTGACGTATGTTGACTGAACTGCAGAGGTTTCTTTCTCATAACCCACTAGAAGCAAAAAAGCAATAGCTATGAGTTGAGAACCGATACGATCTTAGTTCGTTCTGTATACTATGCTCGAAGTTCTATCTGTGTACCAGTCGTCGGGTTAAAAAGTGATCTCAGTTCGTTGTAAGCATCACAATCAAACTTATATGTCTGTTTTCAGGTTATAACGTGATCTCAGTTCGTTGTATCACGACCAAACTTAGATGTCTGTAACACGATGGAAGTTCGAACTGTGTATCATTTTAAAGTTATGATGCGTTCATTGCGATTTTTGTTTGTTCCCTATACCATGATCGAGAATCATTTTTGAACTACCTTTTAGTGTAAACGCCATCACAGTTCGATCTTTGTGCCACTGTTAAATTTCAATTATAGGACCGGAAAACAGTCTCAGGAACCTGTTACAACCACGCATTACACCTGCCACTTTTTGTTCACCTCTGGTCACATATTTGTATGGACGGAGAAACCCGATGCAGAAGAGGAAGTGAAGCTTGCATGCTACGTTGACCGCTTGAGCTGGTGAAACTGCAATCGTGATCCTAAAGTAATGTAATTGACGCACAAAAGAGCTCGCTTGCAAATATATTCTTCGACGATTTCTTGAGTACTGTTCTTTCGTCTACGACCCTCACCGACAAGAGCTCACAGAATATAAAAAAAATATTCAAAGAAGAGCTGAATCAGATCATCTTCGTTTCTACTGTTTCTGCGATAAGGGATAATCATGACGTAGAATTGGAAGCAGTGAGCCACCGCCAGCAGGGAGGATGTACATACAGGTGAAGAGGAAAGGAACTTACCTGCCCGTGTGACAGCGTTGCAGTTGAAGCGTGTACAGATAGCGTTGGTGCCTCTCGCGTTACAGAAACAGATGTTGCAGTCCTTCTTGTACGTCGCAGACGGTTCGCATTGCTGTGATGAACGCATCATTTTTATTTGAACACCGGGACCTGTACAAAAGTATGCGAAAAAGCATCAAAACCAGTAGTCAGCGACATTTGTTACAATAGTAGGAAATGTACGTAGTGCTGAAGATTTCGTCTTTTTCTCTCCCCGTTACATGCAATTTGTCATAATTGGCATCGCACACGAATTCATCGACAGATTTTCACATACACGTCTAACGACACAAACATTCGTCTTAAAATTCAGAGGATACAGTCAATATTGATTGAAAAAGTTTATTGGACTGCTTCCATAACCAAAATATCAGTTTACTCATTCCTTCGAGATGTCATACACCAGCATCAGTGTACAGAATGCACTGGAGTTCCAAAACGACTGTATGAATTACACAGACTTACATGGTAAATACATCAAGTTATCTTCCATTAGGAATGTGGAATCCACTCAACGAGTGTGATATGCCTCTCAAAACGATGGAGCATAGCGATCAGTCGTCCTTTCTTTCAGGCTTTATTAAAGCAAATCTAGATTTCGGCTAGTAACTAGCCATTATCAGTGCTAAAAGAAATGCAAGAGGTACGTAGTCAGGCGATAGTATAAAGAGTAACAACCCATGTCATAACCTATATCGCTTATACGTTGTATTACGAATCAGTATTTCAGCTCTAATATACACCCTACTACATCAGTCCTCTGTTGTTGAGGCTCCTGTCACAGTTCATTCAAGACAACTGTATAATGTAAAGTAGCTTTTAGACAAAAACTAACATGTGGAGTTTCGCAGACATTAGCCTACACCATAGCTGTAATCATCTATGAGCATCTGCCTGCTTAGCTGGGTGGTAACGTGCTCGCCTCCCATGCAAGCAGGCCCATGTTCGGTTCCCGGCCGGGTTGGAGATTTTCTCCGCTCGTGAACTGGTTGTTGTGTTGTCCTCATCATCATTTCATCCTCATCACCGGCGCGCAAGTCGCCCAGTGTGGCGTCGAGTGTAAAAAGACTTGCACTTGGCGGCCAAACATCCCCGCATGGGGTCTCCCGGCCAAAGATGCCACACGCTCATTTCCATTTTCCATCTATGAGCTACATACTCTGTTGAGCCAAATGAGTCATAAAAATGTTATGACCGCTGCCCACCGTATGAAGTCTGGTGGCATTATGGGTACGTTAAGAAATATGGGAAGTAGATAAGCGAAGCAGATACGAATGAAGAATCAGTCTACGGATGATATGGGCTGTAAATGAGAAACTCTGCTGACATAATGGACTCTGGCAAAGGACAGATTCCTATTCTCGGTGCCTGGAAAGTAGTGTCACGAAAACGGCGCAACTGGTCGGCTGTCTCTTACTGTTGAGGGCATCTATGGAAAGTGGTTGAAGGACGCTGAAGCTTCTAGCAGGCGACAATGTGCTGGGCGTCCGTATCTCTTCACAGAACATCACGTCAAGGACATCCCCACTCTATAAAACGAGATAGTTGCCGCTGTGTGGAAGATTTGCTGACAGATTGCACTGCTGATGCTGGCACAAGTGTTTCGGAGCACACACTTCAGTGCACATTCTTGAACATGGGCGCCTCAGCAGACGACCCAAGTGTTCCATTTGTACAACTAACTGGCAGAGTCTATCGTTGTAACTGTGCATTTTGCGATTATCAGCTGGGGTGACATTTCGCCACCCTACCCACTTCGATACAATGGTAGGACCACTCAGATTGGAACTACTAATATTACTTAAATCCAGAGCGCACCTGCAGTGTTGTGACAAGGGAGGTACACATCAACACACCCGACCCAGGTACGTGTGAATACTGGTCGTCTGAGAGAAGAGAGGTATAAAATCAGTGACTGTAGTAGAGCGGGCTACTGCTGTGTGATCTGGGAAGCATCATCACTCCACCAGCAGCTTCTGGCGTAGACAACAATGTCCAAAATCCTGCGGAACTGTCTGTCTTGGTTGCGCCAGCGTTGGTCCCGATGGTCTGAGAGCGGGACCATTTGGCGTCTATCATCGCCGGACACTATCAGTCCGACTGTGGGAGCCTGGATTCGCTCGATTCCAGAACTTCTGTCACCAATGACTGTTGATAATGGTACTGTCATGCCGTGCTGTGGCGGCCGAAGTGGCCGTGCGGTTAAAGGCGCTGCAGTCGGGAACCGCAAGACCGCTACGGTCGCAGGTTCGAATCCTGCCTCGGGCATGGATGTTTGTGATGTCCTTAGGTTAGTTAGGTTTAACTAGTTCTAAGTTCTAGGGGACTAATGACCTCAGCAGTTGAGTCCCATAGTGCTCAGATCCATTTGAACCATTTTGCCGTGCTGTGCATAGTCATGCCGTCCTGTAGCTCTAGATCTTATACTGGTTTGCGGCTGCCTCTAAATATCTTCCATGTAGCTCACTATGTTACAGAATCACACTGAGCCATGGCAGCCACAGAAGACAATGTAACGAAGCTTCGCCACTGAAGACTGTCGAATTAACGTCCACTCACCCGCCTGCTAATGTGCGTACTGTATCCCTAACATAAGCTGAAACTAATAAATCGGTAATGTACTCTACCCGTGGTCTAGGGGTAGCGTCTTTGATTCATAATCAAAACGTCTTCGGGCCCGGCTTCGATCCCCGCCACTGCCTAAATTTTGATAAATAATCGGCATTGGCGGCAGCAGACTTCCGGCATTAGATGTCACCCTCATTCTGCCAACGGCCTTGTCAAAGAGGGCGGAGAGCGGATAGAGGTTCAGGGCACTCTCTTGTCCTAGGGGTGGGAAATTGCCCCTAAAGGCGGAAGAATCAGCAATGATCAACGACATGAGGACGAAGAAGGCAATCGAAACCACTTCATTAAAGACACGTAACGTGTATCCACAGGACATGTGGCCTGTAATTGAAGAAGTGTCATGATGATCTCTCCATTGGCAAAAGATTCCGGAATAGTCCCCCATTCGGATCTCCGGGAGGGGACTGCCAAGGGGGGGGGGGGTTACCATGAGAAAAAGATTGAATAATCTACGAAAGCATAACCTACTAGGAGTCGGGGCGTGGAATGTCAAAAGCTTGAACGTGGTAGGGAAACTAGAAAATCTGAAAAGGGAAATGCAAAGGCTTAATCTAGATATAGTAGGGGTCAGTGAAGTGAAGTGGAAGGTAGACAAGGATTTCTGGTCAGATGAGTATCGGGTAATATCAACAGCAGCATAAAATGGTATAACAGGTGTAGGATTCGTTATGAATAGGAAGGTAGGGCAGACGGTGTGTTACTGTGAACAGTTCAGTGACCGGGTTGTTCTAATCAGAATCGACAGCAGACCAACACCGACAACGATAGTTCAGGTATACATGCCGACGTCGCAAGCTGAAGATGAACAGATAGAGAAAGTGTATGAGGATATTGAAAGGGTAATGCAGTATGTAAAGGGGGACGAAAAACTAATAGTCATGGGCGACTGGAATGCAGTTGTAGGGGAAGGAGTAGAATAAAAGGTTACAGGAGAATATGGGCTTGGGACAAGGAATGAAAGAGGAGAAAGTCTAATTGAGTTCTGTAACAAGTTTCAGCTAGTAATAGCGAATACCCTGCTGAAGAATCACAAGAGGAGGAGGTATACTTGGAAAAGGCCGGGAGATACGGGAAGATTTCAATTAGATTACATCATGGTCAGACAGAGATTCCGAAATCAGATACTGGATTGTAAGGCGTACCCAGGAGTAGATATAGACTCGGATCCAATATAGTAGCGATGAAGAGTAGGTTGAAGTTCAGGAAGAATCAATACGCAAAGAAGTGAGATACGGAAGTACTAAGGAATGACGAGATACGTTTGAAGTTCTCTAACGCTATAGATACAGCAATAAGGAATAGCGCAGTAGGCAGTACAGTTGAAGAGGAATGGACATCTCTAAATAGGGCCATCACAGAAGTTGGGAAGGAAAACATAGGTACAAAGAAGGTAGCTGCGGAGAAACCATGGGTAATAGAAGAAATACTGCAGTTGATTGATGAAAGGAGGAAGTACAAACATGTTCCGGGAAAATCAGGAATACAGAAATAGAAGTCGCTGAGGAATGAAATAAATAGGAAGTGCAGGGAAGCTAAGACGAAATGGCTGCAGAAAAAATGTGAAGACATCGAAAAAGATGTGATTGTCGGAAGGACAGACTCAGCATACAGGAGAGTCAAAACAACCTTTGGTGACATTAAAAGCAACGGTGGTAACATTAAGAGTGCAACGGGAATTCCACTGTTAAATGCAGAGGAGAGAGCAGATAGGTGGAAAGAATACATTGAAAGCCTCTATAAGGGTGAAGATTTGTCTGATGTGAGAGAAGAAGAAACGGGAGTCGATTTAGAAGAGATAGGGGGTCCAGTATTAGAATCGGAATTTAAAAGAGCTTTGGAGGGCTTACGGTCAAATAAGGCAGAAGGGATAGATAACATTCCATCAGAATTTCTAAAATCACTGGGGGAAGTCGCAACAAAACGACTATTCACGTTGGTGCGTAGAATATATGAGTTTGGCGATATACCATCTGACTTTCGAAAAAGCATCATCCACACAATTCCGAAGTCGGCAAGGGCTGACAAGTGCGAGAATTATCGCACAATCAGCTTAACAGCTCATGCATCGAAGCTGCTTACATGAATAATATACAGAAGAATGGAAAAGAAAATTGAGAATGCGCTAGGTGACGATCAGTTTGGCTTTAGGAAAAGTAAAGGAACGAGAGAGGCAATTCTGACGTTACGGCTAGTAATGGAAGCAAGGCTAAAGAAAAATCAAGACACTTTCATAGGATTTGTCGACCTGGAGAAAGCGTTCGACAATGTAAAATGGTGCAAGCTGTTCGAGATTCTGAAAAAAGTAGGAGTAAGCTACAGGGAGAGACGGGTCAAATACACTCCTGGAAATTGAAATAAGAACACCGTGAATTCATTGTCCCAGGAAGGGGAAACTTTATTGACACATTCCTGGGGTCAGATACATCACATGATCACACTGACAGAACCACAGGCACATAGACACAGGCAACAGAGCATGCACATTGTCGGCACTAGTACAGTGTATATCCACCTTTCGCAGCAATGCAGGCTGCTATTCTCCCATGGAGACGATCGTAGAGATGCTGGATGTAGTCCTGTGGAACGGCTTGCCATGCCATTTCCACCTGGCGCCTCAGTTGGACCAGCGTTCGTGCTGGACGTGCAGACCGCGTGAGACGACGCTTCATCCAGTCCCAAACATGCTCAATGGGGGACAGATCCGGAGATCTTGCTGGCCAGGGTAGTTGACTTACGCCTTCTAGAGCACGTTGGGTGGCACGGGATACATGCGGACGTGCATTGTCCTGTTGGAACAGCAAGTTCCCTTGCCGGTCGAGGAATGGTAGAACGATGGGTTCGATGACGGTTTGGATGTACCGTGCACTATTCAGTGTCCCCTCGACGATCACCAGTGGTGTACGGCCAGTGTAGGAGATCGCTCCCCACACCATGATGCCGGGTGTTGGCCCTGTGTGCCTCGGTCGTATGCAGTCCTGATTGTGGCGCTCACCTGCACGGCGCCAAACACGCATACGACCATCATTGGCACCAAGGCAGAAGCGACTCTCATCGCTGAAGACGACACGTCTCCATTCGTCCCTCCATTCACGCCTGTTGCGACACCACCGGAGGCGGGCTGCACGATGTTGGGGCGTGAGCGGAAGACGGCCTAACGGTGTGCGGGACCGTAGCCCAGCTTCATGGAGACGGTTGCGAATGGTCCTCGCCGATGCCCCAGGAGCAACAGTGTCCCAAATTTGCTGGGAAGTGGCGGTGCGGCCCCCTACGGCACCGCGTAGGATCCTACGGTCTTGGCGTGCATCCGTGCGTCGCTGCGGTCCGGTCCCAGGTCGACGGGCACGTGCACCTTCCGCCGACCACTGGCGACAACATCGATGTACTGTGGAGACCTCACGCCCCACGTGTTGAGCAAATCGGTGGTACGTCCACCCGGCCTCCCGCATGCCCACTATACGCCCTCGCTCAAGGTCCGTCAACTGCACATACGGTTCACGTCCACGCTTTCGCGGCATGCTACCAGTGTTAAAGACTGCGATGGAGCTCCGTATGCCACGGCAAACTGGCTGACACTGACGGCGGCGGTGCACAAATGCTGCGCAGCTATCGCCATTCGACGGCCAACACCGTGGTTCCTGGTGTGTCCGCTGTGCCGTGCGTGTGATCATTGCTTGTACAGCCCTCTCGCAGTGTCCGGAGCAAGTATGGTGGGTCTGACACACCGGCGTCAATGTATTCTTTTTTCCATTTCCAGGAGTGTACAATATGTACAACAACCAAGAGGGAATAATAAGAGTGGACGATCAAGAACGAAGTGTTCGTATTAAGAAGGGTTTTACCAAGGCTGTAGCCTTTCGCCCCTACTCTTCAATCCGTACATCGAGGAAGTAATGATGGAAATAAAAGAAAGGTTAAGGAGTGGAATTTAAATACAAGGTGAAAGGATGTCAATGATACGATTCGCTGATGACATTGCTATTCTGAGTGAAAGTGAAGAATAATTAAATGATGTGCTGAACGGAATGAACAGTCTAATGAGTACACAGTATGGTTTGAGAGTAAATCGGAGAAAGACGAAGGTAATGAGAAATAGTAGAAATGAGAACAGCGAAAAAACATCAGGATTGATGGTCACGAAGTCAATGAAGTTAAGGAATTCTGCTACCTAGGCAGTAAAATAACCAAAGATGGACGGAGCAAGGAGGACATCAAAAGCAGACTCGCTACGGCAAAAAAAGCATTTCTGGCCAACCGGAACAGAAGAGAATCGAAGTATTTGAGACATGGTGCTATAGACGAATGTTGAAAATTAGGTGGACTGATAAGGTAAGGAGTGAGGAGCTTCTACGCAGAATCGGAGAGGAAAGGGATATGTGGAAAACACTGATAAGGAGAAGGGACAGGATGATAGGACATCTGCTAAGACATGAGGGAATGACTTCCATGGTACTAGAGGGAGCTGTAGAGGGCAAAAACTGAAGAGGAAGACAGAGATTGGAACACGTCAAGCAAATAATTGAGGACGTGGGTTGCAAGTGCTACTCTGAGATGAAGAGGTAACCACAGGAAAGGAATTCGTGGCGGGCTGCATCAAACCAGTCAGTAGACTGATGACCAAAAGAGTAAGAAAAAACTCTACCTGAGAGTGAAATGTTTTTTCCCTACATATTCACTATACTACTCCATACCATTACCATATATTGACCCAACAACAACGTCAATTATGATTCCAGTAGGCATGGGATCACCGAAGTTGAATGTTAATTCAGTGGAAATGTGTTACCTACACCGATGAATAACTTATGTTACACCCGATCAATAGTCGTGTCCCGCTATGCTCTCATCCAGGCGAACAGCTGATCGAAACAAGCGCTCGGCCATGGTTTCATGGTGGTGAGGGCATTGTTATGCGATGGGGTGTATTCACCTGGGCTGGCATGTGTTCTGTGGCAGCAATTAAAGGCACCATGACGGCTGAGCATTACATTAACATCACGTGGATCACCTGTATCAGTTCAAGCTTGCTGTCTTCCCCACTGGCTGAAACCTTCTAGCGGCAGAACTGTTCATGTCAGAGGCTATAATCGTGCTTCAGTGGTTTAAACGCGTGATACTGATCTCACATTGATGTCTCGGCAACCAAATACGTCTCATCTAACCCAGATGGAAGACCTCTGGGATGCTATGAGGTATGAGCCGCGCGTTCGCAGACCATCTGCCCTTGTTTGCCAGAACTGTTGTCCGTAGACATCTGGTAAAACTTAACACCGGAAAGATACCAAGGACTTGTCAAGTCCTTGCAAGAAAATAGGCGGTCATAACGTTTTCGGGCATTAATATCTTAATCTATGGTTCCTCTAGGGATCCAGAAAATGATAATCTGGTACTGAGTTATTGAGAAGACTGAGAGAACTTTTTTTATTGCTGACACAGGATGGGTATTTTTTCTTTTATTTCGTCAGTCTTCTGACTGTTTTGATGCAGCACGTCACAGATTCCTCTCATGTGCCAACCTGTTCTTCTCAGAGTATCACTTGCTACCTACGTCCCCAGTTATTGGCTGAATGTGTTCCAATCTCTGTCTTCCTCTACAGTTTTTTCCCTCTACCGATCCATCTGGTACCATGGAAGTCATTCCCTGATGTCTGAACAGATGTTCTATCACTCTGACCTTCTCCTTGTCAGTCTTTTCCCCATATTCATTTTCTCTGGGATTCTGCACAGAAAGTTGTCACTTCATACCTTATCAGTGGACCTAATTTTCAACACTCGTCTGTAGCATGTGAGGTACCGGGCGAGTTGTGGCGCCCTGGAAATACACTCCTGGAAATGGAAAAAAGAACACATTGACACCGGTGTGTCAGACCCACCATACTTGCTCCGGACACTGCGAGAGGGCTGTACAAGCAATGATCACACGCACGGCACAGCGGACACACCAGGAACCGCGGGGTTGGCCGTCGAATGGCGCTAGCTGCGCAGCATTTGTGCACCGCCGCCGTCAGTGTCAGCCAGTTTGCCGTGGCATACGGAGCTCCATCGCAGTCTTTAACACTGGTAGCATGCCGCGACAGCGTGGACGTGAACCGTATGTGCAGTTGACGGACTTTGAGCGAGAGCGTATAGTGGGCATGCGGGAGGCCGGGTGGACGTACCGCCGAATTGCTCAACACGTGGGGCGTGAGGTCTCCACAGTACATCGATGTTGTCGCCAGTGGTCGGCGGAAGGTGCACGTGCCCGTCGACCTGGGACCGGACCGCAACGACGCACGGATGCACGCCAAGACCGTAGGATCCTACGCAGTGCAGTAGGGGACCGCACCGCCACTTCCCAGCAAATTAGGGACACTGTTGCTCCTGGAGTATCGGCGAGGACCACTCGCAACCGTCTCCATGAAGCTGGGCTACGGTCCCGCACACCGTTAGGCCGTCTTCCGCTCACGCCCCAACATCGTGCAGCCCGCCTCCAGTGGTGTCGCAACAGGCGTGAATGGAGGGACGAATGGAGACGTGTCGTCTTCAGCGATGAGAGTCACTTCTGCCTTGGTGCCAATTATGGTCGTATGCGTGTTTGGCGCCGTGCAGGTGAGCGCCACAATCAGGACTGCATACGACCGAGGCACACAGGGCCAACACCCGGCATCATGGTGTGGGGAGCGATCTCCTACACTGGCCGTACACCACTGGTGATCGTCGAGGGGACACTGAATAGTGCACGGTACATCCAAACCGTCATCGAACCCATCGTTCTACCATTCCTAGACCGGCAAGGGAACTTGCTGTTCCAACAGGACAATGCACGTCCGCATGTATCCCGTGCCACCCAACGTGCTCTAGAAGGCGTAAGTCAACTACCCTGGCCAGCAAGATCTCCGGATCTGTCACCCATTGAGCATGTTTGGGACTGGATGAAGCGTCGTCTCACGCGGTCTGCACGTCCAGCACGAACGCTGGTCCAACTGAGGCGCCAGGTGGAAATGGCATGGCAAGCCGTTCCACAGGACTACATCCAGCATCTCTACGATCGTCTCCATGGGAGAATAGCAGCCTGCATTGCTGCGAAAGGTGGATATACACTGTACTAGTGCCGACATTGTGCATGCTCTGTTGCCTGTGTCTATGTGCCTGTGGTTCTGTCAGTGTGATCATGTGATGTATCTGACCCCAGGAATGTGTCAATAAAGTTTCCCCGTCCTGGGACAATGAATTCACGGTGTTCTTATTTCAAATTCCAGGAGTGTAGTATAAGTTCGGGGTAGGCGTGGCTACGCGGGAACCTCTCGGTGGGCCGCGGCCGGACTGCAACCACGTGGTGCAGAAAATTAGCTGAGCACAAGGGGTACCCCAGCGAGTGGTCCAGCCACGTGGCTGGAAATTCCATGGCGGACGCTGTGTCGAAGAAGGAGACACGCCGAGAGTGCCAGACATGGCGGACTTTGTTAAACCATCATGGCAGCCACTTCACGGTTTGTATAGAAGTTCTTGGGGCATATCCTCATTGTGGAAGGAATTTTACCTAGTTCCGAAAAATTGAAGTCAATTGCCGAATGTAGTAGACCCAAAAGTAGGAAACAACTTAGGTCATGCTTGGGCTTGTATGGTTTCTACAGAAAATTCTTGGAGGAGGGGGGAATGAATCTTCCGAATTTAGGCGAATTGTTGAAGAAAAAATGCAGCTTGGGGGTGGACCAAGAAATGTGAAATGGAATTCCAGGGTATAAAGGATAAATTGTGGAATAGTAAGATGTGCTACCCAGATATGAATCTCCCTTTCTGTTTAGCGTCAGACAGTTTCAACTATGGAGTAGGTTGTGAGCTATTACAGGAACAACTAGTTGATGGAAAAATTGAACACCGTGGTGTGGCATTCTCCAGGAGCATGTTAAATAGGTACGGATGGGGATATCGTAGACGGAGATGCTCGCGATCATGCACGCATTTAAAAAAAACTCTGCATGTATCTAGAGGGCAGAAAAGTGACAGCATTATCGGACCACAAGGCGCTAAGTTATCTGCAGCACTACAGAATACTGAACGACCGCTTAATGCGTTGGACAATGTTCATGCAGCAATTCGAATACGAAATCCGCTACATCAAGGGTACAGAAAATTGTGTTGGCGATGCTCTGTCCAGATGACCAGTGGGGGCAGAACACGATGGAAGCGAGGAGCCGAACGAAGTTAAGCTACTGTATATGAAGAGACCCCCCCCCCCCCCCCATGAACCATGGACCTTGCCGTTGGTGGGGAGGCTTACGTGCCCCAGCGATACAGATAGCCGTACCGTAGGTATAACCACAACGGAGGGGTATCTGTTGAGAGGCCAGACAAACGTGAGGTTACTGAAGAGGGGCAGCAGCCTTTTCAGTAGTTGAAAGGGCAACAGTCTGGATGATTGACTGATCTGGCCTTGTAACAATAACCAAAACGGCCTTGCTGTGCTGGTACTGCGAACGGCTGAAAGCAAGGGGAAACTAAGGCCGTAATTTTTTCCGAGGGCATGCAGCTTTACTGTATGATTAAATGATGATGACGTCCTCTTGGATAATATATTCCGGAGGTAAAATAGTCCCCCATTCGGATCTCCGGGCGGGGACTACTCAAGAGGCTGTCGTTATCAGGAGAAAGAAAACTGGCGTTCTACGAATCGGAGCGTGGAATGTCAGATCCCTTAATCGGGCAGGTAGGTTAGAAAATTTAAAAAGGGAAATGGATAGGTTAAAATTAGATATAGTGGGAATTAGTGAAGTTCGGTGGCAGGAGGAACAAGACTTCTGGTCAGGCGAATACAGGGTTATAAATACAAAGTCAAATAGGGGTAATGCAGGAGTAGGTTTAATAACGAATAGGAAAATAGGAATGCGGGTAAGCTACTACAAACAGCATAGTGAACGCATTATTGTAGCCAAGATAGATACGAAGCCCACACCTACTACAGTAGTACAAGTTTATATGCCAACTAGCTCTGCAGATGACGAAGAAATTGAAGAAATGTATGATGAAATAAAAGAAATTATTCAGCTAGTGGAGACGAAAATTTAATAGTAATGGGTGACGGGAATTCGAGTGTAGGAAAAGGGAGAGGAGGAAACGTAGTAGGTGAATATGGATTGGGGCTAAGAAATGAAAGAGGAAGCCGCCTGGTAGAATTTTGCACAGAGCACAACTTAATCATAGCTAACACTTGGTTTAAGAATCATGATAGTAGGTTGTATACACGGAAGAACTCTGGAGATACTAAAAGGTATCAGATAGATTATATAATAGTAAGACAGAGATTTAGGAACCAGGTTTTAAATTGTAAGACATTTTCAGGGGCAGATGTGGACTCTGACCACAATCTATTGGTTATGAGCTGTAGATTAAAACTGAAGAAACTGCAAAAAGGTGGGATTTTAAGGAGATGGGACCTGGATAAACTGAAAGAACCAGAGGTTGTACAGAGTTTCTAGCATTTGTAGACTTAGAGAAAGCTTTTGACAATGTTGACTGGAATACTCTCTTTCAAATTCTAAAGGTGGCAGGAGTAAAATACAGGGAGCGAAAGGCTATTTACAATTTGTACAGAAACCAGGTGGCAGTTATAAGAGTCGAGGGACATGAAAGGGAAGCAGTGGTTGGGAAGGGAGTAAGACAGGTATGTAACCTATCCCCGATGTTATTCAATCTGTATATTGAACAAGCAGTAAAGGAAACAAAAGAAAAATTCGGAGCAGGTATTAAAATCCATGGAGAAGAAATAAAAACTTTGAGGTTCGCCGATTACATTGTAATTCTGTCAGAGACAGCAAATGACTTGGAAGAGCAGTTGAATGGAATGGATAGTGTCTTGAAGGGAGGATATAAGATGAACATCCACAGAAGCAAAACGAGGATAATGGAATGTAGTCGAATTGAGTCGGGTGATGTTGAGGGTATTAGATTAGGAAATGAGACACTTAAAGTAGTAAAGGAGTTTTGCTATTTGGGGAGCAAAATAACTGATGATGGTCGAAGTAGAGAGGATATAAAATGTAGACTGGCAATGGGAAGGAAAGCGTTTCCGAAGAAGAGGAATTTGTTAACATCGTGTATAGATTTAAGTGTCAGGAAGTCATTTCTGAAAGTATTTGTATGGAGTGTAGCCATGTATGGAAGTGAAACATGGACGGTAAATAGTTTGGACAAGAAGAGAATAGAAGCTTTCGAAATGTGGTGCTACAGAAGAATGCTGAAGATTAGATGGGTAGATCACATAACTAATGAGGAGGAATTGAATAGAATTTGGGAGAAGAGAAATTTGTGGCACGACTTAAGAAGACGAAGGGATCGGTTGGTAGGACATGTTCTGAGGCAACAAGGGATCACCAGTTTAGTATTGGAGGGCAGCGTGGAGGGTAAAAATCGTAGGGGGAGACCAAGAGATGAATACACTAAGCAGATTCAGAAGGATATAGGTTGCTGTAGGTACTGGGAGATGAAGAAGCTTGCACAGGATAGAGTAGCATGGAGAGCTACATCAAACCGGTCTCAGGACTGAAGACCACAACAACAACATATGAAGAGAATACCGGGGAGAAAGAAATTCGTTTCTTAACAATAACGATAGGATTCCAGCAATCGCTCCTACATTTCTCGACTATACCCCAATCCAACATTTGTTTTAATCAAACTCTGATCAGCTATAGGTATTATATACGGTTTGGATTTTATTGGTTCGTGAGGTTTCACTTTTATAGAGTACTCGAAATCGGTAACTTTACCAGGTCGATCCGAGAATACGCCCTCGTAGCGGTACAACAGCCCAAACAACTCTTTCTTTTCCCCTTCTGATATACTCTTGACTGCATCAATCCCTTCCTTAATTCTGATACGCATATCGACTTCCTCACTCCAACCCTCAGTAACTATGGTATGACCAATCTGATTTTCACCTGTTAAAAGTCTTTTAAATTTCACTTGCCTTTTTTTCATTCTGAATTTCAAATTCTAGGCATTTCCCTACACAATTAAGCGAAGTATTGTATTTGCACAGGAAGTCAGTTCCTAATATTATCTCCTTTACTAGACCACTCAGTACTAAACATTCTATCTCGAATTTATTTTCGCCACGTTGAAATTTTAGAAGTATTTGTTGTCTATTGCCTCACTCATACCACCAACTGCCGTTTTAATCTGAACGCTAGTGACTGGGAAGATCACTAGTTTCCTATTTTTGATCATGTTCATAAAACTTTCCGACACCGCTGACAAGTTGCTACCTGAATGTAGACGTGCATCTATCATTTCTTTGCCAACCTTAATTTCAATAATTGGCTGTACATTTACCATTTCCTTTCGTTCTAAATATTTCTCCCTAAATAAATCATTTTCTACATCTCGTCCCTTCTAATCCAATTCCAGCGTACATACATCCCGTTCTATCCGTCCCTCAATCTCAGGTTCATCCCAAAATAATTCATTAAATATTTCTTTCACCCCAAACTCATGTCTTCCCTTTTCTAAACCCCTAGCAATTTTAAACTTCTCTCGTTTCCACATACGCAGCAGTAATGAAAGTAACACCAATCAGTCACACTAAAATCATGCTGCTCCTTCATATACCAATTTGTACGAACTTCATTACACAAACTATGCCCATCCACATTATTTACCTCAGCCCTCTCTAAATTTTCTGTTAGTTCTTCCACACATTTTGCCGATACACTACCCACAGCATGCATAACTTTACTGTTTTTCCCCTCCAATATGTCGACACTTGCAGCTTCAACAAAATTACACTTCAATTCACTGTTAAACACTTCATCTCCCTGAAATAATACACCGATCCCTAAGCCATAATCACCATCAATATTCATCTGAGCAACCTTATCTACTGATACATCATTTAAATCACTAAATAAATTCACATCAGAAACCTTACTTTCCTCCGTCGATAAATTAACTTTACGTGAATCGTACACAGCTTTATCCTCCACCACTACATTACACAAACTGCTGCTACCCTGTTGTACAATTTTGGGACTTCCCGGCTTGCTACATTCCGCTGTGATCGGACAAAAATCAGCACACACTGCCATTTCTACACACCTTTCATCCAGATTAACCCCCGATCCTATTTTACATACATCCTCACATTCACACTCAGACAATCGTTTTAAATCTACACATTCATCAGTAAGTTTCATTTCGACTTCATTCGTGACTAGAAACGCGTCAATTCCTACCTCTGAAGTATCAGTAGCTTTTACATCAGTACCTAAATTACCATTACTATGTTCCTTTAACAGAAATCATCTACCTCCGCCAATACGTTTTTAACTTCAACTACTGGCGAGACCAATGCTACGCCTCCCTTAGTAACATTGGCGCTTTCCGCAGAAACACAATCACCCTCATTTGCAGCTAGCGAGACCAAAGCTACGCCGCCTTCACTAACATCGACGCTTTTCGCCGACTCACGAATACTTGCTACTACAACACCTTCCTTACTTCAATTGCTGCTATTTGCTAAGACCTCTTCTGAACTCTCCACACATTTATTTAACTTCTTTTATAACTACTGAATCTTTCCATTAATCACCATTCACACACTCATTCATTACACATTCATAACTTACATCATTCCCCGCAAATTTATTCCCTTTACTTTAACTTATATCTCTCGCAAATCTATGCTTCCGCCGTTCGCGCCTGCTTTTATTGAAAGAGCCACCTATATAGCCTTCTCTTTAACATACTCCATATTACATATTTATTGCGTTTCTCCAAACCTATCAACATTTCTACCATTACCATTATCTCCAGTCCTTTTCATCACCTGTTTAGATCGCCATCCCCGGACCTGAGATGTGGCGAACATCAGTTTCCTGACCGGTTGTTACGTGATTGCACTTTTCGCGAATTTCTCCCGTCAAATCTGCTTTCTTTACTCGGATCCCGTTCACGGAAGTTATCGCTCCTGTTCGTCCTCCGACCATTACGCTCATTCCAGCTACTATCCTTTGATTTCTCTCACGATTTTTATTTTGGTGGTGATTATTTGGATTCCCATTTTGATAACAACCACCACCTCAAAGGACTCTCTAATTTTTCCACAAACTCTATAAATTCGTCCTCGGAATCACATGGAATAATGGCAAGATCCCTCTGGAAATTTTCGGGTAATCGACTTTTAAACGTGGTGATTTCCGCCAAAACCCCAAACGGATTTTTCGCATGCATAAGCTTGCCAAGTTCGCGCTTGCAAAAATCTCTCATCGTCCCATTACCACACCTTCACAGGTGTGGTAATGGGACGGCCCGTTTAAAAATTCATTTATATATGCATCAGCTTTGCCTCGCTCCAAAATTAATTCAAAAAACACTTTTAGAACTCTTCGTACGATTTGCACGAACTACTTTTAACATGTGCCCAAGACTGTGGGTCTCCCTCCAAATGCCGTTTAACGTATTTTATTTCCGCCTTGTCCGACATGCCCTGAAGAAAAGCGTCTCTACACGCAGCCAAGTAATTTACTGGATGAAATCTTCCGTCATCTGTGTAACATTTCACAGTTCCTGTATTTGCCCAGGGGATATTTATAACGCCGTGGCCTGTTGGAAGGCTAACGAATGTAAATAACTTTTTGTCTGTTGTATTTGTTTTTTACATTCATTTTCACTAGTGATACTGGTCTCTATTTTACCTTTAATTTTGTCCACTTCTTTCACCCCTTCACCTACAAATTGGCAATGTCACTAATTGCTAAATTTATATCAATTTTATGAGCATCTTTCGCTTTTATACAGTCGCTTACCTTGCCCCCAAGTTCGGTCTGTATTTAATCCATTTTTTCCCCAGGATTTTTTCCACTGATTCGATTTTAGATTTTACCATTACAACTTCGTCTGTAATTTTCCCCATATCCACTCAGACACATTTTAATTATGCTTTTTCAAAGTTACCCATAATTTTTTCAACTTCCTCTTTCACAGCGGAATCTATTTCAGTCCTGATTGTACCCATATCCGTCTGAATTGTATCCATAACTTTTTGAATTATACTGATATTATTTGCCATTGTATTCACATTATTTCCCAATCCCTGTATCATTTGCATTAGCTGAGACTTCATATCTCCCCCACATTCATTCCCCTTGCCTGAATTCCTTACACTTTCGCTCTCTGATTTCGGACTGACCGGCCCACATCTATTTTCAAAATTACACATACTAGGTGACTGTTTTATA
Source organism: Schistocerca americana (assembly GCF_021461395.2). Classification (NCBI taxonomy): domain Eukaryota; kingdom Metazoa; phylum Arthropoda; class Insecta; order Orthoptera; family Acrididae; genus Schistocerca; species Schistocerca americana. Next base: position 438,714,301 of record NC_060126.1, on the reverse strand, counting down.
TTCGCGAGATCAATAAGTGGAGCTTAAACTTCATGTGCGTTTCAATATGTTTCTCTAGCCAGTCGCAGCACTCGTTACTAATGGAGGTGACTACCGAAGTGAATGGGAGTTCAGAAGAGCTCGGCGGGAGAGACAGTCGCACAGGACACGGAGAGTCCGGGACAGTACGGCGACGGACGCAGAGTCGCGGGAAAGACTTGGAGTGGAGCAGTTTGTCCATGGTCGCGGGAGATAGAAACATTTCGTCGTGCCGACTTGTGTACTTGTGAGATTTCCATGGCTTCTGCAGTGAAGACATAGTACGCGTTTGGAAGTGAATATCTCGCGAGCAATGTTGTTGTTCATAACTAATTACGTGAAGAAGGCATCTATTGTTTCCCTGTTACTCAACTTGTATTTTATTTAATTGCTGGACCATCGGACACCAATAAGTGTTTTGCAGAAATATACTCATAATTTAAAGTCGTTAAGAAAGTACCTGCAGATTTTATTTAATAGCAGTCTTTCATTTAAAAAGTCTTGGTTACGTTCTAAATTCGCAGTTGCCGACTGATAGGAACCTTCGACCATTCGATTCGTGTGTATATTGTGTACTGTAGACTCAGCAGTATTTGGCCTGTAATGCGGCAACTATGTATCCCAGCCCCTAGACAACGAAACCAGCCAAAACGTTTAATATTTCGACTCTGAGTCTGTGGGTACGTAATTGAGGGCCCACACCTCACAGCATTTCTTTTTCTTTCTATCTTTTTTTTTTTTTTTTATAGGAAGCCCGCAAGCACCATATCTTAAATTCTTCGATTATATTCTGCTCTGGTTTTTCCACAATCTGTATTTCACTGTCACACAATGCTGTGCTCCAAACGTACATTCTCAGAAATTTCTTCGTCTAATTGAGGCCTATGTTTGAAACTAGTAGACCTCTCTTGGCCAGGAATGGCCTTTTAGCCATTGTTAGTCCGCTTTTGATGTCCTCCTTGCTCGGCCCATTATTGGTTATTTTGCTGCCTAGGTAGTAGAATTCCGTAACTTCGTCTGCTTCGTGACCATCAATCCCGGTGTTATGTCTCGTCTTGATTTCAATTCTGCTACTTATTACTTTCATCTTCCTTCGAGTTATTCCCAATCCATATTCTGTACTCATGAAACTGTTCACTCCATTCAGCAGATCATGTAATTCTTCTTCACTTTCACTGAGAATAGCAATATCATTGATATCCGTACACTTTGAATTTTAATTCCACTCTTCAACCTTTCTTTCATTCCATCAATGCTTCTTCGATGTACAAATTGAGCAATAGGGGCGAAAGATTACACCTCTCTCTTACACCCTTTTTAAGTCGAGCTCTTCGTTCTTGAATGTCCACACTTATTGTTCCCTATTAGCTCTTTTTTATATTGTATATAGCTTAGACCTACTTCTCTCAGAATTTCTAACACCTTGCACCATTTTACATTGTCGAACGTTTTTCCTTGGTCGAAAAATCCTATGAACGTGTCTTGATTTTTCTTTCGTCTTTCCTCCATTATCAACCGCATACAGAATCACTTGTTTTTTAACATCAAGGGGCTGGGCAAAAATACGGCAGCGCTGAAAGAAACGCAAGCTGGAATACAAATGCAGATCCTAGGCAAGCTTGTAGGCTGCACTGTTGAATTTCACTATGTGTGACACCCGTGCAATGTCCTCAAAACTTTGCAAGTGTCAGTCGTCAGAACAGTATTGTGTGTAGTTTCGACTGCATTACGTCGCATCGAAGTGAAATTAAACGTGGGCAAATTGTGGGTCTTGTATGGTTGATGCTTTCGTAACCAAGGTAGCCGAAGCACGAGGGCTGTTCAATAAAGAATGAAAATAACTTTTTTATGGTCATAATTTCTCGAGCAAAAGTGTAATCTCATGATATTCTGTGCAACTCACACGCCGTAGTAGTTTCGTTGTTGGTACTCAAGGTTACCGCCTGCGAGAGGCAGGCAAGGTCACACATGTTCAGTATCGCCTACCGTTGCAATGGAGGTAACACGCGAAGAACAATGTGCGGCTTTGAAATTCTGCCTTCGTCTCAACAAATCTTCAGCTGAGGCCTATACAATGTTAGAGCAGGCCTATGGAGAGTCTTTTCTTCCCTACAGCACAGTTCGAAGGTGGTTTAAAATGTTTAAAGAGGGGAGACAATCAGTTTCAAAGGAAGGTGGACCCAGTGCTCCAGTTACTGCTCTTACGGAAGAAAACATCAACACTGCTGCCGTCATTGTGAGAGACGATCGACGAATTACCGTAAGATCACTTTCTAAAACACTGAACATTTCGTTGGGTGCCACCCACACGTTGGTGACAGAAAAATTACACATGACACGTGTTTGTGCGCGATGGGTTCCAATACTGTTGATTCCCGAACAAAAGGACATTCATGTGCAGGTCTGCTTGCAGTTACTGTTGATGTTAGAGGGAGATCCGGAGTTTCTTTCAAATGTAATATCTGCTGAATTTTTTGGAAATTTGTGGTAAGTTTCTATGGGACCAAACTGCTGAGGTTATCGGTCCCTAGGCTTAAACACTACTTAATCTAACTTTAAACTAACTTACGCTAAGGACGACACACACACCCATGCCTGAGGCGGGACTCGAACCTCCGACGGGGGGAGCCGCACGAACAGTGTAAGGCGCCCAGACCACGACGCTAGCCCGCGTGGCTGATCGCTGCTGATGAAACTTGGCTACATCATTTCGATCCTGAGAGCAAACAGCAAAGCTCAGTGTGGAAATCTCCTTCATCACCAGCCCCCAAGAAAACAAAAGTGGTGGCTTCTGCTGGGAAAGTCACCGCCATCTCATTATTTGATATTCATGGAACGGTTTATCAGCATGTTGCACCTGAACACACATCAGTAACTGGGCAGTAGTACAGGGATGCACTGAAAACATTGCAATTCCACATCCGGCACAGATGACCACGTTTCTGTGAAGCAGATTTGATGCTGCACCACGATAATGCGCGGCCGTATATTGCCGATGTTGTTGCTGAATATCTTGCAAAAATCATCGTGAAGTGCATCCCTCACCCGCCCTATAGCCCGGATTTAGCCCCCTGTGACATGAAGAAACGCCTACGTAGGAGGCATTATCAATCATCATAAGCAGTGGTAAAGGCTGTGTAGGCGATATTGAAAGACCTCCCAAAAAATGGTTTCCAGCATGTATGTGAAGACTGGCATAAACGCTGGGACAAGTGCATTGCATTCATGGGAGACTGCTTTGAGATAGGCCAACAAAATTATGAGGATGAGTAAAGGCATGTTGTCAAAAGATTATGATCGTCCTTCAGTGAACAGCCCTCGTATTTGTATTTCAAGAGGCATCATATCGTGGATCTACACCGAATACAGGGAAATCGGGTGAACGTCATCCGCCAAATCACACGACGGATGAACTTCCGTCTTCAGTGAGTCACTGAAGAAGCCTATGACTAAAAATAACACGACAACAGCTGCGAAAATCATTACAGAAGCGAGTGGCGCAGTTGTGAACTCGTTAATATCGATACAGCACGAAGGTAACTCCATAAGCTGGGAATCTCTGGGCAAGTTGGAAGTCTAGGACCAGTCATACGTTATGTGAATGGACTTACCATGAAAACGTGTTACCAAAGCTATAAAAACCATGACTCTCTGGCAACGGAAGAACTTCAGTTGGTCGGATGAGTCTTGTTCAACATGGTTATTCTGCAAGGTCTCATTACTAACAAAGATCTGTGGCCCCCATTTTGTGGTTCAGATGATGATTTTACAACCATATTATGGTATTCCATGGGCTCAATGGTTACCCTGAAAGATAGTATTACTGGCAAAGGCTACCTGGCCATGTTGTTTGATAAAATCTATCCCATGGTACAATGTTTGTTCACCAGTAATGATGCAGTGTTGCGAGGCGACCGCGTACCTGTTCACACAGCTCGCAGCGTGCAGGACTGGTTTCGTGAGCAAGGGGATGAACTGACACATCTGCCCTGGCCACCCAACAGATCTCAGTATTATTGAGTGTTTGTGGTATACTTTTGTTAGAACAGTTCTTGATCGTTATCCAACCCCGTCTTCGTTACCTGAGTTTGCCTGTATTTTGTGGCATAAGATTCCCTTAGAAACCCTTGAGGACATGTATTTATCCATTCTGAGATGACTGGATCCCGCTATGAATGCCAAAGGCTTTTCTACATCGAATTAGGCATGGTAACATGTTAAGGTTTCGGAATTCCCGTATTTTTGTCCGCTCCTTGTATGAGATATCTGAGGTACCTATTTGGAAATCAATATTTACCTCGAATCCAACTTTACACCGTTGCGGACCTAGAGCGCTGGTACTTAAAGTAAAGTGAGGAAACTGCGATGGATATGATCAACAATACGGGAATGTGGGATTCAAGATCAACAATTAACGGCTCACTATTCAACGTACACTACTGGACATTAAAATTGCTACACCAGGAAGATGACGTGCTACAGAATCGAAATTTAACCGACAGGAAGAAGATGCTGTGATATGCAAATGATTAGCTTTTCAGAGCATTCACACTAGGCTGGCTCCGGTGGCGACACCCACAACGTGCTGACACGAGGAAAGTTTCCAACCGATTTCTCAAACACAAACAACAGTTGACCTGCGTTGCCTGGTGAAACATTGTTGTGGTGCCTCGTGTAAGGAGGAGAAATGCGTACCATCACGATTCCGACTTCGATAAAGGTCGGATTGTAGCCTATCGCGAATGCGGTTTATCCTATCGCGACATCGCTTCCTGCGATGGTCGAAATCCAATGACTGTTAGCAGAATATGGAATCGGTGGGTTCAGGAGGGTAATACGGAACGCCGTGCTGGATCCCAACGGCCTCGTATCACTTGCAGTCGAGAGGGCATGCACCTTATCCGCATGGCTGTAACGGATCTTGCCGCCACGTCTCGATCCCTGAGTCAACAGATGGGGCCGTTTGCAAGACAAAAACCATCTGCACGAACAGTTCGACGACGTTTGCAGCAACATGGATTATCAGCTCGGAGACCGTGGCTGCGGTTACCCTTGACGCTGCATCACAGACAGGAGCGCCTGCGATGGTGTACTCAACGACGAACCTGGGTGCACGAATGGCAACACGTCATTTTTTCGGATGAATCCAGGTTCTGTTTACAGCATCACGATGGTCGCATCCAAGTTTTGCGACATCGCGGTGAACGCACATTGGGAGCGTGTATTCGTCATCGCCATAGTGGCGTATCACACGGCGTGATGGTATGGGGTGCCGTTGGTTACTCGTCTCGCTCACCTCTTGTTGGCATTGACGGCACTTTGAACAGTGAACGTTACATTTCAGATGTGCTACGACCCGTGGCTCTACCCTTCATTCGATGCAAGCGAAACCCTACTTTTCAGCAGGATAATGCCCGACCGCACGTTGCAGGTCCTGTACGGGCCTTTCTGGATACAGAAAATGTTCGACTGCCGCTCTGGCCAGCACGTTCTCCACATCTGTCACCAATTGAAAACGTCTGGTCAATGGTGGCCGAGCAACAGGCTCGTCTCAATACGCCAGTCACTACTCTTGATGAACTGTGGTATCGTGTTGAAGGTGCATAAGCAGCTGTATCTGTACACGCCATCCAAGCTTTGTTTGACTCAATGCCCAGGCGTATAAATGCCGTTATTACGGCCAGAGGTGGTTGTTCTGGGTAGTGATTTCCCAGGATCTATGCACCCAAATTAAGTGAAGATGTAATCACATGTCAGTTCTAGTATAATATATTGTCCAATGAATACCCGTTTATCATCTGCATTGCTTCTCGGTGTAGCAATTTTAATGGCCAGTAGTGTATATGTACCACAGCAAAAGTGACAATGAAGCAAGAGCGATTTGGATGCATCTGAAGGCTCTAAGACATTCATTTGAACTTCCTCGATATTATAATGTTATTAACATTTAACCTAAAAATTATAAACACTAAGGCGACAAAAGTCATGGGATAGCGGGCTGCAGATATAAAGTTGACGGTAGTATCGCGTACGCAAGATATAATTGGCCAGAGCAATCATATGTACTCAGGTGATTTATATGAAAATGTTTCCGATGTGATTTTGGTCGCACAAGGGGAATTACCAAACTTTGAACGCGAAAGAGTAATTGGAGCTAGATTCATGTGGACATTCAGTTTCTGAAATCGTCAGGGAATTCAATAATTCGAGGGTCCACAGTGTCAAGAGTGTGCGAGAAAACGAGATTTCTGTCATTACCTCTCTCCACGGACAACGCAGTGGCCGATGGCCTTCACTTAACAACCGAGAGCAAAGGCGTTAGCGTAGAGTTTCCAGCGCTAACAGATAAGCAACGCACCGCGAAAAAATCGCAGAAATCAGTGTTGGAAGTATGACAAAAATATCCATTACAACAGTGCGGCGGAATTTGGCGTTAATTGGCTATTGCAGCAGACGAACGACACGAGTGCCTTTGCTAACAGCACGGCATCGCCTGTAGCGCCTCTCCTGGGTTCGTGACTATGTCGGTTGGACCCTAGACAACTGGAAAAACTGTGGCTTGGTTGACAGGACATGGTTACGTTCGACTACCTGGAGGCCATGTGCAGCCATTCGTGGACTTCATGTTCCCAAGCAACGATCGAAATTTTGTGGATGCCAATGTGTCGTATCATAGGGCCACAATTGTTCGTGACAGGTTGGAAGAACTTTGTTGCGAATTCGTGCGAATGATTTTGACACCCAGACCGCACGACATGAAACCGGCGAACGTTTATGGGACATAATCGAGAGGTCAGTACCTGCACAGAATCGTGCACTGGAAACACTTTAGCAATTATGGACGGCTATAGAGGCAGCATGGCCCAATATTACTGATGGGAACTTCCAATGAGTTGCTGGCTTCACGTCACGTCGAGTTGCTGCACTACACCGGGTGAAAGGATGTCTGGCACGGTGTTAGGAGGTATCCTGGGACTTTGTCACCTCAGTATTCAGCACTGTAATTTATTTCCTTCTTAAAGACTTTACCTTTTAGTTTGATAAACTGCTAGTTGTAACAACCTAAAGGTAACAGTAACTGACAAAGCATCGGTTCCAATGTAGGAACTGCAGTGATAGCAAAATGGAAGTGAATGGACAGGTCAAAAAACAACTTTTAACTTTTGGGTTGCCTACGTTTCAGGGGCAAATATATGAAGTCTTCATGGCCTTTTCACCTTGACCTCATGACGTCATCGTGGCCCTTCCTCTCATCTTCTCTCCTCTCCCCTCCCATCTCCACTCAGCTCTGGGTTGTATTTTAGCTGCCTGACAACGCTTAGAATTTTAGTGGGTATCATAATGAGGCAGCCAATAGCAATGTAGCTCTCAAATTAAGTATATTACACTTTAATTGCATAGAAATGCTGCCAAATTATAAAAAAATAGCCGATCCTTACTTAATTTCCGGAAATTCAAAAGTATTTGCCTCTGAATTGTCTGAAATGGCGTCGTACTGAAAAAGATTTGCCACTACTACAATATTTCCTTCACGAAAAAGTATGTAAGCTTCACATGAATTGTCGTCTGGTTCAAAGACATTTGCCTTTCTTTAAAGTAAGTACCTCCATTAGACTGTTTTTTATTTGCAGTGTTACATTTACACGATCATGATTTCGGCTTCAAAGTGCCACTATCAAGTGTTTTAAGTGTTATACAGTGCCTAAGATGGCATACTGTCGTATTTGAAATACGTGCCTTGATAAGGGCACTTTGAGCCGAAATCATGATCGTGTAAATGTAACACTGCAAATTAAAAACAGTCTAATGACGATACTGACTTTAAAGAAATACACTCCTGGAAATGGAAAAAAGAACACATTGACACCGGTGTGTCAGACCCACCATACTTGCTCCGGACACTGCGAGAGGGCTGTACAAGCAATGATCACACGCACGGCACAGCGGACACACCAGGAACCGCGGTGTTGGCCGTCGAATGGCGATAGCTGCGCAGCATTTGTGCACCGCCGCCGTCAGTGTCAGCCAGTTTGCCGTGGCATACGGAGCTCCATTGCAGTCTTTAACACTGGTAGCATGCCGCGACAGCGTGGACGTGAACCGTATGTGCAGTTGACGGACTTTGAGCGAGGGCGTATAGTGGGCATGCGGGAGGCCGGGTGGACGTACCGCCGAATTGCTCAACACGTGGGGCGTGAGGTCTCCACAGTACATCGATGTTGTCGCCAGTGGTCGGCGGAAGGTGCACGTGCCCGTCGACCTGGGACGGGACTGCAGCGACGCACGGATGCACGCCAAGACCGTAGGATCCTACGCAGTGCCGTAGGGGACCGCACCGCCACTTCCCAGCAAATTAGGGACACTGTTGCTCCTGGAGTATCGGCGAGGACCATTCGCAACCGTTTCCATGAAGCTGGGCTACGGTCCCGCACACCGTTAGGCCGTCTTCCGCTCACGCCGCAACATCGTGCAGCCCGCCTCCAGTGGTGTAGCGACAGGCGTGAATGGAGGGACGAATGGAGACGTGTCGTCTTCAGCGATGAGAGTCGCTTCTGCCTTGGTGCCAATGATGGTCGTATGCGTGTTTGGCGCCGTGCAGGTGAGCGCCACAATCAGGACTGCATACGACCGAGGTACACAGGGCCAACACCCGGCATCATGGTGTGGGGAGCGATCTCCTACACTGGCCGTACACCACTGGTGATCGTCGAGGGGACACTGAATAGTGCACGGTACATCCAAACCGTCATCGAACCCATCGTTCTACCATTCCTAGACCGGCAAGGGAACTTGCTGATCCAACAGGACAATGCACGTCCGCATGTATCCCGTGCTACCCAACGTGCTCTAGAAGGTGTAAGTCAACTACCCTGGCCAGCAAGATCTCCGGATCTGTCCCCCATTGAGCATGTTTGGGGCTGGATGAAGCGTCGTCTCACGCGGTCTGCACGTCCAGCACGAACGCTGGTCCAACTGAGGCGCCAGGTGGAAATGGCATGGCAAGCCGTTCCACAGGACTACATCCAGCATCTCTACGATCGTCTCCATGGGAGAATAGCAGCCTGCATTGCTGCGAAAGGTGGATATACACTGTACTAGTGCCGACATTGTGCATGCTCAGTTGCCTGTGTCTATGTGCCTGTGGTTCTGTCAGTGTGATCATGTGATGTATCTGACCCCAGGAATGTGTCAATAAAGTTTCCCCTTCCTGGGACAATGAATTCACGGTGTTCTTATTTCAATTTCCTGGAGTGTATATTATGACTGTGGCCCCACATTATGAAAAAATTACATTTGCCTCTGAATAGTGCAAACTGGCGCCAACACACACAGACAAACACACACACATATAATTCTGATACTCAGTTATGGATCTACATGCACATCAGCTCCACAACCACCGTTAGGTATGTGGTGCAAGGTGCCCTATACCAAGCCTAGTCATTTTCATTTCAGGTCTACACGCAAACAGTGTGAGGGAAAACGACGATCTATAGGCCTCTTGTAAGGTGGCAGAATAAATTGTCAGATTCACACCTTAGATGAGACCTTTACAAATCGCAATGAGAAGGTGAAGATGACACGTAACGTAAGTCGACAGTTATGAGAAAATTTGCCTATCAATATGTAATTCAAAAAGGGATGACAGTCAATCGACGGTAATTAACACACTATTCCTATACAACGCACGTCTTAGAGCGGAAGGTAGAACAGGGAACGGCAGTCGAGTCACTTTCAGTTTTGAAAAGCCAGCTCCACAATGACATAGCAAAGCCACACTGTGGGAGTTACGCCGCCGGCCGAAGTGGCCGTGCGGTTAAAGGCGCTGTAGTCTGGAACCGCAAGACCGCTACGGTCGCAGGTTCGAATCCTGCCTCGGGCATGGATGTTTGTGATGTCCTTAGGTTAGTTAGGTTTAACTAGTTCTAAGTTCTAGGGGACTGATGACCTCAGAAGTTGAGTCCCATAGTGCTCAGAGCCATTTGAACCATTTGGGAGTTACGCCAGCAACCACTTAAAGTTGTGGCAGAAAGGAGGACAGCGACACTGGGCCAGATGATTCAAGCTGGAGGGCCGCCTGTAGCGAGATCATCGGTACAAGAGCGGAGAAGAAGCTTTAGAAAATTGCGTTTCGAAATTCCAACGAGATATAAACAAAAGCAGGTGTCGCATTTTCGGCCAGTGAGTGCGGCACACGGAAAGGTCAATGTAGTTTAGGCGTCTGGAACGGGCACAAAACGTCCTATTGGTGGAAACTCACTAGGAAGGAGGAAACTACTGAAGTTTCGACGCAGTTTGGCAGAAGGGATGTTGCGATTGGTAGAGGGTGTTTCTACAAAATAAGAGGAACGCTGCTATTGGTCGAAAAAAGCCGTGACGTGAAAAAGGAACCCAAGTGGAGGGAGGCGGTTCTGCCATGAATAGGACAAGAGAGAAATTTTGGGGGTCTCTTCTCTGAACTGGCGTCAAGTGCAGAACGGAGCACTTAACGCTCCGTACGACGCAGAGAAAAAGTTGGAGTGGACACTGCATTCATAGCGGCTGCACTCCAGGTAAAATTAGCTGTAGCATTGTTTAGCTCCAACTGTGGAGAAATGAACCAGCCAAATTAGTTCACTGTTCTTGCGAGAACTGAGAGGGCACTATAATATGAACACTGGTCCAACCATGCGCGTGTATATCGCTACATAATTAGACTAGGGCTGAGTACATGTTTTCTCGTATAACGAGAGACATAGGGAGAGTCTCTGCTGGAAAGTTCAGCAAAGGCCAGATTAGTTTTGTAGGAATTTCAGTGGGAGAGAGCGGCCTTGCAGACAGCAGCACCTCGCAGCTTAAGGTAAATAACGCGTGCAGAGGCGTAAACTTTTCTGGTTCACCAGCTTGCATCCACTATAAACTCGAGCGACCTTGGATAATCTTGCGCTCAAATTTGTCACTTGATTAACCATCCACCGTAGACTTGATTGTCATCCTAAATAGTACCGAACTTTGAACCGGAATCGGACGATTTTCGTAGCACTTACCAAGTATGTGTAGGAGCAATTTTGTAAAGAAACGTCCAATTAAACTTTCATATTATTGTGCTTAGGATTAATATAAAGAAACTTCCAATTAAACTTTCATAGTATTGTGCTTAAGATTAATGTTCTTTCAGAGAGTTAATATTTAACACTGTTGTGTATAAACTTATTTCACTTTTTGATGTTGGCAAGATGCATTATCCGTTGCGCTATTTTTATGTTGGCGAGTTGAAAACTGTTTGGTAGGCTGTAATGTGGTGAGAAATCTTGAGAAATAAACTTGTCATATCACCAAAGCAATAACAAACCCCTGCAACCTTACAAATGGCGACTCTGCCAGGATGACAGTTGGTCTGCCTGGATGAAAATTAGTCAAATTTGGAATAAAAACAACATTGTTGAATTTTCAAAAAAAAAAAAAGAATTTTTTTCATGTCGTTTTGTGACGAGTTTACCCAACGTATTTAAATGTATAGTGGACAAATACAGTAAATTTGTGATCCAAAGTGTAGCAAGGTTGTATTGACATGCAGAATCAAAGTATCATTGAGTAGAAGTAGACTGTGTATTACCTGACTGGCGCGCGAAGTTATTCACGTCATTGTTGAGTTGGGTTGAAATTCCACAAACAGTGAACAGTGTTGCTAATATTGTGTACGTAGTCTAAGACACTTTCTATGATATTTTGGAAACGTGTAAGGTCCTATAACTTGATGTTGACGAAAGCGCAGGCTCGCGCGGTTCGAGAAAGACAGAGGTTAGCTAAACGAACTGAAATGGAGGAAGAACGAAGAGTATCGCAGATACGTCAAACTCAAGATCTTGACAGGATAGAAATTTATGTAGAACAAAAAGTATCGAGTACAGGTCGCGAAACGGGGCGTAGTGATAGTCAGAGGGAATGGTAGCAGTTTCACGGTTGGTATCACAGTCAGCGAATGACGATAGACGGACCTAGTGGGTCAGAAATAGTCAGAGGACGAGCAAGTTCGGTACGGTGAACCGAATATAGTAATTTTGAATCAAACGGTTCAGTTTCCAACAGGACGAATGCGTGTAAGTGTGTCCGCACTGTGTACGCAAGTCGGTGAAACGCCACGTAAAAGACGAGAACGGGAAAATTTTCATCGAATAGTGGCAGGTGATGATAGCGAAGAGGCAGATAGTGGGTTTTCAATATTGAGCAACTCGCTATGGTCGTAAAGCAGACAAATGCAGTGTTAGCAGACTTGAAAACTGAAACGGCGGATCTGAGGACCGAAAGGGCGAATTTAAAAACAGAAACAAATGCAGGGTTAACAGATCTAAAGACCTAACGGCAAAGCTAAAAACAGAGAAAAATGCTCCCTTACGTAGCCTCCAATTTGAAACTAACGCGGGGTTCGAAAAAGTCCGCGAAGATCAGCAAAAATTACGAACAGAAGTCAATGAACAGTTTACTGAAATCCGGAGAGAGGCGAGAGATTCACGCGAGCTGATACAAGCGTTAATGGCTGACCAGAAAAAAATGCGTTCTGACGTTGACCAGGTGCAAGATGCAGTGTCTAACGTTAACCAAAGAGTGGAAAAGTTAGCACGTAAGACGTCTTGTAAGGCGCAACAAATCGTGGAAGAGCTCAATATCAGAAAAGGTGTCACGCAAGCCGCATTAAGAAATTTGACACACGCATTGAAAAAATAGTCTCGAAAAATCAAAAACAGTTTGATGACCTTTGCACAGAACTGAAACAGTGTATCGAGAATCGCACAGAAAGTAGTAGCGAGACACCGGAATCGGTAGTATCATCCGACATAGTAATAGAAAGTAATCCAGAAAGGAAGAAGTCAGTTGTGCAATCTTCCGTAGCAGTAGCGGGAACACAAAAACGTCATGAAATTCCAGTCGTTTATTCACAAGAGGGTGTATCAGTTATCACCGAAGCGAAACAAAAACAAATGGGAAAGGAACAGTTAACACAGGGGAGCGAAGTAGGTGATGTGCAGTCACACCAGACATGGGAGCGAGAAACAGTAGACTCCCGCATTCCAGCAGAGCGGCAGCCGACCCTCCCAAAGTACGCGGCTGACGCGAGAGTGGAGCAAAATGCGGTGACACATATACCAATTCCACAATGTCCGAGTCACAGCACAACTGGTTACAGACCGCAAGTTAATGTGAATCTATTAGAAAGGCAAAACACGGAACCAGTAACGGGAAATGTAAACGAATCTTTCAATCCTATACATGAGGAACGGTACAGTGTAGGGAACTGCACACCACTACGTAGATATGATGCTAAATGGGACATAAATATGTCAGCTCAAGGCCCAAATGTGGTAGAACGAGTACAAGAGAATATGACACAATTAAAAGAAAAGTGTAACGTTGTGAAAACACAAACGCCGTATGGTGGAAGAGAAAAATTTGACAATGATCCCTTTTTGACAGTCAGAAAATTCCAACATTACAAAGAAAGTGGGAATGTCTTATATCCACGCACGTTCATAAATCAATTTCAGATCGGTTTACTTGAGCATTGGCCGCTTAGCCATAAACTTGACTTCATTTACGGGTATATGGACGGAGCAACAGTGGAAACCATGCAAAGAGTAGCGGCGAACTGTCATTCATTTGAACAATTTAAAACTGCATTCTGGGAGCGGTACTGGTCCACAGAAACACAAAACAGAATAAAGTATGAGTTGCTGTAGAATGAGTTGTTCGAAAATTCCGTAGAAAAGACACCCGTTAGATTTTTCGAAGATATGACGAAGAAAAACCAGTGCTCAGATAATCCATACAGTGATGGGGAAATGATACGGATGTGCACAACGAAGTTACCGTCACGTTATAAGCAGTCATTGATTGGTAGGGCAGGAGATAACATACAAGCATTTAAAGGAATGTTAAGACAACTTGAATTCATCTTCAGTGAAGATAATGCAAGAAAACAACGTACAAGCAGAGAAAACAATATTAGGGGAGTAACAGTAACCGATCAGGTTTTAATAATAATGACAACGGTGAGAATAACATAGGAAATGCAATGGTTTTGTAAGAAGTGGTAGTCGCCCATAGGAGGACAATAATAGCTATGTTTTTGGTAACGCACAGAGGGCAAATAACAATAATGGTTTCGGGGGACCGAGGAATTATAATGGAGGATTTGGTCCTAGAAACTACGGTGGTAACATTTATCCGTGATACAATCCCCGTGCAAACGAAGGCAGAGGGTTTAGAGGTTTTCAGCAGCAAAATACAGGTTATTCAGGTGGAAATGGAATGGCCAGGACGCAGAAAGGTTGGGAAAATCAACCTTCACCGGGACAAAACATGCGAAATGAACCAATAGAGCCGGCCGGTGTGCCCGAGCGGTTCTAGGCACTTCAGTCTGGAACCACCCTACCGCAACAGTCGCAAATTCGAATCCTGCCTCTGGCATGGATGTGTGTGATGTCCTAGGTTATTTAGGTTTAAGTAGTTCTAAGTTCTAGGGGACTGATGACCTCAGCCGTTAAGTCCCATAGTGCTCAGAGCCATTTTTTTTAACCAATAGAGGAAGTCGAGGTGAGGCCAACAAACCCAGGTAAAATACTAAATTGACGAGATGAGCGATACGAAGACCAGTCACAACTAATTCGATCGAATAATGAAGTTAATTGTATAACCAAACATGTAAATAGACTTTGTTTTGATAAGCCAGATTTTGAAGTAGGTTTAAGGGGAGATCGAATACAGGCACCAGCATACTGGGATTCAGTTGACTGGGAATCGACCGATGATGATGAGGAACAGGAGTCAGAAACGGTGAATATAGACAGTAGCCCAAAAATTGATGATGACGACCAAACTGTAGAAGGAGTAGCACGTTTATACGAAATGGAGAAAGTAATAGTATGCCATGAGGATAAAGCACCACTGTTTGGTTGGTTGATTGGTTGGTTGTTTTTGGGGAAGGAGACCAGACAGCGAGGTAATCGGTCTCACCGGATTAGGGAAGGACGGGGAAGGAAGTCGGCCGTGCCCTTTGAAAGGAATCATCCCAGCATTTGCCTGGAGCGATTTAGGGAAATCACGGAAAACCTAAATCAGGATGGCCGGACGCGGGATTGAACCGTCGTCCTCCCGAATGCGAGTCCAGTGTCTAACCACTGCGCCACCTCGCTCGGTAAGCACCACTGGTAACACCAATAGTGATACCTAGTTAGAAGTGAAATCCCACCAGCAATTAAAGTAAAACTTGGACATTTTGTAATTTAGCATCAAGTGGTGGTAAGGTTGCAGCGTTGAAGGTAAAATTCTTTTCTACACTCCTGGAAATTGAAATAAGAACACCGTGAGTTCATTGTCCCAGGAAGGGGAAACTTTATTGACACATTCCTGAGGTCAGATACATCACATGATCACACTGACAGAACCACAGGCACATAGACACAGGCAACAGAGCATGCACAATGTCGGCACTAGTACAGTGTATATCCACCTTTCGCA
The DNA here is from genome assembly GCF_021461395.2 of Schistocerca americana. NCBI lineage: Eukaryota > Metazoa > Arthropoda > Insecta > Orthoptera > Acrididae > Schistocerca > Schistocerca americana. The sequence goes on along the minus strand of NC_060126.1, from coordinate 438,698,788 downwards.
GCAATGCAGGCTGCTATTCTCCCATGGAGACGATCGTAGAGATGCTGGATGTAGTCCTGTGGAACGGCTTGCCATGCCATTTCCACCTGGCGCCTCAGTTGGACCAGCGTTCGTGCTGGACGTGCAGACCGCGTCAGACGACGCTTCATCCAGTCCCAAACATCCTCAATGGGGGACAGATCCGGAGATCTTGCTGGCCAGGGTAGTTGACTTACACCTTCTAGAGCACGTTGGGTGGCACGGGATACATGCGGACGTGCATTGTCCTGTTGGAACAGCAAGTTCCCTTGCCGGTATAGGAATGGTAGAACGATGGGCTCGATGACGGTTTGGATGTACCGTGCACTATTCAGTGTCCCCTCGACGATCACCAGTGGTGTACGGCCAGTGTAGGAGATCGCTCCCCACACCATGATGCCGGGTGTTGGCCCTGTGTACCTCGGTCGTATGCAGTCCTGATTGTGGCGCTCACCTGCACGGCGCCAAACACGCATACGACCATCATTGGCACCAAGGCAGAAGCGACTCTCATCGTTGAAGACGACACGTCTCCATTCGTCCCTCCATTCACGCCTGTCGCGACACCACTGGAGGCGGGCTGCACGATGTTGGGGCGTGAGCGGAAGACGGCCTAACGGTGTGCGGGACCGTAGCCCAGCTTCATGGAGACGGTTGCGAATGGTCCTCGCCGATACCCCAGGAGCAACAGTGTCCCTAATTTGCTGGGAAGTGGCGGTGCGGTCCCCTACGGCACTGCGTAGGATCCTACGGTCTTGGTGTGCATCCGTGCGTCGCTGCGGTCCGGTCCCAGGTCGACGGGCACGTGCACCTTCCGCCGACCACTGGCGACAACATCGATGTACTGTGGAGACCTCACGCCCCACGTGGTGAGCAATTCGGCGGTACGTCCACCCGGCCTCCCGCATGCCCACTATACGCCCTCGCTCAAAGTCCGTCAACTGCACATACGGTTCACGTCCACGCTGTCGCGGCATGCTGCCAGTGTTAAAGACTGCGATGGAGCTCCGTATGCCACGGCAAACTGGCTGACACTGACGGCGGGGGTGCACAAATGCTGCGCAGCTAGCGCCATTCGACGGCCAACACCGCGGTTCCTGGTGTGTCCGCTGTGCCGTGCGTGTGATCATTGCTTGTACAGCCCTCTCGCAGTGTCCGGAGCAAATATGGTGGGTCTGACACACCGGTGTCAATGTGTTCTTTTTTCCATTTCCAGGAGTGTATATACAAAGGTTAGACAAAAGAAAGAAAAGAGTCCACTCGAGAATTTTGTTGAAATCAAAGAGGAGGAAAGGAAGCAAAATGCACCCAAGTAAAACTTTTAGCTTGTACTTACCTCGATTGATTAAATAAAACAAATTTCAGAAGGAGGTAAATTAATAATGATGATGAAAATACAGAAAAGTAGCAACTAATGTAACTCTTCTGGAAACGAAATTTGTTCTAGGGAAAGAATTGAGCGTAAGAAGAAAAATAGAGGTCAGCATGTGGATATTTTAACCAAATAGTAGTAGCTTCTCTCTTAAAGACGTACTGTGAAGGAAGAGCAAGTTGATTTTGTAGAAGAAAAGAAGTGAGGAAGTAGGTAGGGAATAGATGATTAAGGGGGAAGGAGAAAGGCGTTTTAATTTTTGTTCCGTCGAGGACGGTGAACAAATAATTGAAGAGATATTTTGGGGAATATGTGAAACATATAGGAATTGTGGAATATACCACAATCTGATATTGACATAGAATGATGAGAGAAAGAAGAATAAGAAGTCGTTAGGAGGTAACTATTAGGAAAGAGAATTGAAATATTAAAGTAAGCAAGAAACATCAAAACAACATGATGTACCTGTAGTTAAAAAAGGAAAGGGTTACTAACATACTAACCGTCATTGCCATCAATCTCACTCTTACTAACCATCGTGATGAAGATGAGGAATCTATGACCTTTATCTTATAGTAGAATTAAATTAAATGAAAAAAGGAGGAAGCTAATTAGAATTAATGACACTTTTTGTAAACTCATATAAAAAATTTGTTTAATGTTTGGAAAGTTGATAGTGTAAAGTTGATAGCGCAATCTAGGGATGTAAGGAGAGTAAGATTGTCACATATTGAAGATGAAGTCGGCAGCCAAGGTGCAGCATCATTGCGGCCAGATCGACGACGAGACTGAGGAGAGCGGTTAGGCGTGAGAGGAAGGAACACCGAGTGTGACAGCCTGGCACGTCACCTTACGAGATAACAAAAGAAGGGGCCTTGGTGGAAACGACGTTCGTAGAGGACAGCTCCTCTGTGGAAAAGTTTGGAGAGATACAACGCAGCCCGAATGCAAGCAACAAGCACTCTGAAGTGAGCTTTATTCCTACCTATTCAAAGCTGCATATGAAGAGATAAGGAATGTCCATCGAACCGGAACAGAGGCCGACACATTACGGCGAGGACGAGCGGAAGCTTACATTCACCACAGGAAGAAGAAGAAACGCGTTTCTGTAACTCAATGTGCAGAATAGCGGAAACTGACATCAGACCATACTAAATTCAACATCTGCTTCACAATCCCTGACAACGTATGGGACGGAGGAGGAGAAGGATGGAAGGCTGTCCAACTTTTCTAGATGAACAACCGATTACAATGAAGAATAGGCAACAACTGTGAAGAAGACGCCATGAGAATGGAGAAAAGACAACAATGTTAAACAGGTCTTCAATCCCAACTCCCGGTCCAGAGAAGAACGAAGACACAAGTAAGATGACAGCAAGAAGCACCAAGAACAGCAGACACGCGGCGAGACGCATACCAAGCGTCAAACCATACTCAAAGGAGACATGGTGGGGCACACAGCCGGCCGTTATTCCACGTTCGACGGAAACACGTCGAAACACTTGAAGAAAAAGTGAACCGTGGTACTGATAGGATAAAGAACTCTCTGTGACAGACTACTATTTAGAAAGAAAGGGGCAACAATTTAAATTGTTATTGTATTTCAAGATATGTTAATGTAAACTTTCCCTGTGTTAGTGATAAATTTTTATCAACGATGTTTGGTTGCTCATTTTGACATGTAAATAATTTCTTCTATTGCAGCTTTTTTTTCAACTTGTTTAAGTTAAAAAAGCCTACTATTAACAGTTTTTGAGTGTAATGTGTTCATAAAAATACATTGTATAGATAAACGTGAATGGATTTGGCTATTGCAGGATGTCAATATAGAGTGTGTAAAGTAAGAATTAGGTTTAGAAATTCAGTGTTTGTGAAAGTCAGTGTTGATAATTTTGATAAAGTCATGATGCGTAGAATTAAAATTTCTGGAGAATTTAAATAGAAACATAAATAGGATTACAGCTGTAAAATCATGAGATAGGTTGAGATATAGCTTATAATGTATAATTGTAAGAATTAAACATGTTTTCGATTATGAGTAATCTAAAAGAAAAAGTAACGTTTTTTTAATAAAATGGGGAAGATAATATTAAATTAAGGTTTCCTCAACTTCAATACATTTCCATCACCATTTAACATAAATTAACTGAATAAAATAGAACAGTCACAAAATAAGAAGGAGAATTTTCAAATGATACAAATTTATAAAGATACGCACATTGTTTTAATTTCAATAAAAATTTATTGTAATCAACTGTATTTGAAAGAAAATAATTCCTTAAATTAGTTCAGTAGAATAGTACAAAGGATCACAAAATCAAGTGTGAGATAAATGAAGGAGACTGAATAGAACCACTGCGTAAATTGTACTAAATATTAAGATAGGAAGTTGGTCAGTAAACAGTGTGAAAAGCTGTAATGTGGTGAGATATATTGCGACAATAAACTTGTCATATCACCTAACACAGTTGTTCTCAATTCAAGAGTAATCAAGCAATAACAAACCCCCGCAACCTTACACTCTCTTTGAGCCATAATTTCACACATCTTATCCTTGTTGTCCCTACAAGAAATGTATGTTGGCAGCAGTGAAATCGTTCTGTAGTCAGCTTCAAATGCTACTTCTGTAAAGTTTTCCAGTGCTGTTTCTCGCAAAAAACTTCGCCTTTCCTTCAGGAATTCCCACTTGCGTGTTGTTTGAACCCCAGTAACAAAGCTAGCAGCCCGCATCTGAAATATCTCCATGTCTTCCTTTAATCCCAAACACTCCAGCAGTAGTCAAGAATAGATGGCACCAGTATCCTGTGCGCTATCTCCTATACACACGAACCACACTTTCCGAAAATACTTCCAATAAACTTAAGTCGACCGTTCGCCTTCTCTACTACACTCCTCACATACTCGTTGCATTTCATACCGCCTTGCAAAGCTATGCATAGATATTTAAACGACATGAGTGTGTCCTGCAGGACGCTCCTAATGCTGTAACCAAAATTATGGGTTTGAGTTTCCTACTCACCCAAAATATTTTCTTCACGAAAAAATACTTAAACTTTACAGGAACTGGCGTCTCTGGATTTCCTTCACTGTTTTCGATAGCTGCCGGATTTGCCTTGATTCACTGAGACAGCTGCTGCTCCATTGTCAGCATCATTGGCCACAGCCTTTCAACACCACAGCACATCCTCGGCCCAACTCAGTCAGATGACACAGTGTCATGCACTTTGAAGAATGACCATCGTCATTATGGGCAAGACTGCACTGTGTCAGACATCAAAATCCAATGATTCCAATTACTACACATCGGGACGTGACTGTATTCACTATGACCACAGCAAGAAAATATCATGGGGAATCCACAAGACGTCAGGAACCATTGCGTGAAACTATCTACAAATTTGTGAGACACAACGATCACCTTCAGTCTTCCTTAGCAACGTCGTAACACCATCTAAACTCAGTATTTGTTCCAGCTCCCTTTCTTTTATATCAACGTACCTGACATCCTTCTTCTACATCAACTTAACTGACATCGTAATGTTTTCTCCAGACGAGGGAACGATTGAACTGCTTATTACACAAGTTCTCGACATCCTTGCTGATAATGATTGTGGGAGAAAAACGCCTACTCTGACAAAATTAGGTACCTTTCTTCTAAATACCATCACCTGTGCCAGCATTCGTCCTACACCACAGTAATTCATACATCAGCTGCCTCCACCTCAGGACTTCCTGGAGGTACGTCAATTCCTAAAGATGATATATACCGCTGTCACCTTCTGCAGGCTGCCACCATTCACGTTCCAGTTACAGAGGTCCTTTTGGGCAAGAGTACCACCTGTAAATGCAAACTGGCATGGAGCACTAGCATGCAGCTCACCTTTGACCACCTTACAGACTGCCCAGCACGTGGCATGACATTGGTGCACCCAATTACAGACACTCACCTCACTATTGCGTCTGATGTGACTGACTTCGCTATTGGGGTGTTCCTCCAGCAGGAAGTGACAGGTGTATAACAAAGAGTTCGATTTATCTCTTGTAAACTGACAGCTCCACGGCGTGTCCTCTGCCTACGACCGTGAACTTCTAGTGGTTTATGTATCAGTTTTCCAGTTTGCCACTAGTCGTTTACACGGACCAACGGCCACTACTGAACTCAGTACAAAATCCATCGAAAGACATGTCGCTATGTGATTCTGCCACCGGGACAATATTTCACACTTTACGACAGCGTCCACCCAACAGCACACCCCATCACATATCTCTCCGTGTGGCAACTTTAAGAAAAACTGCAAATAGTGCACACGTGCGTTCATGTCATTTCAGCTGGGTAAAATGAGGCATCAGACGCAGACCCCACACGGCTAGTTAGAGATTCGACAAGGACGTTTCCAACATGTACATCTGTAAAGGCCTCGCCCTGGGTCCGACGCCCATAGATGTAATCGTTTGGTCGTCGACCGTTTTACACGCTAGTAGAGGTTGTACCTCTTAGTGATCTTATGGCAAATTGAACAGCTAGCGCTTTCATCGATATGTGGATTTCTTGTTTCCGATGCCTAGCGTCTATCGTCATTGATCAAGGTTGGCAAATCATATTGACCGTTTTGAGTGACCTATGCAATTTTTGCAGCGCTCATAAATATGGGATGATTGCCTACCACCCTCAAGGCAACGGCCTCGTGGAATGATGGCACTGTACATTGAAAATGGAGCTCCGGTGACACTGAGGCCAAGGGACCAAAGCCCTGCTTTGGGTTCTGTTAGGTGTGCGCTCGGCACGCAAACGTGACTTAGAGGCTTCTCTGGTAGAGATCCTGTACAGCGAAACCCTCTCGTTACCAGCTGATTTCGTGCTTCTACAGCCACCAGTCATAGTCATGGACCTATCCATCCTCATTGTGGATGTGTTAAGCGCTATATAACGCGTATCATCGTCAATCCTCCACATCCGCACTGAGTGCCAAAGTCGTCAAATAAAAGGGGCTGGCCGATTGTGATCTCGTTGTGCTCTATGATGACACGGTCCACATTGCATTACAGCCTCTGTACACGGGACTGCACAACGTGCTTGAACGAGGTTACACACTTTCGAGATGTTACTGAATGGCAAGCCCGCGAGAGTAACGATAAACTGTTTCAAGCCTGCTTGGACCCTGCATAACGACTCGTCCATCAACGAGCGTTGCTTCCTTTGTGCCAGCCAGTCCCCACCAGTTATGCCTTGATGTCCTCAACTTCCTGCCTGACGGCCTGAACGTCAAATTAGTTGCTAATATCTGGTCGCTGAGGTGCAACACCTGCAATGACACCCCAAGAATGACTTCATCGCCAGTCACTTTACGTGTACGCATAAACTGCCGAATGATGGGCACTCAGCCGCCACTACACCACGGCTCTCGCCAGTTGGCTACCTCATTGTCACAGCTCCCAGAACATCATATCTGCTCAACACTTCTTCTGAGGATTCAGACACTTCTACGGCAAAGAATGATCCCACGGGCTCTGCTCCGTCACCCAACTCCTACGTCCAGTTGAGCTATGACCATACTCAGCGACCACAAGTGCATCTTCAGGACTATCACGTCTGCACGATGACACAGGAACAGCTCCTATGTACAAAGGTTACAACCGACCACTTCAACTGACAACTGCAACGACTCGGAACTCACTATGTGTCTCCTGCCACACAGGTGTCATACTGCTTCAGTGTCCTTGGATCATGGAGGTCGCCTCCCCTCAGTGTTCTGCACTAACGGATTGTGGGGGGGGGGGGGAAGCGGGGGGCTCAGTAGGGACGCTGTGACTTATTAACCTAGAAGATTATCGACTGTGTTCTCGTGCATATGATCTTTGATACAGAGAATGGGTTTAGTTCGTTCTATGGCTGTCACTTGTATGGACGTTGCCTTGTATTGCGGATTTTCTTGTAATAAAGAGACTGCTAACTCATATCATGATGTGTTGTCTGTCAGAGTGAAGCTATCCTGGAGTAGGGCCCAACAAAAGCAACCTTAGTGAGTCCACAAAGAGTATGCCACTGTTCCTAAGGAATTTAGACATCTCTACAAATGAAATGCAGTCTGGAAAATTTTTCGAGATCTTGATCGGTTTTCGGAGATCTAGTGGGCTAACTCCAGAGTACTGCTGAAGCGTCTGGAGTCGAAGCAGAAATGTACTTCGGACAAATAACAATTCTTCAAAGTCCTCTCCAGCAATCACCAAGCTAAAGCAAGCCACGTCAACGCCACGTGCCGCAATCAAATCGACAGACAGGCAGAAATCCGACATTGCAGAAAGCAGAATAAATCCGGGAGAAACTGGCTCGCCTTGTGTGAGCAATAAACTTGTAAACTAAGAAGAATGACTTCAGTGAGAAGAAGACATCAATTCAGTGTAACAGCATCACAGCTCTATGTCATAAGGGAAAGTAAAAGTTTCAGAGGAACACTTATAAGCCTGTTGACATGACATAAAAGCAACAAACAGAATTCCTGAAAGCCATTCTTGTGCAAATAGAGAGAAAAGTGGGTTACCCATCACCTGCCTGACATAACATCACTCCCTGAAACCAGTAGTAATAAATATTCAGGCTTCTGAGCGTATGTCTGAATCTTTACGTTGCAATACAAGGCCAAAACTGTGATCCGCTGCTACCATTCACCAAGATGACTTCCACCTCCGAGACTGATACTTGTATGGTCTGCCATGCTCGGTCGCTGTGAGCTGCTGACTTGGAACCACCGACGAGGAGAGTTGGAGACTTTTACCTACGGCTTGCTGAGCTGAACTGATGGTGCTTGGCGCACTGAGCACCTGACACAGTGTTCTGGAGGTATGCTAATCGCTGCTGCCCTCGACTGTTACTTGTAGGCATCGACATCCCAGGCTTTCCTTGGTGGGAGGGCTATGCTGTGGATTATATCCACATCATGCAGAGCGGCTGAGAGCTTACCTGAGCACACCCACTTCGATATCGACGAGAGTGCTCTCGTGAAACGCAGCTTGCGTCCTCGTCAGCCACGCCTATCTCATGGGCTACGCCACAAGGCATGCCACCTGTCCCACACCGTGATTACATGAGCTAGACGCAGAAGGTGACGTGCGGCCGAGTTTGCTGAGACAGCATTAACAGTTTCCAGGCTGTGCACTGCACCGCCACCAGTCTGGGCTCCAACACGGAGGAAAATATACGATTGTACACGTTAATCAAATAAATCCCTGTTCCGATAATGTTGTATCATTATCACACAGCGTACCGGCTGGATTGTTCCATAGCACTCCATTCCGCGCCATTTCGACAACAGTAGAGGTCTCAGTCCAGGTCCCTACAGTGTTTAGAAATTTACCAGTCTCATTTCGTATACTTTGAGGTCTTCTATCCTACACCCATTTCCAGAGCACTCATCAGTGGAGATGTTGAGCATTGCTGCTAACACACTACAGCCTTCCATTACTATTTAGTTTATCTCTATTTCTGATGTTAGTTCTCTGACAGTATCTATTCCTATTTTGATGATTTTGTGTAAAACTTTGCTTACTTTTATCAGGTGCCTGGGGAAACCACTTTCGTCCATTACGGACCAGAGCTTTTCCAAGCAGTTGTGGTTTAATCCTTTCCCACAGTATTCCCAAATCGAATTCTCACCTTTTTGTGTAATTAGATTCAGCATCCTTGGCACCTGAAATACCTTTACAGAACCCTGCTTGCCGTTCTAAGAAAATTGCATCAGAGATCTTTATTTATCGGATGTCAAATCAAACCCCTTTCAGCCGTCTAGTTTTCAAACTTATTTTATTTGGCTACCAGTTTCGGCGATTTACTACGCCATCTTCAGGCCCCTGACCGACGTGTAGGAAGGTTCCACTTCGGTTCCGGTCAAAAGGGGACCAGCAATACTTGTATCAGTAGATTTCTGCCGATGATGGTTGAAGTGATCGCTATAGCAACCGAAGTGTAACCTTCCTACACGTCTGTCAGGGGCATTAAGATGGCGCAGTAAATCGCCAGAACTGTACGCCAAATAAAATAAGTTCGGAAGCTAGACGGCTGGAAGGCCTTTGATTTGACATCCCTTATCGAACAGCCGAGTCCCGCAACCATCTCTCAAAAGACTGACATACAAAGACCTTCATGTGGTGTCACCGCCAGACACCACACTTGCTAGGTGGTAGCCTTTAAATCGGCCGCGGTCCGTTAGTATACGTCGGACCCGCGTGTCGCCACTATCAGTGATTGCAGACCGAGCGCTGCCACACGGCAGGTCTAGAGAGACTTCCTAGCACTCGCGCCAGTTGTACAGCCGACTTTGCTAGCGATAGTTCACTGACAAATTACGCTCTCATTTGCCGAAACGATAGTTAGCATAGCCTTCAGCTACGTCATTTGCTACGACCTAGCAAGGCGCCATTACCAGTCACTACTGATGCTGTAAACCATGTATCGTCAAGAGCGATGTTCACCAATTACGGATTAAAGTTAAGTATTCCAGAAGCTACGTACGTTTTTTTGCTAGTCTCAATTCCTTGTCCTGTTCCAGACCTCACGCCAGCCTGCGTGAGTTTAAACGCGTGCCTTTCGGCTTCCTCATAGTGGAGTGGCTGTCTTGCCAATCCAAAACACTCCATTTATTGATTTGCTATAGATTTTCTAATAAGCATTTAGAAGGGTAACTACCCTTTTATTACTTGTGTTATCTCTGTGTCCCTTTTTAAACTGTGAAAAAACTTCAGCAGTTCTCCAGTCTTCTTGTATTTCACTTGTATTCCAATACATGTATAGAGATGTAGTATTCTGAGCTCTAGAAACGTTCTCCCACATTTTACTAGTATCAGCTTTTAATTAATTCCATCTTACGTCCTAAAGTGCTTTCCAATTGTTTTTTCAATGACTGTTCTATTTCTGTCTGTAAATCAATTTCATCTATCCCATCTACTGCTTTTCCTACTGTTGGCTATGAACCCGGATTATAGAATAATTTCTTTTGGTGATCGATCCAGTCTTCTGAAGATATGATTTTTATGTATGCAGCTTCTCTGACTGTTCTTTTTAGCTGTCTAATCAGTTTATGCTATTTCCCGCCTGAGGTGAATGTCGTGTTGAGCTCTACTTATAAATGCATTTGCTGAAGATCCTTGTGCCTGTATTTTATTTATTAGCGTGTGTGTGTGTGCATGTGTGTGTTTAATTTCTGATACATTTTTCTTTAGCTTCCTACGACTGTTTCTGCAAGAGCTCTTTACATCCTTTTTTCTGCGATTTCTTTCTTAAGTCCCTTCTTGAAGTTCGTTTCAGGTTTTTTCCCATAGTACCTTAGCGATTTACAAAATATTTTTAACTTTTGTCCATTCTTCAGTTACATCTTCACTTGACTGCATTTGGTCGATTAGCACTGATGTGAATTCCTTAAACTCTCTTCATGAAGTAGAAACATCTTAAAAGTTTAGTTTCGATTTCTTACATGTTCCTCTTTTACTTTTTTTTTCATCATCCCCACATCTGGATGTTTCATTTAACAAAACAGTGGTCCCTTTTCATGTTTGCCCCCTGCGTAGTTGTGTGTCTGTTGTTGTTGTGTTCTTCTGTTTAAAAACTGGCTTGATGCAGCTCTCCATGCTATTTTATTATGTGCAGGCCCGCCCAGCTAGCTGCGCGGTCCAACACGCTGTTTCCCGAGCGGAAAGCCGTGCCGGTCTCCGGCACGAATCCGCCCAGCGGATTTGTGTCGAGGTTTAAAAATGTTCAAATATTTGTGAAATCTTATGGGACTTAACTGCTAAGGTCATCAGTCCCTAAGCTTACACGCTACTTAATCTAAATTATCCTAAGGACAAACACACACACCCATGCCCGAGGGAGGACTCGAACCTCCGCCGGGACTAAGCGCACAGTCCATGACTGCAGCGCCTCAGACCGATCGGCTAATCCCGCGCGGCTGTGTGGAGGTCCGGTGTGCTGGCCAGCCTGTGGATGGATTTTAATGCGGTTTTCCATCTACCTCGGAGATTTCTGGCTCGTTCCCCTTATTCCGCCTCAGTTACACTGTGTCAGCGATTGCTGCATAACCACTTTCTCCACGTACGTGTACACCATAATTACTCTATCACGCAAACATTTGGGGTTAAACTCGTCTGGTATGAGACGTTTACGGGGGGGCCGAACTGCACAATAACCATGGGTTCAGTGTGGGGCGACGGTGGGGTGGGAGGACTGCTGTGGCCTGTTGTGGGTTTGTGAACCACTGAGGGCTACGGCGGGATGACACCTCTCCGTCTTTTCTAAGTCCTCGGTTTAATACACGCACAATACACAATCCAGTGCAAGCCTCTTCATCTCCGAGTAACTACTGCAACCTACATCTTTCTGAATCAGCTTACTGTATTCATCTGTTGGTCCCCTTCTACGATTTTTACCCCTCACGCTTTCCTCCAGTAGTAAATTGGTAGTCCCTTGATGCCTCAGAACGTGTCCTATCTACCGATCCCTTCTTCTTGTCAAGTTGTACCACAACATTCTCTTCTATATATATTCCGTACCTACTCATTAGCTACGTCATCTAATCTTCAGCATTCTTCTGTAGCACCACTTTTCAAAAGCTTCTATTCTCTTCTTGCGGCCGCGCGGAGTGGCCGCACGGTTTGAGGCGCCATGTCATTAATCGCGCGGCCCCTTCCGCCGGAGGTTCGAGTCCTTCCTAGAGCATGGGTGTGAGTTTTGTCCTTAGCGTTAATTTAGTTTAAGTTGTGTGTAAGTGGAGAGACCGTTGACCTCAGCAGTTTGGTCCCTTAGGAATTCACACACATTTGAACATTTGTTCTTATGTAAACTGTTTGTCGTCCATGTTTGACTTCCATACATGGCTACGTTCGATACAAATGTTTTCATAAAAGACTTCCTGATGTTTAAATCATCGATTTTAACAAATTTCTCTTTTTCAAAACGCTTTCCTTGCCGCTGCCAGTCTGTATTTTATATCCTCTCTATTTCCACCACCATCAGTTGTTTTGCTGTCCAAATAGCTAAACTCATCTACTACAGTAAATGTCTCATTTCCTAATCTAATTCCCTCAGCATCACCTAACTTAATTTGACTACATACCATTATCCTCGTTTTGCTTTTGTTGATGTTCGCCTTTTATCTTCCTTTCAAGACACTATCCATTCCGTTCAGTGCTCAACCAAGTCCTTTGCTGTCTCTGACGGTAATACTAAGTCGTCGGCAAACCTGAAAGTTTTTATTTCTTCTCCCTGGATTTTAAATCCTATCCCAAATTTTTCTTTTGTTTCGTTAGCTGATTGCTCAGTATACAGATTGAATAAATCGGGGATAGGCTACAACCCCGTCTCACTCCTTCTCAACCACTGCTTCTCTTTTGTGCCCCTCAACTCTTGTTAATGGTATCTGGTTTCTGTACAACCTGTAAACAGCCTTTCGCTTCCTGCTCCTGCCACTCTCAGAATTTGAAAGAGAGTAAACCAGTCAACATAATCAAATGCTTCATCCACGTCGGCAAATGCCTTTCCTTACCCTTTCTTCTAAGATAAGTCATAGGTTTATTGCCTCACGTGTGTCCGTCACCTTCAAATTAGAAATTTATTTACTATTATGTAGTTAATAAGATGTATGTGACTGCGTGCAGACGATATGCATTTTTTTAAATGTACTGGTTACTTTTTCATTAAGGACTATAAACGCTCTTAGTTCAATGCCATTGTTATTAATGGTATCTTCTCCATTGTTTCAAATCACGTGACGAAAAGGCTCTTTACCTATTCTTGCATTTAGGTCTTCTGCCAAATTGATATTGCTATCTTTGTTTATTTTATTCAGATGTTCCTATAACAGATAATTGTCCTCTGCCAAATTTCGGTCGCACTGTGATGATCTTTCCGTTTACTAGTGAATATTGCCATATGTTATCCTTCAACTGTCTCTCTCTACTGCCACATCTACTCAATATTGTGTAACATAAGGCAGTCTTCTGCATATTTAGCACATTTCAACTTTTATTTTATTTCCGTAATCATTTAATTACTAATATTATAATCCTTGAGTATCTTTTAAAATTCGGTCTGATTTGTTTCCAGACCCTGACGTTCCACTGGAAACACGTCTTTTCGTCTGTAGTTTGTAATCTTTTCCTTGCTTGATCGTCTGCCGTGGTTTTCGTTTATCATACGAAAATTATTGTGAGGCTTGTAAGAACAAAAATTTTTGCGTGGATACATTACCGGCCTTATCACATAACCCCATCTTGGAGGACAAGGCTTTGTCTTACGAGTTTCCTCCCCTAGGGAGGTAGGCTTCATCACACCACAGGACGCCTTCCTCCCCCGCGGAAGACAATCCTGGTAGGGAAACATCCGCAACCGAACATCATACCAGAGGTTGAAAATACCGCTACAGTTTTAAGGTTCTTTTATTTAGGACACGACCTGTTTCGGGCTCTTATACGCCCATCTTCAGGAGTAATACTGGAAATAGCAAAAGACGGGAAATAATTTTTACACGCATCAATGCACATAAAAAACGAACAAAAATCCCATTAACAATTTAAGAAATCACCGGTCAAGCTAGATGCTGTAAAACCGAAGTCATTCCCAAAGTGACACCAGACAGTACTAGAAACGACTGACTGGGTAAAGAAACATGGAAAGAATAGGAGGACACTTACATTTGGTGCCGTGATCGCGAATTCCACGGTGGACGAGTACAAGATGCGGTGCTACCAGCGAGAGCAGAGCATGGAGTAGCGTACGCGAAGGAGGAAGCGAACTAGTAGACCAGAGTGGCAAACGTACTGCCACATTTTGACGGGAAGATGGACACGAAGCCACTAGCACGGATATTCACAATTTGAATTGGTGATTTACATTTACAATTAAAAATGTAATGAGATTTCTAAGAAAAATATTTGCGGGACCCTATACGTAGGTGTTATATCTGACAGAATCGGCAAATGGGTTAGAAAAGTGAGGGTTATACCCGCCTTCTACACCCCGCATCAGGTCGGGCAGCTATTGAAGCACCACTAAACCAGAGAAGACAATCGCTACGCGTAATCGGGCATCTATCGCACCCAATGTAGTGAGTGTCTTTCCGCCAAACTGGCCGCTCCTTTAATGTAGGGTCAGAGAGCATCAGGATCATAGCAATTACAAATCCTGAAGGATCGTAACCATTCCACTTCAAATATAAAAACAAATTGCAGCATTCTACATATTCAGCCTAAGGACCCGGTTTTAAACATTTTAGAAGAAATAGGAATCACCCGCAGCATTTGCCGTGCTCCGTCGGTCATTTTCTACGAGAAAACTGCGCTTAAGCACGCAGTCCTGTCGAATAACTTTTTTGTTTGAAGCAGCTTCCAGCCTAATTTCCTTCTCTTTCTGGTTTCTGATTACTATACGCCATATATGTATGTTTCTTAACTGGGTCAGCGTTTTTCGCCGTTACTTTTGTGGCCCTTAATTAAGCTTAACAAATGTACGGAATATGCTTGTTTCCTGTCTGCAAGGTCCACCCAGATCATTTTACATAGCTGTAAAATGTCCTCTTTTCAAAGGAGTTTGGATGTTTTCCTTTTTTAGCCTATGTTTGTGACGCATCGTTGAGCTGCGTCATTATCTGTGTCTTCACTAACTGAAAATTTACTTGTCTTTCATGATGTAACATTCGTCTCAGTCTTACCTTGTGTAATCCTCGAATAGTTGTTCAATTTTAGTTAGCGGGTTTTAAACTGACGCAACTTTTATTGTGTCCTTTTAGTGCTATTGCTGCTAGCTATTAATTGGCATAATAATTTCTGACAGTGTGGACTGTAAAGTTTCACTACATTCCCTTTTGATCAGTAGCGAGAAGCTTGTAAATACGAGTGGGAAATGTGTATGTTGTTTTAACTGATGACTGTCGCGTGTTGTCCCACGTCGCCACATATATAATCCCACTAAATAAAAAAAACCACTCGTGTAAAGGGAAAAGTTTCATTGCGTTTTACGGTTTATACATAAATTTCCATCCAGTTCTACTGAAGTTCAGTATTGCCTTCTTCCAAATGTTCCTTTTTCACTGGTAATCCAGATTTAACGTTTTTCATGAAACTTTCTATGTAATGTTTCCTTTTTTTCATTTTCCATTGTAAATGTAAATCACTAATTCAAATTGCGAACTGCCGGGTTAGTGGCCCTACGTCCTTTTCCCCTCAACAGATGGCAGTACTTTTGCCACTCTGGTTCACCAGTGTGCTTCCTCCTTCTATCATGCCACTCCATGCTCTCCGCTCGCTGCTAGCACACCGCGTGTTGTACTCGTCCACCGCGTCATCAGAGTCAAAGCACCAAGTGTAGTTGTCCTGGTATTCTTTGCATATTTCTTTACCGAGGCAGTCTCTGTAGTACTGTATGGTGTCACTTTGGCATTCACTTAGGTTTCACCGCCTTGGCCGACCGGTGGTTTTTAAAATTTTCTATGTGACATTTTTTTTGTTTTTTTCTGTGTATTGCTGCGCGTAAAAATTATCTCCTGCCTCTTACTATTTTCAGTACGACACCTGAAGATGGGCGTATAACAACCCGAAACCGGTAGTGTTGTAAATAAAAGAACCTTACAACTGTATCGTATTTTCAGCCTCTGGTACAAGACTAGAGACTGAAAACGGAAGACAAAACCTCGTGGCTCGTAACCTAGTACCACTGGCGTCAAAATGCAAGAGCTGACCATGAGAGGTCGTCAGTAAAAGAAGACAGAAGGAAACCGATGCAAGTACGTGCAAGCAATACTAGACGTAAGCAAGGACCCATGCTGTTGCCACTCACATACTCTCTAGAAGGTAGTCCTCTAGGAGGACTATTCTTCATCTGGTTCAAATGGTTCAAATGGCTCTGAGCACTATGGGACTCAACTGCTGAGGTTATAAGTCCCCTAGAACTTAGAACTATTTAAACCTAACTAACCTAAGGACATCACACACATCCATGCCCGAGGCAGGATTCGAACCTGCGACCGTAGCGGTCGTGCGGTTCCAGACTGTAGCGCCTTTAACCGCTCGGCCACTCCGGCCGGCTCTTCATCTGGTCTCTCGCTTAATGACCAGTCTGCCGTGGGTCACCCCACAAGCAACGTAATACGTGGCAGCATTGCTCTGTGAATGGTTGATACAAACCTCGTCACCACGTTGGGATGGTAGTCTGTAAGGAGGCTGAAATCTTGAACCTCGCCGAAAAAAAAATATTCGCGTCTGAAGGATTAGAAATAACTGTGGCACACTTGCTTAAAGCATAAATGTTTCTTGTTTTTTATGTGATAGCAACTGTTGACAGGAGTCTATAAAGTAAACAGAACTATGGATGAAGTGACAGTACTTACCTTTGCCAGGTTCGCGTCCCAAACATCGCAGTTTATCCTCTGCTGAGCTGCTCCCTTTCCGGTCGGGATCGTTTGTTATAATCTCCCACGTTTGTATATTGCCGTCACCTGCAACAAATTATCGGAACGTTATATTTACAATTGTACATGTTGATATCATATAATATAGAACCCTTATTACTGGTTTAGGCTCACTGCCATCATCACGTACCACAAAAAATATTCTGATACAAAGATTATCGTCGAATAATCTAAGCACATGGGCACATAAAAAGTACCGGCAACGGTCTAGGGCACCTATTCTTATACAAACATCTCCAGTAGAATGCAAACGCGCTGCGGTAAATGAGTGATGAATATCATAAATTAAGTAGTTACACACTCAAAGCGCACGGAAATTAATTAGAAAAGCAGGAGTGTGACAATAAGGATAAATAAACAAAATAACCTAGGAATACATAAAAAGATAACACTCTTACTTAGCATCCATGTATACTAGTCATAAAGATCATCTTAAACAGGTAAATAGTGTCTAACAATGAACTAAAAAATGTTGGAATAAAATCCATATTTAAAATCTGCATAAAACATATACAAAGTAAAAGACTATTACGGGAAAATTAACTGCCATGAAAATGTAAATAATACAACGTTGTGTGAAAGCTCGAATAGAAGCTGTAAAAAGTAATGTTCAGTAGTACCTACTAACAGAAAAAATTAAACAATGCCAATGCAAATAAACCGTAACCTTACGTAATGAAGGTGACTGAAACAATAATTAATTAGTAAAAGACCCAATAGTCGCTAGTGTATTCGGAGGAGAATCCACCCAGTGCTCCTCCAGCCTCTCTGTAAGCTGTTTGGTCTGCTGTGGAGTGGCTAGTGGAAGGAAGCCCCCAGTCTCCACGCCACCACTGCCTCGAGTGTAAGGTCGTCGCCTGCCAAGCCAATGTGGTGGGTGATGCTGTTCGTACCAGTAACTTCCTGAGTACATCAAACTCAAGCTGTTCTTTGAGCAATAGACACAGTTGCCGTTTTCTAGGCACAGTTGCCGTTTTCTGTGGGTGTAGATCTTCATTTCCTAATTTAAATTCAATAAATGTTCTTTGGGTAGCCTATGTAACGGTTTCATATATACTACTGACCGTTAAAATTGCTACACCAAAAAGAAATGCATATGATAAACGGGTATTCATTGGACAAATATATTATACTAGAACTGACATGTGATTACATTTTCACGCAATTTGGGTGCATAGATCCTGAGAAATCAGTACCCACAACAACCACATCTGGCCGTAATAACGGCCTTGATACGCCTGGGCATTGAGTCAAACAGAGTTTGGATGGCATGTACAGGTACAGCTGCCCACGCAGCTTCAACACGATACCACAGTTCATCAAGAGTAGTGAGTGGCGTATTGTGACGAGCCAGTTGCTCGGCCACCATTGACCAGACGTTTTCAGTTGGTGAGAGATCTGGAGAATGCGCTGGCCAGGGCCGCAGTGGAACATTTTCTGTGTCCAGAAAGGCCCGTATAGGACCTGCAACATGCGGTCGTGCATTATCCTGTTGAAATGGAAGGTTTCGCAGGGAGCGAATGAAGGGTAGAGTCACGGGTCCTAACACATCAGAAATGTAACGTCCACTGTTCAAAGTGCCGTCAGTGCGAATAAGAGGTGACCGAGACGTGTAACCAACGGCACCCCATACCATCACGCCTGGTGATAAGCCAGTATGACGATGACGAATGCACGCTTCCAATGTGCGTTCACCTCGATGTCGCCAAACACGGATGCGACCATAATGATGCCGTAAACAGAGCCTGGATCATCCGAAACAATGACGTTTTGCCATTCGTGCACCCAGTTTCGTCGTTGAGTACAACATCGCATGCGCTCCTGTCTGTGATGCAGCGCCAAGGGTAACCGCAGCCATGGTCTCCGAGCTGATAGTCCATGCTGCTGCAAACGTCGTCGAACTGCTCGTGCAGATGGTTGTTGTCTTGAAAACGTCCCCATCTGTTGACTCAGGGATCGAGACGTGGCTGCGCGATCCGTTACAGCCATGCAGATAAGATGCCTGCCATCTCGAGCTGCTAGTGATACGAGGCCGTTGGGATCCAGCACGGCGTTCCGTATTACCCTCATGAACCCACCGATTCCATATTCTGCTAACAGTCATTGGATCTCGACCAACGCGGGCAGCGATGTCGCGGTACGATAAACCGCAATCACGATAGGCTACAATCCAACCTTTATCAAAGTCGGAAACGTGATGGTACGCATTTCTCCTCCTTACACGAGGCATCACAACAACGTTTCACCAGGCAACGCCGGTCAACTGCTGTTTGTGTATGAGAAATCGGTTGGAAACTATCCTCATGTCAGCATGTTGTAGGTGTCGCCACCGGCGCCAACCTTGTGTGAATGCTCTGAAAAGCTAATCATTTGCATATCACAGTGTCTTCTTCCTGTTGGTTAAATTTCGCGTCTTTAGTATGTGATTTTCGTGGTGTAGCAATTTTAATGGCCAGTAGTGTATTCGTGAAGAAACGCAACACGTTTATAATGCTTGAGGCTGTGTATTCGCCGTTCTTAAAAATCTTGTTGTAAGGACCAACTGCCTTCTTCTTGTGATGTATTTTTGACCTTAGCTTGTTAAACAAGTTCGTTTCATCACGGGCATTATATCCGTTTGCCCTGGTGAGTTGTTCAATACCGTCCGATTTTTTCCACTTTGCCGTTACGGCTGTGAAACGGCCGGAATGACTGGTATACATTGCTGCTAAGAATGTTATCTTTTTATGTATTCCTAGATTTTACCGTATATTTAGACTCATCGTTACATTACTGTTTTTCTGTTTTTCCTAATTTCTGCTCTGGACAGGTCTGATGATGGCTTTAAGCCTAAACCGGTGATGTAAGTTGTGTAACATACGTCATCAAATACGACGTTTATAAAAAATAAAAAAAAATGTTTTAAATAAGGTAGTGGACTGCTCCGGAGACTTTATGTCTCCAATGGATACTTTTTTGCCAAGAGTGGCTGTAAGAAACGCAAAACTGTTCCTTTAAATGAAAATAAACATAATGAATGATGTTATGAAAGTCAGGTATAACGAGTTCTGCTTAGAAGAAGGGATTATTCCTAAATAAGTTAATGTCAATATTAATATGCACGAAATAGTGAAATTTTCTGGATAAAGACAGATTAGTGCAGTGTACCAACGTAAGGAAATACGTGATCAGGAAGCAATGAGAACATATTAGTTTTTACGTATCAGTACGTTAATATCGCCATTATACTATTCATGCATTTTTAAAGGAGTTAAAAATGCGGCAACTAAAGAAAAAAAAGATATCACAATAAGACACAAGAAGAAAAACTTCACAAAAGTCTAACGGAATAATAGAAAGCAGGAAGTTAAACATCAATTTTTGGCAGGAGTAGTCAGTCTCACCAACATTAAAATATTGAAGTCGATCTTCTGCATGAGGATCTATATTTTAATATTACCACAAAGCCGACCCAAGTGGCCGAGCGGTTCTAGGCGCTAGAGTCTGGAACAGCACGACTGCTACGGTCGCAGGTTCGAATCCTGCCTCGGGAATGGATGTGTGTGATGTCCTTAGGTTAGTTAGGTTTAAGTAGTTCTAAGTTCTAGGGGTCTGATGACCTCAGAAGTTAAATCCCATAGTGCTCAGAGCCATTTGAACCATTACCACAAAATTGAACCTTTGCGTAGTTAAAACACCATTACAAGTGTCGAAATTTCCTGTAACATAACCACACTGATTAAAGTTGAACAAACTGGTGTAGCACTAAATGTTAACAAAGCCATTTCCATGCTAGTCGCTACGAACATAGTAATGCTAGAAATATACAGGTACTTAAAATGTAAATTATAAATTAGAAATGCACAGAGCTGTAGTCACGAAAATGGACAAGAGGAATTTACAGTAGTGACTACTTGCAGAACAATGAAAAATTCTTGGCACATAATGACATAGTTGATATCAAGAAAAATTTTGTAAATGAATTTAAATCACAATTATGGAAAACGGTAGTTGTTTGCTTCCACGTGGAAGATAGATATTCAAAATGTTGACTATACCCATTCCAGAGCTGTGGCTGCAAATTAAATTACACAACACAGGTGACACAGTTAGACCAGTTGTTGACAACATGCCATTTACTAATTACAGAATGAAACGAGATTTGAAAGACTGATAGCAGCATATACTTACAAACTAACCTGTAATGTCAAACACAGTCATGAATTTGCGAACGGTATTAACGACTTAAAGCTTCTACGGCTGCTTCACTGTCAGTTTAATTCTTCTAGGTATGTGATCGCATTTTCATTGTTGCAAATGGCCTTTGTGACACGAGGAAGTATTTGAGACTGGGTGATTGGCTTTGACCGCATGCTGCGTTTAGTTTGTTTGTGCTTCACAATGTCAACTACGGGCGAATGCACCTCTGACCGGGGTTGAGAGGGGTGTGTTGGCCACTGGCGTGTGGCGGCTCTCTGCGTTCCATGTAGCTGACCACAGTCCGACGGAGCCATGTGCTCCTATAATAACTGAAATCAGTGAATGTGACATCAGTCTGCCACTAGTGCAAACAATGGCTTCTTTTACACTGAAGCGCCAAAGAAACTGTTATAGGCATGCGTATTCAAATACACATATATGTAAACAGGCAGAATAATGCGCTGCGGTCGGCAACACCAATGTAAGACCACAAGTGTCTGGCGCAGTTGTTAGATCGGTTACTGCTGCTATAATGGCACGTTATCAAGATTTAAGTGAGTCTGAAAGTGGTGTTATAGTCGGCGCATGAGCGATGGGACACAGCATCTCCGAGGTAGCGATGGAGTGGGGATCTTCCCGTACGACCAATTCACGAGTGTACCTTCAGTATCAGAAACCCTGTAAAACACCAAATCTCTGACAGCAATGGAGCTGGAAAAAGATCCTGCAGTAACCGGACCAACGACGACTGGAGAGAATCATTCAACGTGACAGGAGTGCAACCCTACTGCAAACTGGTGAAGATTTCAATAGCGAGCCATCAAGTGTCAGCGTGGAAACCATTCAACGAAATATAATCGATACGGGCTTTCAGAGCCGAAGGCCCACTCATGTACCCTTGATTACTGCACGACACAAAGCTTTATTCGTCGCCTCGGCCCGTCAACACAAACATTGGAGTGATAATGACTGGAAACGTGTTGCCTGGTCGTACGAATCCCGTTTCAAATTGTATCGAGCGGATGGACGTGTGCGGGTATGGAGACAACCTCATGAATTTATTGACTCTGCATGTCAACAGGGGACTGTTCAAGCTGGTGGAGGCTATGTAATGGTGTGGGCCGCGTGAAGTTGGAGTGATATGCGACCCCTGATACTTCTTGATTCAACTTAGACCGGTGATACGTGGGTAAGCATCCTGTCTGATCACATAGATCCATTCATGTGCATCGTGCATTCCGACGGACTTGGGCAATTCCAGCAGGACAGTGTGGCACCCCACGCGCCCAGAATTGCTACTGGGTGGCTCTAGGAACACTCTTCCGAGTGTAAACATTTCCGCTGGCCACCAAACTCTCCCGACATGATCATTGTTGAGCATATCTGGGATGTCTTGCAACGTGCTGTTCAGAAGAAATCTCCACTCCCTCGTACTCTTACGGATCTATGGACAGCGCAGCTGGATACATGGTGTTTATTCCCTTCAGCACTACTTCGGACATCATTCGAGTCCACGCCGCGTTGTGATGCTGCACTTCTGCGTGGTCGCGGGGGCCCTACACGACATTAGGCAGATTTGCTGGTTTCTTTGGCTCTTCAGTGTATGTTGATCGCGTTTGAGCATCCACAGCACAAACTGTAATAGATACAATGAAGCATGAAAAGTCAAATTAAGAAGGGGAGTAGCAATATTTCTTCAGTGTGCAGATAATAATTACACTCCTGGAAATTGAAATAAGAACACCGTGAATTCATTGTCCCAGGAAGGGGAAACTTTATTGACACATTCCTGGGGTCAGATACATCACATGATCACACTGACAGAACCACAGGCACATAGACACAGGCAACAGAGCATGCACAATGTCGGCACTAGTACAGTGTATGTCCACCTTTCGCAGCAATGCAGGCTGCTATTCTCCCATGGAGACGATCGTAGAGATCCTGGATGTAGTCCTGTGGAACGGCTTGTCATGCCATTTCCACATGGCGCCTCAGTTGGACCAGCGTTCGTGCTGGACGTGCAGACCGCGTGAGACGACGCTTCATCCAGTCCCAAACATGCTCAATGGGGGACAGATCCGGAGATCTTGCTGGCCAGGGTAGTTGACTTACACCTTCTAGAGCACGTTGGGTGGCACGGGATACATGCGGACGTGAATTGTCCTGTTGGAACAGCAAGTTCCCTTGCCGGTCTAGGAATGGTAGAACGATGGGTTCGATGACGGTTTGGATGTACCGTGCACTATTCAGTGTCCCCTCGACGATCACCAGTGGTGTACGGCCAGTGTAGGAGATCGCTCTCCACACCATGATGCCGGGTGTTGGCCCTGTGTGCCTCGGTCGTATGCAGTCCTGATTGTGGCGCTCACCTGCACGGCGCCAAACACGCATACGACCATCATTGGCACCAAGGCAGAAGCGACTCTCATCGCTGAAGACGACACGTCTCCATTCGTCCCTCCATTCACGCCTGTCGCGACACCACTGGAGGCGGGCTGCATGATGTTGGGGCGTGAGCGGAAGACGGCCTAACGGTGTGCGGGACCGTAGCCCAGCTTCATGGAGACGGTTGCGAATGGTCCTCGCCGATACCCCAGGAGCAACAGTGTCCCTAATTTGCTGGGAAGTGGCGGTGCGGTCCCCTACGGCACTGCGTAGGATCCTACAGTCTTGGCGTGCATCCGTGCGTCGCTGCGGTCCGGTCCCAGGTCGACGGGCACGTGCACCTTCCGCCGACCACTGGCGACAACTTCGATGTACTGTGGAGACCTCACGCCCCACGTGTTGAGCAATTCGGCGGTACGTCCACCCGGCCTCCCGCTTGCCCACTATACGCCCTCGCTCAAAGTCCGTCAACTGCACATACGGTTCCCGTCCACGCTGTCGCGGCATGCTACCAGTGTTAAAGACTGCGATGGAGCTCCGTATGCCACGGCAAACTGGCTGACACTGACGGTGGCGGTGCACAAATGCCGCGCAGCTAGCGCCATTCGACGGCCAACACCGCGGTTCCTGGTGTGTCTGCTGTGCCGTGCGTGTGATCATTGCTTGTACAGCCCTCTCGCAGTGTCCGGAGCAAGTATGGTGGGTCTGACACACCGGTGTCAATGTGTTCTTTTTTCCATTTCCAGGAGTGTATAATGAATGTATGTGCTAAGATAGAGCGCCAAAAATGTTTTAATATATAATAGTAATACAGTATGTCTCTAATACCCTCTTATCTTATGTAAAATCATATAATTTAAGATCTGAAGGAGAGGCGTATTCAAATTATAGCTGTCAGTGATATACATCATTTGAGGTACATGTTTTGTAACAAATATTTAAATCGTGAGACATAATTTAATTGAAATTAATTTAAAAGTAATATAAAATATGATGCAAGACACATACACATCAGCAACGCAGTATGTAATATGGCAGACTTTGTTACACACCAACATTTGTTTCATAAGGTTTACATTTTTATTGCATTAATTGTTTTGGCAATAACTGAATAGTGAATCTGAATAGGTCGATAGAAAGAGGAGGAAATATGCGTAATTCTTGTAATATTTTATGGCACAGATCATATGAACTGATTTTAAGCAGGGGAATGAAGTTTTTTAGTTATTTGACTTTAAATTTTGGGCAAACTACCGCACGCAGAACTAAGTACAAAAATCACTCTTGATTAGGATTTTGGTGGCCAGCTAGTGGCGCAATCGTATTCTGAATATCATTCATGTACCAAAAGTTGTGAATTAGACTGCTGAAACTACAAGTGCATTCAGTGACGTAGGGGTAAAATTGGATAACGGACAAAATATACGATTGGTTCCAGGCTGCACCACAAAGTTGTCAACAACAAGAACAAAAATTTTGAATCGAGGTTCTACAAGATCAGCTGTGAAATCTTTCATATTACTCTCACTGAGAGGAATTCGAAGATTTAATTCAAGAAGCGCACGTAAAGCAAACAGAAGAATGCATTTGTTACACATTTCGATAAGGGAAAGCATGTAACAGAAAATACAAAGAATAATCTGAAATTGTGACATGCGACATTGAAAGGAAAAAATGGAGAATTATTGAATCTATTAGAGGAAATGTGAGATCAACAGCCACCGAAAATCAGGTCTATAGCTCAATGAACAGCATTACATTAGATTAGATTAGATTAGTACTTGTTCCATAGATCATGAATACGACACTTCGTAATGATGTGTCTATACAGGATATTACATTACACAAAATACTACATGACATTCAATTTTCTTTTTTTTTTTGGTGGGGGTTGGGAAATTACCCATTTACTATATCCAAAAATTCATCTAATGAGTAGAAGGAGTTGCCATTAAGAAATTCTTTTAATTTCATTTTAAATGCTATATGGCTATCTATCAGACTTTTGATGCTATTAGGTAAGTGACCAAAGACTTTTGTGGCAGCGTAATTTAACCCCTTCTGCGCCAAAGTTAGATTTAACCTTGAGTAGTGAAGATCATCCTTTCTCGTAGTGTTGTAGCCATGTACACTGATATTACTTTTGAATTCGTTCGGATTGTTAATAACAAATTTAATAAGTGAATATATATATATATATATATATATATATATATATATATATATATATTGTGAGGCTACAGTGAAGATTTCTAGCTCTTTGAATAAGTGCCTGCAGGATGATCTTGGATGAGCTTCAGCAATTATTCTGATTACTCGCTTTTGTGCAATGAACACCCTTTTACTCAATGATGAGTTATCCCAGAATATAATGCCATACGAAAACAGAGAATGAAAATAGGCGTGGTAAACTAATTTACTCAGATGTATGTCGCCATAATTTGCAATGACTCTAATAGCATAAGTAGCTGAACTCCAACGTTTCAGCAGATCTTCAGTGTGTTTTTTCCAGTTCAACCCCTCATCAATGCATACACCTAACTCAAATGCCCGCTCCGATGTTTCAGGAACTTAAGATATGATCAGCTTCACCCGCCGCATTGGATCGGCGGGCAGCGGTACACACGAGGCAGCGGTGGCATGGAGACTCGGGTTTCTTTCGCTAGCGGCTTCACAGGAAAACGAAACATCCTACAGGGAGACTGAGGGGCTCTAGCTGCTTCCTGCTCTGCTAGCCACGCGAACTCCTGTACTTCCACCTGCCGCCGCCGACGTGGTCTCTTGTGGGCCGACGTTCTCCTGTTTCCCTGCTACGGCGCAGAGGCTTACATGGGGCAGATACTACCGATAACTGAGCGCCGAGGGTGTTGCACACACACACGGCACATTTATCTTACTAAATTCCAATTTATTTCATTCTTAAATCCATTCAGCCAATGGCCTTGCCGCAGTGGTAACACCGATTCTCTCCAGATAACTGAAGTTAGCGCTGTCGGGCTTGGCTAGCACTTGGATGGGTGACAGATGAGTCTACAGAGAGCTGTTGGCAAGTGGAGTGCACTCACACCTTGTGAGGCAAATTGAGGAGCTACTTCACTCAGAAGTAGCGGCTCCGGTTTCCCCCTTTCAGTGGGTTTTAAAAATAGTGATAGTCAGTGTCCTATCATTCGTGAGTTCTTTAGACCTAGAGAAACGGAAGGTTCCCAATGACTGGAAAAGAGCACAGGTAGCCCCAGTTTTCAAGAAGGGTCGTCGAGCAGATGCGCAAAACTGTAGGCCTATATCTCTGACATCGACCTGTTGTAGAATTTTAGAACATGTTTTTCGCTCACGTATCATGTCATTTCTGGAAACCCAGAATCTACTCTGTAGGAATCAACATGGATTCCGGAAACAGCGATCGTGTGAGACCCAACTCGCTTTATTTGTTCATGAGACCCAAAAAATATTAGATACAGGCTCCCAGGTAGATGCCATTTTCCTTGACTTCCGGACGGCGTTCGATACAGTTCTGCACTGTCGCCTGATAAACGAAGTAATATAGGAATATCAGACCAGCTGTATGGCTGGATTGAAGAGTTTTTAGCAAACAGAACACAACATGTTGTTCTCAATGGAGAGACGTCTACAGATGTTAAAGTAACCTCTGGCGTGCCACAGGGGAGCGTTGTGGGACCATTGCTTTTCACAATATATATACATGACCTAGTAGATGGTGTCGGAAGTTCCATGCGGCTTTTCTCGGATGATGCTGTAGTATACAGAGAAGTTGCAGCATTAGAAAATTGCAGCGAAGTGCAGGAAGATCTGCAGCAGATAGACACTTGGTGCAGGGAGTGGCAACTGAGCCTTAACATATACAAATTTAATGTTTTGCGAATACATAGAAAGAAGCATCCTTTATTTTCTGACTATAAGATAGCGGAACACACACTGGTAACAGTTACTTCTGTAAAAGATCTGGGAGTGTGCGTACGGAACGATTTGAAGTGGAATGATCATATAAAATTAATTGTTGGTAAGTCGGGTGCCAGGTTGAGATTCATTGGGAGAGTCCTTAGAAAATGTAGTCCATCAACAAAGGAGGTGGCTTACAAAACACTTGTTCGACCTATACTTGAGTATTGCTCATCAGTGTGGGATCCGTATCAGGTAGGGTTAACAGAGGAGATAGAGAAGATCCAAAGAAGAGGGGCGCGTTTCGTCACAGGGTTATTTGGTAAGGTGAAGGCGTTACGGAGATGTTTAGCAAACTCGAGTGGCAAACTCTGCAAGAGAGGCGTTCTGCATCGCGGTGTAGCTTGCTGTCCAGGTTTCGAGAGGGTACGTTTCTGGATGAGGTATCTAATATATTGCTTCCCCCTACTTATACCTACCGAGGAGATGACGAATGTAAAATTAGAGAGATTCGAGCGCGCACGGAGGCTTTCCGGCAGTCGTTCTTCCCGCGAACCATACGCGACTGGAACAGGAAAGGGAGGTAATGACAGTCGCAAATAAAGTGCCCTCCGCCACACGCCGTTGGGTTCCTTTCGGAGTATAAATGTAGATGTAGATGTAGACCTACTTCTTCTCTGCTGATTGTAATTCGCTTCATACATTGCCCTCCTTATGCATCATCTTCTGATCTGCCGCTGGTGAGATGTGTTATCATCTGCCGCAGTGGTCGAGCGGTTTTAGGCGCTTCAGTCCGGAAATGCGCTGCTGCTACGGTCGCAGGTTCGAATCCTGCCTCGAGCATGGATGTGTGTGATGTGCTTAGGTTAGATAGGTTTAAGTAGTTCTAATTCTAGAGGACTGATGACCTCAGATGTGAAGTCCTACAGAGCTTAGAGCCATTTCAACCATTTGATATCACCTGCCACTGACGTAACGCAAAGCCACCATATGTTACCACGTCTTGAACATGGTGTCTGCTGCATCTGATGCTGTTACCACACGAGGCCATTGCCTGCTGCCATGACTTTTAGCAAACTCGGACCTTCGTGGATCACCCTCGACGTGCAATTACGTGACGTATGTGCCACGTGCTATATGCACTACCTGGACATGACCTATTGCCTCTTCCTACTGCCGATGCACTGAGAATATCTACAGTAGTACTTCAGACTGATGCGAGTCGTTCACGGACCGCCCTCGAGGAGAAGCGACGCTATGCATGTACCCAATGTTGCGTTATTTACCCGTACACGTCACTACCGATGTCGCGCTGCGGAGTGTACACTAACACTGCCGCTCCTGGCTTGTGCCGGTACTGCAAAGCGACGCTGGGGCACTTGATGCCTCTGCTGTATTTGCGTTTCCCCGTTCACGACTACAAACGGGCTATTATAAACTACTGACCATTAAAATTGCTACACCAAGAAGAAATGCAGATGATAAACGGGTATTCATTGGACAAGTATATTACACTAGAACTGACATGTGATTACATTTCCACGCAATTTGGGTGCATAGATCCTGAGAAATCAGTACCCAGAACAACCACCTCAGGCCGTAATAACGGCCTTGATAAGCCTGGATGGCGTGTACAGGTACAGCTGCCCACGCAGCTTCAACACGATACCACAGTTCATCAAGAGTAGTGACTGTCATATTGTGACGAGCCAGTTGCTCGGCCACCATTGACCAAACGTTTCCGATTGGTAAGAGATCTGGAGAATGTGCTGGCCAGGGCAGCATTCGAACATTTTCTGTATGCAGAAAGGCCCGTACAGGACCTGCAACATGTGGCCGTGCATTATACTGCTGAAATGTAGGGTTTCGCAGGGATCGAATGAAGTGTAGAGCCACGGGTCGTAACACATCTGAAATGTAACGTCCACTGTTCAACGTGCCCTCACTGCGAACAAGATGTGACCGAGACGTTTCACCAATGGCACCCCATACCATCACGCCGGGTGATAAGCCAGTATGGCGATGACGAATACACGCTTCCAATGTGCGTTCACCTCGATGTCGCCAAACACGGATGCGACCATAATGATGCTGTAAACAGAACCTGGATTCATCAGAAAAAAGACGTTTTACCATTCGTGCACCCATGTTCGCCGTTGTGTACACCATCGCAGGTGCTCCTGTCCGTGATGCAGCGCCAAAGGTAACCGCAACTATGGTCTCCGAGCCGATAGTCCATTCTGCTGCAAACGTCGTCGAACTGCTCGTGCAGATGGCTGTTGTCTTGCAAAGGTCCTCATCTGTTGACTCAGGGATCGAGACGTGGCTGCACGATCCGTTACAGCCATGCGGATAAGATGCCTGTCATCTCGACGGAAAGTGATACGAGACCGTTGGGATCCATCACGGCCTTCCGTATTACCCTCCTGAGCCCACCGATTCCATATTCTGCTAACAGTCATTGGATCTCGACCAACGTGAGCAGTAATGTAGCGACACTATGAACAGCAATCGCGATAGGCTACATCTGACCTTTATCAAAGTCGGAAACGTGATGGTACGCATTTCTCCTCCTTATACGAGGCATCACAACAACGTTTCACCAGGCAACGCCGGTCATCTGCTGTTTGTGTGTGAGAAATCGGTCGGAAACTTCCCCCATGTCAGCACGTTGTAGGTGTCGCCACCGGCGCCAACCTTGTGCGAATGCTCTGAAAAGCTAATCATTTGCATATTACAGCATCTTCTTCCTGTCTGTTAAATTTCCCGTATGTAGCACGTCATCTTCGTAGTGCAGCAATTTTAATGGCCAGTAGTGCACTTAACTTCCACAACTGCACTGTTCATATGCTAATACTGCCCAATGTAAAGCCCTTGAGCCTTCACACTTACTGCTATTCTACAACAGACATAAGGGCCTGGATCGTTCTTTAGGACATCCAGTCCCGAATGAAAAATTTCCCAACGATCAATCGTAAGTAAAGTCCCATGCCGGGCAGGAACTTGCACAATTACCAGCTCAAGTCCGGCTGAGAAATCTCATTTGCAAGAGAGATCGCAAACGAGGATCCATCTTTTGTAATGCAATCGTCATTACTTCCGTGTGTTGCCTGCGAGCTAAGTCAGAAAGTATGGCCTTTAGAAGCAGTATCTGGACGCTGCAGGACCTGAAAAGTAGTAACAATGTGGGCATATTCAGAATCTTGGCTACTCACTGGTTCGACTTCGTGTTTTTTAGGGGGTAGACAAACACAATGCTTTAATGATTATGTATCTACATACGTAATCATTCGTCGGCGTAGTAATTTATAGGCAAATAATGGAACAATTAGTATTATAAATGGAATGAATAAATACTGTTGAACAACACAACAGAATTAATAAATTAGTCATAGGAATGTTTACCAACGTATATCACATATCAAGAAAAAGCTGCCTTCTATCAGGGTGGGCTTAAATAAACGTTAATAACTAATTAAGAAATGGAAGCAATAGACAGTAAACAATGCAACACGTGCTTGCAGTATTTAATTTCTGTTGCAGTAACTATCAAAACTGTCAGCAGACAATGTATGTTAGGAGGCACTATTCCTTTACTAACATCGACATCCAATATTTTTTATTATTCCAGGTAATCGCAGCAAAAACAGCAATTTAGTCTACTGACACAAACTGCAATAAAATGTTCGTAGTTCATGACTAACTCGATTCTCGAAAGTACACAATGTGATCAAAAGTAGCCGGGCACCCCTAAAAACATACGTTTTTCGTATTAGGTGCATTGTGCTGCCAGGTATTCCACGTCAGCGACCTCAGTAGTCATTAGACATCGTGAGAGAGTAGAATGGGGCGTTCCGTGGAACTCACGGACTTCGAACGTGGTCAGGTGATTGGATGTCACTTGTGTCATACTTCTCTACGCGAGATTTCCACACTCCTAAACATCCCTAGGCCCACTGTTTCCGATGTGATAGTGACGTGGGAACGTGAAGGGACACGTATGGCACAAAAGCGTACACTCTGACCTCGTCTGTTGACTGACAGAGACTGCCGACAGTCGAAGAGGGCGTAATGTGTAATGGGCTGACATCTATCCTGACCATGACACAAGAATTCCAGACTGCATCAGGATCCACTGCAAGTACTATGACAGTTAGGTAGAAGGTGAGAAAACATGGATTTCACAGTCGAGCGGCTGTTCATAAGCCACACATCACGCCGGTAAATACCAAGCGACGCCTAACTTGGTGTAAGAACCGTAAACATTGGGCGACTGAACAATGGTAAAACGTTTTTCGGAGTGACGAATCACGGTACACAATGTGGCGATCTGATGGCAGGGTGTGGGTATGGCGAATGCCCAGTGAACGTCATCTAATTCGAAGTCGGTGGTGTTATGGTATGATCGTGTCTTTCATGGAGGCGATTCACATCCCTTATTGTTTTACGTGGCACTGCACCCAGAAAAAAGTTAAAGTGTTAACCCACATGGCCATATCACTGCACATACGCACACATTCTCATTTTGTGACGGCTCATGCCCTAAACAGTACAGTACTACTGAAGATATTAACGAAGTATTTGTCATGTTCAGATATGCTGTTTTCATACCACAAGATCTATACAAAATGCAAAAAATCACAATACAAAAAAACAATTAGTGCTGAATAATGAAATTAAGGGAATACATTTGTCTACGTAACATACTTAAAAGGTTCCGGAAAGGCTCAAAATCATGAAAAGTTCAATTTTTACTTTTTTGCGTTTTCTGAATCTGCAGACTATTACCTTTTAATAGATATATAATTTATTCAATTCCAAAGACTACAACTATTTTTAAATTTTTTTTTTGAAATGTGTTCTACATGGGCGTGACCCACTGTGGCGCTGTTAAACTGCTGTCAAATGGTGTTATTATTAACGTCTGTGTTCATCAGGTACATTTTAGTGATGTGAGATAAAGTATGTGTCGTGGCTAACCTGTGATGGTTCAATATATATCGCTGGTGTGATTGTCGATTGTTTCATGTTTATGTACTTATCGTTATCTCGAAAATATTCGTAATTAATTCTTTTTCTTGAGTCTCTGTTTTGTTGAAGTATAATAATGAGTAAAAGTAAAGTTATTAGAAATCCTCTGAAGGCTTTTAAGAAAAGGAGAAATGTTGGAAAGCCAAAGGTATGTGTTATTACTGTAAACAATAAAGACGATAACCAAGTGAGTGTACCTAACCTCTCAAGCACACCTGCCCATAGCAGTCAAAGTGGGAAAGAAAATACTTCACAGAAGAAGCTTGGTTCAATGAGTGAAAACTATGAATGTTTTATGGGCGAATCGGATGTGAATGAAATATTTGATATGTCGGTTCTCAAAGGAATTTTTTCAAACTGTGTAAGATGTATTAATTGTAGTGAAGTTGGTCTGGAACTCTCCATAATAAAGCACGTAGGACTTGCTAGTGAAATACAACTGAAATGTGATAAGTGTTCATACATGACCACCTTTTGGAACAGTGTTGCAGTAACTGCAACTGAAGAAAATGGTAGGAAAATCTACTAACACAACGACGAGCGATGCTTGCTTTAGACAAGGAACGCCTTCGGGCTGCAGACAGGGCTGTAAAGAGTCTAGAAATACAAGCAAGAGTAAACAGGAGGAGGAACAAGAGGAAGCTGGAGGAGGAGTTTGCAGAGGATGAAGATAATCCATCCTATGGACCTGGAATGCACTAAAAAGTTAATCCAATCTTTGTCGCTCGATTCCTAAAACTTTTATTTTCTCATACTAATTACATGTTTTCTAAGGATCTTCCAAACATACACTCCTGGAAATGGAAAAGAGAACACATTGACACCGGTGTGTCAGACCCACCATACTTGCTCCGGACACTGCGAGAGGGCTGTACAAGCAATGATCACACGCACGGCACAGCGGACACACCAGGAACCGCGGTGTTGGCCGTCGAATGGCGCTAGCTGCGCAGCATTTGTGCACCGCCGCCGTCAGTGTCAGCCAGTTTTCCGTGGCATACGGAGCTCCATCGCAGTCTTTAACACTGGTAGCATGCCGCGACCGCGTGGACGTGAACCGTATGTGCAGTTGACGGACTTTGAGCGAGGACGTATAGTGGGCATGCGGGAGGCCGGGTGGACGTACCGCCGAATTGCTCAACACGTGGGGCGTGAGGTCTCCACAGTACATCGATGTTGTCGCCAGTGGTCGGCGGAAGGTGCACGTGCCCGTCGACCTAGGACCGGACCGCAGCGACGCACGGATGCACGCCAAGACCGTAGGATCCTACGCAGTGCCGTAGGGGACCGCACCTCCACTTCCCAGCAAATTAGGGACACTGTTGCTCCTGGGGTATCGGCGAGGACCATTCGCAACCGTCTCCATGAAGCTGGGCTACGGTCCCGCACACCGTTAGGCCGTCTTCCGCTCACGCCCCAACATCGTGCAGCCCGCCTCCAGTGGTGTCGCGACAGGCGTGAATGGAGGGACGAATGGAGACGTGTCGTCTTCAGCGATGAGAGTCGCGTCTGCCTTGGTGCCAATGATGGTCGTATGCGTGTTTGGCGCCGTGCAGGTGAGCGCCACAATCAAGACTGCATACGACCGAGGCACACAGGGCCAACACCCGGCATCATGGTGTGGGGAGCGATCTCCTACACTGGCCGTACACCACTGGTGATCGTCGAGGGGACACTGAATAGTGCACGGTACATCCAAACCGTCATCGAACCCATCGTTCTACCATTCCTAGACCGGCAAGGGAACTTGC
Source organism: Schistocerca americana (assembly GCF_021461395.2). Classification (NCBI taxonomy): domain Eukaryota; kingdom Metazoa; phylum Arthropoda; class Insecta; order Orthoptera; family Acrididae; genus Schistocerca; species Schistocerca americana. Next base: position 438,664,703 of record NC_060126.1, on the reverse strand, counting down.
TGTTCCAACAGGACAATGCACGTCCGCATGTATCCCGTGCCACCCAACGTGCTCTAGAAGGTGTAAGTCAACTACCCTGGCCAGCAAGATCTCCGGATCTGTCCCCCATTGAGCATGTTTGGGACTGGATGAAGCGTCGTCTCACGCGGTCTGCACGTCCAGCACGAACGCTGGTCCAACTGAGGCGCCAGGTGGAAATGGCATGGCAAGCCGTTCCACAGGACTACATCCAGCATCTCTACGATCGTCTCCATGGGAGAATAGCAGCCTGCATTGCTGCGAGAGGTGGATATACACTGTACTAGTGCCGACATTGTGCATGCTCTGTTGCCTGTGTCTATGTGCCTGTGGTTCTGTCAGTGTGATCATGTGATGTATCTGACCCCAGGAATGTGTCAATAAAGTTTCCCCTTCCTGGGACAATGAATTCACGGTGTTCTTATTTCAATTTCCAGGAGTGTATTTGTTTCAAACTTTCAGTAAATGTTACACAGTACCTTCTGCATAATTTAACACAGCCTTTTTCCAAAAAACTGTATATTTTTGAATATATAAATAAAAAATTGCAAAAAAATGTTGTGAATTTTCATTTCAATTGAAAAAAAATCATCTTTAATAACTGAACTAAAATTTTGTAAAATCCCTGTGTTAAGTTGTAGCCCATATTCCAATAAATAATCTGTAAAATGTTCAACTTCCTACCTCATATACTTTGTGAGGAAATATGTAATTTATAAGCGTTATTTTAACATTGCAAGTATAGGGCGTTCCGGAGCCGCTTAAGTGATTAACATTGCAAAATCACAGGTTAATGTAAGCGGCAGATAAGGCATGGCAAATGTGAAATGCTGCTACATTACCAACCAGTGTATCCGCCAGAATGTTGAAAGAAAGCTTGCAGACGTGCATGTATTGAGTTGTACAGGTGCCGGGATATTAGCTTGTGAGCTTGAGGTCCATTACCTGTTGCATACTGTCGATCAGTGCAGGGAATGGATAATGCTATTTGTGGATGACACAGAAGTTGTCGTGCGATGATGTCTCGTATGTGCACGAATGGTGACAGATCTGGTGATGGAGCATTCCAAAGCAACGTATCGACACCCTGTAGAGTATGTTGGGTCACAACAGTGGTATGTGAGCTGGCCTTATCCTGTTAGAAGTCACCCCCTGGAATACTGTTCATGACGGCAGCACAACAGGTCGGATCACCTGACTTTTGCAGTCGGGTTGGGTGGGTGGGGGGGGGGGGGGAGGGGAGGGGGAGGGATAACCACGAGAGTGCGCCTGCTGTCATGTGAAATCACAACCGACAGTCTAGGTGTAGACCTAGCGCATCTAGCACGTAAACAAGTTGACTGCTGGCACTCACAGAAAATACAATAGGTCTCCACCCTGCCCTCCGCGAACTCTCGCTTTGCACGACTCAAGCGGCAAATGGCAGCGATTTGAGGTCAGAGGAATACACGTAGCAGGTGGTCTTGCTCGAAGATCTCCTAGAAGTAACCGATTTGGAAAAGTTCGTTGTGTCACTGTGGTATCAACTTATGCTCATGCACATGCACATGCACTACCATGCGCCAGAACCATTTGCCAAACACGATGGTCGTCCCTGTCGGTAGTGCCACGTGGCGGTCTGGAGCCCGTTCTTCTTACGACCGTACATTCTAGTGTTCACGGCTAACAGTAATCATGTACAGTGGTTACATTTCTACCAGTTTGTAAGAGGTCCGAGCGGATGTAATTTCGATGTATTGTTCATGCGCTGCCTGCGATATGCAAGGTATAAGAGAATCTCTGACCAGAGAGCAGTGTTGAGTGCAGTACAAACTGTGTAGCTGTAGCAGTAAGTTGTTGCTAGTCTGCAGTCTGCTCAGGTCTGGTCTGGTGTATCGTGTTGGCTGGGCCGGTCGCGGTGCAGCGATGTCGGAGCCTGAGGATGATTGTATAAAAGCAGCCTCGCGCATATGTAGTAATGTCATCTCAAGTCCTATGTAAATGTTTTTAAAATCTCGTAAGAATAATCTTTCTCATAAAAAATAACTTTCAACAACCATTCATTTCAATTTAAAGAATTTACTAATTTCTCCCATCGTTTGTGATGTCCCTAGGTTAGTTAGGTTTAACTAGTTCTAAGTTCTAGGGGACTAATGACCTCAGCAGTTGAGTCCCATAGTGCTCAGAGCCATTTGAACCAATCTCCCATCCATGATCATTCCGATTGTTGCAAAACAAAAATCAGTTGCTTCCTTTCATAAATGACAAATCTATCGGCCAGCATTGCACAGGGCTGTGCCAGAAAACATTATTTTAAGAGCAGATATATATGCGTTATCCGGCGACTTCATTGAGATAAGAGTTTTCTTTTTTTTTATTCAGAATCATCTATCAGGGCCATGACGCAGCACTGCTGACGTCCAAAATTTACCAGGTTAAAATCACAGTCAATTATTGAAAAGTCATAAGTGAGTGACAATTTAATTGGGAGGTTAGTTACATTGTATTATCACCAGCTTACTGAATTTATTTTTTTGTTGGGACGTTACACTTCACGTGAACGACATAATTATATTTTTTACTGTTGAGAAGTTTAGGAATTTTGCTGTTTTTGACGTTACACTAAACGTGAATATTATTCATATTATTTATTTTATTTTATGGGGAGGTTACACTTGGCGACAACCGGCCAGGATGGTATTTCTTTGTGAATTTCTAAGAAGTAGTCATATATCTGCTCTTATTTACTTAAATGTAGTTTGCGTCTGGCGCAACGCATTTACTAATTTGTCGCTCTTTGTTTCACAGGTCATCTGCAATTTATTGCTCTTTGTTGTAATCGTATTTGTTCCATTTTTGCTTTGACTTTGTTTCATTTTGTGCTTAATTTTGATTTGTGAAAAATGCCGCGAAAAACTGTTAATAGTACATCGCGATGTGCAATGAGTGAAATAGTCGACTTCAATAGTTTTACCGATAATATTTGCGACACTCAGTGTAATAGTGATAATCCCCTAATTACAGATAAGCAGTGCGTGCCGATCACTAGTAATGATTTTGATCCTAATGTTGGACAAACAAATTCAATTATGTCCACAGTAAATGTAACAATTGATGACGCGGCACGTTCCGTTACAATGAACGCTGTCCAGTTTGACACACCCGATTTGCAAAATTTACGTAACGAACAGATAATTGCTTCTAACGAAGGTGAACAATGTACTCAAAGTACGTCAAATTTATTTGATTCCGATTTAGCGACCAACAGTGCACATCCGATGGGCAAACCTTTTTGTGAATCAGAGAATGACCAAATGGTTACACAAAACGTGACAAATGCAGACACACCACCACACAGCTAGAGAAAAGAGTCGCTAATTTTGGCTTGGATCAAATTATGGCATTATTGCTACAAATTAATGAAATCAATGAAAAACAAGACAACAATTACAACCAACTTAATGAAAAACTAGATAACAATTCCAAACACTTGAATGAAAGTCTCAAACAGTCGAATAATAAGTAAGACAACAATTTCAAACAACTTAGTGAACAGATTACAGCCGTTGCCGCGCAATATCATGATACCAAAGAACAATTCCGTGAGGAAATTAAGGCTTGTGCTAGGAACAGTAGTGAAGAAATTAGATCTGTGGCAGAAGAATTAAGTAATACACATGCAGCCACAACTAAATTACTTAAAGATGAAATTAGTGCAGTCGCTAAACAATGTTCGGAAAACGCAACACAGTTACGCGACGTGTTTAAATTAATGTCAGCAGAACTTTCACGCACACTGGATGCGAAAGTAGACGCGAAATTTGACCAACAGAACAGACAAATTGATGAACGTTTTAATCACTACTTACAAAGCAGTGAAACGCGTTACCGTGAATTTATACAGGAACAGAATAAAGTAAAGCAACAAGTCATGGAAACAATTACTGCACAGAGACAGGAAGATAAGCGTAAATTGTTTACGAAAGCAAAAACGTATGTAGACAACAATAATGCTACAGTATCAGACGAAATCAAACAGTTGAACACCGAATTGCATGATGAAATCTCCGATCTTAAAACAAAAACAGACACACACTCAGTAGACTTTTAGACAATGACCAACAGACATGAAAAGTTGGAACTAATACAGGATCCCGATGCCATCAAAGCAGACATTAAAAAATTGAACAAAACCACACGTAAAATACAAAAACAAATTAATGCTTGTGACACTAAAAACGACGATCACGTAAAAGTACTGACTGAAAAATATGATGAATAGGCCAGTCGTATTGACGTTATCGAAAGTAATAGTGACACCACATCAGACGAAGCTTCACCAGTTTCGTTTAATCAAACTCCCAAATTCCTACATTTACAGCAGACGATCAGTGAGATAGGTTCGTCTAATAATACATTACGTAGAAAATTGTCAACTTTACAGCAAGAAGTGACAGAGATGAAAAATGTTTCAGCCTCTAACACGGCACAGTATACGCCACATTCCGAACATTTCTCACACTCACACAGCCTGTATAATTTAGGTAATTTACAGAGAGTGCGTGACTTAGATTCCGAACAGTCACAGACAAATAGATTCTCATACAATCCAGAACCTGTTCAGACATAGAGACGATAATTTTGATTACAAGCACTTTCTATCTGTGAGAAAATGTAAAGTGCTGAATAATGACAGAACACAGATTCACGCTTTGGACTGGATAGGACAATTTGCTTTTGTATTTTTATCAGCTTCGCCTGTAACGCAGAAACAAAAATTTATTTGTAGCGCGTAATTGACCTCAGGGGATTCATTACGCTTCGATGAATATGTGCCGTAGCGTGCACAGGGCCCCGAGCCGTAGTAGTGCTGTTTCATCTTTAGTTTTGTGCACTGCTGCCTTCTCTTCTACTATCCTTTATATCTATCAAAACAGCTGTTCAACTATCGATCTGTCTAGGATTAAGAATGAGTGAAGAAAATCCGGTATGACAAGTTTTATCGAAAGTGACAATTTTCATTAGACACTCCAGAACTATCAGCGTAATTTAAATGAAAGACAGAAGTGTAATCACCAGTATGTACAAAATTTTCAGCTGTCGCAGACGCATTTTTGGCAACAATAGAGGGTTTTCCCCGCAACAGCATCAAAGCCAGCCGGTTAGCATCCCTAACTAACAATGTAGTCTGCAAGGTCAACCAAGCTTTAATGTTTCGCCGCCTACACGTATAGCGTCGGCCACACCAAATAGCAACGTACAGCAATAAGGAAATCACTACGTACAGAAGACACATCATTTCAACTCATATCGCAATGCACCGTATAGAAATGACTATCATGACAGACGTAAAAGTAATGAGCACAATTTTCAGCGTACATTTAATAACAGTCGGTCTTACCAGCAGCAAAATCATCCGCAACAACAGATTATCATGAATGAACCAGACAGTAGGTATCATCCCGAACGTAATACGTCAGGAAGAAATAACAGAACAGTACAAATGAAATGCCACAGCATCCTCCCGCAAATAACAGCACGTCAGAAAGAATTTGACTAGATACACTACAGGTCACATCTTCCAACAACGTAAGCCATACTTTTGACATACAGAATCTTGTTCATGAAAATGTTATTAGTTTTGACGATATCTGATACACACTTTTGCATGAAAGACAGAATCACAACGTATGTAGACAACATCGTTATCGTAGAAGCCATCTGGTCTGAACACAATTTGATTCTGGAAAAACTGTTGCAAACTTTTCGTGCACAAGGACTTACAGTTAATCTTAACAAATCGCACTTTGGCAAAACTTCCATAAAATTTCTTGGACATATAATTTCAGCAGAAGACATTGCGCCTGACCCGGAAAAACTCCAGGCTTCATGTGACATTACTGTACCTACGACGAAGAAACAATTACGCAGCTTTCTGGGATTAATTAACTTGTCTCGTAAATTTATTCATTACTCCGCTTTAGACACCCCTAGATTATGTCAATTGACAGGTAAAAACACTATTTGGTCGTGGGATAGCCAAATACAGTCTGAATTTGTCAATCTGAAACAAGCTTTGTTGAATGCACCACTTTTATCACATCCAGATCTTACTAGAAATTTTTCCATTGCCACCGACAGTTCTAACACAGCTTTAGGCGTACACATTTTTCAGGAAATTGAAGAAGACGGTAAAACAGTAATTAAAAATACCGCCTTTGCGAGTCGCATTCTGTCACCTGCTGAACGCAATTATTCTGTTACCGAACTTGAAACATTATGTGTTGTATGGGCATTTACGGGATTTAGGCATTTTCTTTATGGAAGACATACGACCGTTTACACAGATCATAGAGCGATACAGTTTTCACTTTCAGCAAAATTTACACATGACAGGTTAACCAGATGGAAACTTTATTTGCAGGAATTTAGTTTTACAATTGTTCACATTCCCGGTACACAAAATATTGTAGCAGACGCACTATCCCGTTCTCTCAGCAACAATCAGCAAGACATCGCAACCAACTTCAGCCAAGCAAATTTTAGCGGCATTCGAAAATTTCATTTCGGCATCATTACGTGACATAGCACAAGAGCAAAGTAAAGACAATGTATGGAAAGAAATTAAACACCTTTGGCAAGATAGGAATAATGTTACCATCAGAAACCATTACACTGTACGCAATAACATTCTGTTTTGCCGCTCTCATCCTGACAGCAACAATTGGTTACTATGCATTCCTGGCGAGCTTGTTAACAAATTAATTTGGTATACTCATTTAAGTTACGCACATTACGGAACCATAAAATGTTTTCTCATACTGAGACAGAACTGCTATTTTGCCAACATGGGGAAACGTACACGACGAGTTTTAGCGTCATGCAAAATCTGCCAGAAAGCTAAGTCAGACACGACTTCACATATTCCTCCGTTACATCCCATTGTACCCGATAAATTGAGACACATGGCCGCTGTAGACATTATTGGTCCGATCCCCAGATCTAATAGAGGTTTTTGTTACATCTTTGTCGCTGTTGAACTCACTTCGAAATTTGTAACCTTCACTCCGTTACGCAAAGCTACTGCTAAATCGATTTCGAATGCATTTTTTATTTCATGCAGGGCATGTATTGAAAGTAATTTCCGACAGTGGACCACAGTTTCGATCTGCTATATGGACACGTATGTTACGAGCAAGAAACATTTCTCCGATCTATATATCCAGGTACCACGCTTCTTCGAACCCTTGTGAACGTGTAATGAAAGAAATTGGTAAACTATGTAGAATATACTGCCATAAAAGACATATTGATTGGGACACACACATACTCTCATTCCAGGATGTAATTAATTACATACCAAATGAATCTACCATGCTATCTCCGACTGTTATACTGAAAAATGTTGAACCACCTAACAAAATTAAAGAACTACGAGTAGTATCCTTTCCTACCTCTCGTCGACTACGACACCATGAAATAATTGACATTGCACTCAACAACATCAAACGTGCCGCAGAGCGCCGAAGAAGACAGCAAAAACAGGTTTGTACACGCCGTGACTTTCGCATTGGACAGAAGATATTAGTACGCACACATTATCCAACAGAGGAAAGAGTATATGTAGTAAATTTGAGCTTCTATACGCAGGTCCATATCGGATTCGCAGCATCCCTCACCCCAACGTAGCACACAAGTCGAAACTTTGAGAACCAGAAAAAGTAAAGGCAATCACCATGTCTCCAACATTAAACACTTTATTGAATGAACATGCTTTATGATTTATCACACTGTAATGCCATTTCCTGATTTTTTATGTGACCACTTATGCAATTATATTTATATGAACACTTACTGATGATTATCATATTTTTTCTTGGCAAGTGCCCGGCAAGGTAAGGTTAGCAGGTCGCTTTTCTTGTCGTTATAATTCAGACCGTGTACATTTTCCATTTTTCGTGTATGTATGATTGTTTTCCTGTTTTGTCTGTATGCACGATGAAATGTTTCAGATGTCACAAACACCAGCTGACTTTGACATTTTTCCTTATTATATCTCAATATGTTGACTATTTTATTTGCTACTACATTATGATACTCTGTGTACACTTTTTTTTATTTGCACTTGAAAACTGTCTATGTTTTTGACGATACGTTGTCTGTCATGCTATGCTGTATGCTTAATTATATCACTAGAAACAAGTTTTTATTTAATGAGTGTATGATTTAAATGCAAGATATTAATCCTTATTCATAATTTTCAGAGAGCAATAACGTTTAAAAGAAATAAATTAAACAAACCACAGTGGATTACTATGAAATGGGAATTTCACCTTCGGAATGAACGAAAGAAAATGCAATACCATGTCATGAAGAGTAAATGGATCAGAATTAACAAGCATTAACAAGAATATACGATACACATCCTATGATAGCAGTCTTAACTAATTATTTTTCTTTCAGAATACGAGGCGATTGATGCAGGCTGTCAGACAGAACTACACATATTAGTTTTAGTGATGAAATATGCTATACATAAGAAACTCTATACTATGAATAGTTGTATGAAGTAAATGGTAACATGAATAATGAACAATGAAGTGTCTTTTTTGCAGATGATAATAAATGATGATGAATAATTATATGAAGAATATGCTAATATGAATAATGTTTTTCTTTGGAGGTGATGATAGTAATGAAGTTAGGGTAATATGAATAATGAAGTTTTTCTTTGCAGATGAGGATAATGAAGAAGTTTATATATTTACTGTTAGTTAAGAAATGCTATGTAGTTATTTAAGTATTTGTTGCAGTTCGTTTTGACAGTATGTCTTATGTCACATGGTCTAATGACTGAATGTTTTGGAAAGGACAGCTAGAGTACATACATATTGAGTACACGTTTCATTACCTGTTAATTCGAAGTTCACTACTTTTCAGCACAATATGCGTTTCTTCTTTCAGCTCAATAATCCATTTTGTATTTCTTCTAGGAGAAGCTGTTCATGAAATTAATGTGCTAGAAGCAGTTAGTCATTAAACCTATTCTAGTACTTGCAATTTTTTACCCATTTGTGTGTGTCATTCATGAATGTGATCACATATTCTCTACTTGTTTCATAACCTTGCTAAAGCTGACTCATTATATCCAGCAATAAGTCAAAAGCAAATGCCCCAGCAATTAATTATCGATCCCAACGCAATGCATTGCTACCGCTAAAATATATTTTTTTTTGCCAGTCCCAGCCATTGCCAGTATACTATCAAATAATGCTACTAGTTTAAGAGATATTTCTAGTTCTAAATATAATGCAAATTTCTCAGATGTATTGAATCCATTATATCCATGTATCATTGGACCACAGACCTTGAGTAATAGTTACAGTGTGTTACATTTTAAATATGTCCTATGTCACCTGAATGATGAGTTCTGAGTAATACTGAATGATGTTTTGCAATAATGCATAAATGTTATGCCAATAATTTCTGTAAATAATATTTTTGTTATGTCACTTGAATGATGTCTTCTGAATGATACGGAATAATGTTTTATAAAACGATATGAATACTTTGTAACTGGCCAATGAGTGCCAATATTTACTGTCATCAGATGACATGAATATTGTTCTGTGATACTCCATACATAGTACAGAAATATTTAGTAACTAGGCAATGAGTGCCAACAATGACTCAAATCGGTTGATAGACTAGTGTAACTCTCAATGATGACTAGCATAAGACTTAATGTCCTTCACCTTCTGACCTAATTACCAGAAATTACTGCAATATCCGTTTGTCCTGTCCATCCTCATGATCATGGAGCGCTATATTTGGTTTTTGCACTAATTCTACGTTGGTGAAAGAGTATGGATTCTGCAAGAATATGGCGTTGACACATCATGCTGCCCACCACCTTGTACGATGGAGATGTTATTATGGTCCCACTATTTGGTGTACCTAATGTACTACCAAAATGATAACATTGCATATTAATACGACATTTCGGTGTCTTGGCTACACTGATTAATCCTTCAGGGAAGAGAACTTCAGTTTGTCTCACTTGGTGTTGTGCTTCTGTAGAAAGATATGGACTTTCAGTGCAGCTATGTGCAACCTACTGTGCTACACCCATGATGCAATCCTTCCCTTTCCTATCCTAGTTCTTGTAAAACGGAAAAAAATATATACAGTGCGTGGGCACTTTATGTCATTTGTTAATATGTTTTGTACTCATTGCGTATACATTTTCTCATTTCTTGATATGTTCTGTACTCAGTGCATGTGTACTTTACTTCATTTCATGTTCTGCACTTATATATATATATACTCTGTGACTGTAAACTTAGTTAATTAAATAGGTTATAAAAAGAATTTATTGCTCATGGTAAGTCCAATTGACTCACCATCGCTACCAAATTGGAGGGTTATGTAAGAGGTCCGAGCAGATGTAATTGCGATATATTGTTCATGCGCTGCCTGTGATATGCAAGGTATAAGAGAATCTCTGACCAGAGAGCAGTGTTGACTGCAGTACGAGCTGTGTAGCTGTAGCAGTAAGTTGTTGCTAGTCTGCAGTCTGCTCTGGTCTGGTCTGGTGTATCGTGTTGGCTGGGCCGGTCGCGGTGCAGCGATGTCGGAGGCTGAGGATGATTGTACAAGGTAAAAAGCAGCCTCGCGCATGTGTGGTAATGTCAGCTCAAGTCCCATGTAAATGTTTTTAAAATCTCGTAATAATAATCTTTCTCATAAAAAGTAACTTTTAACAACCATTCATTTCAATTTAAAGAATTTACTAATTTCTCCCATCCATGATCATCCCGATTGTTGCAAAAGAAAAATCAGTTGCTCCCTTTCATAAATGACAAATCTATCGGCCAGCATTGCACAGGGCTGTGCCAGAAAACATTATTTTAAGAGCAGATATATATGCGTTATCCGGCGACTTCATTGAGATAAGAATTTTCTTTTTTTATTCAGAATGATCTATCAGGGCCATGACGCAGCACTGCTGACGTCCAAAATTTACCAGGTTAAATTCACAATCATTTATTGAAAAGTCATAAGTGAGTGACAATTTAATTGAGAGGTTAGTTACATTGTATTATCACCAGGTTATTGAATTTATTTTTTGTTGGGACGTTACACTGAATGTGAACGACATAATTATAACTTTTACTGTTGAGAAGTTTAGGAATTTTGCTGTTTTGAGGTTACACTAAACGTGAATATTATTCATATTATTTATTTTATTTTGTGGGGAGGTTACAAGTTATTCCTACATTATCGCAGGGGGAACATCCGGCTTCTCATAGCCTTATTACATGACCTCGTCCAAACTCAGGGAGGTGTCGATAGTGGCGTATTTCTCCCTTTAAAGGCATTCTTTACTAGCACCACCTCACCACGTCCAATCGGAAAGATAACTACAGCGTGTATTTGAAGCAAACGTGATTTGCAGTCTCATAGTGGCGCTACTAGCGTCCTATTTAGCGACTAACTGGAAATTTGAATAGACATCATCTTTCAGATGTAGAAAAAGGGCTGCCAAATTGCATTTATGTCACACAGCTTCGACTTAGAGTTGCGTTCTTTTCTTCCGTCAGCGCATTTTTCAGTAAAGTTGTTGAGATACATGTGGCTGGTTTAGATTGGGCGCCCTTCCGCCCCCAAATCATTTGCGTTCTTAGATTTTCCATTGTGTGCACCATTCCTTCTTTAAACTGAATTTTACTAATATCCGTGTGGACACGGCTGTTCTTGAGAAAGCAAAAATGTGTACCATGGAAGCTCTTATCATTGGGCATCAACTCAGATGGGTCGGACATGTCCAGCGGATGAAAAATGACAGACTTCCACGCCAAATGCTGTACAGCGAAGTGAGCACAGGCAAAAGGCCACGAGGTGCCCCACTCAAACGTTATAAGGGTCAGTACAAGAAAAATCTGAAAAACCTGAACATCGATCCGAGTAACTGGTCCACAATTGCAGAAGATCGAAGTCGTTGGTGCTCAGTTACCTCAAATGCTCTTCAAAACTTTGAGCTGGAACGTCGATGAATGGAGAATGACAAACGCTCGAGACGTAAACTCCTCCAGGATCAGCCACGTCCTCCTCCTTCCATCAACTGTAATGTCTGTGGCCGCCTATTCCACGCTAGGATTGGATTGCTAAGCCATCAACGACACTTCCACGCCTGAACCGTGACAAAGGATATCTCAGGAGAGAAATGAAAACTCGGATACGAGTATCAGCCGACTACGACGACGACTAATGTCCATTTACACCATCAGCAAACTAACAACTGAACAAAACTAAGTTGTACATATTCAGCACCGGGGATGATTAGGAAAGCACCTGGATAGCTAAAGCTGCCCTCATGCTATGTCTAGCTCGGTAGAGCGTATAGTAAAGGCACATTTGCATAAAATCGGCTGTGACTTATGATGCTATCTGACTTTTTTGGCCGGCTGGAGTGGCCGTGCGGTTCTAGGCGCTACAGTCCGGAACCGAGCGACCGCTATGGTCGCAGGTTCGAATCCTGCCTCGGGCATGGATGTGTGTGATGTCCTTAGGTTAGTTAGGTTTAATTAGTTCCAAGTTGTAGGCAACTGATGACCTCAGAAGTTAAGTCGCATTGTTCTCAGAGCCATTTTTTGACTTTTTTGGTGCATTCCGTTGTCCGCAATTTCATTTGGAATCTCACATGCTACGGTAGATAAAAGTGTTTGTTACGTATCATTTTTCTATTGCCTGTTGTAGCATTTATAAATTATTGTAAATTTTTTAGGTAATTATCGTACAATTATGATCTGGAATGCAAGGAGCTGATCTCATTGTCGCAGACTCTGTGGTGTTTTATTGTAGCGCATTCATAAGGTACATAACTTAATTTCGATGAAATTGCGGCAGCCATAAAAGAACGAGTTGTCAGTGGACCCCTCTCGTGTCACCTCAGACCGTCGTCCTCCCTCAGTACAGCAGAGTTGCTACCTGTGTGGGACTCGCTTTTAAGCACAGCTGACGTCGGCCGCTCGCCAACAGGCAGTTGCTACAGACATTTCTCGCTATGTACGAGACGTTCTCTCGTAATGTCACAAGCACTACTCTACAACTGGTGTCACTGCTTCTTGTTTGTAATTTCTTTTACGGTGTCATCGCATCTTCCCAGTTTCCTTCCAACAAATCTACATATACTACTACTGATACTACGTGTTCATCCCAGTTCATACCACACTAATCACTAATCTTCTCATCGTATGCTACCGGCTTCTTATATTGTGTTTATACACAAACTGCAGGTGCTTGCCATTCAGTATACAAAACAGTAACTATGTGCGAATTGTTCTACATTTTATTAGTAGCGTCCAGTGACTGCACACTGAGGTGACGACAGTCATCGGCTACATATGTGCATATACACAGATGGCGATAGTATTGCGTACGCTATTGCGTGCACAACGTATAAAAGACCGTGCTGTCATTTGCACTCAGGTGATTTATGTGAAAAGGTTTCCGACGTGATTGTGACCGCACGACGGGTTTTAACAGACTCTGAACGCCGAATGCTACTTGGAGCTAGACGCATGGGTGATTCCATTTCGGAAATCGTTTGGGAATTCAGTATTCCGAGATCCATAGAGTCAAGATTGTGCCGAGAATTCCAAATGTCACGCTTTACCTTTCACCAAGATCAACGTAGTGGACTTCATTTAACGATCGAGAGCAGCGGCGTTTGCGTAGAGTTGTCAGTGCTAACAGACAAGCAGCACTGCGTGAAACATCCGCAGAAATCAGTATGGTAGGAACGACGAACGTATCTGTTAGGAATGTGCGACGAAATTTGGCGTTAACGGGCAGCAAACCACCGGCCGCGAGTGGCTTTGCTGACAGCACGACATCGCCTGCAGCGCCTCTCCTGGGCTTGTAACCATATCGGTTGGACCCTACACTACTAGGAGTCCCGATTTCCCTTGCTAAGAGCTGATGGCAGGTTTCGAGTGGGGCGCAGACCCCACGAAGCCAAGGATCCAAGTTGTCAATGTAGCACTGCGCAAGCTGCTGGCGGCTCCATAATATTGTGGGCTGTGTTTTCATGGAATGGACTTCGTCTTATGGTCCATTCAACCGGTCATTGATTGGAAATGTTTATGTTCGGCTGCTTGGATGCCATTTGCAGCCATTCGTGGACTTCATGCTACCAAACAACGATGGAATTTTTTATCTATGACAGTGCGTCTTGTCTCCGAGCCACAATGGTTCGCGATTGGTTTGAAGAACATTCTGGCCAGTTAGAGACTCGTAGATAGCGCGACATGAATCCCATCGAAAATTTGTGAGACATGTAACGGTAAGTCACATAAATGGACATTTGGAGAAAGGGAAAGGAAGTTTTTGTTATGAGACGTGTGAATTATAAATTATTTCAAGACTGTGTACGTGTTCGCGATGTATAACAAATAGTAAAGATCGTAAGTTATTATTATCAAAACACAAATATCGATGTAATTAACAAAACACTGTTTTTTTGGTTGACTCTGAGCACTATGGGACTCAACTGCTGAGGTCATTAGTCCCCTAGAACTTAGAACTAGTTAAACCTAACTAACCTAAGGACATCACAAACATCCATGCCCGAGGCAGGATTCGAACCTGCGACCGTAGCGGTCTTGCGGTTCCAGACTGCAGCGCCTTTAACCGCACGGCCACTTCGGCCGGCCACTGTTTTTTTTTTTTTTTTTTTTTTTTTTGTATAACCTCTGTGTAACATAGGCAATGAAGATCTGAGACAGTGGTTCGGTTGAACTAGCTCTCCCGTTTTGTTTCGTGTAGCGGTAGGCCGCCATTGTAGTGCTGTCTGATAATTAACGTAAGTTTTATCTGTATTTTGAAAAATATAATAGAAATTGTCATTAGAAAGTGTGTATTATTGACTTAGTTGTCACCTCTCATGATTGCAACCATTAATTATAATTAACAAAATTTTTACAGAACTTCGTAGTGCCGGGAGTTCATCTCCCCTAGCAGGATTTAGTCGGCCATTACGCTGGCTGTATTATTTAATTAAAATATCATGTCATAATATTAAATGTAAATACGAGAGACTTCTCAGTTTTGATCTTTCATTAATTTCAAAGTTAAAAAGAGTCAAAATAGATTTGGTTTATTAATATTTAGAATACTGAGTGAGTTCAGTACGTTTCATTTTGGCCGCCTAACGGCAGACGAGACTCTCTCCAGTTTTGCCTTGCAAATAAATGAACAAAAATATTGAAAAGCGTTACATTCCGCAATATCTCAATTAATCTTTGTGTTATTTGGTACATAAATAAACAGTACCCCTTGAGACCCATTTTAATAATTACAGTTTGCGTAAGAATACGCATATTTTCTTTACTAAATAGCAGCGCTCACGCAAACTATTTATTAGAAGGCGGTGAGTCGCGCGCTATGTTTAAAAAAAAAACATATCGTGCGTACTTCGGGGCAGCCGATGTCCGTACGAGTGTTATCGCGGTATAAGTTAATTAAAAGTCTCATGCTAGCCCACAATATTTAAAGCCACCACTACCATAATCGTAAAATATATAATTATAAAAATAAAAAATATACACATATACCGATGGAATTTTTGATAGATGACAGTGCGTCTTTTCTCCGAGCCACAATTGTTCGCGATTGGTTTGAAGAATATTCTGGCCAGTTCGAAACTCCCAGATAGCGCGACCTGAATCCCATCGAAAATTGGTGAGACACAATCGAAAGGTGAGTTCGTGCACAAAATCCTTCTTCGGTAACACTTCGACAGTTATCGACGGCTCTAGAGACAGGATGGCTCAATATTTGTGGAGGAGTTTTCTAGCGGCTTGTTGAGTCTATGCCGCGTCGAGTTGCTGCAGTATGACCGGCAGAAGCAGGTCCGACGTGATACAAGGAGGCATCCCACGACTTTCGTCACTTCAGTATAATATCCTGTGGACAGCTGGTGCTTCTGAACCTACCTCTCAAATAGTTTGTGTTTATTTAGAATATGATCAGAGGGTCTTTATCATACACTCCTGGAAATTGAAATAAGAACACCGTGAATTCATTGTCCCAGGAAGGGGAAACTTTATTGACACATTCCTGGGGTCAGATACATCACATGATCACACTGACAGAACCACAGGCACATAGACACAGGCAACAGAGCATGCACAATGTCGGCACTAGTACAGTGTATATCCACCTTTCGCAGCAATGCAGGCTGCTATTCTCCCATGGAGACGATCGTAGAGATGCTGGATGTAGTCCTGTGGAACGGCTTGCCATGCCATTTCCACCTGGCGCCTCAGTTGGACCAGCGTTCGTGCTGGACGTGCAGACCGCGTGAGACGACGCTTCATCCAGTCCCAAACATGCTCAATGGGGGACAGATCCGGATATCTTGCTGGCCAGGGTAGTTGACTTACACCTTCTAGAGCACGTTGGGTGGCACGGAATACATGCGGACGTGCATTGTCATGTTGGAACAGCAAGTTCCCTTGCCGGTCTAGGAATGGTAGAACGATGGGTTCGATGACGGTTTGGATGTACCGTGCAGTATTCAGTGTCCTCTCGACGATCACCAGTGGTGTACGGCCAGAGTGGGAGACCGCTCCCCACACCATGATGCCGGGTGTTGGCCCTGTGTGCCTCGGTCGTATGCAGTCCTGATTGTGGCGCTCACCTGCAAGGCGCCAAACACGCATACGACCATCATTGGCACCAAGGCAGAAGCGACTCTCATCGCTGAAGACGACACGTCTCCAATCGTCCCTCCATTCACGTCTGTCGCGACAATACTGGAGGCGGGCTGCACGATGTTGGGGCGTGAGCGGAAGACGGCCCTACGGTGTGCGGGACCGTAGCCCAGCTACATGGAGACGGTTGCGAATGGTCCTCGCCGATACCCCAGGAGCAACAGTGTCCCTAATTTGCTGGGAAGTGGCGGTGCGGTCCCCTACGGCACTGCGTAGGATCCTACGGTCTTGGCGTGCATCCGTGCGTCGCTGCGGTCCGGTGGCAGGTCGACGGGCACGTGCACCTTCCGCCGACCACTGGCGACAACATCGATGTACTGTGGAGACCTCACGCCCCACGTGTTGAGCAATTCGGCGGTACGTCCACCCGGCCTCCCGCATGCCCACTATACGCCCTCGCTCAAAGTCCGTCAACTGCACATACGGTTCACGTCCACGCTGTCGCGGCATGCTACCAGTGTTAAAGACTGCGATGGAGCTCCGTATGCCACGGCAAACTGGCTGACACTGACGGCGGCGGTGCACAAATGCTGCGCAGCTAGCGCCATTCGACGGCCAACACCGCGGTTCCTGGTGTGTCCGCTGTGCCGTGCGTGTGATCATTGCTTGTACAGCCCTCTCGCAGTGTCCGGAGCAAGTATGGTGGGTCTGACACACCGGTGTCAATGTGTTCTTTTTTACATTTCCAGGAGTGTATTTTTTGTGCAAGCTGGATGTAAATTTCAACTATGTCGAATCTTCGCTCTCTACTACAACACACTCTATTCTGTTAGTTAGAGATTCATCAAAATAGTCATTTATCTGACACGGTACTCCTAATGAACGTACCTGCAGTATAGTACCGAACGTTTTCCAGATATCATGAAACGGTACAGTCGTTTCCACTCCATAAGCAGCAGGTTTTGCTGCTCGCTCGCACCGAGAAATACAAACAGAGGCGGCTCTGCCGCCAATTTTATTGCACGACGCGGCCGGCCGCGGGTGCAACAGAACCCAAGTGGACAGATGGAAAGAAATGTGTCAGGATCCATAATACGTATTTATATGTGACGTGTATTATGCATTTCTTGTACGTGAATGTGAATCTGCACATGGACTTTCCTAATCCTCCTCACACCTTTCCGTAAAGCGTGGCCAAATCTTAGTTGGGAACTAATTCTGTAGTATAGTAGTGCCAACCTCACTCCTGGGTAGGGGATGAGATAGACAGGACAGGCAGGTAAAAGTCAAAGACTTTCCAGTGTCACAAGATTTGGGGTGGAGAGGTTGGTCACGGCCAAGTGGTTCGACCATCCCCTCCACAGGGGGCCAGGAAGGCCTCCGGGTTCCCGCCATATTAGTGAGGGTTACAGAAGACGGGTAAGTGAGCAGACGTGCCCCCAATGTGTCTGTCTCAATGTTCACCCATGGAAGAGAAGTATTTGAATGTTTGTACCAATTCTTTTATTTCCAGGTTCGGATTGTGTAAGGAAATGAATGTTCTCGTTTAATTTCAGAAATTTGACCCTCTGTGTTAATGTATCTGGTCCCCAGTTTGCCCGTTATCCTCCTCACACAGTGGATGTCCTATGTAAAATATTGGGAGACTTTGGTGGCACACATTTGGCCAACGCAATTCCGTCTTCCCCGTAGAAACGTGCGTTCAGATTAGTATATAATATCCCCGAGCTATAAGTTTTCAAATTGTAATATCTATAAACCGGAACAATAATGTTTAAAATAAATAGGTAATCAACGTTCATCAATCTTTAACATACCTTAAAAATCACAAAGAAGTCAAGTTAGAGGTAGTCACTTAAAATAAAAGATACAGAATGCAGGGACCCACACATCAGCGTGTGAGCCCTCCAGCCCCTTGCCTAGTATCGTACAGAACGGACACGCCCTCTAGGTAGCGCTCTCAAGCTCCCCTCCCCAGTTATCCGTTGCGCAATTTTCATTCAGGACTTGACGACATCGACTTTCATCTGGTGTCCCTAGGCGAGGAGGCTATACGGGAATCTTTCAATCCCTGAAGAGAAAATGCTTACTTGCATCTGATTAATAAAGTGAATCGTTTTTTACATAATCGACTTTCAGGAACCGGTGCTTAGTCTTTGAGAAAACCTTCTTTTCTGATAGAAACGTTGAAATTAAACTTTTCGCAACTTACAATACTAACCGCAATAAACATTTAAACTGCACAATATTACAGGTTAAATGAATATAATGCTAAAGTTTATGACATTTCCTGAGACACTGTTAAACTGAATACTCCTCAGTTATGTTGTGCAACAAAGCTGTTTTTAATATTTTAATTAAGATTTAGGGATTGGACACAATCGTACAGGCTAAAATGGATCAAATGGCTCTGAGCACTATGGGACTTAACTTCTGAGGTCATCAGTCCCCTAGAACTTAGAACTATTTAAACCTAACTAACCTAAGGATATCACACACATCCATACCCGAGGCAGGATTCGAACCTGCGACCGTAGTGGTCGCGCGGTTCCAGACTGTAGCGCCTAGAACCGCTCGGCCACCCCGGCCGGCAAATC
The DNA here is from genome assembly GCF_021461395.2 of Schistocerca americana. Taxonomy (NCBI): domain Eukaryota; kingdom Metazoa; phylum Arthropoda; class Insecta; order Orthoptera; family Acrididae; genus Schistocerca; species Schistocerca americana. Next base: position 438,645,391 of record NC_060126.1, on the reverse strand, counting down.
GTACAGTATTACAGGTTATAAACTGTAGGATAGTATTACAGGTTGTAATCATATCATACTATAAGACTGTGTGTTTTGTAACACTGTAAGAGAGTATTACAAGTTATAACCTGTAATTCTGTATGACTGTTTATGTGTGTATTTTAAATATTGTGTATAATATTGCTTATTGTCTAAAGTTTAATTTACAATGTTAAAAAACATGTTTGTTGTACAAGATAAATGAAGAGTGCTCAGATTAACAGTATCTCAGACAGTTCAAGGCCTCACAAACTTTAGCATTACAGCCATTTAATCTCTAATATTGTTTAGTTTAATTATTTATCATACCTAATATTGTCCATTGGGTGAACTGTAATTTCAACGTCAAGAAACAAATTTGATGCACAAAACTCTACGTAAGTAAATTGCAGCTTCTCTTATATGTTTGTTTACCTAAGAACTAGTGTCCCTTCCAGAAGCTAGTATGTTGTTTCCTGAAGATCGCCCAACAAGCCGAGAACTAGTCTGAAGAACAAAAACAGTGTACTTGTTATTCAATGTTAAACATATTCATGTTGTTTCTATGCAATTTCCTTTGTAGATGAGCTGTAGTATTTTAGTATTGCACAAACTAAACAAAGCCTGCTGCCACTTATTTCAGTTCCAGCTGACGACATCTGGTCTACCTCTAAACTCTACAGATGGACACTCCTAAATATTTGTTTAACCTGCTTGATTTTATTTCAGACTCATTATTCCAAACATGAAAGGACAAAACGCTTGTTTTTTTTTCGTTTCGTGCACTTTCCGTTCTTTACGTTAAAAGTTCATCGCCAGTCTTGGCACCAAGCTCATAAATTTGTTCAGATCTGAGTGCACATTATTGCAGACAATAACAGATGCTAGTTTCTCGTAGATACCTGCACTGTCAGTCAAAAGGTTGGGTTGCAAGTAATACTGTCGGCCAAGGCATTAATACGTAACATGAGCGGCACCGGTCTTATTACACTCCAATGGGGCACACTGGAAATTACTCATCGTCAGTTATAACCAATATGCCATATTTAAGGTAACCGGAGTGTATAGAGCACTGACGTACTTATTTTCTCACAAATTACTCCGTCTCCAACACGTACTTTCACTCGCCTTACGTCACTGAATGTCCTTTATAACGACAGGCTGTACAGGGTGCGAAGGAACAATGTGCAGAGGCGTGAGATAGTGATCACACAATGAATTCCTCACGGAAGGCTGTCTAATTGAGAAATTACTTACAGCTAACATTTAACTTATAATAAGAGGATGTGACTGTTCCGGGCAGTCAACTCACCACTCTCTGTCAGATCGAAGCACAGAAGTATCGGATCGTAAAGAAAGCAGGCGTGGGTCTCGTTTTCGAAGTCCGCCGTCCCTGGCAGGGTTGGACTGTCAAGCGGGATAGGTATTGGATTTTCACCTCCGCCTTCACCTGTTATGTGGATCATACGAGGTATGCATCACTGAATACTTGTAATTGAGTAATTGCTTACAGTTAACATTTAACTTGCAGGAAAGGAATTTGATTTTGTTCTAAGTAGTCAACTCACCTGTGGCAGGAAGTATGACATCCAGACTGAGACACACCTTTTTCGCAACAAAATAGATGCACATATGGGTGTCATTTAGAAAGAACAGTTGTTCTTCTGTTCCATTTACACCTCCACCTCCACCTTCACCGCCAGGTAGAACGCTCGACTGCAACTGTAATTTAGACCCTAAAAAAGACACACACTGCCAAAATAAATATGTTTACTTCTATTTTTCTTCTCTATTATTAAGGCGAGGATGATCTACAACGGAGATGATCTACAATGGTGCAAATCAGCTCATTAAAAGAGAAAGATTTAAACTAATATACGCAGTTAGGAAACAAATTAAGCGATAAGTTATACGAGTACAGACTTTTTAGAGTTGTTAAGAGGAATAATTATTCACTGGGTACTGTAAGTACAGTTGCCTCCTAAAATGTAAAAAAATTTGAAAAGTGCAGAAAATAGGGCCACGCGGAGTGGCCGCGCGGTTTGAGGCGTCATGTCACGGACTGCGCGGCGCCTGAGGTTCGAGTCCTCCCTCAGGCATGGGTGTGTGTGTTGTTCTTAGCATAAGTTAGTTTAAGTAGTGTGTAAGGCTAGGGACCGATGACCTAAGCAATTGAAAATTTGAATTTTTGCTGAAAATAACAGCTATCGATCGCGAAATCCGTCATCTTCTCACGGCAAATCTATATTTCAGCTGTTAGTCATTTTCAGCTCTAAAAATTACAAAACAGGATACTCAGGAACAAATATAAGATAGTTAATACCGAACCGTAAGTGTAAATTTAAGCATCACACAGTTACTAACATATAGCAACAGGTGACATTAGTCCAAAGTGTCAGGTAGTAAGCAATATCGGTTGGTGTAGAACATACAGGGGTCTAACGTGGACTGAAACTGTTGCTTACATGGTTGAACGGGGAAGAAAATGTAACATCAGAGGTGTGGGGTGTCCTACGTTGAGACACCGGCGAATAGCTAAACAATAGTGAAGTTATACAATACAAATCTCATGCGTAGAGCCACAGATATAGCACGCTCAATAACAGTTAGTACAAGATAATAATATATTTTTCCATTACAGACTATTGGAGGATGATCCATTTACGATTCCATACAACAATCAAAAGTACAATATTAAAGCAATGTACCAAAATAATTAAAATACAAAGGAATGAAAATAGTGCAATAAAACATGATGTGCACTCTCTCGGCATAACCTAAAATAATAGATATCGTAAACGTACGTTAAAGCCACCTCTGGGCTTACAGTATAGTCATGTGGAAGAAAGCAGTATTACAATATCTTAAAGTATGTAGCTAGGGAGTGACGCATAAAAATGAAATAAATAAGTAAAATAAAGGAATGGAAGCAGTACAGTAAAACGTGGCGTGCTGCACATAGAAAAATGAGCAAGTAAATAAAACAAAGGATTATATAAGAGTTATGGGAAATAAAATATGTTCCGACAAACGGGGATTAAATGAGGACGTGGTTATGTTTAAACGAGCCCCCTCACTGAAATAATGTAAGCCACGAAACCAGCTACGGAATAAGGTAACCACGTCTAGTGTAATTTTTTTGACACAGAGTGCCCAGAACCAAACAAAAACAGAAAGTAATATAGTAAGTTAAAAGAGCATCTATAAAAAGTATACTGTACCGGCTTAAAAAACCAAACAATTCATGGATACGCCAGCAATACTTTAAACAGTGGAACACATCTTGTTGTGCGCTATAAATCAACAGCGTAACAATTTCAGTTAGTTTCATATGTGTTCCATAGTGACTTATGGCAGCCCTTAAAAGGGTGGAAACAGTAACAAACTAAATAAAACCGAATTCGAACACCGTAGGTAACTGCATGGTGATTATGTTTGCACTTACGATTCATTATTATCCATCTTATATTTGTTCCTGATTCTCCTGTTTCGGAATTTTTAGCACTGATGATGACTATGTAACAGCTGAAGTCGAGATCTGTGGAAATAAAACGACGGATTTCGAGACAGGTTACGGTTCTTAACAGTGGAAAAATGCTCCAATCAGAGTACAAAAATTCCGAATATGTTACTGTTTAATAGACTCTAACTGAAAAGCCCTGTACCAACTGTTTCACTCTACCTTCTTCAGCACATTTAGAAGTTTTTCCAAAAGTTTTAGGGTGCGAACATATTCGCGCCTTTTGTAACATGCAACTCACCACTAACTCCCTTTTGTAACTCGCTCTCACCCGTCAGTCCAATATTGTACGTCGCTCACACCCATCCTCTACTACTTTCCCTTTCTGACTCACTCATTCAGTCCAACTCATTGTCATTATCTCTGTGTGTCTTTCTGCCACTGTGTCATGTGTCACAGCGACAGTCTCCTCCATTTTGTCTTACAACTACAGTCTCCTCTCATTGAAACTGTCTCCCTCTTGTTCTCTCTTACTGCTACTACGTCATATATTCATTTCCACTGCTGCTGTCTCTTCTCATTGCCACTACCTCCCTCTTCCGACCACCAACTGGTCCTGTACCTAACCCGTTCTCTCCTTACAGCAGCCACAAAGATAACATATTCATCTATAGTCAATTTTTTTTACAGTTTGTTTGTATTAGACAGGTAAAAACTTTCATAGTGTATGCATCTAGGCAAAAAATTCAAAAGAAAGTTTGTTAATGCAGTACCTGTCTTATCTGAGCAAGCAAATTAATTAATAATATTTTCTTTACGACGTAGAATCAGTCTCATTTCACCAATTATCATAATCTTCCCCCATTTCGTTTTTGCAACTGTGTTAACTCGTCAGACTTTTCTCCGGTTGCAGTTTCGTTACTAATTTTAATACACATCCGTTCTGGGAGTGAGGTTTGTCGCTGGAAGGTTGTAACTGTCTTTGGTGTCTTTCTTTCTTCATCTCCACACACTAATCATTCTTCTCTTTTGAATACCACTTAAATATGTCTTATTTATAGACATTGTGGTTTTAAGTTAACTTGAACATTTAAGAGCAGCTCATATAAGAAAACTCAGCAATAAGTTTTACATTTGTGCATGCACAGATTAAACTAAGGTAAAATAAACTGCATTAAACAGACAACTGACGTACACAATTGTAAGGCCGAATCACTTTCTATTAGCAGTTTACTTTCACCACTGTAATACTGCGTCGCTCAGCAACACACAATGAAACTTAATCGACTGTTTGTAGGAGAGCCTATTGTTGTGAACTACAATTCGAAGGATACACAATGAAGGAGGAAGCGCCTTCCTAGACGCTAATTGGAGTACCAGCCACTGATTGTACACAAACAGCACTGGCGGAATCCATGTGGTGTACACTGCCCTCCATGTTAGCCGCTCCATTTTAACATTAAACAACAAAGGAAACAAAATATTTGCACTCACGTTTCTGTTCACTTCTCGTTGACAAGTTAACCAAAGTTAAAGAACGCATTATTAAATAAACCACAGAAGTCAGTTTGGGGCCCCAAAAATACGGGGGCCCTCTTAAGCACTGTCCCCCGCCCCCCCCCCCCCCCCCCCACTCCCGAGCATTCCTGGATATGTGGCGTCCTTATTTACTTCACTGATTCTACGACAAATGATTCCGAGTACAGTCACGACTTGTCACTATCCATTACATGTTCTGTCTTTCTATAACCTGAAACTGAACTGCCGGCCGGAGTGGCCGAGCGGTTAAAGGCGCTACAGTCTGGAACCGCAAGACCGCTAGGGTCGCAGGTTCGAATCCTGCCTCGGGCATGGATGTGTGTGATGTCCTTAGGTTAGTTAGGTTTAAGTAGTTCTAAGTCCCATAGTGCTCAGAGCCATTTGAACCATTATTTTTTGAAACTGAACTGATACGTCCCGAGAGGGTGGTTGGACTGGTGGCTGACAGCTGCCCACACTGCCACCACACGCTCCTCCCACCCCTCCTTCTCCCCAGCCCACCAGTGCCGGGTACATCCATGTAGTTGTTGCAGCGTTATCATTATTACTGTAGCCAGATTACCAACTGTAGGGACATCTACCTATGCATAGGTACTTTCGACTCATTTTTCCCAAGTTTAAGGACGTAGGGACGGATTTTCGATCCCTCTGTATATCGTAGGAACTTATTGTTCAAGAAAGAAAAGTCGGGAATTAAAAGAGAAAAAATTATCAAACTTCATAAATTTTTAACACCCTATAAACCGATCAGCCAGGACATTATGACCACCGACTACTATCGATATAAACCCGTCCAGGGCGATAACAGCGTCACCTGGCGAGGAATGACTCACGCACACGCACGGCACATGTAGTATCAGCCAAGTGTGCTGTCCGTGTGTAGACTGAGGAATGCGCACGGTCTATCTGAGTTTGACCGAGGGCAGATTGTGATGCCCAGAGGCTCGGCACAAGCATTTTGGAAATATCACGACTTGTAGATTTTTCAAGGAGTGTTGTGCTGAGTGTCTTCCACACGTGGCAAAACCAAGGTGAAACCATGTTCAGAAGTCTTGGTGTTGCGCAGCCACCTCTCTTTATACCTGTGAAGCATCGTAGGGTGGGCTAATTGATCAATTAGGACAGAAGGTGAACTGGGGAGGAAATAACATCAGATGGTAATGCTGGGCAGAGTACAAGTATGTCTGAACACACAATGCACCAAACACTCCCAACGATGGGCCTCTGCTGCCAACGACCCATGCATGTGCCAATGTTAACACGACGACATCGGCAATTAAGACTGAAATGGTCACTTAACCATCGGCAGTGGACGTTGATGCAGTTCCAATGCGTTGCATGGTCTGATAAATCCCGGTACCTTCTTCACCATGCCAATGGCAGGGCGCGAATCCGTCGTCTTCCAGGGCAGCAGCTCCTTGACACCTGTACTGCGGGACGGAGGCAAAGCTTTCGGGGCTCCATTATGCTATGGAAAACATTCACATTGGCATCCATGGGTCCAGTGGAGTTCGCGTAAGGCACCATGACGGCCAAGGAGTATCGTACGTAGGTTGCAGGCCAGGTACACCCCTTCTTGACGATCAATTTCGCCGACACCAGTGGTATTTTTCAACAAGATAACGCGCCATCTTATAAGGCAAGGAGTGGATGGAGTGGTTTGAGGGACATAGTGGTGTGTTCCAACGGATGTGCTGGCTTCCCAGGTTGCCAGATCTGGATCTAATCGAACACATCTGGGATGCGATTGAACGTGGCGTCAGAGCTCAGTCTCCCTCCCCGGACTTTACGGGAATTAGGTGACTTATGTGTAGATGTGGTACCAGCGACCTACCAAGAGTTCATTGCTTCCATGCCATGACGCGTCGTCTCTGTTATCCGTACCAAAGGTACGTTAAGTTGGCGTATAAGGGCCTACCTCAGGGACGAAACGAGGTGCAGAAGAAAGTTCTTTTTGTCACTGTCTGGAAACTGTATGCGGCAGGCGAAATACTGACATGTTTGTTGATTAGCATTCCTCGTGCCAATGAGCTACTGCCTCCTAAAATACAAATTTCGTGCTGAAGTAACATAGATTCGGGAATCTGCATCTACACCCTGCAAACCACAGTAAGGTGCATAACAGAGGGCCTGTCCATTGTACCAGTCATTAGTGGTTTCTTTACGTTCAGGTCAGGTATGGTGGGCGGTAAGAATGATTGCTTGCCTCTGCGCGCAGTAATTACTGTAATCTTATCCTGACGATTCCTACGTGATCAATACGCAGGAGTTTGTAATGTATTCTTAGTGTTATCATTTCAAGATGGTTCTTGAAACTTTGTCAATAGTCTTTGTCGGGATAGTTTACGTCATCTTCAAGAGTCTTCCAGTTCAGTTGATTCAGTATATCAGTGACACTCTCCTACGGATCAAAGAAACCTATGACTATTCGTGTTGGCCATTTCTGTATACAATCAAATATCTGCTGTTAGTCCTGTCTAGTAAGGGTCCCACACAAGTGAGCAATGTTCTAGATGCAGTCACGAAAGTGGTTTTAAACAATCTTCTTTTTAGACTGATTTCACGTCCTCAGCATTCCACCCATAAGGCGAAGATCCGACGTGCCTACGTCGTCATTCCATTTCATATCTTTACAAAGTGTTACACCCAAGTGTCAGTATGAGTTGGCCAGTTCCAACAGTGACTTATTGATATTACAGTCATACATTTTTCGTTTTGTGAAATGCAAAATTTTACATTTCTAAACATTCAAAGCAAGTTGCCAGTGTTTTCGCCACTTTCCAAGCTTATCGACTGAATATTTGTGCAGCGTGTTTCAGATACTACTTCGTTATAGGGAGTTGCATCTTTGCATAAAGTCTCCGATTACTATTAATTCTGTCTGCAAGGTCATTAATACACAACAAGAACAGAATAGGTCCCAACACACTTGTCTGGAGCATACCAGACGTTACTTCTACATCTGACGATGAGTGTCGATCTGTGATAACATGCTGTTCCTCCCTACCAAAAAGTTCTCATCACAGTCACAGATCTCACATGACACCACATATGATAGTATTTTTGACAGTAAGCGTAGGTACGGTACTGGGTCAAATGCTTTCCGGAAATCAAGAAATAATGCACCTGCCTGGTTGCCTTGGTCCAAAGCTTTCAGTACGTCACGTGAGGAAAGTGCGAGCTGGATTTCACATCATCAGTGTTTTCGAAAATCATGCTGGTTGGCCCTGAGGAGGTCATTCCGTTCAACATACCTTATCATGTTTGAGCTGAGATTATGTTATAAGATTCTACAACAAATCGACGTCAAGGATATTGGACGGTAGTTTTGCGGATCTCTTCTACTATCCTTCTTGTATACGGGTGTGACCTGTGATTTTTTCCGAGAACTAGGCACGGTTCGAGGGCTCTACAATAGATTATAGTTAAGAGAGGGGAAAACTCAGATGCAAGTTCAGTATAGAATCTGACAGGAATTCCGTAGGGCCCAGGAGCTTGTTCGGTTTTAACGATTTCAGCTGTTTCTCAACACCACTCACACTAATAGTTATTTTAATAACTTTTTAAGTGGTACTAGGATCAAATTTCGGCAATTCTACTAGGATTTCCTTTGTAAAGGAACATTTGGAAACGGAATTAAGCATTTCAGTCCTTGCTTTGCTGCCTTCAACTTCAGTTCTTGTCTCATTTGCTAGGTACTGGACGCTAACTTTGGTATCACTAACAGTCTTTACATAGGACCAGAATTTCTTTGGGTTTTATAAAATATTATTTGACAATATTCTGTTACGGCAGCCACTGAAGGTACCACGCAATGCTCTCTTGACAGCCAAACGCGTTTCATTCATCATCTCTCTATCAATAGCCCTTTGCATTTTTTGCAGCTATTATGCAGTAATCTCTGTTTCTTTAGACGGTTGTTTACAGTGACTTTATACCATGGAGGTTCCCTCCCATTATGACCTGTTCCACTGTCTACATATCTGTGCAGTGCATGGTCAACTAATCTTTTAATCTTCAGCCATAGTTCCTCTACGGCTCTAGCCCTGTGCTGAAAGTTTCGAGTTCCTCCTTGAGATATGAGACTACTGCTTTTTATCTGGTTTACTGAACATGTATGGGTTTCTGCTTGCTTTAATTGTCCTTTATACTCTGGTAATCATTGTTACCACAACCGCGTCGTGGTTACTGATATTAGTTACAATGTGAACATCCTCAAAGAGGTGTATTAGTTGCCAGTAGATCTAATATACTTCCATCATGAGTGGTATTCCTAACTCTCTGTTCTAGGTAGTTTTCAGAGAAGGCTTGTAGTTTCACAGGATGGCTTATCACTCCCGCCACACTTACAAAACTGTGATTTTCCCACTTAATTGTTGAATAATTATAGTGTCTACCGTTCATTACAGTATGATTGGTGAACTTCTGTGCAAGTCAAGAGAGGTTTTCTGTAAAGGTTTCGGTAGCACCAGGAAATATGTCTGGTGGGCGATAGAAGGATCCAGTTACAATTTTGCGCCCAACCAGGATATTGAATCTTGACCAAACAATCTCACATGCAGCTTTCTTCCTCTGTAGATTTGAGTTGCTTGTCTGCTGCGACAAATACGCCACATCCATTTCCCATTTGCGTATCCTTTTCAAACACACTTAAATGTTCCCCAAAACTCTCACTGCTGTCAATTTCAGATTTCGACCAGCTTTCTGTATCTAATATTATGTGAGCTACACTGCTTTCCATGAGCGCTTCGAACTCTGGCACATTATTGGGAATGCTACGGCACTCAACATAAGGATTTTAATATTCTCACGTGTGAAAGGCGTTTCTTCTGATCTTACACTGATACTTATGGGTTTCCTATAGTTAGCATTGTCTTAATTTATTGGGTAAGTCACCTAATCTACAAAATCCTTGTGTGCAATCTGCACACAGTCGGCTAAATGAGTACCAGCCTTTGATGTGTATTAAACACCTGACTCATTTGGGTCGACCATACAGTTCACAACCCCATGGCGCAAGTCCAGGAAGCCGCAGCCTAACCTGCCACAGAACTTTCGAAGTCTCTGAATCAGTCCTTCCATTCAACTGAAAACCAAAGGGCCACGATCAATTCTGAAACGATAAACAGCTTGCGTATGTAAGTTCGTTTCTTTTAGCTTTAACATAACCTTCTAAAGTTTCTTTTTGTGGGGTGTGTAGCTTCAGTATTATTATTGTTATTATTGTGTTTTCAGCACCGAAAAAGAGAGTTACAAAATCGTGACAGTCAAAGCTGAAAACAGAAATTTCAGGAAGTGCACACGTTATCCTCGAACTCTTACGGGACTTGGTAAGAATGTCTTCCACGAATAATAAGTGTGCTAGGGTAGGACACTACGAATGTAGTGTGTGGACATGCAAGGAGAGACTGTGGGTCTCGCAGGAGGCATGCACGAGATAGTCCCTGCAGTCGAGCTATCCTATGCACCCTCGTTGGCTCACATGGATAGAGCGGCTGCCATGTAAGCAGAAGATCCCGGCTTCGAGTCCCGTTCGGGCCACACATTTTCACCTGTCCCCATTGAAATATATCAACTCTCGTCAGCAGCTGAAGGTGTTAATGTAATTCTAATTTAGTTTAAAGGGAGGTTACCTGCTGATATCAAGGAGAGTTACCGTGATCGTTGCAAGGCGTCAAAAGCCGAGTGTAACGACGTAATAAACAATCAGTGTTTTCATCGTGGGTGCGTTAACCGGCAACTGCACCGCAAGTCTTATGCCCTGACAGGACATCAAAGCTGCCGAAATAAGAGTGGAGATGGCATTTGCTGAGCACTCACTATCCGTGTCAACAATATATCATACAGATGAGCTCATGAGATATTTTCGTCGATTCACAAATTGCCCAGAACACGAACAGCAACAAGCTTCCCAAATAACATTGTGAATATCTGTATATATAAACATGTGTACATATATGTCTACTTTACAATACGCAGTCGGTTGGCTTTCATGTATAACGTCAATAATTTCCACTGACAGTATAGAGAAAATCCTACTAAACATAATTTATCCTACTCTCTTTTAATAATGAGTTTAGGATTGGGGTGCAAACAATTCCGCTACGGTCGCAGGTTCGAATCCTGCCTCGGGCACGGGTGTTTGTGATGTCCTTAGGTTAGTTAGGTTTAACTAGTTCTAAGTTCTAGGGGACTAATGACCTCAGCAGTTGAGTCCCATAGTGCTCAGAGCCATTTGAACCATTTTGCAAACAATTTTCTGTTCTTAACGTGTTACGTGCTGCACGTCCCACACATAATTTTTTTTTCTGTTTACATCCTTGGTCACTATTTCATTAATGAAATCTTTGTATCTTTGCTTAATGATAGTCTTTGCATTGTAAACATAAACCTCAACCGTATGACACATGTGCGATGTTCAACACTCATTAAAGAATATTATCAAGTGTTCAACAGTAATTGATTTACAATGTGTGAACTGTGTGGAATTTATGAACATATCATTGAGCTAGAAAACCACGTGGACCACAACAAAGCGAATCGCCGTCTATTTTAAATTAAATAATTGAACGCAACTATTTTGCGTCACATATAAAAAATTCTAGCACTTTAGCATATGAAACTTCCTGGCAGATTAAAACTGTGTGCCAGACCGAAACTCGAACTCGGGACCTTTGCCTTTCGTGGGCAAGTGCTCTACCATCTGAGCTACCGAAGCACGACACGCCCGCTACTCAAAGCTTTACTTCTGCCAGTACTTACTGGCAGAAGTAAAGCTGTGAGTACCGGGCGTGAGTCGTGCTTCGGTAGCTCAGATGGTAGAGCACTTGCCAGTAAGTACTGGCAGAAGCAAAGCTGTGAGTACCAGGCGTGAGTCGTGCTTCGGTAGCTCAGATGGTAGAGCACTTGCCCGCGAAAGGCAAGGGTCCCGAGTTCGAGTCTCGGTCGGGCACACAGTTTTAATCTGCCAGGAAGTTTCATATCAGCGCACACTCCGCTGCAGAGTGAAAATCTCATTCTGGAAACTTTAGCATATTTTTATTACTGAAACAGCTGATAAAGCGGCACTTATACTCAAATATTCTTGTGCAGGGTGCAGCAGACGACATGCTGTTGTTCAAAACATCTGTTAACGAAAAATATTAGTCATCTGAAGATGAGCATGATAGGCCGATTCAACAAATAATATTAAGAATATTTTGTTTGAAAACAGTGACTTTTCAATGTAAAAAATTGTTAATTAACGGGAAATGTTGCTACCAAAAAGGAGATTAGCTTTTTTTTCTTTTTCTTTTCGTCAGCCTAGAATTTTTTGCACCCGTAGGGACTTTCAAGGTGAATGTAGTGACCTTTCACGTCTCGTGTAGGGACATTGTCTAACGTAAGTTGTCAACACAGGTAGCAGTTGGCTTTAAAGAGTGAGTAATGAAACATGCATATAACCATGCACAGAAGAAAAGTGTTTAAGCTTAGGCCGACTAGGCAGATTCCTAGTAGGGCGGCGGATTTTAGGGGGGGGGGGTCAGATTTTGAGGGATAACTTATATACTGTTACTGCTTTTGAATACATTTTATTGACATCTCTTGAAAAGAGAATTTGACCTTAGCTCCCAATCAAATGGATGTGAGTAACATTGGCAGCAGTCAGCTCAAATTTCAGATAAAGGAAGAAGTACAGGTTATGATTGCAAGTTAGTAACGACGTTACGTCGTGACAGTGTGACCATTATTCACTATCGTACCTTCTCATGTAGTATTCGTTAGGAAGGCAAATCTCGTTGCTTGCAGTTAAACTTCGTGGTGGGAGACGCCGCTATCATTGTCTAGGAATAGCCAGCGTCGACACTCTACAATGCCAATTCAAACTTCAAATTCAAGGAAAATATCTCCTGTCATTTTAACACCCGGCCTCTTTGCTGGCAATTTGTTACAATTTGAAACTGTAAAGAGTGCAATTGTTTAGTGTTTAGTTTGTGATTCATATTTGAGTATGAATTGAAACGAGTGACAGTCGGAGAAGAGTAAATAGTTCTTGGTACTGGAAACCGATGAAGTTAAGGCCATAAAGAAAGAGGTAACTGTGACAAAGAGTGCAAAAACAGATGCGCAACAAAAAATCAAACGCAGCTTGTTAGTTCCAGCTCGATTTCTAGTCTAGAAGCATCACAGTACAATACGTAATGTGGAGTGCAGTACTGTGGTGAGTAGTATCTAAAATACCGTCGCGTCTAGTTTTCTGATTCTGGGGTTTCCGATATTAGAAACAATAACAATGGTGCGGAAACAATCATTTCAGTTGATCTAAATGCATATAAGACTAATGATGACAGTGATTCAGTTTCTCGCGATCCTGATGAATGGATCATAAATGAATTACTTCGCGATCATATCGCATACATACAATATTCATTACAAGATTCACGGTTATTCATCGCAAGTTCCCGACCACCGCGAAAGTCACAACAATGCATCAAACGATTTTGCAATAAATATGAGGTAGTACAAATATGTTTTCCGAGAAAAATTTGGCAGTCATTTTCGCCTTTACGCGGAGTTGCACTTCACACACTAGTTGGTGTGTTGCCGCCTCGAGAAATCCCGACATAGACTGACTTGGTTTAGCACAGTGCACAGGTACGTCAACCGAGGCTATTTTTTCAACAAACTGTTCGTCTTCACGTGAGATCAGATTTCATACACAGATTCATTTATTACCCATTGGGAAACGGATCGTAGAGTGGTAATGTGCTACTTTAGCATTTTGGCGCCTACCCTTTCAGGTTGCACTTGCACATGGTCCATCTTTTCCACCAATAAGCACTGACGGTAACTACAATTTGTAATAATCATTTCCTGATGAATTGAGTAGTATTGAAGTTATTGTTAACAAATTCTCAGTATAAGTAACGTCATTATCACGGTTTGAGCTGTATATTGGTGTGAAACAGTAAATATAAATAATAAAAGACTCACTTCTTGGCGACGAGCGTTGTAGGTGAATCCTCAGCGGCTCTCTCTGCTCCAGAACGATAGGTCTCTTGCTCAACCGGAAATTCTCACGTTACGTGACCACTTGGCATGTCGTTCGACGAGTCTGCCATTGGATCCCACATACTCGTTAGCCTCACGTAAAAAAATCTTCTTACCGGTGCATTAAGACATAGCAAGTAAATATAATAAACGTGGGCAGTGATCTGGCATAAATGCCACATTCTCTATCAGCAACATATTTTGGCGTAGCGACATATAACCACTCTTTAAGAGGCAGCTCGGGTGCTATGTAACCTGACAAAATATAGTTCTCGTTATATAAACAAGTGAACATACATCATTTTGGAGCTTTATAGATGCTGCACAACTGGCACCTTTCGCTCACACAAGCCCCCACCGCCGACGTCAGTGAGGTGGTTTTGTGTGTGTGTGTGTGTGTGTGTGTGTGTGTGTGTGTGTGTGTGTGTGTGTGTATGTGTGTGTGTGTGTGTTTGTGTGCGTGTGTGACGTTTATATGGAATCAACGGAGTAACATGGGTCAACGATGAGACAGGACAGAATGGCACGAAGGAGTTGTCATGTTTGGACAAGCTCACGACCACGCCGCAAATGAAGTTGCCAGATTTGTTTGCGCAACGACGCAGACTGTCCAATTTGTCTATAAGGATTGGTGTAGAGTCTGTGGCCGGTAGATGCGTAATCGGCAGGGCACACGTGGTGACAGTCGTAGTGGTGAGGGTTGCCGGCAGGTACTGGTAGGGGAAATGGCGAACGCTGGATGGGAAGTGCCATACTAAACTGAAGCCAACGGTCACATATTTTGTAAATATTAAGCAGGGCCCCTGCACGTCCACATTTGCATGGTGTCTATGCAAAAAGATCTGTCACCTCTGCTTTGGTCAGTATCTAAAAAGAATTCCGCTGAAAATGGAGAGATTTATTTTCGCTTGGCTTGTCAGCCATTTGTAGCTTTCAGGAAAGTGTCATGAATATCGAACTTCGGGTAAAACCAACAATTTCTCTTTTTGAAATATTGAAATTTGCTTCTTTTGCCAAATCACAGCGGAGTTTATGCAGTGCCACCTCATTAACATGTTGTTCAGACATAACTGCGAGAGAATTCTGAAACAGTGATTCATTAAGTTTATTAAGTGAGGAACTAAGGCAAAGTAAGATCAGTAGCTTATGGAAAAGCTAATTCTCAGTACAAAATGAGTAACCCCTTCACCTTCGTTTTTCCAAAACACATAGCTTTTCCCGTTTCACCCGCTATCGATGGTAGCTAAAAATTGCATTATTTCATCGAAAAATCCTGTAGTTTGTGGAATAAAACAGTAGATAACGAAGTTCAGCATAATAACCACACGGCAAAGTACTCTCGTCTTTGCATGTACCATTTGCTAAAATCCTTTCGATATCTCCAACCATTTATGAAATATGACAAATGTTGTGGATTTTACGCTCTGGCTGTATCGCTGGTGAGGTATGGTCACTACGTCAGAATGATTTTCTCGAGATTGGTGACAGATAGAGACCTACACCCAAAACTTAAAAAAAAAAAAAATCTGAGTGATAGCTAAATTTGCTACAGAATAACAAATTATCTTCCTTTGGAATACATTATAGGAGTGATAGTGATCAATGTGTTACAAATATTTACTATTAAAAACAGTCTTGATCACGATTTATTTATTAAGGTGACCGGTTTCGACCACTACTGTGGTCATCTTCAGACCATCTCCAGCAGAAAGAGTTTCCTACTCATTGGTCTGAAGATGATCACAGTAGTGGTCGAAACCGGTCACCTTAATAAATAAATCGTGATCAAGACTGTTTTTAATAGTAAACAAATTATGTAATATGCAGCAAACACAATATCATAGCGACCCCTATTTTTCATTGGAAATTGTTTCGAATTTCGTGCAGTGTAATACATCCATGTAAATATCACAAAAATTTATGACCAATAACGAAATGAAGGGCACTTCATCATGACTTTGATGTACAAAGTTACAAGTGAAGCAAAAATGAAATTTTTTACGGGATAGTTTCTGTAAAATCGTTTGAGAAAATTCACAGGGTGTGCACCTCGATTCTGTCACCGCCGACCAGCCGAAAGTTGGCAGACACTGTCGGCCTCACCTTCCGGACAAACGTATGAACTCGACCACCGCTCTGGACGAAAATTGGCCACTGCTCGTTGGACAATTTATACTGCGAAGGCACTACAGCTGGCAGCATTTTCTTTTTCTTTATTGAGTTTCGATTCCCCCCTCCGAAAGGGGCGGGCTGGCAGCAGCTTAGTATGCCGCTCTTCAGCCTACAGAATTTGTTTTAAAAAGATGAAAAAAAATTATAAAAACAGGCAATAAAATCGGAGACGTAAATGATAACATGGCGAAAATTCGTGGAACTTAAAACATAGGACAAATGGATGATGTTGCTAATAAAATACATACGAAGCAGACAGTCCACTGGACCTGACGGGATACCAATTCGATTCTAAACAGAGTACGCGAAAGAACTTGCCCCCCCCCCCCCCCCCCCATTCTAGCAACCGTGTACCGCAAGTCTCTAGAGTAACGGAAGGTTACAAATGATTGGAAAAGAGCAGAGGTAGTACCAGTCTTCAAGAAGGGTCGTCGAGCCGATGCTCGATCTGTTGTAGAAATTTAAAACATGTTTTTTGCTCGCATATCATGTTGTTTCTGGAAACCCAGAATCTACTCTGTAGGAATCAACATGGATTCCGAAAACAGCGATCGTGTGAGACCCCGCTCGCTTCATTTGTTCATGAAATCAAGAAAATATTAGATACAGGCTCCCAGGTAGATGGCATTTTCCTTTACTTCCGGAAGGCGTTCGATACAGTTCTGCACTGTCACCTGATAAGCAAAGTAAGAGTGTACGGAATATCAGACCAGCTGTGTGGCTGCATTGAACAGTTTTTAGCAAACAGAACATAGCATGTTGTTCTCAATGGAGAGACGTCTACAGACGTTAAAGTAACCTCTGGCGTGCCACAGGGGAATGTTATGGGACCATTACTTTTCACAATATATATAAATGACCTAGTAGATAGTGTCGGATGTTCCATGTGCCTTTTCACGGATGATGCTGTAGTATACAGAGAAGTTACAGCATTAGAAAATTTCAGCGAAATGCTGGAAGATCTGCAGCGGATAGACACTTGGTGCAGGGAGTAGCAACTGACACTTAACATAGGCAAATGCAATGTACTGTGAACACATAGAAAGAAGGATCCTTTATTGTATAATTATATGATGGCGGATCAAACACTGGTAGCAGTTACTTCTGTAAAGTATCTGGAAGTATGCGTGCAGAACGATTTGGTGGAACAATCATATAAAATTAATTGTTGGTAAGGCGGGTACCAGGTTGAGATTCATTGGGAGAGTCTATCAACAAATGAGGTGGCTTACAAAACACTCGTTCGACCTATACTTGAGTGTTGCTCATCGGTATAGGATACGTACCAAGTCGGTTTGATGGAGGAGATAGAGAAGATCCAAAGAAGAGCGTCGCGTTTCGCCACAGGATGATTTCGTAAGCGTGATAGCGTTACAGAGATGTTTAGCAAACTCAGGTGGCAGACTCTGCAAGAGAGGCGCTCTGCATCGCGGTGTAGCTTGCTGTCCAGGTTTCGACAGGGTGCGTTTCTGAATGAGGTATCGAAAATATTGCTTCCCCCTACTTATACCTCCCGAGGAGATCACGAATGTAAAATTAGAGAGATTCGAGCGCGCACGGAGGCTTTCCAGCAGTAGTTCTTCCCGCGAACCATACGCGACTGGAACAGGAAAGGGAGGTAATGACTGTGGCACGTAAAGTACCCTCCACCACACACCGTTGGGTAGCTTGCGGAGTATGTATGTAGATGGAGATGTAAAATAATAGACAGACAATTAAAAAACACTGCGGCAGTCTGGTTTCTGTTCGCAAAAGACATAAAATTTACACTCAGTGACAGCATGGTTTCTGTTCACAACACTGTGGAAAGACGAACAACACTGAACATACACTTGAACACTGCACTAAATAGTTGGCAAATATAACATACCACAGCCGAGAGCAGGTGGAGGGAAACTGGACAGATGATGGGAAAAGAAAAAGGGGGGAAGGAGGGGAAAAAACGAAGGGGCGGAGGGGGGATAAGAGCCGAAGGAGGATGAGGACCCATAAGAGGGGTGAGGGGTGCTGGGCAGATGTGACAGGCAGTGGGGAAGGCAGAGGAGGGGAATACAAAAGGACTTGGGAGGGGGGAGAATGGAGGTACGGAGAGATTAGGCAGGGAGAAAACAGGATGGAAGGGGGCAGGGAAGAGGGAGCCCAGGGAAAGGACGTAGGAAAGTTGGTGGGTCTGGCAGCAATGTAACCAAGCGTTTTAAACTGGTTCAAATAAACCTACACAACAGGAACTAGAGTAGTGTTACGCCTTATCAATGACAACAGAGTTTCAATCCGCCAGGAAGTTTTTCTGTCAGAGAATGTGGCTCCATCTCACAAGCAATCCCTTGAATGCGAGGTCGCAAAAGGCCAATGATGTTTACAGCATTCGACACGCCAAGTATTGTCTGCCATGCAACCACAATATTGCCTGGTAATGACAACAGGGGGTGCGACTGGCGGTATCCAATGGTGAGCACAGCATGAGGTTATACAGTGTAGTAGAACTGCTTAGTCGACAAGTAATTCATAACGGTACTACAGTGCTAGTGGTCTTGAAACAAAGCAAAGCAAAGCAATGGCAACGATAAATAAAGCAAACATTGCATTATACCTACAGCAACAGTCGCCAAAGTTGACATTTCGTCAAAAAGGGACCCAAGAAATTTATCAGATTGGTTCAAATGGCTCTGAGCACCGTGGGACTTAACATCTATGGTCATCAGTCCCCTAGGACTTAGAACTACTTAAACCTAACTAACCTAGGAACAGCACACAACACCCAGCCATCACGAGGCAGAGAAAATCCCTGACCCCACCGGGAATCGAAACCGGGAACCCGGGCGTGGGAAGCGAGAACGCTACCGCACGACCACGAGATGCGGGCAAATTTATCAGAGTGAGAAAGAAGTGGTAGATGGAAATGTTAGCATTTCTGCATGATGAGTCAGTGGAATGTGTGGTGTCGTATGCGTTTGACTGTGCAGCCAATGTGCATGAGGAGTACAATGATGATGGTACATGTTAACAAGTGAAAGTACTAATTGAAACAGGTGCCAAGCAATGTAGTTCCGCATGCTTTACACACAAGGAGGCACAAATCCCGCCTCCAGTGAAACGTAGTAAAGTACAGTCATTGGCCTTGGTGCAGGTACTAAACATAATTACGTACATGGAAGATCGCCCGCGGCATACTTTCGGATAAGTCCACAGCAATACGATCGATATTGAGTAAGAAGATTTAAAGAAAGTCAATGGAGAACAAGGCGCAGCTGTTAGAAAAACTTGTGGTTGCACGTTTCAAGAATGCTCGATGATGTTTGCAGAATGTGCATGATAGTGACTTCCTACATTACGTATATAACGTGGCGCGCGACACAGGCTACAGTGATTTCAGAGGAAGCAGTGGATGGTTGCATAATCTAAAGAATGCTACAGAATTACAAAGAGTAAGATAAAGAAGTTCCAAACATTGATGTTGCACAGCAAACTGCGTAATCGACTCTAAAACTTGTAGATGTGTTTAAAAAAACCTATCCCTTCTTTTGGTAAGGAATTTGTTTTAAACTCTGACCAATCGGGATTTGGAGTGAATGGAACCCTGGAAATTAGAGGTACCGAGATTCGTATCAAGATCAACTAACGTCAGTGCCTAAACGCGTTCGTAATCAATTATGCCGACCGTTAATCTAAATGGTAAACTGGCTGGACAATTCTTTATTCTGTTGCGAGAAGTTGTAGGTCCACTGTCTTCTACGAATATTTAGGTCACAGGAATGAAGTGAACGTAAGAGTACTGTATCTATGGTATAAGCACTGCTTTTGGCCAGTGGGTGGTCCAATTAATTTGCTTTTGCTTGACGCCTAACCTCTGCGTATGAAAATCATATATATCCCAAGCAAACTGTCGCTCGTGAAAAGTGAGTGACATTGCAGTTCATACCACCTGGAACCACTGGACAAATTCTGCTACTGGATGGTTGCTTTTTCTGTGCCTGAAAACCATATTATTGCAAATATCTGCAGCTAAGCCTTAAAGGACAGATAGTTTTACGATAAGCTCCACAGCGGACTCTTTCCCGTTCGGTTGTATGCCATCAAATTCTATCAGTTCTTGTCATCCCGTTACCCCAATATTATTTCATATGCATTCTTTGAGAATGGATACTTAACTGAACGTCCCGCACGATTTGTAGCACTCAACGACTCCGCCTTCGATCTCGATGGTGCTAAATTTTGTGATCACTGTGGCGCGCTATTTTTCATTCCATGTTCATTGTGCAAGGTAATGGTTTGTTTTGAACATTTCTTGACTGTAGACGGTGTTAATCTTGTGAAGTGAAATACATATATCTTGTAGAAGGTTGATCTCTGCACCTATCGGACACATTTTCTGTCGCCCTCCCGTTGCATATGGTGAGTCATTAGTAGCCAATATTGTTCATGACATTATTGTGAACACAACACTTTCAAATGAACCTTACTAAGGACTGAACTAGCGACCTCGCACTCAAAGGGTTGCTTGCCAGACGTTTCCAAGCGAACATTTCAAATAGCAAACGGTGATTGGTCAATGTTGCTCGCCCCCGGTAGCTGAGTGGCCAGCGCAAAGGAATGTCAATTCTAAGGGCCCGGGTTCGATTCCCGGCTGGGTCGGAAATTTTCTCCGCTCAGAGACTGGGTGTTGTGTTGTCCTCATCATCATTATTCCATCCCCACAGACGCGCAAGTCGCCGAAGTGGCGTCAAATCGAAAGACTTGCACCGGGCGAACGGTCTACCCGACGGGAGGCCCTAGTCACACGGCATTTATTGGTCAATGTATCACATAACGCTGGGCACCTAGAAGGAGCAAAAAAGAAAGCACTGAAGCTGGACAGTAGCTGACTAGAGGCCGCTGGAGTTGTCCAACGAGTGACGGAACAAATATGCAGAAAAGAATTAAAAGTAAAATGCAACAATTTCGGAGAACACAAAATATAGGAATGACACATTTAGAAGCAACATATCGCAAAAAATTGCGATATGTTTTCCTGAAATTAAGTAAAAAAGGTTTTGTTAAAATGAGACTACGACGTAAGATCGAGTAGGCGGGCGTGATAAACGCTGCGCAAAAGCAAACGCGTTTCTCTCATTGTGCGCATGACGTCAGTGCGTGGCGCTGGCCGACATTTGCATTTTGGGGATGCTTGACTTCGTGAGAGTTGTCGTTTTCGAGTAGTTACTTTTGCGTAGTGAGTGATCTCCAAATGAAAATGTTTTCAGTATGTACAAGCAATGCCATATTGTGATGTTGATGGCTGTATCTCGCATAATCGCAACACTTAAATTTTGTACTTGGGTGTAGCAACGATCTCGATGGTTTGAAGTTCTTACTTTCATTAAAGTAACAGAGATATGGCCCGGTCTTCCATTAACTATAGGATATGTCAATTTCCACGCCTGTTAATGCTATTAGTACTTTTGTTTCTTCTTTTTTATGATGTAAATATATTTCTAGAGGTTTGATGCTCACATTTTTTCAGATACAACATACCTGAGAACTATACATGCTTTACGATCATCCTCCCCCCACCACCATCTTTCTCCATCCCCCTTTCCTTCCCTCCCTCTGCTCCCATTCCTCTCCCCTTTCCCCCTCTTCTTCCCACCCTTCCTTCTATGCTCTGATTCTTTTTGCTATTGTTTCTGTTGATACTATTCAAAGTTTTGCGTAAGTTATTTTTATCACAATGACTTTTTTAGATGGAAACCTCTTATTTCTTGCAATTTGATCAGTTTCTAACATGTACTCAACTAAATATGATCTGGTTTTTAATGTCGTAATTCTAAGTTAAAGTTTTAAGCCAGTTCAGCATGATAAATGTTCATTCACCATCGCGCACCTTCCTTGCGCGTACTACAGGTGCTCGCTCTTGCCAGAAGAGTACCTTAGGCCAAGGGTTGCGCACGTGATGCTAGTGAACCAGCTATACATCGGTGAGGAAATACCATATGACAGCTAAAATGTTGTGCATGTTTGAATTATTCCGGAGGTGAAATCTCTTAAATTTGACTGACCCCTTTCGGCTATATTGTAACATACCTCTACCGCAACATGTAAGCCAGTGAGTCTGAATAATTTTCTGTATTCGTAACGATATATTATTGTACCTATAAATTAATATGTTTTCAGTGTTAACTTGTTTAGATTGGTAATATTCCCTTTTTGAAGAAGAAATTTTTATAAACGTTGAAACCAAGGTAAAGGCGTTTTAATAAACCTTTCAGTTTGCAACTGACTTACTGTTTACCATTTCTACAGCAATACTAAAGGGACTGAAGTAGCTCTTCATGTTTTCCTTCCTGATTCAAGTCTGCATATTTGGCTGTCGTAATGCTGTAGAAGAGAAAATGCTAGAATACGCTCTTGTCATTCCAATGAAACATATTATGTTAGTGACTCGCTTTCGGAGCTTGTAAATTTACCGACGAAATGAGTGCTTAAGAGCGATGCATTTCTGTCGCGTAATTTGCCGTGTAGTAGTAGCGTCCGTGTTGGCCCATCACGCGCAACAGGATGTGAGGTCCTTAAAAGAAGAATATAGACTTTAGAAAATCTTTCGCCACGGGAGGAAAGTGCTGATAAATGTAAGTATATATACACACTATTTTTTTTCTAATGATTTAGATAACGCCAGTTTATAGAATTCCTCGCGGCATTAAAGAGCATACATTCTGATCTGAAAAAAGACGCGCATGAAATTGCGAGTGCATAATAAAGATCTTAAAGAAGTCAGATGTCATCAACGGAACGACGTCTGCACAGTGAAGAATGTAATAAAACGTAGTTATGTCTCGTGAAAATAATCGAACACTAGGCAAAATATCTTCGTACATGTTCGATGCGTCAAAGAGGACACTTGTAAGTAAATTACTTTGCGTGCCGTTGCGCAGGAAAGTTACAATCTGCGCAGGGATAAACTCGGATATCCGCTACCTGCCGTGTCAACCTTGCATTCATGGATAAAACAAAGTTTCAGTTGCCATCCAGCTATTTTGAAGGATGATTCAGTTAGATTAGCTAATTCAAATGCTTTACATAAATAAAGTACACTTGTATTTTTTTTTTGGATGAAAATGGTGAGCCGTGGTGCGCCTTTTCTAGCACTTCAGCTCTTTGGCACGTGACTATCGATTACTCGGCTGTACTACGATCTTTGTCCCTGTTGTGATCGGGCGGTTGTTTTGGTGGTCGCGGCAGTTGGGGCCGGACTCGTTACGAGGCGGAAGGACGTGCTCGCGGGAACGAAGGAGAAAAACACGCTGGCTCGGTCACCAGCGGCGTGGCCAGTCTGCCTTGCAAGATGGGCGCGAGTTTGTGGTGGACCTGCCTGATGTCAACTGCGGGCGCTGCTCGTCGCATTGCTTTCGTGCCCGTTTCCTCGGAGAGACCCATCCCTCGAGATCATCTCGAACAACGCTCTCCATCGAAGGTGTAAGTGGTTTTGGTGCCTTCGTTTCGTTGAACGATTTGCGTTCCAGCGAGTGTACTTGTTTGTTCGTTTCCGTCATGTACGTGTTGCTGAAGTAAGAGCAGCCGGCAAGGTGTGTCACCACATGGAGACCAGCAGTCACTATCTCCTTTAAAATATCAGTGTTCCTAAAGATGTAGTAAGTGTAAAGTATTCGGGATAGTAGGTCATAGTCTAGTTGTAATTTTCTGCATGCTAAGCTTACACAATTGGCAGCTACATCGCAGATCTATGCAACGTAATCAAAGTGCACTTGTGAAGTTTTGCATTTGAATAACGTGATATTATCTCGAAATTATTTCCATTTCATCTTTGTACACATTGCCGGCCTTAATCATATGTGTAAATTTTGTTTGACTAACTATGAGAGTGTAAAGGTCTGATACTATATTTTCAGCATTGGAATTGTGTATTGTTCTTAGTTTTGTTTTACAGGATTGATATTGCTGAAAAATTTATCATTTATGGGTTCTTCATTTATACTGTTTGTTGATGTCTTAACTTATTTTAACTGATGTTTTCTTGGTGTTTGCTGTGATTTCTGCTGTCTGTTTGTGTTCCACTTTTTCTGCGAGTTGGTGTGTGTGGCAGCGGCGCCACGCTCTGCTTCGGTACACAGAAGCTGTGTCGTGTCGTCTAATGGGAAGTGACTCCCTGTTGGGCCCCGGCGTTTAGGTGTTGTTTTGGTCTGGTCTGCTGCTTCCGGCATTTAAGTTAAGTTACCTTTTGCCCAGGACAGCCTGGCGTCACTGCCCGTTTGGTGGTAATTGAACCTATTTTATGTATACCTAAAAAAAAGGGTTTTTTAATTTGCTTAGGAATCAATTGTATTAATTAACTTGTTGTGCTCTTTGTATTATTTCGGTTCGTAACGAACTGATTTGTGTAGTAAATCACTTCCATATTGTAGATTATTGCCTTCAAAAAAAAAAAAAAATCGCGAAACTACCTGTGCCACCCTGCCCACCATCACCTTCAGACTGTAATTTCTCTCGTAAGTTGTTGTCACTGTATACTTTGATATTGTCTTAAGAACGGCCACGTGTTGATTGCCTCTAACCTGTTTCATGAAAGCTTGCTTTGAACAAATTGTTAATAATTGATTTGCTAGTTGTCTGTTAATGACTGACACAATCGGGACCTCGTCCTTCCATGCTAAGTGTACCCCTCATCCTGACTTCCTAACTCACAAATGGCAATGTCCACTAATTCGAAGTTCTTTTCAACTTTTGATGAACTCAAAATTAAAATGAGCAGATTTTGTTTACTCGTAAAACTATACACAGAGCCAATTTAGAAAATTACATGCTAATTTCATTTTGGCGGAAAACTGCAAAAGTAAATTATACCTGTATAAAGAGCTTTATTTTTTTTTTATTTTTTTTTTCATGTAGCAATTCGACAGATGCTTGAACTTTTTCTTTCAAATGACCAGTTTCTGTTTACAAGCTGTGCATGTTACATAATGTAACAGTAAGAGTCCAGCAATAGTGGAACAGCAATTTTCATTTTATTATTTCAGGATAACTAAAACATACCACAAACACACGGTATAAATGTGCGGTCCACATGTTACAGTGCTGTTCCCGAGGTGGATGCTGTATGTCGGAAGATAAATTAACGACCCATAAACGATGTGGGCCACACAGTGGCGATTTGGTCAGAATAATGTTTATTGAGATAGCAAACTATTAGCAAAAGTGGTCGTATTTAGTATTACTATTACACTCGAGCGTTTATCCATTTGACACAGTTCGATCATTCACAATCTCATCGCGAATTACTTGTCCAATGCTCCACCTCGTTAACTACGCGAGAAGTTAGAGTTCACACCAAGCGCGCAGGTGCTCACTGCTCAGACAGTAAGTCCCGCGATACCACAAAACGCGCAATTTTCTAAGTCATTTCACTTCCTAGCTACCTAAAGACCGACCGTCTGCTTTCGCGTCTCCACCACAACTGTCCCTCTGTATGTCCCCAGCCGCGTTTCCCGAGCGCCGAACATCTTCGCTCAACTGACTAGGCAGTTCCCTGTCCTGAAACCGTCCATCTGATTGGCTACAACTTATTCTACATTATTTTACATTTTAACATATTTAAATAATGAAAGCTTGACCATTTTCATGTTCTAAATAAAGTAACAATAATATCCATTACATAATAAACGTTAAATTCTTTTACATAAATCAAGTACAGTTGCCTTCTTAACTTTGAATGTCACGTCCAGTAGACTTGCACCAATGTGCTTTGTGATAAATAAATAAAGATCAAAAGTAACTATTATGCACTAAACTTTACAACATATTCTGTTTCTTAATGATTCAGTAAGGTGTCATGCTGTCATCGTTCAATGTGTTTTGTATGGAGGAAATTATGATCTGATTCTGAACTGAAAATACTGATAAATTAAATTTAATATATATTTTAAAGAAAGTTACAGAGTTGATATTTAGAACATTTGTCATTTAATGATGCGTTTTTATATGAAATGTCGATCGTTAAGACCGACCAAAGCGTTCAGATTTTACCATTAAAGTCTTTGTTACAAAACTTGTTAATTTCAATTTAACAGTAAATCCTAAATTATTATAGATATGATCAATATTCAAGTTTTATTAGGATCACCATGAAAATTTATGAAGGATGATAGATTAAAATTACTGCGGCTTCATTCCCTGAATTACTACAGAATTAAATAGTTTTGCGAAATGCATTGAGGTTGACGGACATCATTTTGAGCATTTATTGCATTATGTGGTATTTACAGGTAATCACGGTGTAACAGCATGCGTTCTCAGAAATGATAAGTTCACAAAGGTACATGTATCACATTGGAACAACCGAAATAAAATGTTCAAACGTGCCTACGTTATGTATTTTAATTTAGAAAACCTACCTGTTACTAACTGTTCGTCTAAAATTGGTCCAACTAAAACATTCATATTTCTTTACGTACTACACGAATATGTAATAACAATGAATGTTCCTATTCAAAAAAACGCAGTTGATATCCTTTTGACCTGTGGCAGCGCCATCTAGCACCATCTGGTTTCCCCCTTCAAGCTAGACAAGTTTCGTCTTTGTAGTTTTTTCGTTTGACGCTTATTTCGTGAGATATTTGGCCCGGTCACGATCAATGGACCACCCTGCATATTAGAGCAGTAATCAGCTGTTAAAGTTTACAGGGTATTTGTTTGAACTTAAGACGACTAAATATCCAAAAAATGACGCATCTTACGAAAAAAGTATTCTAGGTGAAAAGTTAATATTATACGTAGTTTCTACCTAGACGTTGAAACAGCTGCCAATATTGCATTATACATTCAATTTTCAGCACTGAAATACAGAACTATTCAAAAGGAAGGAATACATTTCAAACATTTATTGCCTCCAAAGTACATAAGATAGAACAAAATTCCAACGTTCATGGAAAGAGAAAAGTTCAAATTTTTATG
The DNA here is from genome assembly GCF_021461395.2 of Schistocerca americana. Classification (NCBI taxonomy): domain Eukaryota; kingdom Metazoa; phylum Arthropoda; class Insecta; order Orthoptera; family Acrididae; genus Schistocerca; species Schistocerca americana. The sequence goes on along the minus strand of NC_060126.1, from coordinate 438,618,246 downwards.
CATTCAATGTGAGCACCGTGTGTTACACGACAAATATGGCACCAGCTGCTCATTTCCTGCCACACACGAAGCAGCTGGTCTCTCGTTGTCGAATACACAGCTTCAGTAATGCGATGCCGCACACTTTCAAGAGTGTCAGGCACAGTGGAGACAAAAACGTAACCCCACAGATAAGTCACAGAGTGTGATCTCTAGAGACCTGGGAAATTCTGTAAGGACGTCCGACGTTTCCTAAATGACACCATTCCAGGATGTCGGATTGGAAGAGAAGGCGCAGAAGATGGACTTCGTCGCCGGTGACCTGCCAGGTCTCCAGACCTCACATCTTGTGACTTATCTGTGTGGTTACGTCAAATACCGCGTTTTCATCCCCCCTGTGCCTGACACACTTGAAAGTCTGAGACATCGTATTGTTGAAACTGTGAATTCGATAACGACAGACGAGCTACCTCGTGTGTGGCAGTAAATAATCCACCGTTTTGATGTTTGTAGTGTAACACATGGTGCTCATATTGAATGCACAAATATTAGAAAATTTCTTTCGAGGAATGTTGGAATTGTGTTTCCGTCTTTCGTAGTCTGGAAGCAATAAACGATTGAAATCAGTTCCTCCTTTTGGAATAGCCGTCTAAATGTCGAACATAAATATCAACCATCAGAACATAAAAGTTTGCATTTACATCACGAATGAAATGTATATGGAACGATCACATAGGTAATGTTATGGGTCAAGAAAACCAAAGACTATGATCTGATGGCAGAACACTGAGAAAACGCAACAAGTCACTAAAGACAGGGTCTACTTCTTAGGTATTGCTGTGCTGTGTGGGATCCGCATCAGGTACGAGCGGCGGAGAACATCGAAAAAAATTCAAGAAGAACAGCTCGTTTTGTACTATAGCGAAAGAGAGGAGAGAGGGCCACGTACATGATACGTGAATTGGGGTGCAACCATTGAAACAAAGATGTTTTTCGTTGCAGCAGGATCTTATGATTCGTGAACTGGGTTGAAAACCGTTAAAACAGAGGTGTTTTTCGTTGCGGCACGATCTTCTCATCGAATTTCAATCTCCTCTCTCCTCAAAGTGTGAAAATATTTGTTTAGCGCCCACCTACATAAGGAGGAATAACCACCATAACAAAATAAAAGAAAACAGAGCTCGCACAGTAAGATTTAAGCGTTCGTTTTTCCCGTGCGCTGTTCCAGAGTGGAACGGTAGAGAAGTAGCTTGAAGATTGTTCGATGAACTCAGCCAAGCACTTAACTGTGAATAGCAGAACAATGTTGTAGATTTAGATGAACAAAAGCGTCAGTTATTTATGTTGGTGACGATGATGATTATGTGTTTGAGGGGCTAAACAACGGGGTCCTCAGTCTCTCCTTATCTTGAGAGAATTATGTCAATACGTAAGATGCGAGAAAAAGGGGACTGTTGCTCAAACTATAGAAGCAAGTCAAAGATTTTAAAAGGGAGTGACAGTGGTTGAATTACAATAGTTGAAAGAAAAGAGAAACCAGGCAGCATCTTGCCCATGGAGGGCTAAAAGCACAAGGTGAGAGGGGAAGAAAGGGCTCTGTGGTTGCTTTGGGAGGTGAGGGGGGTACCCGCAACACTGGGAGGCTCTCGCCCCCACAACCACCCCTAACACTGGATGTGGAAGAGTGTTACAGGTTAGAGTAAAGTCCGCTCTCCCTCAGGAAACGTAACACTTTGGTGGTGGTTGTCTCGTCATCCGCAGGCACCTGAGGTAGTGAGGTTGGCAAGTTTCGAAGAGGCCTGAAAAGTTGAATGCCACAGCTTAGAGGACGCTTTAATTGCTCTCAACTTGCTTTGGACGTAGTAGGCACCCAATCCAATTCTCAGAGTCTCAAAATATTGCATCGGAGTTGTAATCTTAAGTCTGAGTCCGCGATCCCGACACAGGTTGATCGCCTATAGCAGCGTCTTTAGCTGGACGATCGGCGAGTTCATTTCCTGGAGTGCCTATGTGGCTGATTGTCCAGATGAAGGTCACAGTCTTTCCAGAGCGTTAGTGGTGAGCGAGTAGGTCCTGGATGTTTGTGATCAAAAGATTTTTGGGTTAGCGTAGGGTTATGCCTTTTAAGCAACTCATGGAATCACTACAGATCAGAAAGTTCGTCGTGGCCTGGGATTTGATGCACCGCAAAGCCAGAGAGATGGCAACCAACTCTGCAGTGCACTCACCACAGCCACTCAACAGAGAATGCTCCTCAGGTCGCCTTGCATGTGCAAAATCGTAACCGACCCTGTCATTGACTTTGGATCCATCCATGTAGATGCATATCGAATAACAATAATCGTGGAGGATTGAAAGAAACAGGTGCCGAAGTAGGGTAGGATCAGCATCCTTCTTGGGGCCATAAGAGGTCCAGCCTTATTACAGGACAAGGTACAGCCCAGGGTATGTCGAGAGGAAGCTGCAGAAACACAGACTAACGGAAGCTGTTGGAGGTTCTCCAGTAGAAAATCGAGTCGGATGCCAGCTGTTCTTCCTAGTTATGAGCGATGTGCAAACAGAACTGCTGGTTATAGAACAGTATTGAGTGACATGAGTGGGTAGGCATCTGACAGACGGTAACTGCGTAACTTGCCAGAAAATGCTGTCGCCTAAACCACAGCGGTGGGACACCGGCTTCCACCAGGTGGCTGTCAACAGGGCTCGTACGGAAGGCTTCCATGGCCAACCGCTCCCCATGTGGTGAACAGAGTCCAGCAGGCTCACTACGAACGGTGCTGCTGACCCGTAGGCAACACATTCATAGTCCAAGCTGGATAAAATCAGTGCATTGCAAAACCTCTGAAGAACTGCGCAGTCCACGCCTCACATAAAGTGTATCTACGGGACATCTGGCTCGTAATTGGAAAAGTGTCATAATGCTCTCTACACTGGCTCAAAGTATCGGATTAGTCCCCTATTTGGATTTTCCGAAAGAAACTGCAGCAAACATTGTGACCGTCAGAAACATTTTGAATAATCAACGAAAGGGTAACATTCTGACAATCGGTAAGAGCAATGGCAGAACTTCTGATGCGGTTGGAAAGCTAGAAAACCTCTAAAGGCGCGATTCTGAGACTAAATATTGATTTAGTGGGTATATTGAAGAGAAATGGAAAGAAGGTGATGTCTGGTCGGGCAGAGAGTGAGCTACTTTGAGTTTTGTGATAGGACGGTTCTCAGCAGAATCAACAGCAGAGCAACGCCGACACCAATAGTTCAGGTATACATGCTAACACCACAAACAGAAGATGAAGAGACAGGGAAAGCACTAGGATATTTAACAGGTAATTCAGTATGTAAACAGAGATGGGAGTCTAATAATGAAGAGGAATTAAAAAGAGGTTGTATGCAAAAGGCTAAAAGATAGGGTTACTGGAGAAAATGGGCTTTGCATTACGAATGAGAGAGGACAAAGACTAACTGTATTCTTAAAAATTGTGTGAGGCGGGGGGGGGGGGGGGGGGAAGAACGGAAAGGGAAGGGGAAGGAAAGTAACTAAAAATATCAGCTGCATTGGGAGTTGAGGTGGAGTCAGCGGCTACAAGTGAAATGGTATGCCAGACTGGAACTCGAACATGGGGTCGCCCGCTTAGTAGGCAGTTACGTTAACTAATGCGCCATTTGGGCGGGACCGAAAGAACAGACACCATAATTGAGTTCTGTCTCAAATTTCAGCTAATAATAGCGAATATTGTGTTCGGAATCACAAAAGGATATGAGGTTCGCTTGGAAAGGGCCGGGAGACGTGGAAAGATTCCAGATGGATTACATCATGGTCAGACAGAGATTCTGAAATTAGGTAATAGACTGTAAGGCGTAACCTGGAGCAGATACAAACTCAGAGCACGATTTCGTAATGATGAGGAACAGACTAAAGTTGAAGAGAATCGTATGAAAGAATCAGTGAGGAAGGAAGATGGATGCTGAAATACTGTTGAGACGCATTTGAAGTTTACTAAAGACCTGGATACCGTATACAGATTATCACAGTAGGCAGTTTAACTGAAGAGGAATTGACACGTCTAAAAACTGCAATCACAGATGATGGAAAGACAAGGTATTAGGGAGATAACTGCAAATAAACCTTGGTTAACTGAAGAAATAAATCTACAGGATCGATGAAACAACGAAGTACAAGTATCTCCAAGGAAAGAAAGGAATACGGCTACATAAAACAGTAATGAAATAAACAGAATGTGCAGGGAAGGCAGATAAGTGGACAGTTTACACCGAGGGTCTGTGTGAAGGGTTGCAATTGTCTGATGACGTGATAGCTGGAGTCGATATGAAATAAATAATCAAAGTCAGAATTTAAATGCGCTTTCGAAGACTTGAGATCAAATGAGGCGGAAGCGGTAGACAATACTGAACTTCTAAAATCATAGTGGAAGTGGCAGCAAAACGAATATTCAAACTGGTGGGTGGAATCTATAAAACTGGCGACACACCATGAGACTTTCGGAAATGTATCATGAACACAATTTGGAAGATAGTAAGGGCAGATAAGTGCGAGACAACCAGTTTAACGACTGATACATCCAAGTTGCTGACAAGATTAATACACAGAACAATGGAAAAGAAAGCTGCGGATCTGTTGAATGACAATCAGTGTGGTTTTACGAAACGTGCGCTAGGGAGGCACTCCTGACGTGGTGCTTGTTACTGGTGGTAAGACAAGGAAAAGCAAGTGACGTTCATGGGATTTGTTGACGTGGTAAAAGCATTCGACTATGTAAATGGTTGCAAAATGTTCAAAGTTCTAATAAAAATAGGAGTAAGCTGTAGGGAAAGACAAGTAATATACAGTACGTACAAGAAGCAAAAGGGAAAAGTAAGAGTCGAGGGATAAGATCGATATGATTGGATTAAAAAGGAGGTAAACCGTGGATGCAGTTTTTCGCCCTGGTGTTCAGTCTATACGTACAAGAACCAAAGACGAAAATAAAAGACAAGTTCAAGAGCGGAATTAAAAATAAGGGTGAAATGATGTCAATGATAACATTCGCTGATGACATAGCTATTCTCAGTGAAGACGAAGAAGAATTGCAAGATTTTTTGAACGGAACGAACATACTACTGAGAACAGAATATGGATAGAGAGTAAACCGAAGAAGGCAAAATATGTTCAAATGTGTGTGAAATCTTATGGGACTTAACTGCTAAGGTCATAAAAAAAATGGCTCTGAGCACTATGGGACTCAACTGCTGAGGTCATTAGTCCCCTAGAACTTAGAACTAGTTAAACCTAATTAACCTAAGGACATCACAAACATCCATGCCCGAGGCAGGATTCGAACCTGCGACTGTAGCTGTCTTGCGGTTCCAGACTGCAGCGCCTTTAACCGCACGGCCACTTCGGCCGCCTAAGGTCATCAGTCACTGAGCTTACACACTACTTATCCTAAATTATCCTAAGGACAAACATACACACCCGTGCCCGAAGAAAGACGAAAGTAATGAGAAGTAGTAGAAATGATTATACGAAGAAGCTTAACATCAAAATCGATAATCGCAAAGTAAAATGGCTCTGAGCACTAGAACTAATTAAACCTAACTAACCTAAGGACATCACACACATCCATGCCCGAGGCAGGATTCGAACCTGCGACCGTAGCGGTCGCTCGGTTCCAGACTGTAGCGCCTAGAACCGCACGGCCACTCCGGCCGGCAATCGCAAAGTAGACGAAGCTGAGGAATTTTGCCACCTTGGAAGTAAAATAACCCATGACGGACGAAGCAAGGGGGGACATAAAAAGCAGACCACCGTAGGTAAAGAGGGGGTGTCTGGCCGAGGTAAGTCTCCTGGTATCAAACACAGGCCTTAATTTGGGGAAGGAATGTCTAAGAAGACATGTCTGGAGTACAACATCGTACGGTCATTAGTCATGGACTGAAGGAAACAGAAACAGAAGAGAATCGTTTGAAATCTGATTAAACAGAAAGCATGTTGAAAGTTAAGTGGACAGGCAAGGTATGAGGAACCGCAACCTTGGGGAGGAAACCACAAACAAGGTGTAGGGACAGGATGATAGGACACGTAATAAGACATGAGAGAGATGGTGAGGAATGTAAAGGAAAACAGAGACTGGAAAACATTCACCGAATAATTGAGGACATGGTGGCCAAGTGATAATCTGAGATGAAGAGGTTGGCACAAAAGACGAATTCGTGGTGGTATGTATCGAACCGGTCATAAGAATGTTGGTTCAAAACAGAAAATAGATATCGCACAACATACTGGAACCATAATGATGCATAAACTGAAGACTGTGATTCATGGAAAAGTCTAGAAGAGCTCTCTGCCTATCTGTGGCTGTGATGGTAAAGAAGGCGCACTCTTTCCATGGCACAAGGCTACAAAGTTCTGCTTCTGCTGAGAGAAACTCACCTGTGACGCCGTTACAAGACTGAGACTTGCATACAGCTGATACGCTATCCTCTGAGCAGTAGCAGCGGTCACAACCATTCATGAATGAGCTGCCTGGAACACACTTCTGAGTCGACATTCCAACAGTAGCAGTTCTCAGAGATTGTGGCGTGCAGCTCTCATCTGTAAACACACAACAGAACAAAAATTGACAACTAACTGCAATACATGTTCAGTATCTACATCGAGAAAGTGTATTTCTTCTTGCAAGACCCTATTCTAAAGTCTGACAACTTTTTGGCATGCTGAAGTTTATGACATAATTACTGTCTGGTACTTCTGGAAACTACGCCAAGGTGCATTCTTCAGAAGCCATTATAATCAGTCCATGGCAGGGGGTACTTTGTACCAGTACCAGTCACACCTTTTCTTCTTCAAGTCAAAAATGAAGCGAGGAAAACCTGGATGCCTCTGTACCAGCCCTAATTTCCAGTGTTCTGCCTTTCTGGACCTTGTGCGGGATGAACGGATGAACATAGGAGACAGTAAAATCGTTTAGCAACTTTTAGCCAGTACTGGTTCCTTTAAGTTCCTCGATAGTGTTTCACAGAATGTCTTCTTACCCCCCATACTTCCTGTCGTAGTTCACAGAATATTTCTGTAACACTCTCGTTGTGATCTGTTTGGTTGGTAGCAAATCTAGCAGCATGCCTCTAAGATGCTTCGATGTGATTCCTGAAATCTGATGTGGCGGGCACGCCAGACATTCGAGTAGTTCTGTAGACTGATCTCCTTTGTAAGTGGGCCGGCCACTGTGGCCGAGCGGTTCTAGCCGCTTTAGTCTGGAACCGCGCTGCTACTACGGTCGCAGGTTCGAATCCTACCTCGGGCATGGTTGTGTGTGATATCCTTGGGTTAGTTAAATTTAAATAGTTCTAAGTCTAGCGGACTGACGACCTCAGATGTTAAGTCCCATAGTACTTAGCGCCATTTGAACCATTTGCAAGTGCGCTACACTTTCTGAGAAATCATCCAATGTAGCCGGCCATTCGCATTCACTACAGCAGAATGTGTGTTCTTATTCATTCCTAGATACCTTATCGATATGACTGAGTATACCATTAGTACTGTATTCCAACTCAGTCGTGTTAGAGCCTCTAGCGATAGCTGCCGCTCTAGTGCAATGTGTCTGACCCATCGCTTGGTAACTGCAGCTTGGGCATCCCACTTGGTGGCCAACAATGTAATGCTTTGCGAGAATAAACGCTGGCACATGAGCTACACGAAGGAAGGATGGTTGAGCGTTCGCTGCATTAGTGCGACTTTTGGGTGACACATTGCTGATTTCTCCATGTAATGGCCGAGGGACAGGCTTTGGCAGTTGGATATGCTTGGAGTATTGAGGCATAATGTTGACATAACAGGGCAGATATGTTGTTGGAGGTGTCTTTACTGCTCGATTAGTGAGGAATCATGGGTTGTAGTCTGAATGCCTAAATAAGCCACCTTGCCTGGTAGACAGGGAACGTGTTGGAATTATCATTTCGTCCTAGAACAACGTGAAAACTACGGTGAGCATCTGCTTTCAGCTACAAGATGCCAGGCAGGGGAATTTTGGAAGATTCAGCTATCCTGATTGTTGAGACACTTTAGACTGTAATATTGTGCGGTCCTGATCTGTGTGGGAGCATTGGAGTTGCACCAGTCTCCTAATGAGGACTGCTTAGTCACTATACATTGCCGGAAAAAAATAGTACTCCGTTTTAGAGGTTTCCAATTCACTCACAATTTATTTTTACAGCAGTAGATATGAAGCACATGAAATGATGACATTTACAGATCAATAGCACAAGCAGTTGTGAGGTACCAGGTTTCGACCCGTGCTGAGACATCCTTAATAGTATGTAGTGTATCCTCTGCAGACGACAATGCAGGCGGTGACACTGGCATCCAGCCGATCGTACAGATGGCGAATACTGCCCTGGGATACGTTATGCCAGCCCTACTCTACCTGTATGCAGTTCTGTAACAGTTGTTGGTTGACGAGTCGCACGTGTCACTTCTAGACCCATCACATCCCACACATGCTCAATTGGAGAAGAGCTAGGAGATTGTGCCGGCCAGGGAAGTTGCTACACGTCTCCCAGAGCACAGTAAATTTCACGGTCAGTGTGTTGGTGAGTATTATCCTGTCGGGACAACGCATCACCTTCCTGTTGGATCAACAGCAAAATAATGGGTCTAAAAACATTCTGCACATACCGTGCGGTGATTAGCATCCCCTCCAGAAACACCGAAGGTGAAATAAAGTTGTAGCTTATCGTATCCCAGACCGTTAAGTCCGGGGGAGGCGGACAGTTTGTCTTCGACAAATGCACTCTACGATACAGTGGTCACCAGATCTAAGTTGTATTCGCAAACGACCACCACTTCCATACAGTCAGAATCTGCTTACCACACTAAAGACCAAGGCGACCCATTCCATCTTCCAAGTAACCCTTTCATGGCACCAGTCGAGCCAGTGCTGTGGCATGAGTGGGAAACAGACTAGAGGTGTGCATACCCGAAGCCCTACTGATAATAATCGGTTCACAATAGTTTGCGTTCACAAGTCTGTGATGCGATAGCTACACCTGGCTGTGAGCACTCCCTATGAACGGGTAAATACAGATGGCGCTCTGGTTGCTATGCCTCCACCTTACCTGTTGGCGGACGGCGGTGAAACCTTTATCCGTACGTCTACTGTCCCTCAGGTGGCGTATGCCGTCATCAGATTAAAATAGACGTCGTCTTTCAAGGTGAATTAATTTTTTTTCCCGGCAATATACGTGCAGTACGCTGGTGGGCAGATGTTGTCCGATGTAATCTGTATTATTTCTGTTTTCATTGCATGTGAAGTCACATGACGCCAATGGCACAGCCAGATGTATTGCTCACAATTGGCAACACTTGGCTTTCGACTGCACTTCGACGTTAATTGGTATTTACAATTTGATTGTTGAGGCTTTTAACACTGGTGACACTTTGGCGATTGCTCTTTGGTGTATACTTTTTTTTCCTGACTCAAGATTAAATGTTTGACACACTTCGTGTATTTTAAAGTCAGGTTTAATCCTGTGCGCTTGTTGAAGTAGTTTTAAAAGCTTAAAGACTTTGCGTGTGTTTGAGGTAGCCTCTTATTATTTGTGGACCTTGATATCGTAACGAATTTAAAATCTTCAAATATAGCCCCGTGGACGGTCTTCTTTCCTAACGGTTTCTGTTCAAAAACTGCTTTCTAAGTTCAGAAAAATCATCTGAAACATAGTTAGCCACGTGAGGCTGATGGTTAAATTTTGATGTTCCTTGTTTTGGTAGCTTAATTTGAATGCTGACACATTTAGTTGACAAACGCTATTTTTAAATCTTTGCTTATCTTAATTGCCGACTAAGACGAATTATTAACTGCAATTCCAGAATGAGATTTTCACTCTGCAGCGGAGTGTGCGCTGATATGAAACTTCCTGGCAGATTAAAACTGTGTGCCCGACCGAGACTCGAACTCGGAACCTTTGCCTTTCGCGGGCAAGTGCTCTACCATCTGAGCTACCGAATCACGACTCACGTCCGGTACTCACAGCTGTACTTCTGCCAGTATCTCGTCTCCTACCTTCCAAACTTTGCAGAAGCTCTCCTGCGAACCTACCGCAATTGTTTTAAAGTTATATTTGAATACATTGGTGGCAGTGAAGGCGCTTGGTTAGTTATTGTATTTCTCTATCGTATTGCCTTTCAAGGTGGCTAATAGTTGCAATTACATTGTCCACAGAACAGACAAAGAAACTGGTATAGGCATACGCATTCAAATTCAGGGATATGTGAATGGGAATAATATGCCTCTGGGGTCGGCAACGCCTACATAAGACAACAAGTGTCTGGCACAATTGTTAAATCAGTTAATGTTGCAACAATAGCTGGTTACCAAGATTTAAGTGAGTTTGAACGTGGTGTAGTAGTCGGCGCACGAGCGATGGGAAACAGCATCTCCGAGGTATCAGTGAAGTGGGGATTTTCTCGTACGACCACTTCACGTGTGTACCGTGAATATCAGGAATCCGGTAAAACATCAAATCTCAGACATCGCTGTGGCCGGAGAAAGATCATGCAGGAACAGAACCAACGACAGCTGAAGAGAATCGTTCAACGTGACAGAAGTGCAACCCTTCCGCAAATCGATGCAGGTTTCAATGCCGGGCCATCAACAAGTGTCGGCGTGCGAACCATTCGTAGAAAGATTATCGATATGGGCTTTCAGAGCCGAAGGCCCACTCGTGAACCCTTGATGACTGCTGCACTACACAAAGCTTTACGCCTCGCCTGGGCCCGCCAACACTGACATTGGACTGTTGATAACTGGAAAAATATTGCTTGGTCTGACGAATGAAGTTTCAAATTTCATCGAGCCGATGGACGTGTACGGGTATGAGACACCCTCACTAATCCATGGAACCTGCATGTCAGCAGAGGATTGGTAGAGGCTCTGTAATTGTGTGGGAGTGACACGTGACCCAGATACGTCTAGACAGCTGACAAATACGTAATCATCCTGCCTGATCACCTGCATTCATTCATGCCCATTGTACATTCCGCGGACTTGGGCGATTCCAGCAAGATAATGCGACATCCTACATGTCCAGAATTGCTACTGAGTGGCTCCAGGGATACTCTCCATAGTTTAAACACTTACGCTGGCCACCAACCTCCCTAGGCACGAATATTATTGACCACATCTGGGATGCTTTGCAACGTGCTGTTCAGAAGACAGCTCCACCCCCTCCCACTCTTACGGATTTATGGGCAGCCACGCAGGATTCATGGTGTCAGACATTAGTCGAGTCCATTCCTTGTCGTGTTGCGTGGAGGCCTTACACGATATTAGGCAGGTGTACCAGTTTCTTTGGCTCTTCAGTTTATGTTTTATGGCTTGTACCTTCAGTATTCTGAGTGTTTATCAGTGTGTGAAAGACAATCGATGCAAATTGCTTTTCTGAAGTGTCCATCTGGAACATTAACAGAGGTAACACTTCTCGTTGTTTTTGATGTATGATCTTATTCACAAATACACTAATTTAAATTATATCGATTAATCTCATCGGGCTCCTTAGCACTCACTCACCAACCTAGCTCCTTAACGTTTCAGTGCTAGCAGAGCTTGGTTATGCGAAACTAGCAGCGTTCTGATCCTGTGTACTGATAGGCAGAAACGGTTTTGCCTAAGTATACCGCTTGCGTTTTACATTTCAGGTCATTATAATGGTGGAGTTGTCCATGTACTTTAGAAGTGTGTTGTGGATTTTATACATAACCAGAAATCAGTTTCAGTATGAGATCACGACGTGGAGCCGGCCATTGGAAGTATGGCTGAGTTATGTCTACACTTGCTCGGTGCATTGGGCCACCATCTTGTTATCACAGCAGAGGCCGTCCACGAGGTAGGTGGCGCCTGCACTGTGGGTGGTAGTTTGCTGTCCGGGGCTTAGGCGAAACTTAAGCTTCTACAGGGCAGTGCAAGAGTGTATAATATCCCTTGCACTTTCTGTGAAGTGCACGGAGGAACTACAAAACGAAGTATTAATACCCACCTTAAACAAAATAAGAACAAAGGGCGGACAAACCATCAGTAGCGTGTCGTACACTGGGTCCAGGGAACCACTGAAGTCCTTTATCTGTTACTGTGGTTTTAGCAAGATCCACGCATTACGCTAGAACGTACAGTGAGGCCATAGAAATTAAAAGCACATAAACCACTCTAACAGAACAGAAAAAGGATTGAAATTAGACAAGTTGTGGACCTTGGTGCTAAAATAATACGAACATCGCTATCCCTTCCCACTTTAACCTCCATGACACACATCGGAGTAACTCTGCGATCTTACACAGCTGTCCGATGATGTTACGAACCGACCATTGCTTGTGTACTTGAGAGTTCGTCTTACTGAGCTTGTTTGAGACTATACCTTCTTTCTGAATCGTTAAAGCCTCTGATCATGTCTCCACAACCGGAAGACAAAACGTTAAACAGAGAATTATGTCTTGGAGCACGGTCTAATGCCCATACAAAACAATCAGCAGAATGGCAAATACTGTCAGTGGAAGACTGCATCCTGTTTTCAAAAGAAATGAGTTTTTAAGAATAAAAATTGTCATCAGAATATTTAATAGGAAAGTTTTGAGAGTTCCAGTTAGGTTGCAAGTAATGCTGTATAAAATACTCCAGTGTGAACACCCGCGATATACCACTCGATTCAGAGATTTCATACAATTAGAGAACGATAACTAGATAATGCTCTGACAGAAAAAAGTCGCAGCAGATGAATGAAATTTGGTGAATGCATTTGTCTAGATAACAAATGGCTCTGAGCACTATAGGACTTAACATCTGTGGTCATCAGTCCCCTAGAACTTAGAACTACTTAAACCTAACTAACCTAAGGGGATCACACACATCCATGCCCGAGGCAGGATTCGAACCTGCGACCGTAGCGGTCTAGCGGTTCCAGACTGAAGCGCCTAGAACCGCACAGCCACACCGGCCGGCCTCTAGATAACATATTTATGTGATTAACACTACGAGATCACAGGTTACTGTAACGCGAGATAAGCCACTGCAAATGTGAAACAAACTGTTACAACCGCCAGAATGTTAAATGCGACCATGCGAACGTGCTAGCATTGTGTTGTACAGGTGCCGAATGTCAATGCGGATGGAGTTCCATGTCTGTTGTACTTGGTCGATCTACATCTACATCTGCATGGGTACTCTGCAAATCACATTTAAGTGCCTGTCAGAGGGTTCATCGAATCACCTTCACAATACCCTATCTCGTATAGCGCGGGAAGAACGAACACCTATATCTTTCCGTACTAGCTCTGATTTCCCTTATTTTTCCATGGTGATCGTTTCTCCCCATGTAGGTCGGTGTCAAAAAAATATCTTCGCATTCGGAGGAGAAAGTTGGTGATTGGAATTTCGTGAGAAGATTGCGCCGCCACGAAAAACGCCTTTCTTTTAATGATGTTCAGCCCAAATCCCGTATCATTTCAGTGACACATTCTCTCATATTTCTCGATAGTGCAAAACGTGCTGCACTTCTTTAAAGTTTTTCCATGTACCCCGTCAGTCCTCATCTGGTAAGGTCCCACACCGTGCAGCAGTATTGTAAAAGAGGACGGACAAGTGTAGTATAGGCAGTCTCCTTAGTAGGTCTGTTACAATTTCTAAGTGTCCTGTCAATGAAACGAAGTCTTTAGTTAGCCTTTCCCACAAAATTTTCTATGTGTTCCTTCCAGTTTAAGTTGTTCGTAATTTAAATACCTAGGTATTTAGTTGAATTTACGCCCTTTATATTTGCCTGTTTTATCATGTAACCGAAGTTCAACGGATTCCTTTTAACACTCATGTGGATGACCTCATACTTTCCGTTATTTAGGGTCAACTGCCACTTTTCGTACCATTCAGATATCTTTTCTAAATCATTTGTCAATTTGTTTTGATCTTATGATGGCTTTATAGGTCGATAAACGACAGCTTCATCAGCAAACAACCTAGGACAGCTGCTCATATTGTCTCCAAAATCTTTTATATAGATACGGAACAGCAAAGGGCCTATAGCACTACCTTGGCGAAAGCCAGAAATCATTTGTGTTTTACTCGATGACTTTCCTTCTGTTACTACGAACTGTGACCTCTGACAGGACATCACAAATCCAATCACATAACTGATACGATATTTCGTAAGCACGCAATTTCACTACGAGCCGCTTGCGTGGTACAGTGTCAAAAGCCTTCCGAAAATCCAGAAATACGGAATCGATCTGAAATCCCTTGTCAAAAGCACTCAACACTTCATGTGAATGAACTGCTAGTTGTATTCCACAGGAACGATGTTTTTCTCACGATTGTTGACTGTGTGTCTATAGACCGTTTCCTTCAAGGTAATTCAAAATGTTCGAACACAATATATGTTCCAAAGTCCTGCTGCGTGTCGACTTAAAGATATGGGCCAGTAATTTAGTGGATTACTCCTGGTACCTTTCTTGAATATTGGTGTGACCTGTCAATACAGAAACGGTTGGTGCTGGTTGTCGACGGCGCTGTAATTGTCGTCTGACGTCTCACGTGTGCTCCATTAGAGACAGAATTCGTGACAGGGCAAACCAGGGCAAAATGTCGCCACTCTGTGAAGCATGTTGGGCTACAATAGCAGTATGTGGGCGAGCGCTGTTGAAAAACACCCCCTGGAATGCTGGTCATTAATGGCAGTACAACAAGTCGAATCCCAAGTCTGATGTACAAATTTACTGCCAGAGTGCGTGGTATAACAAAGGGAGTGCTCCAGCCGTCATACGAAATCGCACCCCATACCATAACACTACGTGTAGTTGCAGTGTGTGTAGCACGAAGACACATCCAGCTACTATCTCGTATAAACTCAGTGAGGTGCTGATAATGGCGTCTTTGTCACCTTAAGGGCATTCTTGACTATCAACAACTCACCACGTGCAGTCTCAAAGGCAACTTAACGCTCACACTCGTTACGGAGCATATTTAAAGCAAACCTGCTTTGCATCTTCATATTGGTGCTACTAGCGCCACCTTTAACCATGTGGCTCAAAATCTGAACAGACATCATCTATCAGATGTATAAACACATCTACCAACTTTCATTTACTTCGCACACTTCCTTCTTGGTGTTGGGATTTTGGCCCGTCATTGTAGAAATGCGTTCGTAGACTTGTAGCAAGCTTGGTATTTTGCTCTGGAAACAGTAGAAAGATGTTCAGAGAAAATAGGAAGTAAGACACTGTTTCTTCTGTGAAACGCTGGTGAGGAAGATCGGCGAACAGGTATTGACAATTTCAGTTGCATGAAGAGCGGAGTGGGGGGAGGGGGAGGGGGGCGTGAGGCGACAGTTTGGTACCTGGTTGGGTGATGCGAAGCGATGAATTCTAGATGGGCTCAGTTTTTTTCCTGAAGAGGTAAGGCCCTGGGAAATAACAGGGCTGTCGATAATGAGAAGAAGAAACACAGGAAAAGAGGTATGGTACTCCGTGGCGAGCCGGGAGGGAAGTGGGGCTATTGAAGACAGAGTTATACCTCGTAAATAGGGCCGCGATAACCGAGTATGTAACAGATTTCTATTCAGCGTAACGGAAAGTCTAGTCGCCTTTTACGGGTTTCAAATTTCAAAGAATTCGTCGTCCGATCTAGTCAGTTTGAGATAAGTAGCCTCCACATATCAAATACGTTAGCACGCAAAATTACTTGTGCATAAGCTTCCATTGTTCTATAAACCTTCTTATACGCTGAAAACCAAATGTAGTCTCCTTCTTCGAAAATATCTTTCATGGCAGCAGAATAGGTACATGTGGTATACTGGTGCAACCTCTCAAGCGAAACCATAGAAGAAACTATGGAGTAAATACGTCTAAAGTCCCTTTGACAAAGTGGTCGTCATAGACAGAGCTCAAGGACCAGTTGGAAAATAGGAGGAAAGAAATCTAACAATCCCCTTGAGATGAACCATCCCAGGATTGACTTTAAGCGATATATCGAAATCGTGGAAGACTTAGGATGGCATGGTGAAGATTTGAACCACCGTCCTTCTTAAACAGAGCAGCGAGAGAGAGGGTTTTTGAGGGATCACGAAGATGACATTTTACCAATTGCGTCGGCCACTGCGGCGGTTAAGCGATCAGTCTTCACGAGCTGAGTTTGTAAAAGTAATGAGAAGTCCTAATAACTGGTATAGTAGGAAGTACCCTCTGCTATGTACTACAAAGAGTTTATCAGAGTACAGACGTAGAACGTAGTACAAGTTGATGGTTGCAGCCTGGTCAGTGGAGATGACGGTTTCCTTATGACTGCGTAGTTGGCAGGGGATGAGGCACAGAGACTGGTAGTGTCAGAGGATGAACATCCGATAATACGCGGCCCGATTTATTTAAATGAAAGAGATCTCTAACTGTAGGCGTAGAGACAGTTAATGAAATAGGAACCATTACACCAACTGGAATTTTAGGTCACATATCAACAATAGTATCCGTCGCCGCATTTAGCAAATCACGCAATCGACTGAAACGAAAAAGAAGGTTTCCGAAGTATAGCAACGAAAAGGTGAAATTTACAGATTAATTTAAAAAGAAGCGTATGGAGATAATGATACGCACATCGTATTCTGGATCTGCATACGTAGCGGGTACACGCCCATTGCCTAGCAAGGCTGCAGATGCATCTGTTGCACTCAACTGTTGACACACTCCCTGGAACACAACCTGAAATGGAAAACAACGTAACTAATATTTGATACGTATTAATAAAAATAGGCGTCAGTTTTACGGTTTCTGAATACTGTTTCAAGATATTATTCGCATCTTTTGGTACAATTTCAAACGAAGAATCTAGAAAAACGAGAAAAATTAAGTAACAGCTTGAAAAATACGTTGAGATCTTACAATATACACAAAAAATTAAATGATGGTTTAGGACAACAATGTAAGTGAATTTAGACTTGCCGGTTAAATATGCGGATTCTCGCGAGACAATACAGACAACAGGTAGCTACTTAGGAATGATCCATCAAGAGCCCAAAGTCAAATCAGATGAGGAACATTAATGTAGAGTGTGTAAAGAAATCTTTTGATACGAAGTTTTTTATTGCCGTGACCGCGTATACGAGTATGTATACCGAGTTGCTAGTTTCGACAATACTGTCATCTTCAGATCCATAGAGTACAAGTTAGAAATAATGCTCTATATGCAATCAAGACAATAAAAATTTCATATTGGGAACTTTCTTTACATTGAATTGATTGATGGCGCTCCAGCCAACAACGTCAGGCATTTATATTAATGTAGACATCGCGAGATAATGGTACTTTTACAAGGAGCGAAGAGGATGCTGATCCCAATTTCCAACGCTAGGAAAACATCTTTAGACGGTCGTAGCGTGCCCTGTGAAACGCAGCTAGCTCTGTTCGTTCACACAATCAAGTTGGCCAAAGACCGTAATTATTGGAAGTTATCTCAGTGCTGAGTTCCTTTATTTAAGGAAGGTGTTCCATATACTTCACGGCGTTACCTGTTAAATGCCGTAGTTTCTAAGAGGTTAACAGATAATGCACGCGACTGGAAAAGGGTTTACCTACACTCATGCTCATAAATTAAGTATAATTTCAGAATGTGATGCCACACAACGTGGCACTACACAAAACTGGCGCTAATAGCATAAGCACATAGGGAACACACACGACACAGATCTGTAAGTCCACGGTATTGGTGATAAGTTGAGAAAACCGTCCCGAAACACAGGTGCTACAAAACTCCACTGTTTCCTGCGCATGTACCCCAACATCAATGTAGGATATGGTCACCATACACACGTACACAGGCCGCACGCACAACGCATTGGCATACTCTGGATCAGGTGGTCGAGCAGATGCTGGGGTATAGCCTCCCATTCTTGCACCAGTGCCTGTCGGAGCTCGTGAAGTGTCCTAGGGGTTTGAAGACGTGCAGCGACACGTCGACCGCGAGCATCGCAGACGTGCTCGATGGAGTTTAGGTCTGGAGAACAGGCAGGCCACTCCATTCGCCTGATATCTTGTGTTTCAAAGTACTCCTACATGATGGCAGCTCAGTGGGGCCATGCGTTATAATCCATCAGGAGGAAGGTGGGACCCAGTGCACCCCTGAAAAGGCTGACATACTGGTGCAAAATGACGTCCCGATACACCTGACCTGTTACAGCTCCTCTGTCGAAGACATGCAGGGGTGTACGTGCGTAACCCCAGCCACACCATCAAACCACGACCTCCATATAGGTCCCTTTCAAGGATATTAAGGGGTTGGTATCTTGTTCCTGGGTCACGCGAGATGAAAACCCGGCGAGAATCACTGTTCAGACTATACCTGGACTCGTCCGTGAACATAACCTGGAAACACTGTTCCAATGACCATGTAATGTGTTCTTGAGACTGGCTTTACGGGCTCTCCTGCGACCAGGGTCAGTGGAATGCACCTTGCAGGTCTCCAGGCGAATAAACCATGTCTGTTCAGTAGTCTGTAGACTGTGTGTCTGGAGACAACTGTTCCACTGGCTGCAGTAAGGTCCCGAGCAAGGCTACCTGCAGTGCTCCGTGGCCCTCTGCGGGCACCGATGGTGAGATAACGGTCTTCTTGTGGTGTTGTACACTGTGGACGTCCCGTACTGTAGCGCCTGGACATGTTTCCTGTCTGCTGGAATCGTTACCATAATTTTGAGATCACAGTTTGTGGCACACGGAGGGCCAGTGCTACGACCTGCTGTGTTTGACCAGCCTCCAGTCGCCCTAGTATTCTACCCCTCATAACATCATCAATATGTGTTCTTTGAGGCATTTTCAACACACAGTCACCATTAGCACATCTGAAAACGTCTGTACACTTACTCGCTGCACCGCACTCTGACATGCACCAACACACCGCAGCGCATGTGGACTGCTGCCAGCGCCACCGCGCGACGACCGCTGATCAAATGCACTGCATGCTGATACCCCGAGGTGATTTAAACCCGCAAACCGCCCATCAGAGCGTTTTTTCACCGGGTATCAGCATTACCCTTAATTTATGAGCATTATTGTATATCACTTCACTAAAAAAGCATGATTCAATATTCGTTAATTAAGCTTTCATTTTAATAATTAATATGGAACTCAAGGAAAAGTAAAAGAAAGTTCCCACTAGCTGGAATGCAAATGCTGAGTTTGCATTTACGGGACTCATACGTCATGCATTCAGAAACCGGCAGTTCAATTAAAATGACTGACTGAAACAGTTTGTAGCGTTCGAAACATGTAGGCGAGTATTTCGAATTTGTTGAGAAGTGCGTCGTCTTGGTTTAGGAAGTAGATTTCATGACAGGGATCTTCGAATATTGCAAATATGGACAAAATCGAAGAGGGCATAGCAGCCCTTGAGGTTCTCCTGTTCCTTCTAAATGTGGAAAGGCGCAAGACAGTGCCTCTAACAAAGGCCCGATAGTAACCGATTACGTAATTGGCGGTGACCATACTGAACGCGTCATGTCAAACACTGAAGAGAAAGAAACTGGTGCACTTGCCTAATATCGTGTAAGACCTCGCGAACACGCAGAGGTGCCGCGACGCGTCTTGGCATGGACTCGACTAATGTCCGAAGTAGTGCTGGAGGCAATTGACGCTATGAATCCTGCAGGACTGTAAATAAACCCGTAAGAGCACGAGGGGCAGGAGATCTCTTCTGAACAGCACGTTGCAAGGCATCCCAGATATGCTCAATAATGTTCGTATCAGGGGAGTTTGGTGGGCAGCGGAAGTGTTTAAACTCAGAAAAGTGTTCCTGGAACCACTCTGTAGCAATTCCGGACTTGTGGGGTGTCGCATTGTCCAGGTGGAATTACCCAAGTCTGTCGGAATGCACACACAGGATGCTTACGCAAGTGTCACTTGTCAGAGTCGTATCGGGAGTCCCATATCACCCGAAGTACACACGCCCCATACCATTACAGAGTCTTCACTATCTTGAACAGTCCCCTGCTGACTTGAAGGGTCCATGGATTCATGAGGTTGTCTCCGGGAGTTTGATGGCCAGCGGAAGTGTTTAAACTCAGAAGAGTGTTCCTGGAACCACTCTGTAGCAATTCTGGACTTGTGGGGTGTCGCATTGTCCTGGTGGAATGCACAGACTTGGTGCTTACGTACGTGTCACCTGTCAGAGTCGTTTTTAGATGTATCGGGAGTCCCATATCACCCGAACTACACACGCCCCATACCATTACAGAGTCTTCACCATCCTGAAGAGTCCCCTGCTGACTTGCAGGGTCCATGGATTCATGAGGTTGTCTCTATACCCGTACACGTCCATCCGCTCTATACAATTTGAAACGAGACTCGTCCGACCAGGCAACATGTTTCCAGTCCTCAACAGTGCAGGCCAAGGGTAAAGCTTCGTGTCGGGCCGTCATCAAGGGTACACGAAAGGCCGTATCGATTATGTTGCGTTGAATGGTTAGCACGCTGGCACTTGTCGATGGCCCAGCACTGAAATCTGCAGCAATTTGGGGAAGTGTTGCACTTCTGTCACGTTGAACGATTCTCTTCAGTTGTCGTTGGTCCCGTTCTTGCAGGATCTTATCCCGGCTGCAGCGATATCGGAGATCTTATGTTTTACCAGATTTCTGATAATCACGGTACACTTCATCGCTACCTCGGGGATGCTGTGTCCCATCGCTCGTGCGCCGTCAATAACACCACATTGAAACTCACTTAAATCTTGATAACCTGCCATCATAGCAGCAGTAACCGAAGTAACAACTGCGCCAGATGCTTGTTGTCTTATATATGCGTTGCTGACTGCAGCGCTGTATTCTGCCTGTTTACATATGTCTGTATTTGAATACGCATGCCTATACCAGTTTATTTGGAGCTTCAGTGTATAAGTGTTTACGTGTAAACTATTAAATATACTACATGGCATTAGGCAGACGTACCAGTTTCTTTAGCTCTTCAGGGTATCTCTACCCCCTTCTGCGGTGGGTTAAACTTTCCGAGGATTCCTTCTGCAGTCTGCATTAATGGATTTTATTAGTACGATCTGTTTCTGCCGTAAGCTATCGTCTGGTGTCTGTCAAGACAACATTCCAATTTGTAGAGCAACTTATCGCCTAGGAATCACATAGCAATATACTTTCGAAAATCAGTTAAACCATTTCATTTGCCACGAATATTGAAACACATAGCATTAAAGATTTTAATCTATATTACATACGTAAGAAAATTGATTCATAGCGTTTACAAGTGTAGCAATCGTCTTGTTCACATGAAATGACAGCAACAATTACAAAGTGACTTGGCGTTACAGCCGAGAGATCTCGTTATGCTGAAGATACACCCATGAAAATACGTCGATATGAACATTATTCAGTTAAAAAATGTCACAAATAACGTAAATAAAACTAATATTATCTCCATTACCATTCTGGAACATTGTAATTTTTTTACTTGAAGTCGCTACGTGCGAACACTGCTAGATATTTTAAGAATGTATCAGGTTCCCCTTGATTTTCCTGCAATACGATAATGAGTCTATCTGCCTATAATGCGCAACGCAGTCAATATCCACTCCTCACGCGAAACGTCGATACTCTTTAAGGCCTTTCTGCATCTCGGTACAAATCGCAAGTGTTGCGACTTGTCTGTATACACCAGCAATATCCACGAAAATCCTCTGCAAACTTCTCACGTTACTCGCTAGTTGATTTACACATATTATTTGATGACACTCCAACTAAGGTATTCCCGAATTTACTTCTACGCCTGAACATTTGTTTTCGCTTTTCGATCTCCTGAAATGTCGTAATATGGAAGCACTAAACCTGTTTCAAAGTCCTACATTCAGAGATAGGGAACTATAAATTAGCGTGTCAGTTCGACGACTCTTCTTGAAGTGAGGAATGACCTCCGGTTTTTTCATATCAGTAGGAACGATTTATTCCTCCAATGACTTACGGTATGGGGTGTGTGGGTTTGCCTACGTTTAGATTTCCAGTAAAACTCTCTTTGCTTCCGTAGCAGCTTTCTAACACGGCTGTAGGACTAGGACGCTCTGTTCGACACATAACTCTCTGAAGTGCAGTTTGCAATACTCTTGAACTTTGTCCATTCAGAGTCTACATTTTCTATCCTGGAAGAGAAATTTTAAATGTTGCCCGCTCAGTTAACCAGGTATCTGCTTTTTTGCGCTTTTGCTAAACAGAAATATGTTCCCATCATTCCTTAGATTCCTATTTAAAGTCAAATTCATTGACATTGCAACGCCTGTATGAAAACTGGTTCTCCGTTCTAGGATAACTTAGTCGAAAAGTTCTGCCCAGCTGGTGACCATTAACATAAAATGTTACTTTCAAGAGTCATTTAGAGTAATGTGACATAATTTCCTGCCTTTACTGCCTTTCTTAATCACTTGAGTCTCCCAGTCTACAACTGGTGATTCGAAATCTGCACGTGTAATAGGACTAGGAAATTTATTTGAAATATTCTCCAGTGTTCCCTTCAAATGGTCCATCGCTACTACTTCAAAGATACAGGATCAGTAGAAGCATTCAGTGATCGTGTTTGATGCACCTTTAACATTTGCCTTCGCCCCAATTACCTCGCTTTCATACTGTTTTCCCGTCTCCTGATATTACATTAGCGTTTTCCGTTATAAAAACGCTCCCACGACTAACTGTTAACCTGTCTTTGGGATACACTGAAGTAGCCGAAAGGCACGCGTTATTTTAAGGAGGCTAGATAGAGGTCTGAAACAGGATTCTTATTAATGTTAGAAAGAAAAGTATGTAGCTACTAGAACACTTAACTTTTATATCTTCATTGGTTTACAACGTTCTTGGTGATAAAAGTGAGACTATCTTGAGGTACATGCAATGTTACAAATGGCGCCTTGCTAGGTCGTAGCCATGGACTTAGCTGAAGGCTATTCTAACTGTCTGCTCGGCTAATGAGCAATGCATGCTAACTATCTGCTCGGCTAATGAGCGATGCTTCGTCCGTGTAGTCGCTAGCAATGTCGTCCGTACAACTGGGGCGAGTGCTCGTCCGTATCTCGAGACCTGCCTTGTGGTGGCGCTCGGTCTGCGATCACACAGTGGCGACACGCGGGTCCGACATGTACTAAATGGACCGCGGCCGATTTAAGCTACCACCTAGCAAGTGTGGTGTCTGGCTGTGACACCACAGATTCTAACATGAATTCAGAATTTCGTTGCTTTTTAGGTCTTGCTTCAGTCAACTTCCTGTCGCTATTGTTATGTCGGCATTGTTAATGGTTATAGGCGTGACTAGTTCTAGGACCTTCTGATGGACACCCTCTCAGTTAACTAAACTATGTTTAAAATATTCCTCCTCCAACCTGCCATGACGAATGCTACTCTCTTTAGATAACGGAGATAGTATTCTTCTCTGTCTGTTACTGGAACGTATCTTGTTGGGCCTGTGCTGACATCTCTCTGTCTTAAAAAACCCACAACACCACGCCACTCCCTCTCCGCTACACTACTAGTGTAGTGCTCGCCTGACCCATTAACGGGGGTACCAAGTCTCCATCCTACAGCGGAGGTCGAAAAAATCTGTATCCTCAACCGCCACAGAAGTTTCTGAGCTTCTGCTTTAACTCTTCCATTCGACTCTACGCCGGAGGACAGAGATCTCTTCCTTGAGCAATGATGCTAAGCTCCAGCTCCGCTTTCACCCTGCATGCGAGTATAGCTGTCTCCACCAAAACAGCCAGCCGCCTGTAGGAGCCGTCGATGTCCTCCGAAGCCAAGCCTGCAGATGTCGTTCGTGCGACATGAGTCACGATTTGCAACAGTGTTCACCCATTGTGCAAAAACGCTGCAGCACGATTCGTCTCGGAAGAGATCAGTAGGCAACCAAACCGAGTGGATTATGGCGTTCCATCCCAACTTGCCCGTTATACAGGGTGTTACAAAACGGTACGGCCAAACTTTCAGGAAACATTCCTCACACACAAAGAAAGAAAATATGTTATGTGGACATGTGTCCGGAAACGCTTACTTTCCATGTTAGACCTCATTTTATTACTTCTCTTCATATCACATTAATCATGGAATGGAAACACACAGCAACAGAGCGTACCAGCGTGACTTCAAACACTTTGTTACAGGAAATGTTCACAATGTCCTCCGTTAGCGAGGATACATGCATCCACCCTCCGTCGCATGGAATCCCTGATGCGCTGATGCAGCACTGGAGAATGGCGTATTGTATCACAGCCGTCCACAATACGAGCACGAAGAGTCTCTACATTTGGTACCGGGGTTGCGTAGACAAGAGCTTTCAAATGCCCCCATAAATGAAAGTCAAGAGGGTTGAGGTCAGGAGAGCGTGGAGGCCATGGAATTGGTCCGCCTCTACCAATCCATGGGTCACCGAATCTGTTGATGAGAAGCGTACTAACACTTCGACTGAAATGTGCAGGAGCTCCATCGTGCATGAACCACATGTTGTGTCGTACTTGTAAAGGCACATGATCTAGCAGCACAGGTAGAGTATCCCGTATGAAATCATGATAACGTGCTCCATTGAGCGTAGGTGGAAGAAACTAAAATGAGCTCTAACACGGAAATTACGCGTTTCCGGACACATGTTCACATAACATATTTTCTTTATTTGTGTGTGAGGAATGTTTCCTGAAAGTTTGGCCGTACCTTTTTGTAACACCCTGTATATCTAAGGCAATACTACATATGTCTAGCGTTGGGGCTCTTGATGACAGGAAGTCCCACCTTGTGCACTTGTCCAGGCTTTTCAGGAAAACGGGACCCAGTGTCAACAGAAGGGGTGTCTCATGCAGTCTCTGACGTTCCTTTAGCAGTTGGGAGTACCTAACCCCTGTTTTAAAGGCGTAGGAGAACAATCAAGCTGCCAGGGCCCACTTTCGCACTACTACCCATACATTGTTGATCCCTCTACCGTACCACATTCAGCGTCAGATAAGTGACGATCGGCCAGGACGAGCGACTGAGAAGGTGTTGCGACATAGTTACGGACAGGCGATGGTAGAACTACGGGGGGGGGGGGGGGGGGGGGGGGGGCACAGTGCCAAGTCATTAGTCTCAGGTGCCTGAAGTCTGTCGACTGTGGCCAACAGACCTTCGTGTTTTTCTGAACGGTGCTGGTTCCCCTGCTTGCGTACACGACAGGTACGGCCCCAGTTCATCTGCAATCAATATTTATCTACACTACAGAGATACACTACAGTAACCCAAGCGGTAGCTGGTGACTGTGTAGGTAATGTTTCCAAGCTATTTCTGGGGTTTACTGACTCCAAAGTCAGCCCACTCAATGCAAATGCACTAACATTTACGGAAAAACTTGAATTAATTTAGTACATACTGCAACGTTTTCGTATGTTTTCTGCCACTGCAAATAATTCACTTTTACTGTACTGGGATGAAGATGAATGAACACACTTTACGAGCCGGCCGCGTTGGTCGTGCGGTTCTAGGCGCTGCAGTCCGGAACCATGGGACTGCTACGGTCGCAGGTTCGAAACCTGTCTCGGGCATGGATGTGTGTGATCTCCTTAGGTTAGTTAGGTTTAAGTAGTTCTAAGTTCTAAGGGACTGATGACCTCAGATGTTAAGTCCCTTAGTGCTCAGAGCCATTTGAACACTTTACGAGTAGTGAATAACATCCTTGACTCTGTATTTAAGTTTATCTGTGGTTCACTTGCCCTCTTGTAAGTTCTGCAGCTCTGGGGCAGCCTTATTGGAGACATAGTAGCGAGCGATTGAGCTTTTGGAGAAGGAGATTTGACATTTACGGGTCTGAGAAAACGAGAACTTGTTTGTAAATATATGTTGTTCATTCTACTGATGGAGAAGAGTTTTGGAGGAATTTTTCAAGGTAACCAATACAGGTGTAAGAATGAAATGTTTGTCAGATTTATTAACTGAAGGAAATCTTTGACCCTTAAATAACTAATAATATTTATGATTAGTGTTAATCTGATCTCTTTGTTTCCATTGTGTGAACAGTAGTGCAGTTATTTTAAATGTCTGTAATTCTTTAGTTTATCAAATTTATAGTACAGATAAATTTCCTGACAAATGCTGACATCACACTTTATCATTTTGCCCAAGAAGAACAAAGCAAGAAAATGCAGAGCCTACAGACCAATTAGCCTGATAAGCCATACCATAAAGATATTTCTCCACATTAAAGTTTTGTTTCACGACACTGCTCACATGCGAACCACAGGACCAACCAACAGTCAGTTGAATGCGACATCTAAAGTACAAGTTAAAAGAGGAGGAAGTTTATGAAAAAACAGTATTGATTATTTTCTTTTGTATATATTTTTTATAGAAATCTTGCAATACTAGTCAGCACAGTAAAATACATAGACACAATGTGCTTCTTTGTACAAGCACTTCAGAACAAATACCAAACTAAACACGTGTGTGTGTGTGTGTGTGTGCGTGCGTGTGTGTGTGTGTGTGTGTGTGTGTGTTTTTAGAAATAATGGGTGAATCCTGACTGCAGGTCTAACCGTAATTTATAGCTATGGTAAATTTCTCTTGCAGAAGCAGCGTGCTTGGACGTACCGTCGTCACCCAGTTGTAGCTGATTGCAGTTCTTTTTGGAACAGAGTGCACTCGTTCCATCCTGCCTACACATACATTTGTTACAGTCCATCTTGAAGGTCGATCCTGGCACACACTGAGACAGAGGCAAAAGCGGGGTTCCACCTAGAATAGAAATGGTCATTAAATGTGGTTTCCCGTGTTACAGAAGGCCAGGTGCCTGGATTCACTTGATGTAGGATCATATTTTAAAAATCTTTATGACGTCACGAGGTTGAACCACGTGGTACCAGTTAAACTGATGGTGTTTCAAGCGCTGATGTGCACGTTACGTTCATCGCAGGATGCTGAAACATCGTAGATATATTCATTAATTCGTGCACTCGAGTAGTCTGCTGAAAATATAATAATTGCACTTTCTGCCACGAGACGCAAATATGACGCTGTAAGCAGTCAGAATGTGAAACGATTCCACGCTATAAGCAGTCAGAATACGAAACGATTCCCGATTTGACGTTGGTATGTTATTTTTCGCATAACGACGCATGTTAATTTCTTTTGTGTAGCGGCTCTTGGCGTAAAGGATTAAGAAAGTTGTAGTTTTTCATACTAAACTCGATGGCTGCTGAGGGGGAAGCCTGTGTTGTGTTGGTAAAGTTGTTTTATCAAAAGGCTGCAATAGTAGCACTGCACTGCGGGATTATCACTGACAGAAAGAGCTGCGAAGAGGCCCCATGTCACATGTTTGTGTATAAGGAATGTGATCCATAGATCCGAAGAAACGGGAGAATTATGTGCTACAGCAGGGAGAATGAGATGGCTCATTCCCACGGCAGTTGCCAGCCGGGGTGGCCGAGCGGTTCTAGGCGCTACAGTTTGGAACAGCGCGACCGCTACGGTCGCAGGTTCGAATCCTGCCTCGGGCATGGATGTGTATGATGTCCTCAGGTTAGTTAGGTTTAAGTAGTTCTAAGTTCTAGGGGACTGATGACATCAGAAGTTAAGTCGCATAGTGCTCAGAGCCATTTGAACCATTACAACCACGGCAGTTGTCGATTAAGTTGCTGTAGCTGTAGCCGACTGCGCAGCCAGTGCTCGAGCTGTGTCATGGGAATCTTCCCCCCTGGTCAACAGTTCAAATGATTCTGCGGCATATTTTACAGTGGTATCCCTACAAGATTCAGAGTGTGCCAAAGTAAGCCCTAGGATAGGCTACAACGCCTTGACTTTGCCCTTCGCTTTTTGGCACGCATGGAAATCGTTGACATTCTGTGGACGGAGAAGGCATATTATACTCTCTGCAGTGACCTGAATGCACAGGACTGTCCCATTTGTTGTGCAGGAACATCCTCTGCACTCAGCTTATATGAGTGTGTCGTATGGTTTCACCAGCTCCTTCATTCTCGGTCCGTTTTTATTCAAAGAGCTGACGCCTCGTTCGCCTGTTAAGTGTACAACGACATCTGCACATTATAAGGACCTCTTTGTGCAACACGTGATTCCAGTTTTGCAAGGACACAACTGTGTCTACACCACTATTTTCATGCAAGTTGGAGAGACATCACATGCCGCTCGCCAGGTGACAGATCTGCCTCGAGAAACCTTCCATAACCACCGCATATTCTCCAGGCATCTGAAGATGAGTGGCCTTCCAGTCCACCTGGCATAAATCCATAAGATGATGATGATGAGTCCCATACTTCTTTACAGTGCGTAGGGGAGCGACGCGGGAGACCCGCGCCGCCTTACTAGGCAAGGTCCTAGTGGAGGTGGTTTGCCATTGCCTTCCTCCGACCGTAATGGGGATGAAGACTTCAATACAAACATTCCAATACCAATTTTAGCTAAAGGACCGTCGAAAATTCTTCGTTAAACCCTACTGAGCTCCACTGGTATATAAAGAGAAGATGCAGAAAGAGACACAGGACATGCTGCAAAAGGTTGTTATGAAGAAGCAGTCGGTTCTTTTAAACCCCTTAACTATACATTGCGAAAAAGAATGTGTCTGTTTGGTTGATGTTGGATCCACATCCAATTAACACAACAGTGAGACCAAAAGCGATATGCCAGGATCATTAGAGAAATTGCTGCAGTCTCTTTGTGGTATGTGTGGATTTGCATGCCAGTTACTGGTAGGTTGAATTACACTCCGTTTGTCAACAATCCAGGGCATTCATACGGTTCAGACGATGCAGCTGTTTAAGGAAGTTACCGTTCAGACTAAATGTGTTGTCAGCTGTTTTCTTTAGGAACTTGGGTTCCATGACTATGGAAACACTAAGAGAAAGAGCGGTGATGTATTCTGAGGATGTACTCATCATGGAGAAGCTGTGGGAGGACCACAATGAAGTATTGCATTAGCTATTTAGTGTACTGAAGTATTAATGAATTATTGTCAACCGAATGAAGTTTGAGTTTAGACGTAAGGATGTGGGATTCCTGGGCCTGTAATCTCTGCAGATGGCATCTGACCAGTTCCAACAAATTCGACGCAATAGAGAATTACATGGTACCAAGAAGCAAGGAAAAGTACGCGTGTGTTCAGGTCTACATAACTTCTGCAAAAAGTTTATTAGAGAAATTGACAGTGTTAAGAATTTGTGTTGACTTACAGCATAGAGTGTGACATGGAGTTGGACAAAATTGAGTAACGTGAATTTCAACAGATCAATGAATTGTTAGTAAGGATGCCCCTTCTGTTGTACCCTGATTTGAGCAAAGAGTTTTGTATGTCCATGGACATATCTCTTCCTCGTCTCTAGCAACACATTTGAAAAAAAGTGAAGCAAGATCGTATGATAGCTAAACACATGTTATTCTGTACATGAAGGGAGTAACATTAGAGAGGTTTGTAGGGCCCATGATTGCTGATATCAGCTGATAGCAGGATAAAGATCCAATTTCGCATTATATTAGACTTAGATCGGGATGTTGCCAATATCAAACTGTACTACCTGGCAGAAGTAATGCTACACTCCTGGAAATGGAAAAAAGTACACATTGACACCGGTGTGTCAGACCCACCATTCTTGCTCCGGACACTGCGAGAGGGCTGTGCAAGCAATGATCACACGCACGGCACAGCGGACACACCAGGAACCGCGGTGTTGGCCGTCGAATGGCGCTAGCTGCGCAGCATTTGTGCACCGCCGCCGTCAGTGTCAGCCAGTTTGCCGTGGCATACGGAGCTCCATCGCAGTCTTTAACACTGGTAGCACGCCGCGACAGCGTGGACGTGAACCGTATGTGCTGTTGACGGACTTTGAGCGAGGGCGTATAGTGGGCATGCGGGAGGCCGGGTGGACGTACCGCCGAATTGCTCAACACGTGGGGCGTGAGGTCTCCACAGTACATCGATGTTGTCGCCAGTGGTCGGCGGAAGGTGCACGTGCCCGTCGACCTGGGACTGGACCGCAGCGACGCACGGATGCACGCCCAGACCGTAGGATCCTACGCAGTGCCGTAGGGGACCGCACTGCCACTTCCCAGCAAATTAGGGACACTGTTGCTCCTGGGGTATCGGCAAGGACCATTCGCAACCGTCTCCATGAAGCTGGGCTACGGTCCCGCACACCGTTAGGCCGTCTTCCGCTCACGCCCCAACATCGTGCAGCCCACCTACAGTGGTGTCGCGACAGGCGTGAATGGAGGGACGAATGGAGACGTGTCGTCTTCAGCGATGAGAGTCGCTTCTGCCTTGGTGCCAATGATGGTCGTATGCGTGTTTGGCGCCGTGCAGGTGAGCGCCACAATCAGGACTGCATACGACCGAGGCACACAGGGCCAACACCCGGCATCATGGTGTGGGGAGCGATCTCCTACACTGGCCGTACACCACTGGTGATCGTCGAGGGGACACTGAATAGTGCACGGTACATCCAAACCGTCATCGAACCCATCGTTCTACCGTTCCTAGACCGGCAAGGGAACTTGCTGTTCCAACAGGACAATGCACGTCCGCATGTATCCCGTGCCACCCAACGTGCTCTAGAAGGTGTAAGTCAACTACCCTGGCCAGCAAGATCTCCGGATCTGTCCCCCATTGAGCATGTTTGGGACTGGATGAAGCGTCGTCTCACGCGGTCTGCACGTCCAGCACGAACGCTGGTCCAACTGAGGCGCCAGGTGGAAATGGCATGGCAAGCCGTTCCACAGGACTACATCCAGCATCTCTACGATCGTCTCCATGGGAGAATAGCAGCCTGCATTGCTGCGAAAGGTGGATATACACTGTACTAGTGCCGACATTGTGCATGCTCTGTTGCCTGTGTCTATGTGCCTGTGGTTCTGTCAGTGTGATCATGTGATGTATCTGACCCCAGGAATGTGTCAATAAAGTTTCCCCTTCCTGGGACAATGAATTCACGGTGTTCTTATTTCAATTTCCAGGAGTGTATATTGAGGCAGACTAACCGTAACGAGAACTATTGGGTGGTGTGTGTACCGGACGAGTGTGTGGTGTGCAGACTTGAGTCATGGACGTTTCTGTGAGTAGCAAGGGAGCTTATGTTTTAACAACATGGAGAGCTGCATTGGGAAGCTGTTGAGCAGTGTGTGCCCAGTCATCAGTGAAAACCCAAGACCATCACTCATCGCGAGTTAAAGTATCCCACAATATAATGGTTTACAAGACTCGCGCCCTCACATCCTCTACTCCCTGTCCCATCAGCTCAACAGCATAGTTTGGCTAAAGTCGAGCTCACTTAAAAAATTTGTGCCTCTCACTTCATTGAGAATTGCCACTGGGAGAACAGTAACCAGGACTTTTCAGAGGCATTTTCGGTGTGTAACTGAAGGAGTGGAGACAATCCTGACTGACAATGGACCAGACGTCCACTCTCAATCATGGGGAAGCTTCATGCCAAGCAAAAAAAAAAAAAAAAAAAAAAAAAAGAAAAAACGAAATACATAATTTGGAACTCACACTATCATCACCTGGTGTTGAGCCCTAGTGAGAGGTTCTTGTGAGATATTGTAAAATTATGTCACTTCTCTTGCCATAGCCTGCAAAGGTACATGAGGTGACAATGAGGGCACCTAACATCGTACTGCTGAATCAGCTGCTCACCGACTGAATAAGGAAGATCATTGACTACTCACCTTTGTGACACAAATTTCATCAGGGAACAGTTAAGTCGGCACTGGAATGGATTGCAGAAAAAGTTAAGCAACGCCAGAAAACCAGAAGGGCACTATAATTCAGATTTGCAGTTGGTGATAAAGATCTAGTGCAGACAAACCAACCAGCCAACCAGTCTTACAGCTGTGGCCAAATTTACAGTGAAGTATCACAGAAAACGATATGGACTAGCTCTATTTTTTTCTTAACTGAATATGGACAACTTCCAAGTAATATCTAAACCATTGAGGCAGTATTGGAAGGTGACAATGACAAAAGCGCTGAACGAAACAGTGGATAGGTTTGCCCTTCAAGGATGATTTGCATGTTGTACTTTTATTATTAGATGCCAAGAACGGGAGGCATTACATTGTTTACTGGTAGTATGGTAGCACTGGGCTCTTCGTGTTTTGCCAGTCACGAAGGAGCGCTGATCCTGTGAGGATTATTATTTTTTTTAAGTAAGCTAATAGCGCCAGACTGTGAGCGATGATATAGGAATGGATAGGATACTGACACTTCATGTCACGTGAAGGTACGTGAGTCTGATCAACTGAAGGTGTAGGATTTGTCTACATGTTGTTTATACTGATGGTGGTGGATACGACTTCATTTGGCCTTAATTTTAGTATTGGATATCTTTACAGAGAGAAAGTTACTGCTCTTGGATGTAATCGTTAGGTAAAGGGTAATTTAACTTAAAACTTGGGGTTAGGTAAGATCACAAATTCTAGTACAGAAATAATGTATGTAAATTTATGGCCGGCCGAAGTGGCCGCGCGGTTAAAGGCGCTGCAGTCTGGAACCGAAAGACCGCTACGGTCGCAGGTTCGAATCCTGCCTCAGGCATGGATGTTTGTGATGTCCTTAGGTTAGTTAGGTTTAACTAGTTCTAAGTTCTAGGGGACTAATGACCTTAGCAGTTGAGTCCCATAGTGCTCAAAGCCATTTGAACCATTTTGTAAATTTATTGTGGGGCAGCAGCTCTTGCAGTTGTGTCTGATGTGGCAAGAGAAATAATGATTTTTCTCCACCGTCGCTCGGCCAAGTTCAGGTCGGCAACGCCTAATGCATTTCATGAACACAGCGAACAGAGATATTACACAATAATCTACGTTGAAATAGAATATTTAAATATTATGACAAAACTTGGCCAGAATGTGTAAAACCAAGCCAATCTCAAAGGTCTCTAATTTCAGCATGACCCGATAATAAGTTTCTTAAAAAATCGAGTTATTTCGAAATTTTAGACGATTGTGATATTCAGTTTAGAATGTTATACTTTTCGAATTAGATTCAGTCGACTATAAAAAATTCTGTAGATGTTTACATGAAGCTATCTCTTACCTTCTGAATTATTAAGTAAACATGTGTGTTAAGTCATCAGGACATTGCGTTCGTTTGTAAATATTGCAAAACCAATTAATATGTATATGTGGTACTGTTTCAGCTTGTGTTTCCCTTAGACTTATGTGTATTCCAAATAACTGTATGCTTACTCCAGCGTATACGAATAAGTGTTAGGAGCCTCATGAGTACGTATGTGTACATTTTTTCGTCTTGTCACCTTTGCACGAGATCAACCTTTTCCATCCCTAATACGTGGGACGAAATCCGTCAATCTATGTTCATAAAAAACAAAAGAGAAATTAGTACACATAGTCCAACAAAAATGTCTTTGATCTGCTTGAGGTTTAGGTTAATCTCAGGACAACAACATTTTTGAAAATAATGAGAAAGTGATGTTATGTGGCACTTTATTGCCAAACTGTCACAAAATATATTTTTTTGTTAATGTGCAGATCCCAAAAGCCAGAAAATTCAAATCAATAACGCTGCATGAAAAACTGCAAACAGTATCCAGTAAATCCTATGACTGTACTGCTAATGACTTCTACATCTCCTTTCCTCTTAATAGAATGGGAGGGAACTGTTATTTTTGCAGGCTTTGGGGCTCATTTCACCTGACTAGTGATAGGTATGTTAGCTTAGGAGGACAGGAGTGTCACAAAGTTGTTTGATGCTGAAAGCCCTCTTCACACAGGTATAGAATAAGAAATGGTAGTGTGCCATGCCAACACAGCATGAACGTCAACGAGACCAGGATGTGTACCATAAAAACTGCATTGTGCGAGAAGCGAAAAGAAATCCTTTTTAAACTGTTTAAGATCTGATGTCCAGGTGAAAGTACGCGACTTCAGATAGTGGGACCAGCCACTGCACACAGCTGCGGTGCACGCTTCCTTTGGGAGTGCCACAGACAAAACTGCTCCCATGCCTGAGGAACAGCTGTGGAGAAAAATATCTGCAAATCACAGCAACGTACTGACGCCATGACGAGCTTAGATTTTCCAGTGGTTACTCCAGCTCTCTTTCACCCTCTGACAGCTGATGCATGGACATATACACCGATGGTACAACCACCAAACCGAAGAGAACACAAAGTTAGCTAATTTGCATGAAGGTCACATTTTGCCACGCTAATTTGGACACCCAGCGAGTTGCACTTCTAATGATCTTTGGCGAAAGTGTTTGTCTTTATTCATGCTTTTCTAGGGACCTTTTCTTAAATCAGTAACTTTTTTTGCAATCATTGCCCATTTTCGTGACATAGTTTCGTATCGTTCTCTTATCCACACACCAAAGTGATCCTAGGTTACAGTTTGTATTTGCGATCCCTTGTCCATATATTATATGTTTATACCCCTCATTCAGTGTGTTATTCATATTCTTTGATGTCTCATGGCAATAAACAAAATCGTTATACTTACGACTAGTTTCCTTTCGCAGTTTGATGGCTCCCTTCATTGACATATCTGTGCGAGGTGTGTTACCCATACTTTTAAGCTTAATTGAGCAAACCAAATTATTTTTCATATAATAAGGTGTTGTCCATTGCTCAAGATTGCCTCCTCTAAATTTGCATGTCTCATGGTGAGCTTCCTCTCCCAGCAGGTTTCACGAGGGAATGGATCTATAGCGTCATAGCAATATGCTGAACAGCTCAACCGACACTTCGCATTTGTATTATCGGTTTTGACTTAGGCCAGAGGGACTGAAAATTCAATGCCAAAACAGTTCAACAACTCAAAATCTTGAACACGACTGCGAAACAGCAACTGTGTAAACCTGAAGAGATTGAAAAAATCAGCCAGCCAGCTGCAAAAGCTAGGTTTATGGCCATTTTTTCTACCTAGGTTTCGATGTTGTTGTTGGTGTTGTTGTGATCTTCAGCCCAGAGACTGCTTTGATGCAGCTCTCCACACTACTCTATCCTGTGCAAGCTTCTTTATCTCCCAGTACACGTACTGCAGTCGACATCCTTCTGAATCTGCTTAGTGTATGCATCTCTTGGTCTCCTTCTACGATTTTTACCCTCTACGCTGCCCTCCAATACTAAACTGGTGATCCCTTGTTGCCTCAGAACATGTCCTACCAACCGATCCCTTCGCCTTGTTAAGTCGTGCCACAAATTTCTCTTCTACCAAATTCTATTCAATCCCTCCTCATTAGTTATGTGATCTACCCATCTAATCTTCAGCATTCTTCTGTAGCACCACATTTCTAAAGCTTCTACTCTCTTTTTGTCCAAACTATTTATCGTCCATGTTTCACTTCCAAACATTGCTGCACTCCATACAAATACTTTTAAGGAACGATTTCTTGACACTTAAATCTATACTCGATGTTAACAAATTTCTCTTCTTCAGAAACGCGTTCCTTGCCATTGCCAGTTTAGATTTTATATGTCCTCTCTACTTCGACCATCATCAGTTATTTTACTCCCCAAATAGCAAAACTCATTTACTGCTTTAAGTGTCTCATTACCTAATCTAATTCCCTCAGCATCACCCGACTCATTTCGACTACATTCCATTATACTCGTATTGCTTCTGTTGATGTTCATCTTATGTCCTCCTTTCAAGACACTGACCGTTCCGTTCAGCTGCTCTTCCAGGTCCTTTGCTGTCTCTGACAGAATTACAGTGTCATCGGCGAACCTCAAAGTTCTTATTTCATTTCCATGGATTTTCATTCCTACTCCGAATTTTTCTTTTGTTTCCTTACTGCTTGCTCAATATACAGATTGAATAACATCGGGGATAGGCTAGAACCCCAGCTCACTCCCATCCCAACCACTGCTTCCCTTTCATATCAATCGATTCTTATAACTGCCATTTGGTTTCTGTACAAATTGGAAATAGCCTTTCGTTCCCTCTATTTGACCCCTGCCACCTTCAGAATTTGAAAGAGAGTACTCTAGTCAACATTGTTGAAAGCTTCCTCCAAGTCTACAAATGCTAGAAACGCAGGTTTGCCTTTTCCTTAATCTATCTTCTAAGATAAGTCGTAGGGTCAGTATTGCCTCACGTGTTCCAACATTTCTCCGGAATCCAAACTGATCTTCCCCGAGGTCAGCTTCTACCAGTTTTTCCATACGTCTGTAAAGTAGTTTGCAGCCGCGACTTATTAAACTGGTAGCTCGGTAATTTTAACATCTGTCAACGCCTGCTTTCTTTGGGACTGGAATTATTATATTCTTCTTGAAGTTTGAGGGTATTTCGCTGTCTCACACATCTTGCTCACCAGATGGTAGAGCTGTCAGTAAATCTAATGGATTGTTGTCTACTCCCGGGGCCTTGTTCCGACTTAGGTTTCTCAGTGCTCTGTCAAACACTTCACGCCGTATCATATCTCCCATTTCATCTTCATCTTCATCCTCTTCCATTTCCATAATACTCTCCTCTAGTACGTCGCCCTTGTATAGACCCTCTATATACTGCTTCCACATTTCTGCTTTTCCTTCTTTGTTTAGAACTGAGTTTCCATCTGAGCTCTTGATTTTCATACAAGTGGTTTCCTTTTCTCCAAAAGTATCTTTAATTTTCCTGTAGGCAGTATCTATCTTATCCCTATTGTTATATGCCTCTATGTCCTTACATTTCTCATCCAGCCATCCTGGCTTAGCCATTTTGCACTTCCTGTCGATCTCATTTTTGAGACGTGTGTATTCCTTTTTGACTGCATCATTTACTGCATTTTTATATTTTCTCCTTTCATCAATTAAATTCAATACTTCTTCTGTTACCCAAGGGTTTCTGCTAGCCTTTGTCTTTTTACCTATTTGATCCTCTGCTGCCTTCACTATTTCATCCCTCAAAGCTACTCATTCTTCTTCTACTGTATTTCTTTCCACCATTCCTGTCAGTTGTTCCCTTATGCTCTGCCTGAAACCCTGTACAACCTCTGGTTCTTTCAGTTTATCCAGGTCCCATCTCCTTAAATTCCCATCTTTTTGCAGTTTCTTCAGTTTTAATCTACAGTTCATAACCAATAGATTGTGGTCAGAGTCCACATCTGCCTCTCAAAATGTTGTACAATTTAAAACCTGGTTTCTAAATCTCTGTCTTGCTATTATATAATCTATCTGAAACCTTCCAGTACGTCCATGCTTCTTCCATGTATACAACCTTATATCATAATTCTTGAACCTAGTGTTAGCTGTGATTATGTTATGCTCTGTGCAAAATTCTACCAGGTGGCTTCCTCTTTCATTCATTACCCCCATTCCATATTTACCTACTACGTTTCCTTCTCTTCCTGTACTACTATCGAGTTCCAGTCACCCATGGCTATTAAATTTTCGTCTCCCTTCACTGTCTGTATAATTTCTTTTACCTCATCATACATTCACTCAATCCCTTCGTCATCTGCGGAACTAGTTGGCATATAAACTTCTACTACTGTGGTACGCGTGGGCTTCCTTGCCTATCTTGGCCACAATAATGTGTTCACTATGCAGTTTGTAGTAGCTTACCCCCACTCCTATTTTTTTATTCTATATTAAACCTACTCCTGCATTACCCCTATTTGATTTTATATTTATAACCCTGTATTCACCTGACGAGATGTATGGTTCCTCCTGCCACCGAACTTCACTAATTCCCTCTGTACCAAACTTTAACCTACCCATTTCTGTTTTAAAATTTTCTGACCTACCTGCCCGATTAAGGGATCTGACATTCCACGCTCCGATCCGTAGAATGCCAGTTATCCTTCTCATGATAAGGACGTCCTCCTGAGTAGTCCCCGGCCGGAGATCCGAATGGGGGACTGTTTTACATCCGGAATATTTTACCCAAGAGGCCATCATCATTTAACCATACAGTAAAGCTGCATGCCCTCGGTAAAAATTACGGCTGTAGTTTCCCCCTGTTTTCAGCCGTTCGCAGTACCAGCACAGCAAGGTCGTTTTAGTCAGATCAGTCAATCATCCACACTGTTGCCCCTGCAACTACTGAAAAGGCTACTGCCCCTCTTCAGGAACCCCTTGTCTCCGGCATGATGTACACGCAACTTATGCGAATATTTCATCCTGTGGCTCCTGTTACAATTTTATGTTGACAAGGTCCTCTATCTGTAGGCACTTACTAACGAGCATTCACTCTGAAGTACGCTAAATGTAATGTGGCTGCTATCTAATGCCATAGCTTGGGGAAATTCTTGTTTTCGTCAACTTTATTTATGGCAAGAGCTGCTCGGCTTCAGCCAATCTGATGTATCATCATGTTATGTAACAAGGTCCACTCCTACTGAAGAAGGTATTTTTAGAAATATCGAAACCTAGGTCAAAAACAAAGGGCTAATAAACCTTTGTTTAGCAGCTGGTTGACTGAATTTTTTTCAACCTTTTCAGTTCAGCAACTGATGATTGATGAGCAACAATTGTAGAGGCTAATTTTGGGATTTACGGCAGTATGAAAACATAAGCAATGGTTCAGGGAACTGACGCTAGTCGAATACATAGTTATGAAGATAGTAAAAATGAAATGGAGGGGGACAAATGCTAAACTGACCAAAGAAGCTTTCGCTGGATTCTAAAAGATAAGAGAAGAGCGCTATGACGACATAATAGGTAGATGAAATTGGAAAACGTACAGCAGTGACTTTAAAACTTGCAACTTCATTTCACGTAAACATATTAAAACAAATAAAAGTAACATAAGACAAAAAGACCTTTACTACTATAATACACAGTTCCTTCACTAATTAAATTCTGTATTTTGAGTCATATAGTATCGTCGTAAACAATTAATGTTATTTGATGTATAAGTGCAAGTGGGAGAGTTCTCCAACAATCCAAACGATGAAAGTAGCTCCCATTAATGTTTCCGTTATTAATCTCGTCTGCCGTGCTTTTCTCGTAAAAATAACAACTACAATGTTCATTTACCGCCGCGTGCTAAACTCAGACGTAACGTCCAAAAACGTAAATGTTGTCCTAGGAACTGAAATTGTAGCACTGATACACGGGGTATTTGAACAGAGAAAAAGTGTTGCAAGTGAGAACGTATTTCTAGTAAGAACTTACATGGCTCCTAGAGCTACAAACAAGAGCAAAAGCATACCAAACAAATAATATAAATTTACTGCAATAGATCAGATGAACACACAGACACTTCAGATGCACAATTGTGTTTTACAGTGTAGACGCTAGTTGTGTCTTGGTCAGCAAGTGTCTTGGAAATATCTCTTGTGGAGTAAACTTTATTTAGAGGAGAGTAGACGAAAGTGTATTTTATGGATCATACATGCTCACCTTCTCGTGTGAGAGAGACACATCTCATCTGGCGGTATTCTGTCGGGACTACCTGGCTGCTTCGTTTTCTTCGGAACACTAAAAATACAAATAAAATAATGTTAACAGTGGTAATGGTACCAGTGTAATCTTTTAGATACATGAAACAAAGTCGTATATCCTGAATTAAGCTAAAATTATAAGGCACTCGTCATATCGCCCAGATATTTAAACGATTTAACTGTCTCAAGCAGGACACTACTAATACAGTATAAGAACATTACGGGTTTGATCTTCCTACTCATCCGCATTAGCTTACATTTTTCCACAATTAGAGCAGTCTGGAGGACTGGCTTTGCCTGCAACCCTGCCACTTAATATCTCTCACCTTTACATCTAAATCTACATCGATACTCCGCAAGCCACCGTATGGTGCGTGGCGGAGGGTACCATGTACAAATAATTCCCTTTCCTGTTCCACTAACAAACAGAGCGAGGGAGAAACGACTATCCCTATGCCTCCCTATAAGCCCTAATTTCTCCTATCTTATATTCGTGGTCCTTACACGCAATGCATGTTGCCGGTGGTAGAATCGTTCGGTAGTCAGCTTCAAATGCCGGTTCTCTAAATTTTGTCAGAAGTGTTCCCCGCCGGCCGGAGTGGCCGTGAGGTTCTAGGCGCTACAGTCTGGAACCGTGTGACCGCTACGGTCGCAGGTTCGAATCCTGCCTTGGGCATGGATGTGTTTGATGTCCTTAGGTTAGTTAGGTATAAGTAGTTCTAGTTCTAGGGGACTGATGACCACAGCAGTTAAGTCCCATAGTACTAGGAGCCATTTGAATCATTTTTTTAGTGTTCCCCGAAAAGAACGTCGCCTTCCCTCCACGGATTCCTGTTTGAGTTCCCATAGCCTCTCTGTAACATTTACATGTTTTACAAACCTACTGGTAACAAATCTAGCAGCCTGTCTCTGAAATGACTCGATGTCCTCCCTAAATCCGACCTGGTACGGATCCCTAACATTCGAGCAGTACCGAAGAATAGGTTGCACCAGCTTCCTACATGCAGTCTCCTTCACATGTGAACCACACTTTCCCAAAATTCTCCCAATAAACTGAAGTCGACTATTCGCCTTCCGTCCCACAGTTTTCAAATTTTCGTTCCATTTCATATCGCTTTCCAACTTTACGCCCAGATATTTAAACGACTTAACTGTGTCAAGCAGGACACAACTAATACAGTATCCAAACATTACGGGTTTGATCTTCCTACTCATCCACGTTAGCTTACATTTTTCCGCAATTAGAACTAGCTGCCATTCATCACACCAACTAGAAATTTTACCAAAGTCGTCTCGCATCTTCCTGCAGTCACTCAACTTCGACACCTTACCGTACACCACGGCATCAAAAATGGTTCTAATGGCTCTGAGCACTATGGGACTTTATATCTGAGGTCATTATCTCCCTAGAACTTAGAACTACTTAAACTTAACTACCTAAGGACATCACACACATCCATGCCCGGGGCAGGATTCGAACCTGCGACCGTAGCAGCAGCACGGTTACAGACTGAAGCGCCTAGAACCGCTCGGCCACCGCGGCCGGCACCACGGCATCGTCACCAAACAACAGCAGATTGCTGTCCAGCTGTAACAGCGAAAATGCAGGACGCATGGCACGTGCTACCAATATATAAATTTTTTTCTGAATTTTATGTAAATATTTGTAATGTAAACGCTTTCTTTTAATAAGTAAGGACATTGCTTCACCGTATGTGACATTTAGGTAGAAGTCTGTTGACGTTTCGTTGTATTTATCTGTGTTTTACTGTGAAACTTATAAATTCTGGGAAAAAGCCAAAGGAATTCTTATTTGCATCGACTAGCAACGATAATAGCAGTGCCCGTGGGTTGTAAAATCTTTGAGGTAGTTGTTCAGAGCGCTCGGAGAGAGGGGGAGATGGGTTCCAGCGTTTGTAGTGTGCGGAAGTGTGGTGTTAACGCTCTCGCAGTAGAGAGTACCATTTTTGGCGGCATCATGTACGCGCGCCGGCCAGATTTCTAGAGCAGGAGTACGGACAGTGGACAGCCAGAAGAGGCTGTATGAATTACAATTGCCCGTTCCTACAGTTAGCCGTATTTCCACAATATGCTACCGTCGTCAACAACAGCAATAGTTCCAGCAACACATTTTCGTCGTCGGCTCCGAGTTTCGTCGTATGAACAGCACTGAAGTAAGACTGTTCGTTAGTAGAAAGTACTAACAGCTAACCCAACAGCACAACTGAATAAGATTTGATTGATGAGATTTGTATAAATAATAATCAGTTAAACTCTGGGCGATTGTGTCCTCTTTGCTCCCAGACATTGTTACCAAGCAGGATCCTTGTTCCTTTCTCTCCCAATATGCTAACAGATTGTCATATGAAACAAATTGAATAGTTACTGCCAGTTTATTAATGAATAATTTCTCTTTTAAGAATTTTACCCTCAGTCTACTTTCAATAAGCTGTTGTACAAAAGAGGCTTCAGTATATGACTAAAGTAAAGCAATTTCATTTTTTAAATTTGAGAATCAATCACTGGTAAAAATCCAAATGTAAAGAAATGCATAAATTAAGAGTGCGGAAGTTTTATTTATTTTACATATAGCTTGGAGCACATGGCTGTTTGGTTTGGTACGTATTCCGGTATTTAATTCTGTTCAAGTCAGTAAAAAAGGCTCAATTGTTCAGACAATAATATGAAATCCAATTTGCAAAATAAGTAAAGGCAAAGTAAAAAGTGCTTGCTTTTTTTCTAAATTTCTTTGATGACGTTATGGTGAGGTCACTGAAAGTCATTGTTCACATAACGAAGTTCATTACTAACATACAGTTTAATTGCATATTTTCAAATCATTACTCGATTACCTTTTTCAAAATATTATGCCAAACATAGCGTAAGAGTGACTTCTCAGTTTTCTTTATCATTACATACTAACTTAAAATTAGTGTAAAAGAAAGAAAAAAAACGCCGCAACCTTTAGTTGCCACGCCAGTGTTTAATCATAGATGTTTTTCTTTCCTATCATCTTGTACAGGATTTTGGATGTAAATTGCCCTACTGGGCTGGCGACCGTTAATTACTTCCTTTTCGTTCATTAGTGTAACTTTTGGATTCATGATCAGTGATACCCCTTTCAGTCCAGTGTTGTTCGTGAGTGAATACACAAAACAATTTTCATCTTCCTAATTATAGCCCTGTTCGGTTTAATTACTTTTATTTTTAGTAGACTTT
This sequence comes from Schistocerca americana, assembly GCF_021461395.2. NCBI lineage: Eukaryota > Metazoa > Arthropoda > Insecta > Orthoptera > Acrididae > Schistocerca > Schistocerca americana. The sequence continues at coordinate 438,575,714 of NC_060126.1, read as the reverse complement.
CCATCAGAAGGATCGGTTGTACATTTGCTTCCTACTTATCAGGATCACTTCTTCGGGAAATATAGCCTTATATAATTAGAAGATATCCATTAGGCACACACGCGATCAACGATCATATTTTATATCGCAAGCAGAATAGGTCGATTAGTAAGAGTGAGGTTACACACCCTGGAGGATAGTCAATTCTGGAACTCTATTACGAACACTTGGACAATTTGCTGATAAAATTTTGACAGTCTTAGTGTCTTTACTCTGAAAAAAGTCTGACTTCCTTAGGTGCCTGTCAGATGGCGAGTGGTCGTGAGAGAACCTCAATTTACTGTCTAGTCTAGAAGACCCTCATGTGTGTAGTGGAACAAGGCTGGCGTCGCCCAATCTCCATTGTTGCCAAATGTATTCAAGATGGTGGATCCAAGATGGAGGCGATAGATATGGCAATGTCGCAATGACATCATGGTGGGAAGTACAGATTTTGGTCGGAGAATAGGTCAATTGGGTTAACTCCACTAACCTAAACCCCTCCCCCCTCCCCTCCCCTCCCCTCCCCCAGAAAATGGTGGGCAGTTCAAATTCCAGCAGGATAGTACAACAAACCACAGCTACCTCCACTAGACTAAAAACGTGGTGGAACAATAGGTCACTTGGGCTACCTCCACTAACATAAGTCATCTGACTGCCACCCCATCCTAGGAATTGGTGGGGAAAGTACTCATCCTGTGCTGGATAGGATGTACATGAGTCTTTATTTGGCATGCAATGTTTATTAAAACAATTTGATACAGTACTTCCATCCAGTGTGTTCACGATGAGGTCTGGAGTCCCACTGACTTAGTACACGGTACTGCCACCAGAGGGTGGTGTCATCCCTCCCATGATGTAATTCAAGAGAATGGTCTGGGGCGAAAATGGGGGGAAAAGGACTCAGCCTATACTGGGGTGCTGGAGGGAGGAAGGAGTGTACTTTATTTATTTTGGAACAATTTATTTAGGGAAGGATTTGACATAATATATTAAACCGATACAAAACACTCGTTCTGACATGCTTGGGGTCACAATACACAGCATACAGAGCTGCAAACTACTAATAGGTAACTGAAATAATGCAGTACACTGATATGCAGACACGAAAACGACTCGTAAATTACCGTATAAAGGAGTACACAGCATACAGACCGGCAAACTACTCGTAAATTACCAAAATAAAATCCAGTATACTGATGTACAGACATGCAAACAACTCGTAAATTACCGAAATAATGCATTGCACACCCTACAGAGCTGCAAAATACTCGTAAACTGTCGAAATGATGCAGTACACTTATGTGCAGACACAAAAACAACTCGTAAATTGTCAAAAGATAAAGCATGTGCGACACTATGCAAACATGCTCACATCACTTAAACAGCTGAAAATAATGCAGTGCACCAACACTCACTGCACGTAAAAAAATGTTTTCAAACTATCGTCAACCGCGATGTATCAGCCAGCTGCCGCCCTACAGAGCTCCAAGGCCTACACACAGGGCAGCATGCTCACACTGGTCCCATACACGAGACGCCTCCAGGCTGTGCACATGTGTTTACTATTGGTGGTGTGATACGTCTGTACCTGTAGATACTGGTGTCACATGTCACACTATAGAAATCTCTTCCAATGCTTTCCAGAATATCACAGGGTGCTTTGTTCCTAGCAACCCTAATGGGACATGTGAGCTTCGTCCAGCCATGCATGCATTTACTAGCCAAGAGTGGCTGATGCTTTGCCCTGAAATGCTCGTGTAGCTACTCACCATCGTGAGTGCATCTAAAAGGTTCCCAATGTTATACTGATGTCACATGGCTATGTAAATAAGAGCCAAGTTAACCTCTCAGAAATTGTACAGTGTCCCAGAAATAGTTAATGGTCGCCTTTGTAGGAGCTTTCGTGATGTCTCAGCTTGTCTGCACGGAAATTATTGTCCTAACAGAACCTCTTTACTAATAAAGCGCGAAATAAGGCAGAATGTATTCCTCCTGATGGTGCTAACATGGCACCCCATCCACCATGTGTTACCCATCCTGGAAATCAGTCCTGTTTTCTACAAACATCTCTGAAACGCAAACATTCTCGCAGCTATGTAGAGGCTCCTGTATCCCGGCACAAAGGGTGTCCTGTAAATGAATTGAACATTATCACTGGGTCTTACTGAATTTAAACGCCAAATTATTGATGTTGCTGGTGTGTAAGCACTGTCCACCTTTTTATTTCTACAGACAATACTTCCAGCGGGAAAAAGCTATTTTGTACAGATCACCATATTGCACCAACAATTAAATCCCCACAAAGTGACCTCGATATTTCTGAATATTAAGCACACAGCCCTATCGCTTGCATAGCAGTAGTATCACTTGCAAAATATAATTCCGAAGATATAGGCTGAAAATTATTTCTATAGAAACCCTAAGCTTTGGCGAGGTGTTCAATGTAAGTAATATATTTCCAGTGTATGACATACATTCTTCTTGCAGTTTTCTGTACTATAGACTGTGGTAACAAACTGTAAAACGAAAAACTACTTCCTGAAAACAGTGGATCTATGTGATACATACACAATACAGCTTTGCAGAGATGTATAGCGTCCTCTCTTCACATCCGATCACGGTTCAGAAATTATACTATGCCCACATCAGTCCTATATAAAATGATCGCTAGTAATGGAGAATACGTCTTACAAGGAAACAGATAAACGCATAGCAGCAGCGTCCGACATGTGAAATTACACGTAATGCCACCACTAGCTCTGTAAACAGCACGTCTTTGAAGCAGATGTTTACCTGGGGATTGCAGTGCCTTACAAACACCTATCTCTAACTTAGAATCATCTTAGTTATGAAGCTGAGGTATCGATTTTACGTCCAAGATGTGACAGGGGAATGGAGTACATCGCAAGTAGACGCTGCTCTAAGACCCACACATTTCACGTGGTTGTATACGAGTCGAACGCAGGCGGTGTCACACCACTGATGCATCCTGACAGAACGTCAGGAAAAAATGGTCAAATGACCTGCAGCTACTTCTCCCACTATCTCTCTCTCTAGAATGCATCATCAGTCCGCCATTAAATCGTACCTCCTTACAACTCCATCTCAACCGACCACTCCATCCACTCTATGTCATCCTTTAACACAGATGCAAGTAAGTTGAGAGTCTTCCTGAAAAGCGTCAAATACGATAGAAAACTCGCGTGTATCACTGTTGCCCCAGTAGACATACAGTAGAAAGCTGTCACGAAAGAAAAAAGTGACTGTTTCCTTGCTTCCTTTCGCTTCCATATCGACGTTTCTTCGAATTCCTCTTGCTGTCGCAGACTTGTTCCCATGTACAAATTGTTCTGCACCAACCAGGAGACACTTCCTCAATTTCCCCGCATTTCGGTGTATAATCCCTCAATATATACGTGTTTTCCGCAATTATATCGATTTTTTTGTGTCAGTTCTACCCATGCGATCATGACATATCCTCTCCTTCTGTGTTCTAAAATTGCTTATAAACGTAGTACAGCTCCCAGTGCCTAATGCATTGCAACACATGTGAAGGAAGGTATATAGGACAAACTAGCAGAACATTTGACACCCGGTGCAAAGAACACATGAGAGCATGGAAATATGGAACGAGTCACTCAACCTTTGCAGAACATCTGAGAGAAAACAAGCACAAACCTACTACAAGAGAAAATGATATGAAAATAATTAGAATAAATAATGAAAGACATCTCCTAACATAACAGGAAAATTGTCATGTATACATAACGAATGCTGAAAAGAAACAACTACTAAACGACCAAGTAAATATGACCAACAGCTCACTCTTTACACTGATTCATCATATAATAGACAGAAATCCCAACAAATGATTACACATCTGATTCCTCTCATAAGTATATACAGTAAAATACAATAATAACGATAATCATTATTATTATTAAAAAAATATAAATAACAATTAAAATAAAATCTCTCTCTCCCTCTCTAATACACACACACACACACACACACACACACACACACACACACACACACACACACACACATTCACAAAACAGCTGGTAACACTTAGAACCCTTTGAAAAACAAATGAATCTCTCCATTAAAAAGTTGGCAGTTACAGTGATGTGTAATGAAAACAGTGAACTAAAAGTGAATTGCAAGATGTCCATCTGGTTGCCAGATGAGAAAAGGCAAGCAGTTTGCTTGGATGCAATGAGTTAAAAGTTACCTGTAAGTACCTTTACATTTCGTAAAAAAAACGTTATGGAACTGTTTTTAAATCTATAACCTGAATGTGCAAGGATAACCTACGTGTAAAACGGACAAATCATGTAATATTTCAGGACATTCACTGAAGATGCCTTGTAAAAGAGGCGAAACGCGTCTGCGTGACTAAATTAAAGTACAAATTTTATGTGCAGCATGCAAAAGGCATTTTCTTTGAAAAAACTGCAATTTATATGAGATTACTGCATCTTTTTAGCGTAAGCAGAGCTTTCCAAGCATGTTTCAACCATATTCACTGTAGGACATGTTGCTTTCCGAGTCATGATCACACAGACTAAATTCTCGTACATATGCTTGATCAAATTGAAATGGATGTCAACTATCCTTAGTTATCGATTCAGAATTGTGTGTTTAACGTTGATAATAATATCAAGTTATATACCACACATCCATGAGGATTCATGGGAATCAATCCCACCTCCATTCAGTTCTATGTGACGTAACTGTTTTAGCGATTTTATTTTTTTGAATAGTCTAAGACGATGTGCATTTTCGGGCTTCGTCTAGTGGGTGAGGCTGTTTGCGGTCAGCTACGTACGGATGTATCTTGTGCATCTAAGACTCATGGATATAGTTTTGGTTTTTCAGTCAATATCGGCTTTGTTGTAGTTACTATATTAAAACTCCGTTTGTTTGTTCAGGAAATCATATGGCTTTGCATTTTTGCAAACAGCACTCTTCATCTCTCGACTCTTTGCCCCCTTTAACGGCTCTGTTTAAAAACTAATGTACTCGCTCTCTACCGTCATGCTTACTCTTTTAATTTAATGTTACATCTTCAGTCATACATTTGGTACTTGTGCTGCTGATGAATGCAAATTCGGCTTACAGCAATATTTTCAGACCAGTTTGTGGTGTAGTGGCAGGCAATGACACTTAGGAAGAGGTGAAAGCTGCCTCAGTGGCTGATGCTGGCTACTGAACAAGTTTCCACACTCTGTCATTTACTGCTGACTTCATTTTACTATTCTAGGCTCACGTGCATACTCTGCAGATCATGTAAATTACACTCCTTCCTGCAAAATAATACAGACTGTTTCCTCCTACTTATTAATTTGAAATTCGCGAGAGGTTAAAAATCACCGAAGTTATCTATTGTATGAGTTTCAAGTTCTTATGTGAAGCAGTTTCGTGAATATTCAGAATTACCCAAAAATAATATTTATACCTTTCCACTAAAATCTACATTCAGATACATTAATATGTTTCTTTTAAACGCTTCAGAGAATGGGTTAGTCAAAATAACTAGTCACCCAAAATGTTAACGACAGGATCCTCTGACGGGGACAGGTCTATGGGCGTATAGTTCAACACTGACGCACTTACCATCGCCAGATTCACGTCCAGAACATCGCGCTTTGTCTGAGCCGCGCCCTCTCAGGACGTATTCACACTTTGGTATCATAACCTCCATGTCTTCTAGAGAGCCGTTGGCATCTGTAACAGATTACAGAATATTATATCCATAGGTGTTTGTGTTCATCATATGTGTTTTGCAACACACTACCGGTTTTGGCTCACTACATTCATCAGATCTCTTCAAAACAGGAAACAGAAAAAAACCCAATAGGGATAAATACACATAAAGATAACATGTTAAGCAGCCATATGTACCAGCCATACATATCATTAAACGTATTCAGATACAAGGACTATAGCCGAATAATCTATACTCACATGCACATAAAATCGCTGGTAACGGTCTGGGCGTCTCTTATACTTACAGAGACAAAATTAAGACCAGTACAAGACACTAGTGATACAGTGAACAATTGATCAGTATTATAAATCCAGTACCTAAAGATTCATTATGGATGGTAATTCATTAAAAGGATTTCATACGGAAAATTGCTTGTCCAAAAATGAAATAAAAATGTTGAAGTAGAATCTATATTTAAAATCTGAATAAAATACGTAAAAGGTAAAAACCTTCATTGATATTTACTGGGTCTGTGTTTATATAGTAGTGTCTGCATCTTTACAATTCAATGCCTTCAGACGTGCATGCATGTCCGAGGACATTGAATTGTGAAGAAACTAACACTATATAAACACAGGCATTATAATCGTCAATGACGCATGTCTCAGTGGGCTAAAATGATGATATAATATTTATCTCCCTATTTCGGAATCATGAAATCTGTGTTAAAAACAGAGTACTAGAACTAACGGGCTTGCAGTATGAAGTAGGATTTACATCAGAATTCTAGAAGTAGTCACAACGTTGCTGCAGCAACCCATTACATACAGTATTTCAAGGTGCATAAAAATGTTATCAGGAATGAAATGAGTGTGTGGTACGCAAGTACAACAGATAATTCTGAAGGTAAAACTAAAATTATGTTTGCGGTAGTTAAGGAAGTATCGGGTCAGCAGCACCAAGTTGAGGATATAAAGTCAGTGTGTAGAAGAAATGTTCCATTTAGTGATAAGTCGGATATATGTACAGTATTTAATAATCGCTTTCTGAGTATAGCAGGTGAACGAAATAGGAGCTTCCTTCCTACTGAGAATCATAAATTTTCTTAGAAAATAGCTTTCCAAAGCTTTATCTGAAATACTTGTCCACGATAATGACAAGGGGGAGACTGAGTCAGTCAATAATGGAATCACTAAAGACTAAGGACTCTCATGGATATGATGGGGTAGCTATCAGGGTATTAAAGTACCGTTCTCCATATGCTACACCAGTACTTAGACATACCTGCAACTTTTTCTTTCCTTACCGACTAAAGTACTGCGTAGGGACGTCATTTTATAAAACAAAGATAAAGGGACAATATAGATAATTTACACATATTTCCATACCATCGGTGTTTGCTACAGTTATAGGAAAGACTGTAAACGCAAGGGAAACTGATCATTTCAGTTGACATAAATTGCTGTAAAGTGTCGAATTTGGCTTTAGAAGTGGTTTAAAAACTGAAAAAACCATACTCTCTTTTCTCTGCATGACTCTGGTCGGATTAAATAAAAGGATGCGAACGTTACACACAATTTTTGGTTTAATCATGGCGTTTGATTGTGTTGGGCACAAAATATTACTGCTGAAGTTGGACCATTGCGGACTAAGGGGAGTAGCTCACAGAATACTGAAATCCTGTCCAGTACTTAGCCCTATCTGAAACTTTTCGAAAATGTCAGTTTCCTGGTCGCTTGGTTGATTTTGTGGAGGGGACCAAACAGCGAGGTCATCGGTCATATCGAATGGGGAAGGAAATCAGCCATGCCCTTCCAAACAAACCACCCTGGCATTTGCCTGAAGTGATATAGGGAAACGTTGGAAAATCTCAATCAGGATCGCCGGACGTGGGTTTGAACCGTCGTCCTCCCGAATGAGTCCTGTGTGCTAATCACTGCGCCACACTTACAGTCAGTTTCCTGACTGATTACTCAGCAGCGAAGTAACTTTATGAAAAACGAGAGAAAGGCAGAATGTAGACAATTTTAGACTGTATATACATGGGTAATTGATCAATCCAATTCACACAATTTGCTGTCAGATACACAGTTTGGCTCTAGAAGTAGTTTAAATACTGAAAAAGCAATATTTATTTTTTGCGAGGGTCTGGACAAATTAAATAAAAGGTTTCGAACGCTATGAATTTTGTTTATTTAACTATAGCGTCTGATCACAAGCTCCAGACGCTGGACCACTATAGAATACTAGGATTAGCTTACAAGTGGTTCACCTCTTACTTTGAGAACAGACAACAAAATGCCATTCTCCACAGTGTTGAGAATGTGTATGATTTGGGGTCCGAGTGGGGCACAGTTAAACAGTGAGTGCCTCAAGAATCAGTACTGGGGCCACTCCTGTTCGTTATTTAATAAATAATATACCTTCTAGTTTTAGAGGTGATTCTCAAATATCTCTGTCTGTTGATGACACTAGCTTGATAGCGAAGAATGTTGCGTGCAATATTGACGCAGTTTCAAATAGTGCAGTTCAAGATATGAGTTCAAAGCTTGTAGAAAATAAACAGATGCTACACCACAGAAAGACTCAGTTTTTGCAGTTTATAACAAACATTTTTTCCCCCCCATGAACCATGGACCTTGCCGTTGGTGGGGAGGCTTGCGTGCCTCAGCGATACAGATGGCCGTACCGTAGGTGCAACCACAACGGAGGGGTATCTGTTGAGAGGCCAGACAAACATGTGGTTCCTGAAGAGGGGCAGCAGCCTTTTCAGTAGTTGCAGGGGCAACAGTCTGGATGATTGACTGATCTGGCCTTGTAACAATAACCAAAACGGCCTTGCTGTGCTGGTACTGCGAACGGCTGAAAGCAAGGGGAAACTACAGCCGTAATTTTTCCCGAGGGCATGCAGCTTTACTGTATGATTACATGATGATGGCGTCCTCTTGGGTAAAATATTCCGGAGGTAAAATAGTCCCCCATTCGGATCTCCGGGCGGGGACTACTCAAGAGGATGTCGTTATCAGGTCAAAAAGAAAGAAAACTGGCGTTCTACGGATCGGAGCGTGGAATGTCAGATTCCTTAATCGGGCAGGTAGGTTAGAAAATTTAAAAAGGGAAATGGATAGGTTGAAGTTAGATATAGTGGGAATTAGTGAAGTTCGGTGGCAGGAGGAACAAGACTTCTGGTCAGGTGACTACAGGGTTATAAACACAAAATCAAATAGGGGTAATGCAGGAGTAGGTTTAATAATGAATAGGAAAATAGGAATGCGGGTAAGCTACTACAAACAGCATAGTGAACGCATTATTGTGGCCAAGATAGATACGAAGCCCACGCCTACTACAGTAGTACAAGTTTATATGCCAACTAGCTCTGCAGATGACGAAGAAATTGAAGAAATGTATGATGAAATAAAAGAAATTATTCAGATTGTGAAGGGAGACGAAAATTTAATAGTCATGGGTGACTGGAATTCGAGTGTAGGAAAAGGGAGAGAAGGAAACATAGTAGGTGAATATGGATTGGGGGACAGAAATGAAAGAGGAAGCCGCCTGGTCGAATTTTGCACAGAGCACAACATAATCATAACTAACACTTGGTTTAAGAATCATGAAAGAAGGTTGTATACATGGAAGAACCCTGGAGATACTAAAAGGTATCAGATAGATTATATAATGGTAAGACAGAGATTTAGGAACCAGGTTTTAAATTGTAAGACATTTCCAGGGGCAGATGTGGACTCTGACCACAATCAATTGGTTATGACCTGTAGATTAAAACTGAAGAAACTGCAAAAAGGTGGGAATTTAAGGAGATGGGACCTGGATAAACTAAAAGAACCAGAGGTTGTACAGAGATTCAGGGAGAGCATAAGGGAGCAATTGACAGGAATGGGGGAAATAAATACAGTAGAAGAAGAATGGGTAGCTTTGAGGGATGAAGTAGTGAAGGCAGCAGAGGATCAAGTAGGTAAAAAGACGTGGGCTAGTAGAAATCCTTGGGTAACAGAAGAAATATTGAATTTAATTGATGAAAGGAGAAAATATAAAAATGCAGTAAGTGAAACAGGCAAAAAGGAATACAAACGTCTCAAAAATGAGATCGACAGGAAGTGCAAAATGGCTAAGCAGGGATGGCTAGAGGACAAATGTAAGGATGTAGAGGCCTATCTCACTAGGGGTAAGATAGATACCGCCTACAGGAAAATTAAAGAGACCTTTGGAGATAAGAGAACGACTTGTATGAATATCAAGAGCTCAGATGGAAACCCAGTTGTAAGCAAAGAAGGGAAAGCAGAAAGGTGGAAGGAGTATATAGAGGGTCTATACAAGGGCGATGTACCTAAGGACAATATTATGGAAATGGAAGAGGATGTAGATGAAGATGAAATGGGAGATACGATACTGCGTGAAGAGTTTGACAGAGCACTGAAAGACCTGAGTCGAATCAAGGCCCCCGGAGTAGACAATATTCCATTGGAACTACTGACGGCCGTGGGAGAGCCAGTCCTGACAAAACTCTATCATCTGGTGAGCAAGATGTATGAAACAGGCGAAATACCCTCAGATTTCAAGAAGAATATAATAATTCCAATCCCAAAGAAAGCAGGTGTTGACAGATGTGAAAATTACCGAACTATCAGCTTAATAAATCACAGCTGCAAAATACTAACACGAATTCTTTACAGACGAATGGAAAAACTAGTAGAAGCCAACCTCGGGGAAGATCAGTTTGGATTCCGTAGAAACACTGGAACACGTGAGGCAATACTGACCTTACGACTTATCTTAGAAGAAAGATTAAGGAAAGGCAAACCTACGTTTCTAGCATTTGTAGACTTAGAGAAAGCTTTTGACAATGTTGACTGGAATACTCTCTTTCAAATTCTGAAGGTGGCAGGGGTAAAATACAGAGAGCGAAGGGCTATTTACAATTTGTACAGAAACCAGATGGCAGTTATAAGAGTCGAGGGACATCAAAGGGAAGCAGTGGTTGGGAAGGGAGTAAGACAGGGTTGTAGCCTCTCCCCGATGTTGTTCAATCTGTATATTGAGCAAGCAGTAAAGGAAACAAAAGAAAAATTCGGAGTAGGTATTAAAATTCATGGAGAAGAAATAAAAACTTTGAGGTTCGCAGATGACATTGTAATTCTGTCGGAGACAGCAAAGGACTTGGAAGAGCAGTTGAATGGAATGGACAGTGTCTTGAAAGGAGGATATAAGATGAACATCAACAAAAGCAAAACAAGGATAATGGAATGTAGTCTAATTAAGTCGGGTGATGCTGAGGGAATTAGATTAGGAAATGAGGCACTTAAAGTAGTAAAGGAGTTTTGCTATTTGGGGAGCAAAATAACTGATGATGGTCGAAGTAGAGAGGATATAAAATGTAGGCTGGCAATGGCAAGGAAAGCGTTTCTGAAGAAGAGAAATTTGTTAACATCCAGTATAGATTTATGTGTCAGGAAGTCATTTCTGAAAGTATTCGTATGGAGTGTAGCCATGTATGGAAGTGAAACATGGACGATAAATAATTTGGACAAGAAGAGAATAGAAGCTTTCGAAATGTGGTGCTACAGAAGAATGCTGAAGATTAGATGGGTAGATCACATAACTAATGAGGAAGTATTGAATAGGATTGGGGAGAAGAGAAGTTTGTGGCACAACTTGACCAGAAGAAGGGATCGGTTGGTAGGACATGTTGTGAGGCATCAAGGGATAACCAATTTAGTATAGGAGGGCAGCGTGGAGGGTAAAAATCGTAGAGGGAGACCAAGAGATGAATACACTAAGCAGATTCAGAAGGATGTAGGTTGCAGTAGGTACTGGGAGATGAAAAAGCTTGCACAGGATAGAGTAGCATGGAGAGCTGCATCAAACCAGTCTCAGGACTGAAGACCACAACAACAACAACAACAAACATTTCAACATAAACTGACATTTTGTTCACACAGAATGGGCGTATGGCTAGTGAAACTAAACAGTTCAAACTAATAGGCGTTCAGATAAATAGTAAACTGTAGTGGAAAGCCCATGTTCAGTATCATGTTCAAAAACTAAATGCTGCTTTATTTACTATGAGAACAGTACCTGAAGTAAGTGGTAGTCCAACATGAAAGTAGTATACTTTGCTCATTTTCATTCGCTTACAATGTGCGGTATTATTTTTTCGAGTAATTCTTTTGGTTCAAAAGGGGTATTTTTGGCTCAGAAGCTGGCAGCTCGAGCAGTAAGGGGGTTAAGTTCGCGAACTTCTTGTCGACCTATGTTTAGTAGTCTGGGAATTCTGATATTGGTCTTTCAGTACATATATTCTTGAAGGTCGTTTGTTGTTAACAGTATTAGCTTACTCCCAAGAGTTAGCAGCTTTCACTCAGTTAATACTAGGCAGAAATCAAATCTACATTTAGAATAAACCTCGTTGACTCTTGTGCAGAAAGGCGTGCAATATCTGCTGCATCCATTTTCAGTAACCTGTCGGAATAATTCAAAAATCTTGACAATAATCTACTCACTTCAAACTGAAGAGTTTCCTCACATCTCGAAACTTGCATTTTGTCGAGGATCTCCTGAAAAATTATAAGTTAACCTAATTGCTTTGTTATGTTGTTGATTATGTATGTTTAAACTTATGACTTGTCGTCTGCGTAGCATTCTTATACGATTCATTTTATCTATTGGTACTCTTCCGTTATAAATTTGCATACTGAGACGTTCCATGACCATGAAGACTTGCTGCTCATTTTGCTCCGGCAGAACATGACACATAAAATAAAAACAAAAAAAAGGTTTGTGACATTAGAAGTTTGGGTTGATCATGACGGCATGCTCGGATAGCCGAAGTGGTGAGAGGACCAGTCGTGACAAGCAGGAAATCCGGCTAAGTGCCACAGTACAGCACAGATTTTCGTGTTGGAAGCTGCTGATGTCAGTGCATATTTGAAATAAGCGAACTTATCGCGTAAGGTAAAAAGCTATTAAGAGAAACCTACTAGCTTGGCAACATAAATAAGACAAATTTGTGTGAAAGTTAGAATAAAAGGTGTAAAAAGTAATGTATAATAGCATACAGTAACAGAAAACCTTTCAGGGTAACAACGACCTCACCTGTAGGTGGTCCATAAAAGAACAGTGTATTTACAGGAGAATCCAGCAGGTGCTGTTGTCGAGCTCTCTGTAAGCTGTTCTGTTTTCCCGTGGAGGTGCTAGCAGAAGCAAACCCCGGACTCCGCGCTGCCACGCTTTCGTGAGTACGGCTGGCTGTCGTGGGTGACATTGCTCATACTAGTAAGTTCCCCAAAACACCGAAGTAGGCGTTCAACTCACGCTGTTAGTTGAGCAATTATCCTGGTTGCCATTGCTTAAGAATGTAGATCTCCGTTTCCCACAGTGGGTTAAACAATTGTCCTTTCGACGCCATATGAAAAACTTCCATATTATCTTGCATATTTCCTGCTACATTCCTTCATTTATCCAAATGAGTACTGAATACATTCTTATTTCGGCTGTATGTGTATTCCCTGAAACGAGTCTTCAAATTCCTCCCAGTCTGGCCAATATCAAACCTCGCGCGGTTTTGGCAGCTGATCATGTAGACCCCGGATCCAAAATATTTCCTCTTGTTCTTGCCAAATTTGCAGCGTAACCTGGAACCAACCATGCCTCTTGTCTGAATTTGAAATTTAGGGGTGCTTTTGCTCAGTTCTTTGGAAATTCTGTCAGAATGTGTACCACTGTACTACTTAGTAACATACTTATTTGTCCTGCAGATCAGCTGTGTTCTTCTTGTCACCTGTTTCTTGTCCTTCGCTTGTTGTACAACTTCGTTAGATCCCAGTCATCTTATCCATTCTCCATGACTACTTGCTTGATAACGTCAATTCTTCTCTTTCATCGTCACGGTCAAGTAGAAATTTGAACATCCTCTTGATCATGGTTGACAACAGATTTGCCACAGTGATATCACCAGCTCCTGAAAGATCACCGAATCTAAGCACTATCGAGGTTGGGAGCACTTGGATGGGTGAATGTCCAGATATGCCGAGCGCTGTTTGCGGGTGAGTAGCACTTAGCCCTTGTCAATGGAGGATCTACTTGACTAACAACTAGCACCTCCATTCAAGAAAACTGACAGCAGTATGGAGAGTGTTCTGCTGACCTCATGACCCTCCATTTCTGCAAAAATGATACCTATCGGCTGAAAAACACAAGGTGGTCGGTAGGTACCGTTCTGTTTCCCGAGGCCTGTTCAGATGAAAATGATCATAGCTATAAAATGGTATGTGTGGCTGGTATATATGGCTCGTAACAACCTACGTAGGCCCGTGGTCTACGGTAATGTTATTGCCTAGCAATAGAAAACGCCGTGTGTCCCGGGTACGAACTTCACCACTGCTTAAATTTTAAAGTAAAATCATCAGCAATGGAGGACGAAGACTTACAGAATAAAAAGTCACTCTCGTTCTGCCAACGGCTTTGTCAAGGAACACAGTGAAGCAAACAGAGGTTCAGGCCACTATCTTGCCCGCATGGTGGGAAACTGCTCCTAAAAGGCGGAATAATCAGCAATGATCAACAGCATGAGGACACAGAATACAATGGAAACCATTGCATTAGATGTCCATATTGTCTATCCACAGGGCACGTGGCCAGTCATTGAAAAAGTCTCATGATGGTCTCTCTATTGGCAAAAGACTCCAGACTTATTCCCCGCTCGGATCTTCAGGACAGGGTTGCCAATGGGGAGAAGATCGTTAGGAAAAGACCGATTAACCAACGATAGAGCAACATTCTACGAACCGGGGCGCGGAATATCGGAAGTTCTAACGTGGTAGTGGAATTAGAAAAACTAAAAAGGATAATGCTGAGGCTCAATACACATATAGTGGGGGTTGGCGAAGTTATCTTGGTAGATGAAAAGGATCTTGGGTCAGACGAGCATGTGGTAATATCAACAGCAGCAGAAAATGGTGTGACTGTAGTACGGTTTATTATGGATAGGAAGATATGGCAGAGAGCGATTACTAGCAGCAGGTCTGTCACAGAATTGTTCTATCAGAATGGACAACAAGCCAACACCGGTAACCGGTAAGCTGAACATGAAGAAATACGGAGAATATATCACGACATTGAAACGGTAATGCCCTATGTAAAGGAAAGTGGGAATCTAACAGTCATTACGGAACGGAACGTGGTTGCAGGTCAAGGAGCAGAGGACAACGTAATGAGAGAATATGTACTTGTTAGCAGGAATGACGAGGAGAAAGAATAATCAAGTTCTGCGATAAAATTCAGTTATTAATAGCTAATATTCTGTTCCAGAATCACTAGAGGAAGAGGTACACTCTAAAAACGTCTACAGAGATGGGGAGATTGCAGTTACATTACATAAGGGTCAGACAGTGATACCGATATCAAATATTGGTTTGTAAGGCGTAACCAGGAGCAGACGTAGACTCAGATTACAATTTGTAATGATGGGGAGTTGGCTGAAGTTTAAGAGACTAGCCAGGGAGAAACAATGTGCAAAGAAGTAGGATACAGAAGTAACGAAGGAAGATATACGCTTGAAATTCTCTCAGGTTATATATACCGCGATAATGAACAGCTCATTAAAGAGGTCAGCTGAAGAGGAATGTATATATCTAAAAAGGGCAATATCAGAAGTTGGAAAGATATACGTAGTTACATAGAAACCATGGGTAATAGAAGAAATACTCAGGAATGGAGGAAGTTGAGTCATTTATAAATGAAATAAATAGGAAGTGCAGGGAAGGTAAGGCAAAATGGCTCCATGACAAAGTGAAGAAAACGAAAAAGAACGCATTGTCGGAAGGGCTGCCTCAGCATACGGAAATGTCAAAACAACCTTCGGTGAAAATTAAAAGAAGAAGAAAAGGCGGTAAGATTAGGCATGCTATGGGAATTTCGCAGTTAAATGCAGAGGAGATAGTGGATAGGTGGAAAGAGTACACTGAAGGCCTCTGTGAGGGAAGGGGGGACGGGGACTCGTCTGATGATGAAGAAACAGGAGTCGACAGGGAAAGGTAGAGGATCCAGCAATAGAATCAGAATTTAAAAGAGCTTTGGATGACTTAAGATCAAGTAAGGAAGAAAGGTTAGATAACAATCCATAATATTTACAAAATTCAGTGGGGGAAGTGGCAACAAATCTAGTATTTGTGTTACTATACAGAATATAAGAGATTGTCTATATGCTGTCGCAATTTCGGAAAAGCGTTATCCGCACAGTTCTGAAGAAAAAAAGAGCCGACAAGTGCAAGAAGTATTACACAGTGAGTTTAACAGGCCACGCATCAAAGTTCCTGACAAGAATAATATATAGAAGAATGAAAAATAGTTGACGATCTTTTAGATGACGAAAAGTTTGGCTTGAGCAAAGACAAAGGCACCAGAGAGGCAATTTTGACGTGGCGAAAAGAAAATGGAGGGACGTTCAGAGGATTTGTCAGTCTGTAAAAAGCATTCAACGAAGTCCAATGGTGTAAGATGTTCGAAATTCTGAGGAAAAAATCGTAATATATAGGAAAAGACGTGTAATATACAATATGTGCAAGAAACTAGTGAGAACAATAAGACTGGAGGACGAAGATCAATGTGCTCGGATTAGAAAAGGTGTAAGTTAGGGATGCAGTATTCCGCTCTTACTGTTCAAGCTATACATCAAAGAAACAATGACACACAAAAAATAAAGGTTCAAGAGTGGAAAAGGGAATAGTATCAATGAAAAGATTCCCTGACGACATTTTTGTGCTCAATGAAACTGAAGGAGGGTTACATGATATTTTGAACGGAATGAAGAATATAATGAGTGTAGACCAAGGACTGATATTCAACCGAAGAAAGACGGAACTAGTGAGAAGTAGCAGAAATGTGAATAACGAAAAATTTAATGTCAGAATTGGTGATCACGAACTACATAAAGTTAAGAAATTCTTCTACCTACGCACGAGAATAATCAATGGCGAAGAGAGCAAGAAAGACTTAAAAAGCAGAATAGCACTGACGGGAAGGACATTCTTGGCCAAGAGAAATCCACTAGTATCAAACATAGGTCTCTTAATTTCAGCAAGAAATAACTGAGACTGGACGTCTGAAGCACAGAATTGTATGGTAGTGAAACATGGCCTGTGGCAATACTGGAACACAAGAGAATCGAAGCGTTTGAGAAGTGGCGCTACAAGCGAATGTTGATAATTAAGTGGACTGATAAGGAATGAGGAAGTTCGCCGTGAAAACTACTAGGAAATGAATATATGGAAAACACTGACAGGAAGAAGGAATAGGTTGATAGAAAGTATATTAAGACATAAGGGTGAAACCTCCCTGGTACTAGATGGAGTGACAGAGAGCAAAAAGGCAGAAGTTGAAATACACCCAGCAGATAATAGAGGACGTATGTTGCAAGTGCTACTCTGAGATGAAGACATTTGCTCGGCCTTTAATTTTTTTAATGTTTTCCTAATCTTCACGGTAAATGATAACAGCCAAACAGTTGCAGGCTGTGTTATTAGTCTTATTTTCTTTTTCTCCGTTTTTGTGTTTCAATTTTTAATCATCTAATGATAGCAGTAAGCCAAAACGAATAATGCGAGTTATATTTAACAACTTCTGTTTAGAAGAAGGGATTGTTTCGAAATATGTTAACGTCAAGATTAATAGCCGCTCAGCAGCAGCGGCACGTGTGAAAAGTAAAAATGAAATTTGTTGATAACGCAAGACATTAGAAAAATTCACACGAAGAAGGAGAAATCTAATCAGAAAGCGTTCAGACTTCATTAACTTTTAGATACATTTCCATCGGCATTACATATTGCATGTGATTTTAAAGGAGTTAAAAATGTGGGAGATAATGAACAGAAAAATGTAGCAATAGTACAAAAGAAGAAATCCTTCAGTACACAGAGTATAATGACAACAGACAGACAGCAGGTAGTTAAAAACCATTTTCCGGCTGAGTATTCGATCTCACGTATATTAAAGTGAGAGATAATGAAAATGGATCTCGTGAATCTAAATATACATCTATATTTATACTCCGCAAGCCACCCAACGATGTGTCGCGGGGGGCACTTTACGTGCCACTGTCCATTACCTCCCTTTCCTGTTCCAGTCGCGTATGGTTCGCGGGAAGAACGAATGCCGGAAAGCCTCCGTGCGCGCTCGAATCTCTCTAATTTTACATTCGTGATCTCCTCGGGAGGTATAAGTAGGGGGAAGCAATATATTCGATACCTCATCCAGAAACGCACCCTCTCGAAACCTGGACAGCAAGCTACACCGCGATGCAGAGCGCCTCTCTTGCAGAGTCTGCCACTTGAGTTTGCTAAACATCTCTGTAACGCTATCACGCTTGCCAAATTACCCTGTGACGAAACGCGCCGAACGAGTGTTTTGTAAGCCACCTCATTTGTTGATGGACTACATTTTCTAAGGACTCTCCCAATGAATCTCAACCTGGCACCCGTCTTACCGACAATTAATTTTATATGATAATTCCACTTCAAATCGTTGCGTACGCAGAGTCCCAGATATTTTACAGAAGTAACTGCTACCAGTGTTTGTTCCGCTACCACATAATCATACAATAAAAGATCCTTCTTTCTATGTATTCGCAATACATTACATTTGTCTATAATAAAGGTCAGTTGCCACTCCCTGCACCAAGTGCCTATCCGCTGCAGATCTTCCTGCATCTCGCTGCAATTTTCTAATGCTGCAACTGCTCTGTGCACTACAGCATCATCCGCGAAAAGCCACATGGAACTTCCGACACCCTCTATTAGGTCATGTACATATATTGTGAAAAGCAATGGTTCCATAACACTCCCCTGTGGCACGCCAGAGGTTACTTTAACGTCTGTAGACGTCTCTCCATTGAGAACAACATGCTGTGTTCTGTTTGCTAAAAACTCTTCAATACAGCCACACATGTGGTCTGATATTCCGCAGGCTCATACTTTGTTTATCAGGCGACAGTGCGGAACTGTATCGAACGCCTTCCGGAAGTCAAGGAAAATGGCATCTACCTGGGAGCCTGTATCTAATATTTTCTGGGTCTCATGAACAAATAAAGCGAGTTGGGTCTCACGATCGCTGTTGGAATCCATGTTAATTCCTACAGAGTAGATTCTGGGTTTCCAGAAATGACAGCATACGCGAGCAAAAAACATGATCTAAAATTCTACAACAGATCGATGTCAGAGATATAGGCCTATAGTTTTGCGCGTCTGCTCGACGACCCTTCTTGAAAACTGGTACTACTTTTGCTCTTTTTCCAATCATTTGGAACCTTCCGTTCCTCTAGAGACTTGAGATACACATTTTAATGTTATCCGAAAAGTTGGACCGAGGTATAACTAAAAATATTTTTATTTGTTATGCGAAACTGGTGACGCACATGACACCATATTGTGTGTGTGTGTGTGAAGCACCTTATCTCCTTTGATATTGTAGAAGCGAGTTTACTCAAAATGCGTTATTAAACATGAGTCACTGAACATCACGTGAGTAAAAATGTTCCCCTCCAATGCCATTCACAGTAGTGTTTAAAATTTGTAATAATTAAAAACACCACTGCAGAAGTAAAAGTAACGAAGTAGCCAGACTTAATAAATTTCAACAATTGGTCATGGCAGTAAAAGTAACAAGCCATTTGTAGTGTTCGTCACTACAGAGACAGTAATTCAGAAAATATAGAAGCACTTAAACACCTGAATTATAAATTACAAATACAAAGGGCTGTAGTGATGAGAGTAGATAAACGGAATGCTGCTGTAGTATCTTATAATAATGAATACATCCAAAAAACCGAAAAATCATTTGCATATAATGACAACTTAGGTAAAGTAAGGTCATGCAAATAAATTTCAGTGAGAAAAAAGAAAAACATTGAAAACTGTAGTTTACAGATGAAACAGAGAAACATAAGCTACGAATCATAAATCACATACACCAGTGCTTTGGTTGCAGTTGATATTGCACAAGAGAGGGGAACAATTTCGACCACTTATTAACAACATGTTATTTCCTAACTACAGAGTTAATCGAGAATGCAAAGACTAACAGCATTTTGTACCTATAAAAGAATTTACAACGACAGAAATAGTTATGAATTCGTGAAGGATATCAAAGATGTAGCTATCCCAGTAAGAGGGACTTAGTTACCTATAAGCCGTACACTAACATTATAGTTAAGTGAACTTAGGAGATTTCAGGAGGAAGCAGTTACCACATAAGGAAATTAGTCAAGGTGAACTAGTATAACTCATAGAAGGCTTAGAATGTATGTTGTCTTTCAGGTATTTTAAAACAAACGATAACATTTTTTATTAAAGGGATGGACTAGCAATGGGCAATGGTTTGACAGCTCCTTGAACCGAGATCTTCATGGAAAATAACTTTTTTGAACAAAATCCTGATGTATAAAGGAGACTGCCTTAGAACATCACAGTTTCATATTACACAAACAATTCAAGAATACAACGGTACAACTGCATAAAACTATCCACAACATCAGGTTTAACAAAATCTGTCTAAGTAATAACATAACCCCTGCTTTTGTAAACGTCAATGTAAACAGCAAGTCATCTGCAGCACAAGTAATCAAAAGTAAAGCAGAAATTATTTGGTTAGAAGAAGAAATTCGTTTCCTATATGCGAAAATACAACAGCTTAATCTTCATCTGTACAAAACACACCTTGAATTAGACAATTTTTTGAAACACCAACCCATTTCGATTATATAACTCATGAAATCAGGTCTTACACAGAAACACTAATGAACAAAAAGACAGAAACACAAAATAAAAAACTGAATCACAAAGACAAAGAAGACAAAGTAGGGGCCCGTCATCAGTTTCCTGACAGACTTGTCAATTTAGTTGACATAGAATTAACAAAAGCAGAAAGAGAATTGTTTGAAAAAGGGCCTAAACACAACATAAACACAAAAATGTCACACATAATCATAAAAAACCGAATCACGGAAACAGAACACATAATAAAGTAAGAAGAAAAGTTGGAGAACCCAAATTTCAATGCCAACTTGACACGTGAACTTGTAGCAGAAGAGATAAAACACATAATAAAGGAGAACAAGACCCTCATCATCTCAAAAACAAAATCAACGTAGCAAAATATATCTATAAAACTGAACAAAACACTCCAAAAACACAATGTAATCATCACCAGAGCAAACAAGGGGAATACACTACTACTGATGAATGAGGCAGCGTACATCAACAAAACAGAAGAATTTATAGAACAGGACAACATCATCAACTTAATCAATGATCGTACCATGAGGTACCAAAGAAACATTCAAAAACTCTTAAAAACACTTAGTCACCATCACAGAAACTGAAGATACCCAAAAATAACTGTCCTCTCAGGCCCTTAATCAGTTTCAAAAATGCGCCTTCTTACCACCTAGCTAGACATTTACATACATTACTGCAGAAATTACACGCTTTCACAGACAACAGAAACCTAAAATATACCAGTGAACTGATAGAAAGGATAAAAGATATAAACATACCATCAACAGCAACCCTGGTATATTTTGTCATCACATGCATGTACACAAATGTGCCAGTAGATGAATCAATCAGCAATGTTAAAAAGCAGCTGCAGTATCAAGGGGACATAACAAGTACACACATAGATGAAATCGAAGTGACCCTAAAGATTATAACAGAACAGAACTACTTCACTTTCAATAAAGAGTTCTATCTGCAAAACGATGGCCTACCAATGGGCTCACCCATCAGTGGTCTACTTGCAAACATATTTCACAACCACATGAAAAAAAGTTCAATGAAATCATAAATCCAAAACAGTACACGATTATATCTGGTACCGATATGTAGATGACATAATTTGCTTGACTGATGAAACACATACCCAAATAAAACAATTACACAG
Organism: Schistocerca americana; assembly: GCF_021461395.2. Taxonomy (NCBI): domain Eukaryota; kingdom Metazoa; phylum Arthropoda; class Insecta; order Orthoptera; family Acrididae; genus Schistocerca; species Schistocerca americana. The sequence goes on along the minus strand of NC_060126.1, from coordinate 438,554,032 downwards.
TGACATACATACAGTTCACCCAAAAATAAAATTCACCATTAAGACAGAAGGGGAAATGAAGCTTAATTTCTTAGACATTACCATACACAGGATCAACAACAAACAAAAATTTTGGAATTTTCAGGAAACTTACAGCCACAAGTACAACCTATCACATCAACTCGTACCACCCACAAGCTCTCAAGTTTCAGACACATGCTACACAGGCTCAACAGAATTCCACTGGACAAACTCAGCTACGCACAGGAACTAAATACAATACACCAAATAGCCAGAGAGAATGTGCACAACACGCAAATAATAAACAAATTAAAAGAGAACAGAACATCAACAAATCACCAGCCACAACAGAGAACCAAGAACACAAGCTCCAGACAAACACAGGATACCAGGATCACCCTACAAAGAGTAGAGCATGGCACACACTAACATACAGCAACAAAAACGTACACAGGGTGGGAAACATGCTGAAGAAACAAGGGCTACTAGTATCATTCCGCACAAATAACACAGTACAGAAGAATCTAATATCTGAGACCACCTCTGCAGACAAGTTCTCCTAAGCTGGAGTATATCAACTAACCTGCAGCTCATGCCAATCAGTCTACATAGGCCAAACATGCAGAAATTTCAAAACGAGGTACTCCGAACACCTCAGAGCGCTAAGAAGTGATAGCACACACTCCAGTTTTGCAGACCATATAATGCAAGAAAACCACCACATAAAAACATGGAGACTGATCTTAAGATCCTCAGAGAAAGCAACAGTCTCTATCAAAAACTCACAACAGAGGAGAACTACTACATACAAAAAGCAATAATACAGGGGAAGAGAGTCCTGAAATGAGAATACCACACTGTCCAACAAAGCACTGTTTGGAACACGCAATGAACTATACAAAGGTGACTCCCTACAAAAAACATAACAGGAAAAAGAACTTCTGTTTTCATGGTTCTCTCCTCGCCCTCCTTTCCATCTCCCGCCCCCCTCTGCCTCTCTCCCTCCCTCCCTCTCTCTCTCTCTCTCTCTCACACACACATACACACACACACACAGACACACACACACACACACACACACACACACACACACACACACACAAACACACACACTCGCGCGTGCGCGTTCAAAATCAGCGCCATAACACACACAAGACCAACAATGAACAAGTGAGCAACGACAATAACATGACACATCTCACTGAGTGTAATGTCAGAAGTGTCTGCTCAGAACACATTTCGCCACATTTTGAGTAAATGCATGTGAGGTGAAGTAGTGAGCGGAAATTTATGAAGAGCTGAGTGAAAGCAATGCACTAAATAGTAGCTGATTGAGACACCAACCAGGAACACGAAAGAGGACGGAATATCTAAGTATAGAAACGTACATAACGTCTAACCTCGAAACAGTTCTCCACAAATACGCAATAATTTCTCCATGGCTAGTTTGCAGATGACATGCTGAAAAAGAGAGAGAGAGAGAGAGAGAGAGACGAAAACGAGCAGTAAAATCGGTGTATAACAATACAGAAAATATAATAACTGAAATATTGGTTTGTATTAGCTGCTGCTGAGCCAGGATTTTAAGAGATTTACCTAACGTTGAGGGAAAACATGGCTGACAGCTTTTATATGAACGATTTAGAGCAAAACTTTTTGAAAGATAACAGTCACTTCATTAGCGAAATAATCTACTATGAAGGGAATGTGGGTAACACAATTATTCTTTTTGATGCACCAAGGAGGAAATTAATACATTAGCAACAAATCTGCACATGCACAATACCATGATACTCAACACTGATATGAGACAAATAACAGCATGACCTCCTTGACTTAAAAATCACCAGCAGGAAACCTCAGCATCATTATGAGATTTACAAAAGGCTAATATCCACAGATATCTCCATCAACAGGTCACTTGTCATCCAGATCAGCGTAAGATAGCATATTTTAGATGTGCATTTGGGTAACCTACTTTAAAGTACACGTGATCTAATTGAACAACACTAAGAAATTGATATCGTTAAAATCACACTCTCAAGCAATGGGTATGGCCGTCTTGTGTTAGAACAACTACCACAAAAAATAGTGAAACAGAAATCAGACACGAAAGCTTCACACCAGACAAAAATGCAGCTAACTCCACAGACAGTCAAATGCAACACTAACCTTTATTAGGGAATATACCCAACAAAATAAGCAATATGTTTTAAAACACAAATATAAAGTCAAGATCCCACACAAACAACAAAGTACAGCAGCTAGCTATTCATATTTCATGGAATAACAACCTCCTCCCGCAACAAATGTTGCATGTAGAAACTCAGACACCATAGTCACCCCTTGCCCTTTGTATGGCTAACTAGGAGAACCATTGAGACTCATTTCAAAGATTATGAACGGTGCCAGGATGCTGTTTTCTTCTTTGCAAGAATCAACAGAAGCTGTTTAGTTTCACCAAGGAGATGTACAAAACATGCACTGAGTAAGTGCTGTGGCTGGAGCACAGTTGCACGCAACCTAGTGTTCTCACACAAAATAGGCTTTACAGTGACAGAGCATGTACAGTAAACATTTACTTTAAATCACAGAAATTCCAACAGTAAGATTGAAGTATTATAATAAATACTGAATAATTTTCTCAGTGCTGTTCAGAAACCTTTTGAATATTGAAAACATGCTCTACCTTCTAAGGAATTTTAATAGAACTGTTGTGGCAGCAGCCAGCCATTGTGACCAAGCGGTTCTAGGCACTTCAGTCTGGAACCGCTCGACCGCTACGGTCGCAGGTTCGAATCTGGCCTTGGGCATGGATATGTGTGATGTCCTTAGGTTAGTTAGCTTTAAGTAGTTCCAAGTTCTAGGCGACTGATGACCTCAGAAGTTAAGTCCCATAGTGCTCAGAGCCATTTGAACCATTTCCTGTAGCAGCTTCAGCCACCGAATGTATCAGGATGACCAAATGTAGGGAAGACACCAAATGTAGTGGGTGGGTGCCAGGAGTTGCCGTATTAAAACTTAGCGAGAACTTTCCAAATGATTTATTGTCTTTTAGCTACAGTTCCCTGTTCACCTCAGTCTGTGTCACAGGGTTCTGCAATACTGGGGCCACCGCCCCAGCGACCCAGTGCAAGACAATGTGTCGAGCCGGCCCTGTACGCTAGCTACAGAGTTCTGATTACGTCAGGACGGCTGCACGAGCAGCCGACTCAGCGGACACCGTCCTCGTTGTTCCCACACTGCTCCGCCGGGAGCCATAGGCCGGCCCCGCTGCTGCTTCTTCCTTGCTGGCATGGCCAAGAACACGGCGGCAACGACTGCCTGAAATCCGGTGTCCGGATCTGCGGCACTCGCCTCGGAAGTCTCCGGCGTGTGTCGGGAGTCGAGACGACTGCCTGCGGTAGCGAGCCTAACAAGGGGAGGCCGCCAATTGTGAAATTCAGATTCGATTCATACTGCGCATAATAGAAGCTCATGGCGAGAGGTATAATGTGGCAAAGCACCAAGAGGCACTTCTCAGCCGTTGTCGAGAAAATCGACAGTTAAAAGAAACCGTTGCGGTGAAATACTCTCTACGATTACTAATTTTCTACACCGTCGTGGTGCAGCGGTAAGCGGTCGGATTCGTAATCAGAAGGGTGCCGTATCGATTCTCGCGCCATGCTACATTTTTTTTAAGTATTTGTTTTTTATAATTCAAATATATATATATATATATATATAATTCCCGGCAATCAGTTGCAACAATTATGCTTATAATAAGTTGCTGAAAGTCGTTTGTCGTGGAAAAACTGGCGACTTCGAACATCATTATGTTTTCCGCAAACAAAGTTGTATTTCACAAATGTTATTAATTATCTTCATAATGTTAACCACGTATAGGTAACGGAAGACGTAGAAACGATATTCCGAAACGAATACGTATAGCGTAAGTCAAACGTTCGAATTAGAATAGAGACCCCACGAACACAAACTTGCTGTGGCAGGTATGAAATATAAACTCCGTTACTCGCTCGTTACACTTGAAGGACAGATGTTGAATGGGCCGAAACGAGCCGCCGCATAACAGCGTAGTTGCCTGCTAACTTCGAAAGAAGGTAGATGTGGTCCCTAGCGCAACTTATAACATCGTCGAAAATCAGTGCGGACGGGAGAGCTTTGGTACACCCTGTTAATCAAACGGAAAAATGGAGGCGGTACAATTGGAGAGCAATCCGCCTTCACCAACATGCATAAGCAATTCATTAATAGTTTATATATATATATATATATATATATATATATATATATAAATTACAAAAAACTAATAATAAAAAAAAAATGCATGGCGCGAGATTCGAACCGACGACCTTCGAATTACGAACCCGAGCGCTTACCGCTGCGCAACGGTTTCTTGTAACTGTCGATTTTCTCGACAACGGCTGAGAAGTGCATCTTGGTGCTTTGCCACATTACACCTCTGGCCATGAGCTTTTATTATGCGCAGTATGAATCGAATCTGAATTTCACAATTGGCGGCCTCCCCTTGTAAGAGTGGCCCACCGCTGGCTGGCTGCGGACCCCACGTCGGCCTCAGAGGGTCGAACCAACGACCCGCTGTGGACTGGGACGCTGTCACCTCATCTGTTGCTGTGTGTAGCCCGGCGGTGTCACACGACCTGCCGTCCAGGAGAGATGCCACACTTGAATGAATCTCGTTAGAAAGTGGCACATATTTATTCTCGGCTGTGTGGCTCTGTTTTGCTAACGCGCAGCTTCGCGTCACGTACGCACCACACCCCGGTTGCACCAGTGGGCCCCTTCTGCTTGTAGCTTGCACCATGCGAACCACTGCGTTTATGCTTTTCTGCACTTCGACGGCCCTGTGGCCTCCATTCCACTTCGCAACCGCTGGTCAGCGTAACTTACTGCAATCCGGTCTGCACCTGGCTGTAACTTGTGCACTCCGAAATATTGCACCGAATGTAACTTCCCTATCTTAAAACGTGGTGCCGCTACTTAGCATGGAACTTATATTTTTAATTACTTTATGTGTCAGACCAGTTTTAATCGTTACATAAAATTTCGCCCATTCCCAGTGTGAAGTACAATACTGTCACAAATTTTACAACTGGACTTTCCTATTGTGGCTTTTCAACATCATTTTGTTGCTGAACCTACAATTAATGTGCACTAGTTACTAGATTTATTTTGCCACTGATATCATTCCTTAGTCAAAGAATCCTTACAAGCACTGGGGAATATTGGCCTAGAGGTTGCAGCAAGATAAAATGGTGTACCATCTTTTAATTATAGAGCCACAAGGCTCCAAAGTTCCTTATACAAATGTTTTCGATGTTGCAATATCTGGAAGCACAAAATTAACAGAGAAGTAAGGGAAGTACAGTGTGGTTTAATGTTCCATCGACGTTTATGTCATCAGAGATGGTGAAGGGCGGGGAGGGAAATCGAACCGCCTACGAAGGAAACCAACCTGGTACTCACAATAGGGTCTTGCGGAAATGACAAAAAACTCAAATACGAACCATAGTCTTTCCATATGTTCAGAGTTTCACCAATGCATTTCCTCACGTGGTCAAGAAATGAACACCGATAAATTTATGAAATATACCAGTATGCTATTTCCTGGCAGTGTGGCCACACATCCAACAACGATATTAAACTTTGAAATATAACTGGCATGTATATCACAGGGAAACAGAAGTGACCATTAACTGCTATTTGTGTACGGGTAGCGGCCAGGTGGCGCACTTAATAGTGGGTGGGTGTTACTAGGTCTTTTTCGCGCACTAAAGGGTTAAAACAGGCTTGTTGCCACTCTCCTCAGATTTAGAGAACATTAAGAAAGTCTATCGCTCCGTGCTCAAAAACGGCTTTTTTTGCCTAAAAAGGCAGTACAGCTATCTCTCTGTGTTTGAGGCATTTTTTAAGATTATACAGAGTCAGGGTTCATTTATTTAAAAATTATATTATTAGTTTTCAAAGCTAATATGTTATTTTGATGAAGGACAGCTCCTATATTACCTTGCAAAGGTAGGTGAGAGTTGATTAACCTGAGCCGTGCACGGCTCGCGTTTATCCCATTTATTGTTTGTCATCTATTATGGTACTGCCGCCTTGTTTTCTTATTCCATTTACTGGCGTCACTAACATACTGCACTACTTGTCCGTGAGCAGCAGCAGCAGTGCGTATCGATAAGTACACTGCCGTGTCATCTCTGTAGCGACCGATAGTATTTCCTGGTCGTCGTGTGTCTGGGGTCAGTTCGGTACGGACCAGCAGTGCAGTCGGGACGCAGCAGCAGTAAAGTCGGCGACGGAGCGCCGGTGAGGCGGCGGGCGACAGCCAGTGCTCGCCGACCGCTGCCGACACACATGAACTGTCCGACGGAGGGAGATAGGAGCGGGACAAGCGTTGGTTGGTCGTTTGATTGGTCATCTCATCGGCGGACGTACGAGGTGCATTCAAGTTCTAAGGCCTCCGATTTTTTTTCTAATTAACTACTCACCCGAAATCGATGAAACTGGCGTTAATTCTCGACGTAATCGCTGTGCAGACGTACGCATTTTTCACCACGCTGACGCCATCATTCCATGGCAGCAGCGAAGGCTTCTTTAGGAGTCTGTTTTGACCACTGGAAAATAGCTGAGGCAATAGCAGCACGGCTGGTGAATGTGCGGCCACGGAGAGGGTCTTTCATTGTTGGAAAAAGCCAAAAGTCACTAGGAGCCAGGTCAGGTGAGTAGGGAGCATGAGGAATCACTTCAAAGTTGTTATCACGAAGAAACTGTTGCGTAACGTTAGCTCGATGTGCGGGTGCGTTGTCTTGGCGAAACAGCACATGCGCAGCCCTCCCCGGACGTTTTTGTTGCAGTGCAGGAAGGAATTTGTTCTTCAAAACATTTTCGTAGGATGCACCTGTTACCGCAGTGCCCTTTGGAACGCAATGGGTAAGGATTACGCCCTCGCTGTCCCAGAACATGGACACCATCATTTTTTCAGCACTGGCGGTTACCCGAAATTTTTTTGGTGGCGGTGAATCTGCGTGCTTCCATTGAGCTGACTGGCGCTTTGTTTCTGGATTGAAAAATGGCATCCACGTCACATCCATTGTCACAACCGACGAAAAGAAAGTCCCATTCGTGTTGTCATTGCGCGTCAACATTCTTTGGCAACATGCCACACGGGCAGTCATGTGGTCGTCCGTCAGCATCCGTGGCACCCAACTGGATGACACTTTTCGCATTTTCAGGTCGTCATGCAGGATTGTGTGCACAGAACCCACAGAAATGCCAACTCTGGAGGCGAGCTGTTCAACAGTCATTCGGCGATCCCCCCCAAAACAATTCTCTCCACTTTCTCGATCATGTCGTCAGACCGGCTTGTGCGAGCCCGAGGTTGTTTCAGTTTGCTGTCACACGATTTTCTACCTCCGCTAAACTGTCGCACCCACGAACGCACTTTCGACACATCCATAACTCCTTCACCACATGTCTCCTTCATCTGCCGATGAATTTCAATTGGTTTCACACCACGCAAATTCAGAAAACGAATGATTGCATGCTGTTCAAGTAGGAAAACGTCACCATTTTAAGTATTTAAAACAGTTCTCATTCTCGCCGCTGGCGGTAAAATTCAATCTGCCGTACGGTGCTGCCTTCTCTGGGATGTATTGACAATGAACGCGGCCTCATTTTAAAACAATGCGCATCTCTTTCCAGTCCGGAGAAAAAAAATCGGAGGCCTTACAACTTGAATGCACCTCGTATATTTGGTCCTTTCACCGTTTCCAGTCTTGGGAAGTTGGTCGGTTGGCGTGGAGCAGCGAGGAAATGTGGTTTGGCCGGGCCCGCTGGTGGCCTCTACGCAGTGTCGGAGTGTGTGGTGCTGTTCCCATTGCTACGGGGCTCATGGCTCACCGATCCTGGACATGAAAGTTGAGTTTTGACTTAATCTACCAGCAAGTCACGACTGTTCACGTTGCGTCGTTTGGAGTTCGTTGTTGGCAGTTGGGATATTCCCGTGAGCAACAACGTGTGTTTCAATGTTGGCAAATTTTAGCCGTTGGAGTTTAACTGTACTTGGTTATTTGAATTGAAGTGCACCAGCGGAATCTTCTGCCTTGTGTCTGTTAACGTTCCAGTCACTTGCCCTGGTTATTTTCCTCATAGAGCTGACGCTGTCCAGCAGGGTGTGTAGTTTGTCAGCTCAATGTATAATTGGTTGTGGGCGTCAATACCTTCTAAGTTGTTCCATTGAACTCCCTGTTGTGTGCTGGTTGGGTGAAGCGGATGTTATCTTGTCGGTGGGTCTGCTGACTGTCTGTCAGCTGAGTTGTCGTTTTATCGACAATGGTTGGGCTGACTGTTTGCCTCACCTAAGAAAGTGTTAGTGTTTGATCTCCAGGCCGACCCTCGGAACTGCTGAGCGCCCTTGGGTGTACTGACTTTTCTTGTTTGTTTTTGTTGTTTGTACTTGTATGGCTTCTATCCGATTTTTAGATTAAGGTTGTTTTGTCCTTGAGGCATCAGATGGTTCGGGCCTTCAGCCTAACTTAAGAACTGTTTTACATAAAACCTTTGGCATTTTTTTAAAATTAATGTTATTGGGTCTTAAGTGCTGGGCCTTCAGCTGATTTTGAATTTAAGTTGTTTGCTCTTAAAGTGACAGATTCTTTGGGCCTTCAGTATAATTAAGGAACTGTTTTAAGATAAGGCTTAGCCTTTTAAATTTCTGTTTTTGGTTGAGCTTTAAGTTATTGGCTTTCAGACGCTTTTAAATTAAAGTGGCCTTGCCTTTAAGGCATGAGATTGTACGGCGCATTCAGCCACTAATTAAATTGCAAAACTAAAGCTGTGTTTCTTTTTTTTTATTTCGTTGGCTCTTGTAATGACTGATGAAATAAAATGTTGTATGTTCGAGTGTAGATGCTGATTTTGGCTCCTTTCCACTACTTCAACTACCTGTCCTGTCCTGTCCTGTCCTGCGAGTTTAGCAGGGCGTCTCATAACCGTTTTCTGAATTCAATTTGCCATTTTTCATACAGTGTGCACTCGAAAAAAATGTGAGTGATATGTCCTAATGTTGGTCCATAACAAAGATTCATAATAAGGATTATCTGAAACATTTAGTCTGTGGAGATTGATGGAGGATGATCTATGATCGAATCTTATGTGAATTATGAAACTTGAAAATTATTTAATTCCCTTAATTGTTTGTAACCATGGAATAGAAGAAATATAAGTAGGGGCATCACATTGTCTGATGGTGATGATAACAAATAATGTCGCAAATATTTCATCCTTGGTATGCAAGTTAAAGATAGTCTTCGAAGAATATAGCAAGATTTGAAAATATCTCTGTAAGACAATAAGACAGAGGCACCATGAGATCCAAGGAAAAACTCCAGAGTCTCGGCACTGTTGTTTCAACGAGAAGGAATGAGAAAATGGTATATGGAATGGTGTTCATTCGGCTGTGGGAGCAACAAGACATCTCGGTTTTCTATTATTGTCCTATAAAATAAGGAATATCGCAAAAATACTGGCTTACAAGGACGAAGTTAAACCATAGGCAATATATTTCGCAGGATTTTGACGTATTAGAAGCGTAACATGGATAATGTAAGAAGCACTAAAATAATACGTTAGCATGGACGAAAATTAAATTCTTTATATATCTACCGAAACACATTAGAACATGTGTCTGATGCCTCTTGGGGAGACATCAGACGGCTGCCATATTTAAAATTACATACAGCTTACGTACAATTTTGCTTTTTGCTCTAGGGCAGCACCGCACCAAGGGACTTCTACATCTACCCCTGCATGGATACTCTGCAAATCACATTTAAGTGCCTGGCAGACGGTTCATCGAACCACATTCACAATTCCATATCTCTTATAGGGCGGGAAGAACGAACATCTATATCTTTCCGTACGAATCCTGATTTCCCTTATTTTAGCATGGTGATCGTTTCTCCCTATGTAGGTCGGTGTCAACAAAATATTTTCGCATTCGGAGGAGAAAGTTGGTGACTGGAATTTCGCGAGAAGGTAGCGCCGCAACGAAAAATGCCTTTCTTTTAATGATGTTCAGCCCAAATACCGTATCATTTAAGTGTCACACTCTCCCATACTTCTCGATAATACAAAACGTGCTGCCCTTCTTTGCACTTTTTCGATGTAGTACGTCAGTCCTTATCTGGCAAGGATTCCACACCGCGCAGCAGTATTCTAAAAGATAAACGACAGCGTCAGCTGCAAACAACCTAAGACGGCTGCTCAGATTGTCTCCAAAACCGTTTATGTAGATAAGGAACAGCAAAGGGCCTATAACACTACCTTGGGGAACGCCAGATATCATTTGGGTTTTACTCGATGACTTTCCGTCTGTTACTACGAACTGTGATATCTCTAACAGTAAGTCACAAATGGAGCCACATAACTGAGACGATATTCCATAAGCACGCAATTTCACTACGAGCCGCTTGTGTGGTACAGTGTCAAAAGCCTTCCTGAAATCCATAAATGCCGAATGGATCTGAAATCCCTTGTCAATAGCACTGAAGCCTTCATTTGAATAAAGAGCTACTTGTGTTTCACAGGAACGATGTTTTATAAACCCATGTTGAGTGTGTGTCAATAGACTGTTTCCTTCGCGGCAATTCACAATGTTCGAACACAATATATGTTATAAAATCCTGCTGCATATCAACGTTAACGATATAGGCCTGTAATTTAGTGGATTACTCGTACTACCTTGCTTGAATATTGGTGTGGCCTGTGAAACTTTCCAGTCTTTGGGTACGGATCTTTCGTCGAGCGCACCGTTGTATATGATTGTTAAGTACGGAGTTAGTGTATCAGCATACTTCGAAAGGAACCTAATTAGTATACAGTCTGGACCAGCAAACTTCTGCCACAACGAATGTCAGCAAACATCACATATATATCATAAGCACTGTGTAATTTGAAATGTGACATCCGTCTGCTGTTGAACCTGTCGCTTTGAAACAGGTAATGGGTCTGTTTGATCGTAATAGGGAGCGTAATTAAGTGGCTGATTGTTGTAAGAATTCATCTGTATGTACAGAGTGCCCCACTTAACTTTGCCATCTAATATATTTCCGGAATAAAAATATGAAACATGTAGTTGGCCAGCGAAGCACGTCTGTCAGGGTATCACACAATGGGCAGGAATGCATAATCCATAAAGGTCAACGAACACCACTTTCAGCGTAAAATTGGGTTTTTAAGTGGCACATGAAAGTTTTTCTACAGAAACGAAAAATAGGGGTATAATTAGTGGTCTCACTATTCTAAACCTCATGCATTCTGAAATATTAAACATTAAAGGACGGCAATGGCGCCCCGGTTTCTGCCGTAATGAACACAGCAGCTGTTGCGTGCATCCTCCATCAGCCTGCTGTCAGCGGTTCACACAACGTGTAGGAATGCACAATTCATAAAAGTAAACAAACATCACTGTCAACACTCACGTTTATTTAAATGGCACATTTACGTTTTTCGCACATAAATGAAAACTATAGGTACACTACTGGCCACTAGAATTGCTACACCAAGAAGAAATGCAGATGATATATGGGTACTCATCGGACAAATATACAGGGTGATTCAAAAAGAATACCACAACTTTAGGAATTTAAAACTCGGCAACGACAAAAGGCAGAGCTAAGCACTATCTGTCGGCGAATTAAGGGAGCTATAAAGTTTCATTATTTGTACATTTGTTCGCTTGAGGCGCTGTTGACTAGGCGTCAGCGTCAGTTGATGCTCAACAGAAAGCTTTTTGTGTTGTTGAGTACGGCAGAAGTGAATCGACGACAGTTGTTCAGCGTGCATTTCGAACGAAGTATGGTGTTAAACCTCCTGATAGGTGGTGTATTAAACGTTGGTATAAACAGTTTACAGAGAATGGGTGTTTGTGCAAACGGAAAAGTTCTGGACGGCCGAGAACGAGTGATGAAAATGTAGCACGCATCCAGCAAGCATTTGTTCGCAGCCCAGGAAAATCGACTCGCAGAGCTAGCAGAGAGCTGCAAATTCCACAATCAACAGTATGGAGAGTCCTACGAAAAAGGTTAGTTATGAAACATTATCGTCTGAAATTGGTTCAAGCACTGTCTGCAGCTGATAAGATTAAAAGAATCGATTTTTGTGATTTTATCCTTGCTCAAATGGAAACAGATGAATCTTTCGTTTCAAAGATTGTGTTTAGTGATGAAGCAACTTTCCACACTAACGGGAGAGTCAACCGTCACAATGTCTGTATATGGGGCACTGAGAATTCGCGGGATACAACTCAGTATGAACGTGACTCGCCTAAGGTGAACGTTTTCTGTGCCATTTCAGCCAATAAAGTTTTTGGTCCCTTTTTCTTCGAAGGTGCTACTGTAACTGGACTACAGTATCTGGAGATGTTAGAGAATTGGCTGTTCCCTCAGCTCGAACAAGAAGCACAACAATTCATATTTCAGCAGGATGGAGCGCCACCACATTGGCACTTATCTGTCCGTAACTACCTGAACGTCAACTACCCGAGGCGATGGATCGGCCGCCAGGCAGACCGTGACAGAGCACTTCATCACTGGCCTCCAAGAAGCCGTGATCTTACCCCGTGCGATTTTTTCTTATGGGGGTATGTTAAGGATATGGTGTTTCGGCCACCTCTCCCAGCCACCATTGATGATTTGAAACGAGAAATAACAGCAGCTATCCAAACTGTTACGCATGATATGCTACAGAGAGTGTGGAACGAGTTGGAGTATCGGGTTGATATTGCTCGAGTGTCTGGAGGGGGCCATATTGAACATCTCTGAACTTGTTTTCGAGTGAAAAAAAACCTTTTTAAATACTCTTTGTAATGATGTATAACAGAAGGTTATATTATGTTTCTTTCATTAAATACACATTTTTAAAGTTGTGGTATTCTTTTTGAATCACCCTGTATTATGCTAGAACTGACATGTGATTACATTTTCACTCAATTTGGGTGCATAGTTCCTAAGAAATCGGTACCAACAACAACCACCTCTGGCCGTAATAACTGCCTTGATACGCCTGGGCATTGAGTCAAACAGAGCTTGGATGGCGTGTACAGGTACAGCTGCCCATGCAGCTTCAACACGATACCACAGTTCAAGAGTAGTGACTGGCGTATTGTGACGAACCAGTTGCTCGGCCACCATTGACCAGACGTTTTCAATTGGTGAGAGATCTGGGGAATGTGCTGGCCAGGGCAGCGGTCGAACATTTTCTGTATCCAGAAAGACCCGTACAGAACCTGCAACATGCAGTCGTGCATTATCCTCCTGAAATGTAGGGTTTCGCAGGGATCGAATGAAGGGTAGATGGTTCAAATGGCTCTGAGCACTATGGGACTTAACTTCTGAGGTCATCAGTCCCCTAGAACTTAGAACTACTTGAACCTAACTAACATAAGGACATCACACCATCACATACATCCATGCCCGAGGCAGGGTTCGAACATGCGACCGTAGCGGTCGCACGGTTCCTGACCGTAGCGCCTAGAACCGCTCGACCAGAGCCACGGGTCGTAACACATCTGAAATGTAACGTTCACTATTCAAAGTGCCGTCAATGCGAACAAGAGGTGACCGAGACGTGTAACCAATGGCACCCCCTACCATCACGCCAGGTGATACGCCAGTATGGCGATGGCGAATACACGCTTCCAATGTGCGTTCACCGCGATGTCGCCAAACACGGATGCCACCATCATGATGCCGTAAACAGAACCTGGATTCATCCGAAAAAATGACGTTTTGCCATTCATGCATCCAGGTTCGTCGTTGAATACATCATCGCAGGCGCTCCTGTCTGTGATGCAGCGTCAAGGGTCCCCAGCTGTTGACTCATGGATCCAGAGGTGGCTGCACGATCCGTTACAGCCATGCGCATAAGATGCCTGTCATCTCGACTGCTAGTGATACGCGGCCGTTGGGATCCAGCACGGCGTTCCGTATTACCCCCCTGAACCAACCGATTCCATATTCTGCTAACACTCAATGGATCCCGATCAACGCGAGCAGCAATGTCGAGATACGGTAAACCACAATCGCGATAGGCTACAATCCGACTTTTATCGAAGTCGGAAACGTGATGGTAAGCATTCCTCCTCCTTACACGTGGTATCATAACAACGTTTCACCAGGCAACGCCGGTCAACTGCTGTTTGTGTATGAGAAATCGGTTGGAAACTTGCATATCACAGCATCCTCTTCCTGTCGGTTAAATTTCGCGTCTGTAGCACGTCATCTTCGTGGCTTAGCAATTTTAATGGCCAGTAGTGTATAATTTAGTGATAACAAGTGGTTCTAGTGTCCTAAACACAATAATTAGTGACATGTAGTCTACAGAAACGTTAAGTTTGTGCATGACACCCAGTATGGAAAATGGACTCACAAATAACCGGTAATGTCACGTCCGAATAACCTGCGTCACCTCAACAGGTGTTCGAAGTGCCTACCGTTTGCATCGGTACACTTCTGGAAACGATAAACAAATAAGCGTTGCACAGCTTACAGTGTTACCACGCGGTGGTAATAGGCTGTTTCATACATTCTTGTATTGTTGCGCGTCCGTGGTATACACACTCTTCCATTGCGCCTCAGAGAACTCCGTCACGTGGGGCACAGGGGTGGCCAGCTCACAGGAGCTCCCCGTCCCATACACCTATTAGGAAACATTGTATCCCGAACTTCCCTAGAAACACGTGCGTACTGTCTGGGCCATCCACCATGTTGGCACCACGTTGATAGACGCGTTTGATGAGGAGTAGAGTATCCTCCCAAATAATGCATACTGTTCGCCCGGTTAATGTTCCCTGATAAGACCAGAGGCCTACAGTACCGGTACCAACGATGTCGCTTTGAACATTGACACTTCACGGTCGTTGATGAGCAGCCGCGCGAAGTCAGGGGTATTTTGATCGCACCAGTATTGCATGTTATGTAGATTCGCATGACCACGTGAACGGAGCTTCATTCGTAAACAACGTTATCACACTGGAAGTCAGGATGACCATGCAACCACTGAAGAGCAAAACGGCAGAATTCAGTGTGGAATTCAAAACCACTCCTGTACAGTTCTTGATGAAGTCAGTAATCATACAAACGGAGCCTATGCTCATGCCAAATTCTTCACGCCAAACAACATTTCATTCCAGAACCGTGCGCAGTCTGTCGTACACTCATCTCAGGATTGTGTGCTGCAGCAACGAGAACAGTAATTTCGTTGTCATTGTTAGTTGCTTTATTTGTACGTTGACGCTTTCTCGATGCCCAGCTGCATATTTCCATGAGACTTGTGCAGATGTTGGAAATGGTAAAACGTGAAGGACGCCGTCGCTCTGGATAGCGTTCAGCCTACACTCTTAAAGTGATGGTTGCATGTCTGTGACATTCGCTGTAAATTGACGTCATATATAGTTCATCACCGAAGACCAGCGTACCTACTAGACGACCGCACGTACTGCAGGCCATATCAAAATAGGGAAAGTACTTTCTGAAATGTATGTACACTACTGGCCATTAAAATTGCTACACTATGAAGATGACGTGCTACAGACGGGAAATTTAACCGACAGGAAGAAGATGCTGTGATATGCAAATGATTAGCTTTTGAGAGCATTCACACAAGGTTGGCGCTGGTGGTGCCACCTACAACGTGCTGACATGAGAAAAGTTTCCAACCGATTTCTCATACACAAACAGCAGTTGACCGGCATTGTCTGGTGGAACGTTCCTGTGATGCCTCGTGTAAGGAGGAGAAATGCGTACTACCACGTTTCCCACTTTGACGAAGGTCGAATTGTAGCCTATCGCGATTGCGGTTTATCGTATCGCGACATTGCTTCTCGCGTAGGTCGAGATCCAATGACTGTTAGCAGAATATGGAATCGGTGGGTTCATGAGGGTAATACGGAACGCCGTGCTGGATCCCAACGGCCTCGTATCACCAGCAGTCGAGATGACGGCATCTTATCCGCGTGGCTGTAACAGATCGTGCAGTCACGTGTCGATCCCTGAGTCAACAGATGGGGACGTTTGCAAGACAACAACCATCCGCACGAACAGTTCGACGACGTTTGCAACAGCATGGACTATCAGCTCGGAGACAATGGCTGCGGTTGCCCTTGACGCTGCATCACTGACAGGAGCGCCTCCGATGGTGTACTCAACGACGAATCTGGGTGTACGAATGGCAAAACGTAATTTTTTCGGATGAATCCAGGTTCTGTTTACAGCATCATGATGGTCGCATCCGTGTTTGGCGACATCGCGGTGAACGCACATTGGAAGCGTGTATTCGCCATCGCCATACTGGCGTATCACGCGGCGTGATGGTAGGGGGTCCCATTGGTTACACGTCTCGATCACCTCTTGTTCGCATTGACGCCACTTTGAACAGTGGACGTTACATTTCAGATGTGTTGCGACCTATGGCTCTACCCTTCATTCCATCCCTGCGAAAGCCTAGATTTCAGCAGGATAAGGCATGACCGCATGTTGCAGGTCCTGTACGGGCCTTTCTGGATACAGAAAATGTTCGACTGCTGCCCTGGACCGGACATTCTCCAGATCTCTCAGCAATTGAAAACGTCTGGTCAATGGTGGCCGAGCAACTGGCTCGTCACAATACGCTAGTCACTACTCTTGATGAACTGTGGTATCATGTTGAAGCTGCATGGGTAGCTGTACCTGTACACGCCATGCGAGTTCTGTTTGGCTCAATGCCTAGGCGTATCAAGGCCGTTATTTCGGCCAGAGGTGGTTGTTCTGGGTACTAATTTCTCAGGATATATGCACCCAAATTGCGTGAAAATGTAATCACATGTCAGTTCTAGAAGAATATATTTGTCCATTGGATACCCGTTTATCATCTGCATTTCTTCTTGGTGTTGAAATTTTAATGGCCAGTAGTGTAAAATGCATCATTGTGTATTTTTCTGTTTCACACCGACAGCAGCATAGCATGCCCGAGCAGCAGACACTAGTAGACTCAACAGTGCAGATAAAACGTGCTTAACGATAGAGCTCTGTTTACAGCATCCTGGAGGACAGTGCAGGCAACCCATGCCCTGCGCACTACGACAGAAACCGTGGCGCAACTGCCTTCTTTTTTTTGATGTTTTATCTTTCAGAAAGTACGAAGTTTTAAACAGTGAAACCAAGCGTACTGTTACCAATTGTATCTCTAGCTCTCATTTCTGTAGCAAAAATATCAATGTTCCATTAAAAAACGCAACTGTGTTGAAATTGTTGTCAACTGTACTTTATGGATTAAGCATTTGCGCACATTGTGGGAACCCCTTGTACTGCTTCGCCTACTTTATTTCTTCGCTTGTTGTCCTCGATGTCGACGTGCTGTGTTGCTCTACTGGCTGAAAAATGGGTAAATAATGTACGCGACTGGTGCACAGTTGTGTTTCACAGTACTCTTAATTTCACTGTTCACAACCCCCTAATAATACTCAGTTGTATGGCCAGTGCACCGTCATTTAACTTTCGATAAGCCTCATTTGTAGTTTGTAGGCAAACCTCCACACATTGCTACAAAAGTTTACTATTGAACATCTATGAGCAGTAAAAACGTAACCACAAAGTTCACGGTTCTTGAAGAATAGAAATGTACGTATGGAGCAGAGGCTGTCATTGTTTTAACACACGGCCTAGTTGTGTAACACTTATTTCACAGTTAAGTTCGCGACTGCTACGGTCGCAGGTTCGAAACCTGTCTCGGGCATGGATGTGTGTGATGTCCTTAGGTTAGTTAGGTTTAAGTAGTTCTAAGTTATAGGGGACTAATGACCACAGATGTTAAGTCCCATAGCGCTCAGAGCCATTTGAACCATTTTGAACAGTTAAATTGAAGCATAGTTGTTGTTCTAACCAATACAGGTTCCTCATCTGAAACTCGGCCGTGGACTGACTGTCTCGTGACTAAAAACCGGGCCCTTATATATCATCATAATCATAGGTACTGAAACTGCACATTGTTCGCAGTTAAAATTACAGAAATCACAATTAACACTTAACTCATTAAATTAACTGAATACATACAAAAATTGGTTCTTTTTAACAGTTTCTTCTGCTACAATGGTTAACCCAAATTATTTGTTTAATTGTTGAAATTAACACATATAGTTACGCAACACTACTTTTGACAAAACTGTTAATTGCTTTGAAATTAATTAAGGGTTGGCTTTGCTAACATGTTTTCGAATAGAGCCAAATAGATACTTTAAGGATGGTATTATTTCGTCTTCCAAATGTTTATAATTAGTACAGAATTAATATTTGTTTATATGTCAACAATAGAATTTACGTTACGAAACAATTACTGATTTCACCATATAAAAAAAGATACTATCTAGGAATAGTCAAAATAAATTAGAAATCTAATACATACATAAAACTGGGCACAAAATTAGATCTGGTGTTAAATTCCTTAAAACTGAGGGCCAAACGTTCTCTTTTATCAACATTCACATTATATTTACGTATGTTAATGGTAATTACTTAAAAGTGAAAAAACGAATTTAAGGAGGCAGATGGCAAAAGAGGGGAAGTAAAAATATCCCAGCCTGCTTCGTCACACCCTGACGTATATGAACACGTGGTCCATTGCATGTTCCAGTGTCTCACATTTTGTTTTATTTCTGAAATGTACGAGGTGGCAGAGTTGACGGGACACCCTGTATAAGGCTGCCAGACAAAATAATAGTGACGCACTGAAAATAGCATGTGATCCTTCATCACACAGTCATGACGGTGAAGTGACGGAAGTGCGCCAGTAGGTTGCACGAAAACAGCACAGTAAGGCAGGTCGACGAAGAGACCTGCAGAATAGTATAAAAGAGCTATCGCGTTTGGACGCGCCCATGGTCGCGCAGCAAATCAACTTGCCCAGTTGGTGGTGTATCAGTGCGGACTGTCAAATGAGCCTGCAGGGGATGACGTACCCTTGATAGGAAATCCTGCTGTTAGTGAATACAGGTCCATCTCCTTCAGTCTCCGAGCCAATATTGCGGATGGAGCTGTGTGATATTTTGTGAACTTCTGCATTCTCATTCACGCCATGAAAGTTAACCAGAACGGTTTACTTCAATATTCTTGGTAAGGAATAGTCCTTGCTTCTACATCTTCTTCCAAGTTGACAATCGTCAGGATAACGGAGCTGCGTGCATACATTACTGTTTTGACGAACACTACCAGTTAAATAGAGAATGATGTATCTGGAACAGCGAGTGAAATGTAATAGACAGTATCCACTCGTTTTCGCAACTCCACAGGTATCTAATCACCAGCAGCTTCGATTCGACTAGGCATATATGAATAACGCAGAACATTCTGAATGGAACACTGTCACGGTTATAGCAGATGTTGCAGTGTATTAGATGTCTCTTGTCTCAATTTTTTATCCAGAGGACTTATTAACAGAGGCAGCAGAACATGAAGGATACTAAATACTCAAGCAGTGACTGAGTAGCGTTGCTACAAGGCAGTTACAGAGAGAGAGCTTGGCATGTAGAACGAGGTAAAAGGGACAACTGGATCAAGCCAGCGTTTGTTTTGCGAAGGCAAACAAGTCCTGAATGTTGTAACTGTACCTGGCTCTATTAATAATGTGGCTTGCTGTCGACAAGTCAATATCAACACTACTCACCGACATTCTGATTAACATAAGATGGCAACATCTTTGATGCATTAAATGGACAATGCAAATGAAAAATGTTTATGTAAAGTAGAGTGTTTGTATTTTTATATGTCTGGGATCTCCTCCTAAACCCTTGGATCTGTTTCAGCCACATTTGGCACAAACACAACAGGTCTCATGAGTATCACCACTCTGATGGTTTTAAATACCTAGCTTCAATAGGAGCAGAAAAAACATGTTTCTCGAGTTTCTGGAGGCTTTCAGGACAGGCATGTCGACCTGCTTTGCATGACAGCCTATATGTCAAGGGAAAGAATCGATTTTCTGGGCCCAGACATGTAGGCTACCCTAGATGAGAGGTGTATTGTTTTGGAGTACTGTCAGTCTGCTTTATCAGCCTACTTTGAATGGTGGTTTGTACATCATGGGAGGCAAATAAATAATTTTCAAACCCCTGATTTGTAGCCTGCCTTCCTGATACCCATGTTCTGGGAGTTGCATCAGCTTGCTTTATTGAATTGTACTGCAGGTGCTCCCTGTGACAACTATCATGGTTGAGGCCTGTTCAGATGGATAGAGGAGGGGATGAACACAGCAAGGGATAGAGGCAAATAATGGACAGAGAGGTGCGAAGAGGAGAGATAAATGAGAGTGAAATGCGTAGAGAGGTAGAGAGCAGTTGCTAGAGGTAAGAGTGGGTAAGGGGAAAGGGAGAGGGGAGGTACGGTCAGATGGAGGGAGAGAGGAAGGTATGACTGGAGAAAGGCGTTGGAGGAGGAAATTAAGAGACAGAGAGATTAGGGGGGAGGAGACCGACAAAAGATTAGAGGGTGAGGAGAAGGTGTGTTCAATACAAGCATCGAACACATACGAGGATCAAGCCGCAGGAAAGAGACTAATAAGTAAATAAAAGTAATTTAATGAGCTAATCAGTTTTACAGCTGGCTGCAGAAGCACCTGCATTCAAAGCGTCCTTGTCATATAGTAGTTAACGTTGAAAAATATCTCCCAACAGCATGGAAGCTAACCAATAAGTTAACAACATTTTCTATCTTACCAGTGGATAGTATGCTCGAAGGAGCGGCTACCAGCAAAATGGTGATCACAGTGAGAGAGTCCTTCATGTCGAGTGCAGTCGGGAAAAAAGTGTAGGCTGGTTCCTGTACTCTCACAGGCTCACTCCCTGTACTTTCCCTCTCTCAGCTGGCTTCACACCAGAGTCATCACGAATTTCAAGTGCGGAGTAATTTTCTCTATTACTGGTGAAAGACTTTTCTCGGAAAGGCCTGTTGATATAGATTTCAGCTTTGATAACTGCGCTATTTTGAAATTCTCGGAGACACTTCAGTAACACTTGCCGTTAAAACGGTCGTTTATGCAAGTGTCTTCATTCCGGTGTTCCAAGCGGAATGTTGATCCGTTTATTGTTGGTCGTAATGTACTGAGATAAAAAGAGGAAAAATGTACTATACCTCAGGCTTCATTTTTGTTCCAGGAAGGTTTTCGACGAATACATCGCTTCCTAGAAAAACATGTAAGTGAAAACCATTTCCCGTCAGTTATCGCAGTAATAACTGATACCTTAGCATGTAAGCTACTTTTTGACGAGCTACTATTTCTACATCTGCACCGACATTTACAACTACGCAAAGACACCGGGAGGCACCGCACAGTGTCTGGTGAAGGGTACTTTACATCATAGCTACCTGTCTCTCTAACAAATGCCTCTGTGACGTTGCAGCAGCCATAATGTACCTTATTTTGCCTTTATCCTCCTTTATACTTGTGAATGTTAGAGGCAGTAGCGTCCTTCCAGATTCAAACGTAAATTCAGATTACACAAATTACCTCCACAGCGTTTCCAAAAAAAAAAAAAAACGTTTTCTTCTCTAGAAGGGTTCCCATCTAAGCCCAAAGAGCATTTTCGTGACATTCACCAACTGACCTAACGGCCCGTTAAGAGTCTTGCATCATGCCTATGAATTTCTTCAATGTCTTTCTTATGTATGGTTGATTCAGAACCCGAAACACCCGAGCAACACTCAAGAAGAAATTCAAATTTCGCGGCTGTCAATCGGAAACGAACAAGTGAGACAACTGACTGTCAAACTCACTTAAAAAAGTAAAGTACGCTGTGAAACGTGTGTCCAACCCACAGAAACATAACAAGACCCAGAAATCACCCAAAACACACTGTTTAAATGCGAAACACAGTCCACAAATGACTCTTACCAAATAGTTCTCCATACCAAAACTTTACAAATATTTATCGATGTCACAAGTAGTTCTAAATGCACAGACATCAACAAAAACACTTTTTGAATGGCATATGAAAGCAGTCACAACTAGGCAACAGCTAAGTAGAGCAATGATAAACCTGCAAAAGGGTCATACCCAATGATTTTACCGGGGTATATATTTATAAAGGGTGTATTCTAAACCAAAATTAAATTCAGAGGATGCCCTATCTCTCATACGTTCACACATAACATGGTGTAATATCTTAGACCAGTGGCTGATTGTTGGCAACCACAGGACACGCAATGTAAAGGAAAGGTAATATACACATGTAATTTACAAGATACAAAATATATAGTCAACCAGTCACATAAGTTTAATGTGAAAACCTTAACCACGATTCTAATGTTTAAAAATATTACACAAGACAATACCTTAATACTTGACCACAATGAAAAGGAGAATATGGAATGAAACTGGTACCCGCCTACATTACACGAATTTAAAATTGTAAATGTACATGATGAGCTAAGGAGCTCAAGTCAGACAACGGAAAATGGGAACAGTAATGGTTGTTACACAGGTATAGCTTGTTAACAGAGCGGACACTGGACTGAACATGTGGCAGACAGATGTGATAGCAGGTAAACGTAGCGTATAGAGTGCCACTTACTGGGCACTAGCAGCGTGAGAAACTGTCAACTGTATGAAATATGTAACTGTTACAGTAATACATCAGTTGTGGTATTAAAAAGGAATGAATAAATGATACAAAAAGAATAGAATAATTATTATAAAAATGTCTTTGAAAATAAGTAGCAAGACGAGTGAAATGATTAATTATAAAGGTGTGCTGAGAATAAAGAACGTACTGTAGCTGGATTTCTTTGTCAAGATGTTACATCAAGCAAAAAGGGGGAAATACGCTATACACCAACTTCTCAAAACATAATGTGGTGTACAGTTCCATCTGGCGTACAGTATCCATAAAGCAACGGGGGATGTAACAACGGTTCCGATATCGAACTGGGTGGAAACATGAACCAAAGCATCGAAAGATGCGAACAGTGGCTCAAAGAAGCTTTTGTTTCATATCCGTCGTTGTTCGTTTAACATGAGGCCATCGTTGTTGATCATATGTCTAAAGATCTCAAATTCTTCTAAGACATAAAGTTTCCACCCTTCTTTCTCTCTATACAGAATTATCATTCGTCTGCTCTTTTTGGATCATCTCCAGATTGTAACAAATCCTCTGCATAATTAGAATTATTGATATTAGTACCTTTGTTTCCTTGGAGGTGTTCTTTACATCTTGTGTTAAAAAGCTCTACTGGTTTGTCTCGCATAAAACACCGGGCAAGTGGTTCTGTAAACTCCTGAGCTACGTAAGGTATCAAGTTACGTTTAATTTTTGTAAACTGTGATTAGTGGAAGAAACAACACTGGAGACATACTTTTTACTAGCACACACTAAATCCTGTGCGGTATGTTACCTACGTAAATTATTTAAATACGTTTTCGTTTATCAGTATGCTCATCCAGAACGTTACCTAGAGTACTGATTCTTGTACTGGTTTTCGCTTCGATATTTTTTTTCCACCAGTGAGGGTTCATAACTGTTATTAAGGTTCACTGTTATAATTAAATTAATTTCTTTCTTTAGTTTAACTGATGACAGTGGTGTGACTATAGCGCAGTGAATAGCTGAATGAAAGAAAGCTGTCTTATGGGACTGAGGATGTGTTAAAACCTAAGGTACAATCCGATTAACATTGGTTGCCTTTCAGAATATCTACTCTGGCCAAATTTAAGTCCAAATAATTTAGCTCTCGGTTTTCAGTTTGTAGCTTGGAAGTGAAACTAATTTTCTCATGAAGATTATTGGCTATTTCAAAGAGTCAGTAAACCCCTTCATTAGGTACATTGTATATATCCAAAGTATAAACCACATACCCAGCATATGACTAATTGCCTAATTGTGTACCAGTCTAACTTCTGAAAAATTACGGCCCTCATAGCGTTATTAAAAGTGGTAGTTAAATATAACTATCTTAAATTTAGTGGAAAACTCTTTCAGCAACCAGATAGGCTTGTAATTTTGTGATCCATTGGCAGACCGAATAGCAGACTTTGTTTTTTTTCAAATTTCACTACAAGAAAAATTTTTCAGAAGTTATACAGCTACAGAATTAGACATTCAGTCCGTAAGACAGCTTTGCTTCATTCAGCTATTCATCGCGCTATAGTCACATCACTGTCACCAGTTAAACTAAAGAAAGAAATTAATCTAATTAAAACAGTGGCCTTTAATAACGTTACTTACTCTCATTATTGGAAAAGTCTATCGAAGCGGAAACTAATAAAAGAATAACTTCTCTAGGTAAAATTCCGAATGAGGAGATTGACAAACAGAACGTATTTCAGTACTTTGCTTAGGTAACATATTGTATAGGTTTCAGCGGCTGTGCCTGCGAGACTGTTTTCTTCACTATCAACAGTTAACAAAAATGTAATACATAATTACAAACGTCAAATGAACCTTTACATAGCTCAGGACTTTACAAAAACACTTTATCTGAGCCGGACGGGTACGGTTTCTTTTAACTCAAGCTATAAAGAACACTGCTAGGAAAGAAAGATACTAATATTCACAACTCTTCCTACGCAGAACATTTCTTAAAATCGTGAAACTATCCGAAAAATAGTAGAGGATGAACGATTCTGCATAGAGATAAGAACTTGAGATCTTTAGACGTATGACCCGTAACGATGGCCTAATCTGTAACGAACAAGAACCGTTACGAAACAAAAGCTTATTTAACACCTTGATGCCACTGCTGGCATCTTTATGATGCTTTGGTTCACGTTTTCGTTCACTTCTATATAGGAACCGTTGATGTTTTCCCCTTAGCTTTATGGACTCGATACTAGCTTACTGTTTGTACGCCAGATGTCACTGTACACCACCTTCTGTTTTGTGAAGTTTATATAAAATATATTTCCCTATGTTTGCTTGATGTAACATGTGATAAAAGAAATCCTGCTACAGTACGTTCTTTATTCTCAGCAGAAATGTCTAATTTATCATTTCGACAATTTTGCTACTTTTTCTTCTTCTTCTTCTTCTTCTTCTTCGCGGATGGATCACTTAGGACCACGCGTAATCAACATTTGTTGGCCTTCCTTTTCGCCCAGTATTCCTTCATAAACAACGAATGGGCTAGCTTTCGTTGCGTAGACCATGTATGTCGGTTAGTTTTTTTTCTCTCTTCTTCCTCAAAACCCCGTGTGTTTGTGATTTTTCTGATTTCATTTCTATCATGTAGATTTCGAGACCCTAATTCTTTCAGGTCTTTTTCCGTCTGTTTGTACCAGTTCGGTCTTGTAGTTTTGTTCTTTAAAAATGTATGGATTTTGTGCGTTAACCTGTTTTGAGTCCATTCTTTCAAAGTGCCCCATGAATTGGATTCTTCTCATGCGCATTGTGTCTGTTATTTTGGAGATATTTTTATATATTTCTGCATTGGGTTTTGGATAATGTACCCCATCTTTTGTTCTTGGTCCTGGGATTTTCCTCATTATCTTACGTTCTCTCACTTATAATTCCTCTTTTAGTGTTCTGTGTTGAAGGTTTAGTTTCTCAGATGCGTAGAGAGCTTCGGGTCTAATTACTGTTGTGTAGTTTCGTACTTTGCAGTTCCACGAGAGACTCTTTTTGTTGTAAATGTTTTTTGCTAACTGAAACGCCGTCTCCATATTCTGGACTCT
Organism: Schistocerca americana; assembly: GCF_021461395.2. NCBI lineage: Eukaryota > Metazoa > Arthropoda > Insecta > Orthoptera > Acrididae > Schistocerca > Schistocerca americana. The sequence continues at coordinate 438,528,319 of NC_060126.1, read as the reverse complement.
TGATCTGACAGATTTCTTTTCATTACAATTTTCTGCAATCCATTCACCTAAATATTTAAATTCTTTTACTCGAGAGATGTAGTTATTACCAATTTTGAGATCAGAAGGTGCATCTTTGACGTCAGTCATAAATTTTGTTTTTTCAAATGAAATTTGTAATCCTATTTTAGCTGCCTGTTCTTGTAATAATTCTAGCTGTTTCTGTGCATCGGTAATGTCTTGTGCGATCAGTGCCATGTCGTCAGCAAATGCTAAACAGTGTAATTCTATGCCCTTATGTCTTGGTCCCAGTCTGTGTGCTGGTGCACCTGCTTTTTTCCATTCTCTAACTACTTTTTCAAGAGCACAATTGAAGAGCACTGGGGACAGTACATCCCCTTCTCGTACTCCTGTGTCTATTTCAAATTCTGTGCTCAATTCTCCCATAAATTTTACTTTGGATTTGGTCTCCGTGAGTGTTTCTTTTATGATGTTTGTTGTCTTTTGATCTAGTCCAAATTCTGCTAATACTTCAAAAAGGGAATCTCGGCCTATACTGTCATATGCTTTTTTAAAGTCGACAAACGTGATGACATAACTTTTGTTTGAAGTACTATGAAAATATTTCATTGAGTTTTTCAAGTTAAGGATTTGTTCTACGCAAGATCGACCTTTTCTGAACCCACCTTGGCATTCGCCTAGTTTTGAATCCAGCTGAGGTTCTGCGCGGTTTAGTAGGGCTTTAGACAGAATTTTGTATGTTATTGACAATAAAGAGATTCCACGATAGTTGTTGGGGTCTGTTTTACTTCCTTTTTGGTACAGAGGATGTATGATTGCAGTCTTTCAATCTGTGGGGATTTTTTCAGTTTTCCAGATTTCATGTGTAATTTCTTTGAGTTTTGCCATAAGATTTTCTCCTGTATTTTTCCATAATTCTGCGATGATTTGGTCTTCTCCTGATGCTTTGTTATTTTTCAGTGACTGAATTATCTCTTTAAACTCTTGTAAACTTGGTGGCTTTGAGTCTGGGTTTCGTTGTGTTCGATGGAACTCAAATTTTCCTGCATGCTTTTCACAATTCAGTAATTTAGAAAAATATTTTGCAAGAATTTCACAGTTTTCGGTGTCGGTATGAGCAATTTCCCCATGGTCATTTTTGAACTGGAGTGATGGAGGAGAGTACTTTGTTAATTTTTGTGTGAATACTCTGTAGAAATTGCGGAAATTGTTTTTCTTTAAATCATTTTCTATGTCTTGCAATTTTTTGTCTTCGTGTTGTTTACAGACTGTTCGTATTGATTTTGTGACTGTTTTCCAGGTATCTTTGAGATCTTCCAGGGTCTTCTGATTTTTGTTGCACAACCAATTTTGCCACGCCTGTTGTCTGAGATTTATCAGTTGGTCACACTCATCTGTCCACCATGGGTGTTTACGTGTTCTTGTTTGCGGTGCTACAGTTTCAGCTGCATTTAAAAGTCCTGCTTGCAGTTGTTGCCAATTTTGTGGTTTTAAATTTTGCGTTGCTTTTTTAAATTGTTCATTGCCATTTATCTTTTGTACATCATATTTACGGTGTGGAGATTTCTTAGTGAATTTTCTTTTTTCTGGAATGACATCTAGGGAGAAATTTGTTGGGTAGTGGTCGGAATCTAGGTCTAGTCCATTAAGGACTTTAAGTTTCATGATTTCTACTGTATTTACATGGGAGATCATTATATGATCCAACTGATATTCACCTAGTAATGGATTAGGTGAGATCCAAGTTTTCGTTTTCGAGGCTCTTTTCTTGAAAAATGTTGATTTGAAAAATAGGTCATGGTATTTGCAGATTTCAATGAGTCACATGCCATTCCGGTTGGTCTGTGTATGCCCTGACCATTTACCTACCCAATATCGATATTTCTTTTCTTTACCGATTTGTGCATTGAAATCGCCCATAAGGATTTTGACAAAGTTATTTGGGATTTTTTGGAGAATATTATGTAATTGGTTCCAGAATTCTTCTACTTCTTCTATTTTGTTTTTGTTAGTGATGTTAGTTGGTGCATGTCCGTTGATTAGGGTGTATATCTTATTAGCTGATTTTATTGTCATCGTGGAGAGCCGACCCGAGTAAGATTTGAAAGTTGCGACTGAATCAAGTATTGATGTATCTACTATAAATCCAGTTCCAAATTGTAGACAATTTGCCATGGCTCGTTTTCCAGGTTTTCCTTTGTATATCCTGTATCCTTCCGAATCAAAAGGATTTTCATCTGTATATCATGATTCCTGAAATGCAATAATTTTGATTTTACGTTCTCTGGATTTGTCCAGAATGTTTTTTAGTTAGCTACTTTTTATCGTAGTCATCTTTATGAAAATTATTGTATTCCTTTTGTACCTCTTATATATCATGTTTTTATACCATGAGCAACATCTAAATATGTATCATACAGATGTTTAGTGTAACAGATACTTACTTCATACAGTTGAGCGTTTGTCACGCTACTAAAGTGGGCGTCATTTATGACGGCGGCCGAGTTTAGGTCCGTTCTGCGCATCTGACGTCACAAAACGCAGTCAGCCAATGAACAGAGAACGACGTTGCCAGAGCTTGACTGCAGTGCAGAGCACGGACGAGTCTTCAGTTTTAGAATCGTTCAGTCATAAATAAAGTAATTGAACAAAAGCAATGTCTTGATAGCAGACTTTCTTTTATAGAAAGTTTGGAAAAAACATTCTTTATACAAATTGCTTCATTTTCTATTACTTAATTAAACCAAACAAGCAATAAGCCCCATAATTCAGGCGATAGCAAGGAAAGGTGTTTGTTTCATTCTCACTAACTGCTTTTTCGCAATAAAGAACAGTGGTAATTGTTTATTCCCTATTGTACTTCGGCGAAACGTGAGTAATTCATAATCATACCAACAGTGTTTGTCGGTATTTTGCGTGATATTTTAAAGTCCTCTGGGAGATATGTTGAATGATGAACTGCGTTAGCGTAATGGTTAAACTGTATGGTTGCTAAGCGATAGGTTCTGGACAGTGCTTAATATTTTCTTTATTTTAAAAACAGTATCGAAGTGTCTTACTTCATGAATTTTATTCGTTTGAATGTAATTTTTTGCTAGTTGCAACTAAAATCGACCATACAGAAAGTATACACTATGGAATTTTACCTCTGCAAACTCCTCAAACTTTCGTGCAATGGTTTACTACATCTAATGCTACACAATAACTGCGTTGAACATCGAAAAAAATTAAGTCATTTATGGGGGGAAGGTATCAGTCAAGAAGATGACTAGAAATCAAATTTTTAGGCCAAATAGTTTTTGTGAAATCGAATGATAAAGTGTGTCAAAGCAACCGAAACACCACGTATCTGCCCAGGCAAACAGTGCAATGATGACAAAATCGCGCACGTCGCGGAATGCGGGGAGTACGTCTCTGTAGCAGCGAAAGAGTTAATGCGGCCGTGGTGGCTTTACTTCATAAACTGCGCGCTCCCCCGTAACCGTAAGTTTGCGGACTATACTATGGCGCTGCTTCTCTTGGCGCATACAACTGGCAACACAGCAATCTCCCACGTCTGGGCGGGCATGCGCGAACCGCCAAGATAAAAGAATTCAACTATAGTGTCCAGTAAGTGGCTTGCTCTACACCATTTTTACCTGGCAGTATAACTATATGCCAAACGTCCAGTCTAATGCCTGCTGTTTTAACAAGCTGTACCTGTTGCAACAACTGTTTCCATGTAGCATTTTATTTCATATTTTCTGTTGCTTGGCTTGCGCTCCATAGCTCGTCATGTACATTTACAATTTAATCGTCATGTAATTTTTGTAGTCACTAGTTTTATTCCACGTCTTTTTTTTTCAGTGTGATGACGTGCTCTGTACTTCAGACGTTTACTGTATATGGTATTCGAACGTTATCGCTGATTTTCTTTTGAAAAATATACCTTTAGTGGTATCGAGACCTGCTTAAGGTTCTTACTGTTAAGTTATACAACCATTCGCCTATACACATTGTATATTGAACATTTATTTACGGTTGCTGCTATCAGCCATATTAAAATTGTGATATGTAATTTAAAGAACAGCTGTACCCCTTGAACATATTTCCAGTGTTAAATAAAATATGTTTCTCTACACTGAAAATAAAATAAGAATCTTTCTGAAGATGCCACAGCTTTGACGAAACATGCCTTTGTGTTAAGGCAAAGCACTAATTGTGTACGTACAAAAAGGCGAATTCTCTTCAATTCAGCATTATTTCTTTGCATGTACGGGAATGAAGCTTCAGTCCGGTAATCCGTTACAGTTCATAACGAATAATGATACCCATAATTAAAATAGTAGAAGTAAATCGAGCGGTAGCAGACGGCGGTGTGAATAACGCTGTTTCAAAAGTCATTGATATCTTTCCGAACGATACTGAATACTTGACAGCCTGGAAAGATAAATTAGAAAATAAATTGTTAAGGTTCTCCGAGGTCTGTTCTTGCTATTCCATGGAGGGATTTTATTTACATAGAAACCAATGCTTATTCAGTACAAATGTGTTACATAAGCGTGTTAGCAAACTAAATATTGCTTTCTCTTATGATAACTCATCTGCAAATGGTCATCAAGCAACCATATTAAAAAAAATTAAATTAAAAGTCTGTGAGCTGATCTATGCTGCGTCATTACCGTAACTCGGGCGGTATCATTCAAGTGACAAGGGTAATGTGATGTAGTTCAGTTCAGTAAGGTGGTCACGGAGTTAGATTATGAAATGAGACACTAAAAGTGGTACATAGGTTTCACTATTTCGGCAGGAAAGCACCTGATGATGATGATAGAAGAAAACAGACTTTGCTCTCTTTTAACCACCCCATACCGGCATCCATTTACATCAAACTAAAATATAGGGTAGTCAGGTTACATCTGCAACATATTGTCACCGATGGATTAATAAAGAAAGTTTTCCCAATTATTGTCAAAGGTTCAACATACACATACTACTTATTATCTTCGCTTTTGCGTGTTCATTTAATGCTTAAGCAGTATGGATAGAAAGATAGGTATCTGTACCATTACAAGTTTTATGATTACTCTTGTGTAACCTAAGTACGTTACGTTTGAAATGGAGAGTTGTATAACTGCTGAAAACGGCCTTACGCCTTACGCCTCCAAGAACTGGTGATGTGTGTCTAGAATGAACTGTACGTGCTGTTGTTAGTCGAGTCACAGCAGACTGGTCATGCATGTCGGCGGCTAAAATCGGTAATGATCACAACTTCAAAACACTTGGGCAGAGGTAGAGTTCTGAATGCAGAGGTGCTTTAGTTTTGCCCATGAAACAGTAGAAGCACATAGACGTTGAAGCTATCAGAGATGCTGGGGTGTGAAACTGAGCAATAAATTAATAAGAAGGCAGTCTTAATATCTGTTTTAAGAGTGGTGATCACGAACACATTAAACAGTAGGGACATATATGCCATAAACGAGAATGCTTCTCGAAACAGTTGTACTGACTTAAAAGACTTTTTATAATGTGCGAGGAGATGCTAATGATAGGACACGAAATTCAGCAACAGGTGAAATAATCTATGGACAAAAGTAATGTCTAATGGGTAAGACACTTTCAGATTACATGAATGTCTACACCACTTAATCAGTAACAAGCGGAAACAGTGAAATAGGAGACTGCAATAATGGTATTCCAGTTACGCCTGTAAGCAACTGGATAAATGGTAGTTATGTTTTGCGATACTTGGTTAAGCTCAGTTTGTTCGAAGTATCTCCTCACTTGCATGTAACACTCTTTAATTATATTTATCGGCATTGTTATTACATGTAATGAACACTTCTGGTTGAGGTAGTTTCTGGCACAATGCGTTTCATGACTTACAGTGATAGCTGTCTGCTTCATTGCTGCAGAAGCTATTGTTGTGCCTCCCGCAGTAAGTATTTGTCAGCACAGCCTATTGTACGCTGTATGTATGTGGTTTTTCTAGTCAGCTATTTTACGTGTGTTTGAGGGGTTTTGCCCGAGCACGCGCTCGTGTACGTGCGCGCACGCGTCTGTGTGTGCGTGTGTGTGTGCGTGTGTGTGTGTGTGTGTGTGTGTTGCATGCTTGGTCAGGTTTAGCAGTGTGTTGTTGATATATATACCTGCTGCTGTGATTTGATAGATATAATAGTTCTCTTTCACTGAATGAGAAACTGGCAGTTATTATTTGTTATGACGATTTCCATGTCACGTTCGTAAGTTGCAACGTGGTGGCTGTGTTGTTTTAAAAGTTCTTCAAATGTGGAATGATTTCTGTCATGTTCGTCGCACTGATGTGTTCCTCATAACTGGTTCTTAAATTAATGCAAGAATGTAGACAGACTGATTGAAAATAAGTAGAACTGAAATGCAGAACACAAAGTGAACAGACAAAACGCAGGAAAATTCTCAATAGCCATATCACACACAGGGACAACACAGACACACACAAACACACACACACACACACACACTGACTACACCACAGATAGGGAATGGACTCGGTACACACTAATTTACATAAGAGAGAAAGTTTCTTATATTTACTGTCTACTGCCTATAACTTCAGCCCTACATGCGTAAATTAGCTCATACACAGCACTGAAGTTTTGATGTATATTTTTCTGTTGTATATCGTCTGCCCGTTTGAGAATTTTTGTACATTTTCTCTGTGTACTTTACGTTTTGCATTTAAGTTGTCTTTTTTTATTGAGTCAATCTACTTTTAGTGTGATTCATTTATTTGTATAGTGATTTATTCAACCTGGTAAGATTATTACCGTGTTACATTCAACCAGGCACTCTACATACTTTACGTTTACATTCATTACAAAATACATTTAATATTTTCGACACATTAGTCACTGTTACGAATAATTTTAACATCAGCTTTATTAGGTACGGAAAGAAGAACTATTGGTGACACACGAGAATTTATAACTGACCGGGACTCGAACTCGCATTTCCTACTTATCGCAAGTGGTCAGCTTCATCATCTCGGCTATCCGTTCCGTGCACGCTAATGGGACTGATCCAAAGCTCAATCAGCCACAGAACCACCTTGATTACCGCAACTGCGACTAATGCATCGCAATTTAATTGTGGTAGCAGATCGTCAGCAACGTGTGTTCCTTCAAATATGCATGAACGTCCGAAGGAATTGACATTGTAAAAGCAAACATATGTTATAAATTAGGTCTAATAGAGTATATAGCATTTAGAAATTGCTGTAATGAAGAAAAACACGTTTACATTTGTTCATGAGAAGTGCGATAATAAAGACAAAATACGCAAATGTAGATTTGTACAGTGAGGTCAGCTGTAATGGGTATGACAGGAGGGGGGGAAGGAAGAGGGAAAGAGCAAGGGGATAAAAACACAGTTAGTACAATTAATGACATCAGAGGAAAAGAAAGTGGCGTGACTGAAATGAAAGGAGGAAGAACCGTAACTGGGCCAAGACTGCTGTGGCACTTAGACCAACCGCTTAAAATACATCAGTTTTTGGGGAAACCCTATGAGATTGTCAGAAAGAAGTTCTTCAGTAGCTTCATAAAAACTACAGGGCGCTGTACCGTGCGCAGAGTACAGACACAGTTACTCCAGAGTTGGAATGCTGCAACACGGAAGAAAATGACAAAAACTTTAGTTTTATGAATGATCGCAGCTGTATACTGGCTAAGTGGGAGCATGTGTTTGGCTTCTGACAATATCAGAAGTAGTTAGTCTCTGATACGAGGAACTGAGCTGCAAGAGCATTGAGAAATCGATGAAGCAGACACAGCGTATGGTAGTCACGGAACTTCGCTGGTCGCAATATGTGATGATGGAAAGATGCTGGATGCTGTAGAACTTTCGTAAAGGAAAACGGAAACTAATTGATACATGGTCTAGAGTAAGCTAAATTCAGTCAAAGTATAAATAAATATAAATAATCTTAATTACAATCTACCAATTTGGTACACTGAAGTACAGTGAACATTTTTGTACTTACTGACTTTATTTAATGTTAATTAGTTTCTCATGTTGGACATTAAATAAGTTCATCAGCTCACAAACAACAAGAAAAAGTTAACGAGACTCGTTGTAACTAGAATTAGGTTACATTTGAAACAGAAACTCGACTGCAACAGCGTAACGTCTTCTTAGGAACAATATGTTATGTATGTGGTCACGAAATAGGAAACGAAGTTTACGAAAGCGCTTAAAACAAAACAAATATGGTGAAGGTGAGAGTAATATTGCAAAATTTCGAGTAAAGATAGCGACAGTGCCGAAAGTGCCGTGCAAAGACCACCCACATTGAATAGTTCAGTAAGTGCCTCTGAAACATCTGCAGTAAATTGTCAAACGGGTTGATTCAATAACATCACTCTTTTCCTTCCTTGTTTGATCTCAGATCAATGGAATTATTTTAGTGTTGAGAAACCATGGATACTTATTAATAAGAGTAACTTAGGATGTAAGATATGTTCAGAAGAAAATTTTATTCCTAACAAGCCTCGGGGACTTCACACTCGCAGGAATGGATGCAGGGGAAACTAAATTGCTATGGAAATGACAAAAAGTCCAACAACATAGTTTGAAGAAAAAAGTCGTGAACATAAATTAAGTGATCCACACATTTCTGCCCACGAAAGGCAAAGGTCCCAATGTCGATTGTTGGTCCGAAAAACAGTTTCGATCTTCCAGGAAGTTTCATATTAGCGTACATTCCACTGCACAGTGTAAATTTCATTCTGGAAACATCCCCCAGGCTGTGGTTAAGCCACGTCTGCGCAGTATCCTTTTTTCCAGGAGTGCTAGTTCCGCGAGATTCACAGGAGAGCTTCTGTGAAGTTTGGAAGGTAGGAGACGAGGTACTGGCTGAACTGAAGCTGTGAGGTCGGACCGTGACTCGTGCTTGGGTAGCGCAGTCGGTGCCGTCACGGTAGCTCACCGTGTTCGCTCAGAGGGTTAGTCGCCCTCTGTAACAAAAAAACTCAGTTAATGGAACGAGGATGAACTTGAACGAGCGTTTGGGACGTCCGATCGGAAGAAATAGAACGAAAAATCAAGAACAAAGTAAGATCAACAAAAAAAGTCAGTAGAGCACTTGCCCGTGAAAGGCAAATGTCTCAAGTTCTAGTCTCGGTAAGCACACAGTTTTAATCGGCCAGTAAGTTTCATATCAGCGCACATTCCACTGCAGAGTGAATATTTCATTCTGGATTATTGTAATAGATTTGTGAGTTACATAACAAATATTTTGAATTAAATTCAATAAGTTCAATTTCATTCACCATCCCCTTACTAAAGTTTTATTTTGTGATCGTGTGTTACTGCATTGCACTTAGCGGAAAAGTGTTGGTCAAGCATCAAATATGCGGTTCTTAGCTTAGAAGCTTTTCCGTGCACTGCACAAGGGCAAGGTTTTCTTTAGCTAATTTTCTGCTGCACTGCATTCTAATTTTAACCACTTTTTAATATAATTGTTAGCGTAGAAATATTAGTTACAATCATGCACTGCATTACAAATTATCATCATGGTGAGTTAAGTTGAAGTTTAGTTCAGATTTCGTCTCTTTTGCCAGACATTCTTACTCTTTCAGTGCTGTTTTATATTTCCACTTTTGTGACACTTAATGTTCGGAATTGTACTCTGTTTGTTTGGGAATGTATATCTGCAGGACATTTTAACAGAAACATGTTGGACATTTATTCTTTCGAAGTTCAGCTTGTAATTTTATGAAGGATTTTTAATGAATTAGTTTTGCGTGTTGGAATTCCAAAACATGTACTGTGATATCACTCATTGTAGCACAGTATATAATTTCACATGACAACTTGTTTAGTAGACACTTTTAGATTTTCTAATTATTTTAGTTCACTGGGACATAATTAAACAATTTCAGGTGGGTTTGGCGATTCCTTTCATCAGATAGACGTTTATGTAAGCACACCACCTGCAATGTTCAGTCGACAGAACCTTTACATTACAATACATACAAACATATATGTTAACAGTCTGAGACAATTATACAAACAGAAAACAAACAAAACATTTACACTAGGCAACCAAGCCAGGATGAGAGGCTTAAGGAATTATCTGTAATTTTCGCAGCCAGTTGAAGGTACTGTCTCGATAGAGAAGTTATAGCAACCACTTTGTACAACAACTAGGGCACCCGCTGCTTTGCTGGTTAATATTAAGCATTAGGATTTTGTATGTTTTTCTTTACGTATCATCATTTGCAGTTTCATGATTTGTACTATTTTAAAGAGTTATTTTGCGTTTTTTGCATGACTCTTCTTGATTCGGTGGAAAGTAATTGTGGAGATTGTATGTATTTCCATTTCCCATTTCAAGGATTCTTGTTAGTCGTTCATTACCGGGGATAATTTATTTTTTTGTGGACAGTGTATGACTGAAAGTTTTATTTTTGTCTACAGTAGATTTTTTTTTTGTTATGAATCGGCATATGGATATCAACCTAGATCTAGTAATCGTGCAGAACAAAATTAGAGAAGCTCAAAAATAGGACTCTGCACTGGGTGAAATTAAGTTTGGTGGATATGTGTCACAAATTAGTAACGTGAGTGAAATTTCGGAAAACATCTCAGACATACAGGCTCAAATTAATTAACTATCAAATCAAAGTACAGGACTAAAAATGGCTCTGAGCACTATGGGACTTAACTTCTGGGGTCATCAGTCCCCTAGAACTTAGAACTACTTAAACCTAACTAACGTAAGGACATCACACACATCCATGCCCGAGGCAGGATTCGAACCTGCGACCGTAGCGGTCGCGCGGTTCCAGACTGTAGCACCTAGAACCGCTCGGCCACTCCGGCCGGCCAAGGTACAGGACTGGTGATTCCTAGTTGAAGTTTATGCTCTGATGAACAGCCATTGGGAAACGTATAGTAACATTTCGCAACGAACTCAGGCAGCAACGGTGTATTCCGGTTTTGAATCGGCTTCCTTTGTGCAGTCTGTACCTGAACCGCGTTCTGTTGCCAACGGTGTTGAATTTGGTAATATCAATTCTGTAGAAATATTGCTAAAGATGAGAAGTAGTAATAACGTAAATACGAAGAAAAATACTACTAGAACAGGGAGAGATAATATTATAGTTGCACAATTTGTAGCACAAACTAGGTGGGAGTTTAGAGATTTCCTAATATTGAAATGAAAATGCGTCAACAGAACAAAACACGTTTACAAAGAGATAAAAGGCTGGATGAGACGATTTGAAGTACTGAAAACTCAACTTCAAGACAAAGAAGAATTGTTTTCCAACATAAACAGTGCTGGGCCGAGTGCTGTGGTCACACAACTAAAAGAACAGAATGCGTAACCCGATGCTACTGTCCTCGAAAGAGGAGAACAAGCTGAAGCTTTGAAAGTACAGTCAGAAACACAGACATGACAAATGTTCAAATGCCTCTAAGCACTACGGGGCTTAACATCTGAGGCCATCAGTCCCCTAGACTAAACTAAGGACATCACATTCATCCATGCCCGAGGCAGGATTCGAACCTGCGACCGTAGCAGTCGCGTGGTTCCGGACTGAAGCACCTAGAACCGCTCGACCACAGCGGTCTGCGAGACAGAACAACTAGGTACTATTTGTGAGAAAGGTGACGAGCTCACTGCAAAAGTGACACCTTTATCGACCAAGACAGATAGAGATTCTGACGACACTTTACCAGCTCATTTTTCTGGAAACATAAGAATACCAATCTCTGAAACAACTGACAGATGTTCAACTGAAAATCAAGTAGTGGGGATAAATATGATTCGTGACCACCTGACACAAACTGAAACAGAACTTATTCGCGATGGTGATACTAGTGTTTATGCCCATTCTCATTAAGATAATTTAAATGAAAATTGAAACTCATGGTGTTTATTTGAACAGTCGAAGGAACAACAGACAAGATAACAGGCACCCAATGTGGTGCAGTATTGAACATTCGAGTTCATCGATTAGCGAAAATTTCGTTTACAAACGTTTCATGACATTTAGCATATCCAAATTTTGTCGAAGGACACATGTTCGTAACGGACCTTACGACATATGAAGAACAGTTCACAACTATGCTGTAGCAGCTGAAACTTTACATACACATAAGAGTAAAGAACTTCCTCATGCCACACATGTGAAGCGATTTAGTGAATAAAATGTAAAGTCTTGTAGCGTAGGATGCAAGGGAGAGGATGTTATTGTGTGTGGCCCGTATGTTCTTTCTACCACACAAATGCACGCGTGGATTAAGACGGTTCTTTATTTACATGAAGAGACAGCTGCTTCTTAACTTTGTTAGAGTCCATGTGTTATGATACAAGCTCATCCATAATAGTCCTCTTGCAGGCAGCACTGGTTATCTAGCTGTTATAAGCTTTAATCTGGCTGCTAGTCTCGATTTGGTCCTTATGCCCTGTCGCATCCTGAGTGAGTCAGTGAGGCCCTCCAGTCAGCTGACGCGGACTAAATACTTGAGATCGAGAGGGCATTGGGGGCGTGTTGCTCGTCGGTGTGTCTCTGGCCTCTCTCGTGATAGGCGCACCTGGTCCAGCGCCTACTATCGATCTTGGCGCTACATCTTTGCCGACCAGTGTGCTGGCAACAGCTCACACCAACACGTGAAACATAACATAATTTGCTGTGAATAGTTTTCGAACGTTTTCTGTTTTGGTACATACCTACATCCTTCCATACAATTGGCTATTGTTTAATTCTGGAACCGGCATTTCTGCATTTCTTACTCTTGTATTTTCAGTCACATGTGTTATATTGTAATGCAGAGAATATATGCTGTTTAATAGATAGTACTTTTCTATGTACTTAAATGTCTTTCTACATGTTTAAGGAATTCATGGCTACAGTGAAAGTTGATGGTTATTTTGAAGGGTGTTACAAAGAACGAATCAATCATTACTCAGCTCCCGTTAAAAGTGCAAATAACTCAGGAAATATGAGACATGCATGAGCGGTGAAGGTAAACTGAAACAATGTACAGAAAAATTTTACGTTTTGCCTTGTAATAAAAGCATTACCTTTTTGAATTAAAAAAATGGTTCAAATGGCTCTGAGCACTATGGGACTCAACTGCTGAGGTCATTAGTCCCCTAGAACTTAGAACTAGTTAAACCTAACTAACCTAAGGACATCACAAACATCCATGCCCGAAGCAGGATTCGAACCTGCGACCGTAGCGGTCTTGCGGTTCCAGACTGCAGCGCCTTTAACCGCACGGCCACTTCGGCCGGCCTTTAGAATTAAATTTATTTTTTCTGTCATAGAATTATAGTTTAATTTTTGATGTTACAAGGCGACCTTACATTAATGCATTTCCTTGTGATAATATTCTTTCCAGGTTATTTAATTTTTCCTTTTAGGAACTGATACAGTGCTTAATGAAAATGAAATTTAGGAACATAATGAATCTATGTTAGCAAGGTGATGCGAAAAAATGGAGCTCCAAATCTAGGGTGAGGTTAGATAAAATGAAATTGACTATCATTCTGCTTAGTGTGCTTTAAGATATTAATTTCTTTGATGCCATGGTATAACTTGTATTTAGATTTTCTGGCGGTGTTTTCTTAGTTGTTTGCAAAAGTAAGATGAAGTATACAGAGGTTAATGAGTGATGTGTGGTGTTATGTGATGGTGACAGAGTTGTAGTTTCTGTACACCTCTACACAGATGATTGTGGTAGCAGTGGTGTATGCAGTATAATAAATATAAAGCTGGTTTAAAACATAAAACGTACTGTGATAACGATAAATTCATATTGGGGAGAAATGTGCTAATGGAGTAGATAATATATGAAGCAGTGGTCATAAATGTAACATGATAACGTTCGAATTATATTGAGGAGATATGTAGAGTTTCTTGAGGATGGAAATGACATTTAATAGAGAAGAAAAAATGCATTAAGATCATTGGAATGGGAAGAAATGTTGGTTATTTCACTCCTTTCTGTTCTTTACTGCCAGCTTCAGGAAGTAATGTTTCGTTTATTTTCTTTGGTTCCATTCAAACAAAAATTCTGTAGGGGCAGCAACAAACCAAGATGCTTACAGCATCGTTTAATCGGTTAGTTAAGTTTACTTTAAAGTACCATTTAAATATCTGAGTCTGGTCTATTTCCTTTGTTAATATAAAATGATATTTCAAGATTCCATCTTGTGACAGACTGGTAATTAATAACTTTCTAATAGGATTTTTCTAGTAACTCTTATTTTCTGAATTCATTTAATAATCATTTTCGTAGTTAGCCCTACTATGGTTGTTCCCTATCCTCACATGTGTTTGTAGTTGATTACCAGTGGTTTGGGTTCTGTGTGTAGTTGGGTAAATAGTGGAAAATCTTTAATCTGCACGCACAAACAATATTTCTTAATGTACCATATTCTGATACTTATTGTTATGCATACTTCCTTTTGTTACTTGTTTTGTAGCATTTGAAATATGTATAGGTGCAGCAGGCAGTTACGAACTTCTCACACAGCAGGACACAGTATCTTACCAAACTGGTATCTTCAGGATGATGCATCGGTGGGTGACTGCCTCAATGCTCACGGTGATCATGCCTGATTGGTATATCGATTATGGACTGTACGGCTTTGGAAAGGAAACATTTTAGTCGACCTTTTAATATTATTAGCGTACCGCTTTGTAATAGTTCCTATTAAAGAAAAAATCGATTGTTAAGTGTACTGGTAACATTAAATCCCAAATTACATGTTCAGTGTATCATTGTGGTGTAACTGATCCTGAAACTCATTCAGCTTTGGTTTGATTTTTCCTGTAACGGATGTATCTATCTTACAGTCGACACAGTAATGTTACTACTGGTTTTGAGACCCTCTACAACATTATTCATAGTGTCTTTTCTCTCTTACAGTTGAAGAACAAATTTCATACTGACTTGTGAGTACACTCTAATCAGAGAGTTTACGGGGTAAATGTTTACAAAACCAAACGTAAACAAAGTACAAGACAGATATGCTCAATATTTTTATTTATCAAAGCACAAAGTCAGTAATTCCACATTAATTAAAAGCTTCGCTAAATGACGCCTGGCAGCTAATTTTTTCTTCACGTACAACTCATCATTGCAGCAAAATTTGCTTATGATTTCCGTTCACATCCCGGACAAACCTGAAACAAAAAAACGAAAAACCAACATTTTAGTTACAGCAGGTATTTCATTTACATCTATATCTCCGTACATACACAACAACCTACTGTCTTGCGCGTAGCGTAGGGTACCCTGTACCACAATTAGTTAATTCTTTGGCTGTTCCACCCGCAAACAGAGCGAGAAAAAATCGACTGTATATATGTGTTCGTATACTCTCTAATTTTTGAATCTTATCTTCGTGGTCCTGACGAGAAATGTACGTTGGTGGCAGTAAAATCATTCTGCAGTCAGCTTCATACGACGGTTCTCTAAAGTTCCTCAAAAACGTCGCCTTCTCTCCAGGGATTCCTACTTGAGTTCCCGAAGCATCTATGTAACACTTCCTTATTGTTATAACCTACCAGTAACAAATCTAGCAGCACGCCAATCAACTGCTTCGATGTCTCCCTTTAATCCGACATGGTACGGACCCCAAGAACTAGAGCACCGCTCAAGAATAAGTCATACTATTGTCCTACATGTAAGTTCCTTTATAGATGAACCACACTCTCCCAAAATTATCCCAACCATTCGCCTTCCCTGCCACAATCCTGACATTTCATATCGCTTTGCAGCGATAAGCCCAGAGATTTAAACGAAGTGATTGCTCCAAGTAGGACACTAGTAATGTTGTGCCTGAACATTAAGGGTTTGTTCCTCCTACTCATCAGCACTAACTTAAATTTTTCTACATTTAGAGATAACTGCCATTTATCACACCAACAAGAAATTTTTCTAAGTCATCTTGTATCTTCCTACAATCGCTCAGCTTAATGCGGATGTGTATGAAAATCAAACCCGTAATGTTCGGATATGGCATTAGTCATGTACTGCTTGACACAGTTACGACCCTTAAATATCTGGGCGTAATGTTGTAGAGCGATATGAAATGAAATGAGGATGTGCGACTTTGGTGGGGTAGGCGAATTTTAAACTTCGGTTTATTGGGAGAATTTTAGAAAAGTTTGGTTCAACTGTAAAGGGGACAGCTTATAGGACACTGGTGCGACCTATTCTTGAGTACTGCTCGATTATGGAAACTAGATATGATTGTCTTATTGGGATTGCCACGATCGTTATTTAAATAAAAATATGAAATTTCAGTCTTTGATCGCTATTTTTTATTTTCATTTACCGGTTTCGGTCTAGCTGCCCATCTTCAGATCTGTTAGATAATGTTAAAAATACAATTAACAAGAAAGATATAGTTACTGATTCAACTATCTTAGGTCACAAAAAGAAATTTTGGATTGTATTAAATGGCAACATACCATATATTGCAGTTACAAAGTAACCTGTCAGTACAGAACTATTGGTTCGCTGTCATAACTATAGTAAGAGTAGAGTTGCATGAGATCACTGAGCCACACTAAATTTTTATTACTAGTACATTGCTTCATGCAGACCATCAGACGCCAAACACACGTAGCGTCTTCCGGAACAGAGAATGAAGATGAGATAGAGGAATGGTTCCATCTGTGGATATCTCAGGTTGTTAACGCAACCTCGTGGCTGGGACCACCGGTATTTCAAGTCAGCAGAACTCGACACGGCACTCTAGTCATACGTTACATTATTATTCTCATGGCATAACAAGTTTGTTTGGGTCTTAGCCTGGTCAACAATTTTTCCCTCAGTCTGTTCTCTCAAGTGAAGTTCTTCTCCATCCTCTAAGAATTTTTATATCGTCTTACATATCGTCAATGCGTTACTTTCGTGGTTGTCCCGTGTTTCTTCCAGTTGGTCTCCATTCAAATACAGTCGGCTCTTCACATTCGACGCTCAAGAAACCTCATAGAAGTTCGGAGAATTCTGAGTTCGAGATAACAGAAGTGACTGATAGAGGTGAAATCAAGAAAAGGGCATCGACTACAAAAATAAAAATAAAAAACAGTGCTGTATTTTCAAAAGCATTTGTACTTCCTTACGAAGGGAAGCGCAAAGTGAGAAGCATAACTCAGATTAAAGGGAAATTAGTATTTTGACTAATTTCATTATTCAACTTTTCAAAAACGTCACAAAAAACGCACATAGAAATTTCCGGAAATGGTAAAGAAAATTTTAATTTTATTTTGCGAAAGAGTCAGTGATGTCTGTCTACTTCAGCGACCTCCAGCTGATGTGGTGAAGCGTGTTTTCATTATTATCAAAACTGAAAAAACATCTTCAACGATTTTCAAAACCGTCATCACAACTTACTTGCGGCGAAAAGTTTCAAATTTCAGAATCATTCTCTGGACAAGCAGTAGTAATTTGTAAATGATGTTGGTAGGAAAACCATAAAGTCTTACGTTATCTGGAGGAGTTGGGTTATTCTGAGCTGGACAACTGTTCAGAGGAAGCACAATTCTTCACCATGGTTTTTTTCATATCTTTGTCTAGGCTCAACACCCACCCACTGACCAACTGCTCCAGTCATCCAAGCCTTTTTCTGGAGCGATAGGACACGGGAAATGCTCTAGGGTTGCCAGCTTCCGTTAGCAAAGGAGGTGTTAGTTTCTGAGAGCCGCCTGTGGGGGGATGGGAGAGAGGGAAAAACTGCTAACGCGACGTATTTAGGTGGGGGCACAGTCGCACTTCATACGACTTAGTTTCATATTTCTCATTTCTCAACAACACAGATCAAAAACGAAACAGATTTGCAACATTACTGAATTAGCTTGGGAGCCCTGCAGACATAGTATAGTTTTTATCTAATAGAAACTGTCAGTATATGGACAGGCGCCGAAAATTTTACAGATTTTCGCAATCAGGTTGCTACGTAATCATGACTTATTTAGTTTCATAATCTAAGACGATCTTTCACCACACTTATATTAATCATGTTGTAGCACTATTGGAACCGCATTGTGGAGACATAGAAACTATACCTTTGAAAAACTATGTAGACCTCATGGACAGTTTTAACGTAAAGAAGTTTGTTATTAAAATGGGGAATTTCGTTATAGACCAATCAATTACAATTACACAAGACCAGGAGCGCTTTGAAAACGGCCTTGTCCTCAAAGCATTTACAAAACTGTCTTTATAATTCTTCCTGGGCCGTAACGAATTCTTCAAACCTCGTGTTCTCTCTAACGCCAGTGAGCTTAGAGAACTGGACAGTCATTGTTAGAATTTGTCCCTCCTACAAAGAGAGTTTCTTTTGAAATGCACCCTCATTAAATCAGAAATACGAGAAATGCGTTTCATAACACGTGAATTTAATGGTTTATTTATCAATCGGTCTAAGTCCCAGATCATGTTTACCGTAGTCGAATACGTAGTTATAAAAGCAGTATTACATATCACACTTTTTTCGAAATCCAGTATATGTCATTCAAATCAAGCAGAACAACAGTTCTGAATACAATAATTGTGTGAAATGCAGGCGTTATTCACTGCAAATGACGACATCATACCGGCTCAGTATAGTCTACTGCATGGACTATGAGACCGTTTAATGTCTGGAATTTCATAGTTATTGTGTTCAAAATTCTTCTGCTTGATTGAAATTACATGCCTTGGATTTCGAAAACTGGGTGATGTATAATGTTAGTCTCATAACTACATGTTTACCGCGCGGGGTAGCCGAGCCATGGTTCGTCGGAAAACAACGTACACTAAGTTAGCATTTGTACGGTATTGCAGTACCTGTTTTATTAAGAAGAAAGTTGCAATGCAGCTCCGGACATGCCTGCACAACCGAAGGAACAGTGCGTCGTTCATCTACAACTACTCGGAAAATCTGACGTAAGTGCCTGGCAGATGGTCGTCGAACCACCTTCACAGTAATTCTCTGTTATTCCACTCTTTATTTTATTACGATGAACGTTTCTCTCTATAGACGTCGGGGTTAAAAAAATATTTTCGCATTCTGAGGAGAAAGTTGATAATCGAAATTTCGCGAGAAGATACCGCCGCAACGAAAAACGCCTTTGTTTTAATGGTGTCCATCCCAATTCTTGTATCATGTCCGTGACACATTCTCCCCTATTTCTGGATAATACAAAACGCGTTTCCCATCTTTGAACTTTCTCGATGTACTCCAGACAGGGCAACAGTACTCCAAAGAAGGACGGACGAGTGTAGTGTAGGCAGTCTCTTTCATAGATCTATTGCATCTTCAAATTGTTCAGCCAGCGAAACGAAATCTTTGGTTAGCCTTCCCCACAATATTTTCTATGTTTTCTCTCCAAATTAAGTTGTTCGTAATTGTAATTCCTTGGTTCAAATTGCTCTGAGTACTATGGGACTTAACAGCTGAGGTCATCAGCCCCCTAGAACTCAGATCTAATTATACCTAACTAACCTAAGGACATCACACACATCCATGCCCGAGGCAGGATTCGAACCTGCGACCGTAGTGGTCGTGCGGTTCCAGACTGAAGCGCCTAGAACCGCTGGGCCACACCGGCTGGCAATTCCTATGTATTTAGTTGAATTTACGGCCTTTAGATTTGATTAACTTACAGTGTAACCGAAATTTAATGGATTCATTTTGGCACTCGTGTGGATGACCCCACGATTTTCATTATTTACAATACTGCCAATTTTCGCACCACGTAGACACTTTTCCTAAATTCTTTTCCTACCTGACATCAAAGGTAGTACAACATCGTATTTAACCGTCGATATGACGTAGCAACTTTCGTTTTAAATGTCCTCCTCTGTGCCATATGGAGTAGCCGCGCGGCCTAGGCTCGAGCGGGTCCCCCGTCGGAGGTTCGAGACCTCCCTCAGGCATGGAAGTGTCTGTTGTCCTTAGCGTAACTTCGTTTAAGTTAGATTAAGTAGTGTTTAAATGTAGGGACCGATGACCTCAACAGAAGCTTACTACAAATTTCCTTCCCTGTATTGGATTACATAATGTGAGTACGAGTAAAAGCTGCGAAGCAGGAACGACAACATAATTATGGAAATTATTGTAACACTGTAGAGGAATCGGAGTTCCAATATGGTCGTATTGTTTGACTTGAAAAAATTCCCTGTCCAGAGGAAGTGAACTTTTTTCTTAGGAAAGGAGAGGATAGTTAAATATCAATGTGAGCTGGAGAGAGGGCGGTTGGCATTCTGGTGCAGATTCTGATTATCGTCAGAATTCTGAGTCTGACTCGCAGTTTTCTGGGTCGAAGATGCAAATGCGAGCTTTCGGGTTCCTACCTTCGGTGATAAGTCTTGCGAACTTCGATTTTCATCCCATCCACAATACCTGACGTGCTTGCTGCATTCGCTAGGTGCATTTAACTTCTGACTTCAGGAAAGGAAACAAGGGCTTAATTCAGTATTTACTGGCTTTCGCTCAGGTATACGTTTCCTTCCGACATCAGTGCATCAGTGCAACAATATATCTTGCAGCACCCATCTGGCTTATTAAGAGATCGCAGTTTCACTGTGCTCGATATTTTCCATGTTGGGGCACCAGTCTAAAACCCCATCTCAACACTACAGATGTTTTATTTGTTTTGTCTTGTTGTTGCTGGCATAATTTTGTGTTCCTTCTATGTATGGCGTATAGTCTCCGAGAGAGCAGGGCGGAAATTAACCTGTGTATTTATCTGATAAAATTTTCTCGAGGTTGTCAAGTGGTTTAAAGTCCACGAGATTTTGGCCGTGTACTCCTCAGCTATTGTCAGGTGGTGACTATCTTTTAGTTGCAGCTACCGCCCTCATACAGCCGCACTGTCTCCTGTGATGCCATGGCGGCGCGGCTGTATAAAAACAGCAGCAGCAACTAAAAGCCAGTCGCCGCTTGACAATGTTTGAGGAGTACCTGGCCGAAAGCTCGTGAATTTTAAGCCACTTGATGTGGCTGGAAGCCCGAGAGAATTTTACCCGTACGCATCGCTGTGAAACCATGCATTCGCATGTTATTTGTTATCTGTCTTCTGATAGTAATTGTGATTCGCAACACCACCTTTAGTTTAATATTAGTTAAAAGATTCTAGTTCACTTTTATTTGATAATAATATGCGTCAGAGCACACGACGACTTATTTGTCAGCGTCAACAAATAAATTAGTTCAATTTCCATTGCACACAGTTGTTAGAATCAGTGGGAGAGGAAATAATTCAAACTGATATCCGTTTCTGCATACTCAACAACCAGGGCCGCATTTCATCTAAGACCCCCTTCCATAGATGGTCTGTCATAAAATTTAAGTCCCCTTGCACGCACTACAGTGAAAGCCATAAACGGTGATTTGGTAATGGCCTCTGAACAGCCAGTCAAAAAAGATTAACTGTGCCACCTCGCAGATCACCTTGGCAAAGGTCCCGAGTTCGAGTCTCGGTCCGGCATACAGTTTTAATCTGCCAGGAAGTTTCAAAATCAGCGCACACTCCGCTGAAGAGTGAAAATTTCACTCTGGAAACATCCCCCAGGCTGTGGCTAAGCCATGTCTCCGCACTATCCTTTCTTCCAGTGGTCCTAGTCCTGCAAGTTTCGCAGGAGAACTTCTGTGAAGTTTGGAAGGTAGGAGACCAGGTACTGGCGGAAGTAAAATTGTGAGGACGGGTCGTGAGTCGTGCTTGGGTAGCTCAGTTGGTAGAGCACTTGCCCGCGAAAGATAAAGATCCCGAGTTCGAGTCTCGGTCCGGCACACAGTTTTAATCTGCCAGGAAGTTTCAAAATCAGCGAACATTCCGCTGCGGAGTGAAAATTTCATTCAGATCACCTTGTGTTGCCCAGTTGCTAATATTTTCCTCACCCCTACTTCTACGCCCACGCTGCCAGTTGGGTTTAAATTTCGTCGGGACTGTCACCAATCCACCAACGACCCAGAAGGTCTTCATGCTCAATCATTCCCGATTATTTTTTGTGTCACTACCTTCTACTTCCACTCTCATGCTTAGATATGTTCGTAAGTCTTACTCCCAGTAGCCGGCCGCAGTGGTCGTGCGGTTCTGGCGCTGCAGTCCGGAACCGCGGGACTGCTACGGTCGCAGGTTCGAATCCTGCCTCGGGCATGGATGTGTGTGATGTCGTTAGGTTAGTTAAGTTTAAGTAGTTCTAAGTTCTAGGGGACTTATGACCTACGATGTTGAGTCCCATAGTGCTCAGAGCCATTTGAACCATTTTTTTTTATTTTTACTCCCAGTATTTTTTCCAGACATAAGTAATACGTGCGAAGAGCGACAATAAAGTTATGTGACCAATTTATCTTTCTTTGCAGTGTATGGCTTTGGTCTTTCCCCATCACATTTACGAGTAGCGTGCTCCTCCAGTGCTTCAATCAGGAGTAGCAACTTGAATAGAGAAGTCCTGTATTTGCTCCGCGTCACAGGAATGGAATCTCGAAAGTCGAAGATGAACACGCAGTTGGCGACCATCAACAGCATGAACAGTTGACATCACAGCCGGAGGGAGTAAACTTGTGCAAGTAGACCGAAGATTAACGGTCAAAATGATTGAAAATGAACTGAACGTTAATGGGGAAACTGTTCGCCTGATACGAACTGGAAAGCCGGGGAGGAGAAAACTTTTTTCAAAATAGTTACCAAAAAAATTGTACAGCAACGAAAACATCATTAGAGTTCTGTGGCTGCTGACGTAATGGAACAAGAGGGATTGAACCCAATATTTCTGAACCGACTCTCTACTGGTGATGGAAGTTGGATTTTCCAGGATGCTCGAAGGAACTGCCATAACCAAAGAGAACGCACTTATTGAAGTGAAATGTGAGACGCATGCTTGTGTGTTTCTTGCCTCCACGGGTAGTGCGCATTAATGATACCTACAGGCCAGACAGGAAAACCAATACTATTACCAAGGAATTCTCAAAATATGGGTCCGTCGTGTTTGTACGTATAATGGTGACAACCGAATCTCCCATCACTATAACGCATTGTCTGTTATGCAGTTTTCGACATCAGAGTCCACTGCAGTGCTACCACAATCTCCTTATTTACCTGACTTGGCCCCAAGTAATTTACTGTAATTCAAAAAAGTGAAATTAATCGTTAAGGAGAGCGTTTTCCAACAGTACAGGATATCCAAACAGCTGTAAGAAGGACTTTTGCTGCTATACCAGAAGATGAGTTCAAGAGGAATGGAGTAAGTGAATGCAGGCAAAAGATTGTTACTTTGGAAGTGATACCAGTGTGATTGATTAAAATGTAAGCGAAGGTGGTTTTTGTAAACAGTGTCATTACTTTATTGTCGCACCTTGCATATCAATTTCTGCTGAAGCTGGTCCACACTTTCGATGCTCATGCCTGAACTGTCCACCCCTTCCTTCTCCGACCCTCGCCCTCCATCCCCCCCCCCCTAATAAATCAGTTGTCATCAGGACTGATACCATTCGCCCTAGCAGCACCAGTATTCGCCATTTTCGATTATTTTCGTTCCCCTCAACCTCCACCCGCCCCCAGCCTTCACACCGCTATCCCTACCGAACCCCAATGGGTGAAATGTCATCGGAACTGCCACCAGTCAGCTTATCAACCTCAAAAGCTCTATGTTGGAGACTAATATCGACCGTTTTCGATTTCTTTTACATGTCTTCTCCTTCCCCAGTCCCACTGTGACTAACAGTGTTACGGGTGCTTTACACACGCCACCCCTCCTTATACTTTATCCACTTAGTAAATAATTTTAGTTGTTAGTCACGTTAAAATTGCTCCTAGTGTCCAAGAGCAATGCTAACTCGTAACCACTTTCCAACTCTAACAAGAAATAATGTTAGAAGCTTCTTAACGTCTCCGTGGTACTAAATCTTATGAGAACAAAGTTTGATTGAAATTTCTGAATAATTTCAAGAGATACAGAAGAATACACACACACACACACACACACACACACACACACACACACACACACACACAAAGACGCACGCACACACACCAACGTATATGTTTGACTTCATGGGTAAGTAGTATGTTTCTCACCTCTCCAGGACGGTGTACCGAGCAGTCGTGCATGGTGCATTTAGCAGTCATACTATCGGGGTTGGGGTTGCAGGAACACGTGGTGCAGCCATCAGAGAGCATCGTGCCCGGATCGCCGGGTTCCGCTGAATTAGAAACAAAAAAAGAAGACATAAAAAATACAGTATCTAGAACAGCACCTGCCAACTATTCTCAGACTTTTATCCCTGCATAAAATTAGACATTAGACAAAACCATAAAAAAACTGAAGTGAGTTTGAACTGAACAACATGTAACATCTGTATTTTAAAAATAAAGACGGTTAAATAATATTTAGTAATATTAAAACAAAAATCTCACTCCTTTTACGTATTTTACTAGACCAAGAAATAATGGACATTTTGCTACAGTTTTGTATTTTAATCTTTCCGAAAATTACATTTGATATCTGGTATGTTATTCAAGGATTTCTACTAAACCTTGTCTTTTTGCCTGTTTTATCCTCTGCTGTCTCCATTACTTCAGCTCTCAAAGCTACCTATTCGCCTTTTAGTCTATCCTTTCCCCGTTTTCTTCAACCATTGTATAATCCTAGTTTGAAACTCTCAACTATCTGTCGGTCTTTCAATTTGTCGAGACTTTTAGCAATGTTTTGAGTATTTAGTTGCAGCTCGTCATCACTAAATTTTGGTTGTACTCCTTACGTGTTGCAGGAAAGATTTTTCATATTAAAATCTGGTTTGGAAGTATCTTTCTTCACATTATGTAATGTGCCTAACTTGGCCAATGTCTTCAGGTCTGTTCTACGTTCATAACATTCCTTCATACACGGAATATAAACGACAACTGTTTGTAACGTACCACAGTGCTGTAGATGAAGTCCAGACGTAGAAAGTTGTGTAGGACACCCGTGATCTGTCAAGCCGATAAAGAAGTTCCAATTGCCATACGAACGTCACCTAATGTAGAGAGCATGTGCGCCGCGAGGGATTTTGGTTAAAACCGTTCTTGAGTATTAAAAACACCTTGTTCTTGCGCTTACAAAATGTAAAGTTGGAGTTCGTATGTATTTCACCTTAAAAATGTTGTGCATTTTAATAGCATAAAATTAACAGTTGAGTCGTTTGCTTTGTCTGGACTTCTTACTTTGAAACTGCAGTTCTTGTAAGAGCTACGTTTGGATCGAATTGAAACCTTAATTACTTTCTGCACAACCTTTACAGAAGTCTCTTTTCATCCATTAGGCACACGGGAAAGTTTAAATTACTAATGTTGACAGAATATCCGTTTAAGCCTGTATCGTGTGTGTGTGTGTGTGTGTGTGTGTGTGTGTAAGAGGGAGTGAAAGAGAAAGGTGGTGGTGGGGGGATATTGAAACCCTCACGCTACGCGCATCTGCTGGATCTTGGTCAGTTTGAGGCTGTTTTCCGGCTCCACAGACCGCAAGTTGTTTTCCTCGACTTCCACTGCACCACTGTGGTACGTTGTAAACAGTTATCGTACAAACCCAATGTTTGATAAAATTTGACGTCGTCACTGATAAAGCACGTCGGTGATACAGAAATTGTCGCAATTGTTCTTTATTCCAGTTCTTAAATTTAGATTGGCATAAACGATGACTAGTTTGAGTTTGTGGCGACCATATCAAGATGTCTTTACAGACTCCCGTGGCGAGATTCCTGACTACAGTTCTCTCGTTATTCAAACAGTTTCATTTTCAATAAAATACTCGAGTTTTCAACAGCTGTCTCGACCATCGTCTTCGGCAGTACATGAACCAACTGCCACGGTTGGCGCTGTGTTCCGTGCCTGTGCGTGTTTCACTGTAGCCTTCCACTGGAAGGTTGCAGAAACTAGCTGTCTCGCCTGTAACATAGTTAGGCGCCAAACTGTCTACAAGATGAAGACATATGTAATCTGTCTTTACCTGCACTAACAGAGATCAGGGGTTGAATTTTCTCGTTTTGAGAGTACTGAAGGGCGATCTGTTTTAACTGTAAAAAAACCATTCACCAGCCAAGATCGCATAAAATATTTCTTTTTTCATGACAACCGGTTTCAACAGACTTTGCTGTCATCTTCAGGTAATCCGGGGCTCGTGAAATGAAAACCCAACACAATTCCGCAACTTCACTAATCGCTGAAACCGAATCATTAATTTTCCTTCTTTACATAGACATATTCTCTCAGAACCTACGCCGAAAAAAAACTGAAGAATCACGACCACGTTCCTCGTCGTCGAACTGATGCGAATAATTATAGTCATATATCGGTGAAGTCCGTCTCCTTAGGCTGGTCTGTAAGCGGAGAACGGAGGCTTCCCCTCCCCCCTTTGAAATAAAGAAATAAATAAAAATCTTAGCTGAGTCGTCAGCGCGTGACTGCCATGTAGCGGTCTATTACCGGCCGGGTCGGGAATTTTCTCCGCTTAGATGTTGTGTCTTCCTCATCATCGTTTTATCGTCATCGACACGCAGATCGCCCAGTGTGACGTCAGCTGAAAACATCTGCAGCTCTGCAGAATTTCACCAAGTGGGGATTCCCCGCCATCAATGCCACACAATGATTTCATTTCATTTCATCGCCGACGTTAATCTGCTGTATGGTTGTGGTACATGTTTTTGAGGAGCTAAAATTTCCTCTATAAAAGAAGACGTTAATTCCATAAACACAGATCTTTCGAATGACAGCTCTCTTTGGTGGTCCACGAAATCCAGACAGCAGTAGGCAAAGGCATCGAGATTTATACCACGTTCCTTATCATCTGGAAGAAACGGATGTTCCTTGACTTCCGGGAGGAATTCAATGCAGTCTCTCACTTCCGTTTATTGAGCAAAATACAAGCTTACCGAATATTGGGCCAGATTTGTGGATGAACTGAGGAGTTTCTAAGAGGCAGAACTCGGTGTGTTATTCTTAACGAGATGAAATTAACAAGATGTAACGGAACTTTCTAAAGTGTGCCATGAGAGTCTTGTAGGACTATTGTTGTTTACAATACACGTAAATGATACGTAGGTTAACGTTGGAAGCTCTATGAGGATTTTTGCACACGATGGTGTTGTGTATAGGAAGGTTGTAAGGCTTGAAGACTGTAGCGAGTTGCAGGTAGACATGCAGAGGAGCAGTGAGAGGTGCGGGGAATGGCAGTTGATCCTGGATATTGGTGGAAATGGACGAAGAGTTTCATGATTGTACAGTTAAGTTATAGGTGATTTTTAATTGGAAACAGCAACAGCCGTAAAACAGATAGAAGTAACGGATCAGAGCGAGCTGCAGTCGATTGACTACATAAAACAAATTGTAGGAAAAGCATCTCACAGGCCGAGATTCATAGGAAGAAACTTTAGGAAATTTGTGAAATACGTGGCTTAGAGAAAACTTGTTCGACCGTTTTTTGAGCATGGTTCTTCAGCATCGGAGCCCTAACAAGTAGGGTAAATAGAGAAAGTAAAGAAGATGCAATGAAGACTGGCACGTTTCATCAAGGGATCGTTTAGAGCTTGAGAACGTTCAACTAACGCCAGTGGCATACGTTTAAAGAGAGGCATTGTACATTACGGACAAGGTTACTATTGAAAGTCAAAGACTGTACGTTTGAAGAAGACCTGGACAAATTATTGCTTCCTCCCATACATACTCGCGAAATCATCACGACGAAAATAAAAAGATCAGAAAAATTACAGCTCATATGGAAGTTATCGACCGTCCTCAAACAGCATTCACCAACGGTACCCGGACGGGAGGGTAGTATGACAGTGATACCAGAATTACACACCGGCACACAGCGTTAGGAGACCTGTGGAGCGCAAACGTAGATGTAAACGATGTTATTATTTTATAGATAAAGATATTGGTTAACTTGTCAGCAACAACATCATGAAATAATATAATTACAAATTCATAAAGTTATTCGTTTAGTCGCCAACCAAAATCATAGTAACATCATTTCACTGTAGATGACAAGCTATATATTAATAATAAATAAGGGTCTACGATAACCTAATATTCTAGAAAATAAAGTGGTGACCACAGTACACGCAAAAGGTTTTTTGTTCCAAATATTACTATTTACAAATACGTTTGCGTTTTCTACACTTGATTAAAAACATCCACTTACCAAGTGTACTGGTATGAAATGAGCGTTAAAATACAAATGTGTCGATAGGGAACATTTGTTGTGAACGAGCCTTAATTTTTTTTTGTTTGGTTGGTATGACATCTGTAAAAGATATTTAGTATACATTAAGTTATGGAACAAACAACATCATATGTTTTCATCGTGTTAACAATGTCGAATTTCGTACCAGAAAGTAATGATTTGCGGAAAGCATTAATTTTTTGTTTTTATTAGAAAAAAAGTGCTGCATAGTCGCATCCAATGCTTGTCGAGGCATATGGTGATCATGCTCTATCAAAGCCAACATGAAAAAGATGGTCTCAACGGTTCAGAAATAGTGATTTTTTTATGTAAGAAATGAAGAGCGTGGAAGACCACCAAAAAAGTTCTAAAACGCCGAATTGCAAGCAATATTGGATGAAGATGATACTTTGAGTCGGAAGCAAATTGCAGCAATGCTAAATGTTCCACAACAAACAATTTCTGACCGTTTGAAAGCTATGGGAAAGATCCAAAAGTATGGAAAATGGGTGCCACATGAATTGAATGAAAGATGGAAAACCGAAGAGCCATTTGTCAAATTTTGCTTCAAATACATGAAAGAAAATCTATTTTGCATCGAATTGTTACTGGCGATGAAAAATGGATTTATTTTAAGAATCCTAAACCGGAAAAATCATGGGTTAATCCAGGACAACCATCAACATCGACTGCAAAACCAGATCGTTGCGGTAAGAAGACAATGCTCTGTGTTTGGTGGGATCAGAAAGGTGTGGTGTGTCATGAGCTTCTAAAACCTGGTGAAACTGTGAATACTAATCGGCACAGACAACAAATGATCAATTTGAACAATGCATTGATCTAAAAAAGACCAGAATGGGCCAGAGGACATGGCAAAGTAATTTTTTTACACGACAATGCACCTGCACACAAACCAAACTGGTTTAGGATACAATCAAAACACTTGGCTGGGAGCTGCTACCCCACCCGCCGTATTCACCAGTCTTGGCCCCATCCGACTACCATTTGTTTTCATTAATGGGACACGCACTGGCTGAGGAACACTTGGATTCCTACGAAGAAGTCTAAAACTGGGTTTCCGATTGGTTTGCTTCAAAAGACGAACATTTCTATTGGCGTGGTGTCCACAAATTGCCAGAAAGGTGGCCAATATTTATAGAAAGCAATGGACAGTACTTTGAATAAAAGTTTTTACTTTTCAATTTAAAATTAGTATTTCATTTTGACAATAAAACGCTCATTTCATACCGGTACACCTGGTACGATGCAGTGGAGGTGCCGAAAGTAGTCTGGACACTAAAAAGGATACTTGTTTGCATAACAGGCGCAGCTAAATTTCCGTAACAGTCAGAAATTATTTGACGCGAGAAAGTGTAGGGACCTCATCCGTAATAAGCAGATCACAGTGCCGACACCGGCATTCAGTATTTTTTCTCGTGATGGCAATGGTGGAGATAGCTGCCGAGAGTTTGAGAATTTTATTAGAATGTAACACACCTGAATACCGAGAAGATTTTCTCCAATCTTCAGAGATTAGGAAAATGGTCATTGCCGACTGACGCCGGTCACATGAAACTCACTGTACTCCGCCCCTACTCACCAGTCTGCGGCGAAGTTGCCAGCACGAGATGGGCCAGCAGGAGTCCGGCGACCAAGGCGAGGGTGTGCTTCATGGCTGGCGATGTCTTCTAGCGTCGACTGATGGCGAACAACTGGCCGCGGCGTCTCATATACCAGTAGCAGCAGCCATTGCCCCCCTCCCCTCCCCACAATCTCTCCACCACTCCAAGCGTTCGGCAATGCCAGACTACGCAATCAACTCTTAAATCAGCAGATATACTTCGGAGTACCACACCCGACGTTACTGCTCTTGCTCTGAATGTTTGCTCTCAGAAAGAAATCTCGTATTTCTCATTCTTATTTCCGTGTTATCGTTGCTTGGGTTGGCGCAAATGAAAACGTTTCCTGCGGTAGACAATAGGTAAACGACACCGCTCTCCATTACAGTTGCAACGCCATTCATGATAGCGGTCGAGGAGATTTTGTTTATTGTGCATACACAGTACAGAAGGAATAATACACGAATTGATTTTGCAGCTAATTTGGGGCACAAAGTAAGTGAGATTAAGTACACATAGCAACCACCTCTGACATCAGCTTTGCTACTAAAACGCTCTGTCAGCATCGATACATCAAGCTGCGGGCCTATGGGGTATCGTCTCAGTTGTGCGACTGGATTCGTGATTTCCTGTCAGGAAGGTCGCAGTTCGTAGTAATAGACGGAAAATCATCGAGTAAAACTGAAGTGATATCAGGTGTTCCCCAGGGAAGCGTCCTGGGACCTCTGCTGTTCCTGATCTATATTAATGACCTGGGTGAGAATCTGAGCAGTTCTCTTGGGTTGTTCGCAGATGATGCTGTAATTTACCGTCTAGTAAGGTCATCCGAAGACCAGTATCAGTTGCATAGCGATTTAGAAAAGATTGCTGTATGATGTGGCAGGTGGCAGTTGACGCTAAATAACGAAACGTGTGAGGTGATCCACATGAGTTCCAAAGGAAATCCGTTGGAATTCGATTACTCGATAAATAGTACAATTCTCAATGCTGTCAATTCAACTAAGTACCTGGGTGTTAAAATTACGAACAACTTCAGTTGGAAAGACCACATAGATAATAATGTGGGGAAGGCGAGCCAAGGGTTGCGTTTCATTGGCAGGACAGTTAGAAGATGCAACAAGTCCACTAAAGAGACAGCCTACACTACACTCGTTCGTCCTCTGTTAGAATATTGCTGCGCGGTGTGGGATCCTTACCAGGTGGGATTGACGGAGGACATCGAAAGAGTAAAAAAAAGGGCAACTCATTTTGTATTATCACGTAGTAGGGGAGAGAGTGTGGCAGATATGATACGCGAGTTGGGATGGAAGTCATTACAGCAAAGACATTTTTCGTCGCGGCGAGATCTATTTATGAAATTTCAGTGACCAACTTTCTCTTCCGAATGCGAAAATATTTTGTTGAGCCCAACCTACATAGGTAGGAATGATCATCAAAATAAAATAAGACAAATCAGAGCTGGAACAGAAAGGTTTAGGTGTTCGTTTTTCCCGCGCGCTGTTCGGGAGTGGAATGGTAGAGAGATAGTATGATTGTGGTTCGACGAACCCTCTGTCAAGCACTTAAATGTGAATTGCAGAGTAGTCATGTAGATGTAGATGTAGATGCACGCCCCCCCTGCGAACAAACCAGTTTCCTGAGTTTAGCTGCATGAAATGGTACTATACAGCACTTCTATGTGAACAGTACTTAATCTTGCGCTCTAGTCACGTGGCACTGTTGCGATCCCGCACGACGTTTAGTATGGCCCTCCTGAATCCTTCGATTCCGTATTCGCATAAGACCATAAGATCTCGACCGGCGTGAACGACGATATAGTGGGACAGTACATCTCAGTCTCCAACGCCCAGGATTCTAGCGATTTCGAATTCCGTTAACAGCGATATTGCTGGAATGGTACACCGCATTCTCCATAGTCCACTATCCTACAGATTTAGAATTCCGAGAACAGAGTTATCACGGAATGGTACACTGCAGCCTCCATAGCCCATGATCCTAACTATTTTGAAGTCCGACAAGTTGAAATGGTTCAAATGGCTCTGAGCACTATGGGACATAACTGCTGAGGTCATCAGTCCCCTAGAACTTAGAACTACTTAAACCTAACTAACCTAAGGACATCACACACATCCATGCCCGAGGCAGGATTCGAACCTGCGACCGTAGCGGTCGCGCGGTTCCAGACTGTAGCGCCTAGAACCGCTCGGCCACACCGGCCGGCTCCGACAAGTGGGCGAGGCACGTAACAATCTTCTCACAGGCAAGGAATATTCAAAAGTGAATCCTGATTGAGAACCTAGGTGTGTAATTTTTCTTTATATGCTACGTTTAGCCGATGACTTTACTACCACCTACTTCGTGCAGTTCATCTGAAGCGCTGATTAATTGCATGTCCAGTTAGATCTTTGTAGTTACAATGCCTTACAACATCTTATTATTGTCTGCATATGGATCCTGTTGCATAACACAACGGTTTTTAGTCGTTTTCCTAACTTCATTCTCTCTCCAAGATTTTCCTTTCTTCAGTCCCCTGAGATCATCGATTAAAGAAAAATCGAAGCACAACGAAGCAATCACCCGAATGGGGCACAAATAGGTAGATTTCATGTACATGAACAGACAAATAAATGATTAAAATTTCCGAATAAAATCATGTTTTGTTTATGAGAAAGAGGTTCACAATCTGAGCAAGGATGTGTCGGTCCACCTCTGGCCCAACGCAACCATTAGTCGGCTTGGCACTGATTGATAGAGTTGTTGGATGTCCTCCTAAGGGATATCGTCCCAGAGTTATCTAACTGGTGCGTTAGGTCATCAAAATCCCAACGTGCTTGAAGGGCCTTGTCCATAAAGCTTCAAACGATCTCAATTTAAGAGAGACATGACAGCACTGCTCGGCAAGGTAGTGTTTGGCAAGCAACAGGACAAGGGGTAGAAACTCCCACCGTGTGCGGGCGGGCATTATCTTGCTGAAATGTAAGCCCAGGATGGCTTGCCAAGAAGGGGAACTAAACGGGGCGTAGAACATCATCGACATGTCACTGTGCTCTAAGAGTGTCGTGGACGACACCGAAGGGATGTCGCTTCAAGAAGGAACGGAACCCCAGACCATCACTCCTGCTTGACAGGCAGTATGGTGGGCGATAGGTAAGTTGGTGTCCCATCTCTCTCCTTGGTCACTCGAGACACAATTTCGGCTTAGAATCTCATCGAAGGGAGTATAACTGTCACTGATGGGCCCGCTTCGAGCTGAGCCCCTATGTCCAGCGAAGAGGTTTCTGAAGACGCACCCAACAGCGGTGAATACCAACCTGACCGTCGTACGACATACAGCCCGGCAGCCGGGAGTGATGGTCTGGGTTGCTGTTTCTTTTCATAGCGGGACCACTCTGATTGTCATCCGCGGCACTGTTACAGCACAGAGGTACGCAGCCGATATTGTAGGCCCCATTTTGTTTCCCTTCATGGCAAGCAATCCTGAGCGTACATTTCAGCAAAATAATGCCCGCCCATACATTGCGAGAATTACTACTGCTTGTCTTCTACCTTTCCACACACTAACCTGGGTAACGAGGCCGCCGGATCTCTTCCCAAATGACGACATCTGGAGCATTATTGACATGGCCCTCGAAGGATTTTGGATGACATGATGGCATTTGTCATGTCATAACATGTAGACTGGCAATGGCAAGGAAAGCGTTTCTGAAGAAGAGAAATTTGTTAACATCGAGTATAGATTTAAGTGTCAGGAAGTCGTTTCTGAAAGTATCTGCATGGAGTGTAGCCATGTATGGAAGTGAAACATGGACAATAAATAGTTTGGATAAGAAGAAAATAGAAGCTTTCGAAATGTGGTGCTACAGAAGAACGTTGAAGATTAGGTGGGTAGATCACATAACTAATGAGGAGGTATTGAATAGAACTGGGGAGAAGAGGAGCTTGTAACACAACTTGACAAGAAGAAGGGACCGGTTGGTAGGGCATGTTCTGAGACATCAAGGGATCACAAATTTAGCATTGGAGGGCAGTGTGGAGGGTAAAAATCGTAGAGGGAGACCAAGAGGTGAATACACTAAACAGATTCAGAAGGATGTAGGTTGCAGTAAGTACTGGGAGATGAAGAAGCTTGCACAGGATAGATTAGCATGGAGAGCTGCATCAAACCAGTCTCAGAACTGAAGACCACAGCAGCAGCAACGGCATGACATCATGAATCATGTTAGTTTACTTGCCACGATGGATAATATTACGTGATACAGGTATTAGTACTAACAAGAGAAACAGCGCAAATATGTCAAGATGCTTTGCTTTAAATCTTTCATGTCGGACTCGAGTGGCAAACATAAGTACTGGGTGATCAAAAAGTCAGTATAAATTTGAAAACTGAATTAATCACGGAATAATGTAGATAGACAGGTACAAATTGATGCACATGTTTCGAATGACATGTGATTTTATTAGAATCAAAAAAATACAAAAGTTCAAAAAGTGTCCGACAGATGGCGCTTCATCTGATCAGAATAGCAATAGTTAGCATAACAAAGTAAGACAAAGCAAAGATGATGTTCTTTACAGGAAATGCTCAGTATGTCCACCATCATTCCTCAACAATAGCTGTAGTCGAGGAATAATGTTGTGAACAGCACTGTAAAGCGTGTCCGGAGTTATGGTGCGGAATTGGCGTCGGATGCTGCCTTTCAGCATCCCTAGAGATGTCGCTCGATCACGATACACTTGCGCCTTCAGGTAACCCCAAAGCCAATAATCGCACGGACTGAGGTCTGGGGACCTGGGAGGCCAAGCATCACGATTGTCATGCGCAGTCACTGACGTTTTGCTGTCCAGCGCCATCTGTCGGACATTTTGTGAACTTTGTTTTTTTTTCGGTTCTGATAAAACCCCATGTCATTCCAAGCATGTGTGTCAATTTTTACCTCTCTATCTACATTATTCCGTGGTTTATTGCGTTTTGAAATTTATACTTACTTTTTGATCATCCGGTAGGAATTGGTAGCAAGACGTGGCCGGGGTGCGACGCAAGATCTGATGGTCGAGAAAAGATTAGTCTCAAAGTAAGGCGCCAGCGATCAAGAAGATTACTTATGTTTATTCTCCACACTGAAGCAGGCACCGTCTATTGCTCTCATAGCAAGTAGCTATGTAATTAAGTTAACAATGCAATTCACAAATCCACAGTGCAATCCAAATCGTAACTAAGTCCTAAGCCCAAGGTTGTCATATAAGATCTATACAATAATACACTCCTGGAAATGGAAGAAAGAACACATTGACACCGGTGTGTCAGACCCACCATACTTGCTCCGGACACTGCGAGAGGGCTGTACAAGCAATGATCACACGCACGGCACAGCGGACACACCAGGAACCGCGGTGTTGGCAGTCGAATGGCGCTAGCTGCGCAGCATTTGTGCACCGTCGCCGTCAGTGTCAGCCAGTTTGCCGTGGCATACAGAGCTCCATCGCAGTCTTTAACACTGGTAGCATGCCGCGACAGCGTGGACGTGAACCGTATGTGCAGTTGACGGACTTTGAGCGAGGGCGTATAGTGGGCATGCGGGAGGCCGGGTGGACGTACCGCCGAATTGCTCAACACGTGGGGCGTGAGGTCTCCACAGTACATCGATGTTGTCGCCAGTGGTCGGCGGAAGGTGCACGTGCCCGTCGACCTGGGACCGGACCGCAGCGACGCACGGATGCACGCCAAGACCGTAGGATCCTACGCAGTGCCGTAGGGGACCGCACCGCCACTTCCCAGCAAATTAGGGACACTGTTGCTCCTGGGGTATCGGCGAGGACCATTCGCAACCGTCTCCATGAAGCTGGGCTACGGTCCCGCACACCGTTAGGCCGTCTTCCACTCACGCCCCAACATCGTGCAGCCCGCCTCCAGTGGTGTCGCGACAGGCGTGAATGGAGGGACGAATGGAGACGTGTCGTCTTCAGCGATGAGAGTCGCTTCTGCCTTGGTGCCAATGATGGTCGTATGCGTGTTTGGCGCCGTGCAGGTGAGCGCCACAATCAGGACTACATTCGACCGAGGCACACAGGGCCAACACCCGGCATCATGGTGTGGGGAGCGATCTCCTACACTGGCCGTACACCACTGGTGATCGTCGAGGGGACACTGAATAGTGCACGGTACATCCAAACCGTCATCGAACCCATCGTTCTACCATTCCTAGACCGGCAGGGGAACTTGCTGTTCCAACAGGACAATGCACGTCCGCATGTATCCCGTGCCACCCAACGTGCTCTAGAAGGTGTAAGTCAACTACCCTGGCCAGCAAGATCTCCGGATCTGTCCCCCATTGAGCATGTTTGGGACTGGATGAAGTGTCGTCTAACGCGGTCTGCACGTCAAGCACGAACGCTGGTCCAACTGAGGCGCCAGGTGGAAATGGCATGGCAAGCCGTTCCACAGGACTACATCCAGCATCTCTACGATCGTCTCCATGGGAGAATAGCAGCCTGCATTGCTGCGAAAGGTGGATATACACTGTACTAGTGCCGACATTGTGCATGCTCTGTTGCCTGTGTCTATGTGCCTGTGGTTCTGTCAGTGTGATCATGTGATGTATCTGACCCCAGGAATGTGTCAATAAAGTTTCCCCTTCCTGGGACAATGAATTCACGGTGTTCTTATTTCAATTTCCAGGAGTGTACTTCGATATTAACACAGCTAGCGAGCAAGAGCGAGTGGCAGTGGCGTCAGGTCTGTGCTCCCGTTATATCTTGCGGCCATGGGGGGAGCTACAGGCAAGAACTATTGAATGGCGCGACGCCTTCAGCCGGAGATAACGCCATGAACCGCCGACCACCACGCATTTGCGGCCGGGCTGAGCGACGGCAGGGCGCGCGTGATTCCGTTAGGTCCGCGGACATAGCTAACTGTCTTTGAAGTTGCCAGGTAAGTCGTAAAGCTAGTTCCCTTCTTCTCCATCCCTACCACTGTCCGGGACATATTTGCCTACTTTTGTGCTATGATAGGGGCGTTTTTCGCTCTGGTATTATTATTACTGTTATTTGCGTATGGACATCATTGGATAACACAGCGCATTTATATTCTTTTTCTAAACCTTCTTTACGGTTCTCATTCTTTCTTCATGGGCTGTTTTCCTGTCTTTAGTCCGCTTAGCTACTGTACCTTTTGTGGTGGGAGGGGGAGGAGGGGAACTATATTCTCTAAGTTAGTTTATCTTTTCATTGAACGATTTTTCTATCTGGGTTCTCTCGGGATCCTTTTAAAATTGTTGGATCCATAGTGTCTAATTTTTCTATATATGTCATAGTTTTGTGTAAGCCTCGTTGTTGGGAATCTTTGAACATGTCCATAAAATTTCAGTTTTAGATTCCTAAAATGTGCTGCCAGTTCTGATAATATCCCTGCTACTTCAGGGGATTTCAGTCCGCATCCATACTCTTCACAGAGGAAGACTGCACTGCAGTTCCTTCTCTCGACTGTCGCAAAGATGACAAAATGGTAGATATCGAAATAGATGACAGAGGGATAGAAAAATAATTAAAATTGCTCTAAAGAGGAAAGGCCGCTGGACATGATGTGATACCAGTT
Organism: Schistocerca americana; assembly: GCF_021461395.2. Taxonomy (NCBI): domain Eukaryota; kingdom Metazoa; phylum Arthropoda; class Insecta; order Orthoptera; family Acrididae; genus Schistocerca; species Schistocerca americana. Next base: position 438,490,939 of record NC_060126.1, on the reverse strand, counting down.
CGATTTTACACAGAGTACGCGAAGGAACTTGCCCCTCTTCTTGCAGCGGTGTACCGTAGGTCTTTAGAAGAGCATAGCGTTCCAAAGGATTGGAGAAGGGCACAGGTCATCTCCGTTTACAAAAATGGACGTCGAACAGATGTGTAGAACTATATCTATAACGTCGATCAGTTTTAGAATTTTCGAACACGTATTATGTTCGAGTATAACAACTTCTGTAGAGACTAGAAATCTACTCTTTGGCAATCAGCATGGGTTTTGAAAAAGACGATCGTGTGAAACCCATCTTGCGCTATGCGTCCACGAGACTCAGAGGGCCATACACACGGGTTTCTAGGTAGATGCCGTGTTTCTTGACTTCCGCAAGGCGTTTGATACAGTTCCCCACACTCGTTTAATGAACAAAGTAAGAGCATATGGAATTTTTTTTTTTTTTTTTTTTTTTTTTTTTTTTTTTTTTTTTTTTTTTTTTTGTCATCAGTCTACTGACTGGGTTGATGCGGCCCGCCACGAATTCCTTTCCTGTGCTAACCTCTTCATCTCAGAGTAGCACTTGCAACCTACGTCCTCAATTATTTCCTTGACGTATTCCAATCTCTGTCTTCCTCTACAGTTTTTGCCCTCTACAGCTCCCTCTAGTACCATGGAAGTCATTCCCTCGTGTCTTAGCAGATGTCATATCATCCTGTCCCTTCTCCTTATCAGTGTTTTCCACATATCCCTTTCCTCTCCGATTCTGCGTAGAACCTCCTCATTCCTTACCTTATCAGTCCACCTAATTTTCAACATTCGTCTATAGCACCATATCTCAAATGCTTCGATTCTCTTCTGTTTCGGTTTTCCCACAGTCCATGTCTCACTACCATACAATGCTGTACTCCAGACGTACATCCTCAGAAATTTCTTCCTCAAATGAAGGCCGGTATTTGATATTAGTAGACTTCTCTTGGCCAGAAATGCCTTTTTTGCCATAGCGAGTCTGTTTTTGATGTCCTCTTTGCTCCGTCCGTCATTGGTTATTTTACTGTCTAGGTAGCAGAATTCCTTAACTTCATTGACTTCGTGACCATCAATCCTGATGTTAAGTTTCTCGTTGTTCTCATTTCTACTACTTCTCATTACCTTCGTCTTTCTCCGATTTACTCTCAAACCATACTGTGTACTCATTAGACTGTTCATTCCGTTCAGCAGATCATTTAATTCTTCTTCACTTTCACTCAGGATAGCAATGTCATCAGCGAATCGTATCATTGATATCCTTTAACCTTGTATTTCAATTCCACTCCTGAACCTTTGTTTTATTTCCATCATTGCTTCCTCGATGTGCAGATTGAAGAGTAGGGGCGAAAGGCTACAGCCTTGTCTTACACCCTTCTTAATACGAGCACTTCGTTGTTGATCGTCCACTCTTATTATTCCCTCTTGGTTGTTGTACATACTGTATATGACCCGTCTCTCCCTATAGCTTACCCCTACTTTTTTCAGAACCTCGAACAGCTTGCACCATTTTATATTGTCGAAAGCTTTTTCCAGGTCGACAAATCCTATGAAAGTGTCTTGATTTCTCTTTAGCCTTGCTTCCATTATTAGCCGTAACGTCAGAATTGCCTCTCTCGTCCCTTTACTTTTCCTAAGGCCAAACTGATCGTCACCTAACGCATTCTCAAATTTCATTTCCATTCTTCTGTATATTATTCTTGTAAGCAGCTTCGACGCATGAGCTGTTAAGCTGATTGTGCGATAATTCTCACACTTGTCAGCTCTTGCCGTCTTCGGAATTGTGTGGATGATGCTTTTCCGAAAGTCAGATGGTATATCGTCAGACTCTTATATTCTACACACCAATGTGAATAGTCGTTTTGTTGCCACTTCCCCCAATGATTTTAGAAATTCTGATGGAATGTTATCTATCCCTTCTACCTTACTTGACCGTAAGTCCTCCAAAGCTCTTTTAAATTGCGATTCTAATACTGGATCCCCTATCTCTTCTAAATCGACTCCTGTTTCTTCTTCTATCACATTAGACAAATCGTCACCCTCATAGAGGCTTTCAATGTATTCTTTCTACCTATCTGCTCTCTCCTCTGCATTTAACAGTGGAATTCCCGTTGCACTCTTAATGTTACCACCGTTGCTTTTAATGTCACCAAAGGTTGTTTTGACTTTCCTGTATGCTGAGTCTGTCCTTCCGAGAATCATATCTTTTTCGATGTCTTCACATTTTTCCTGCAGCCATTTCGTCTTAGCTTCCCTGCACTTCCTATTTATTTCATTCCTCATCGAATTGTATTTCTGTATTCCTGATTTTCCCGGTACATATTTGTACTTCCTCCTTTCATCAATCAACTGGAGTATTTCTTCTGTTACCCATGGTTTCTTCGCAGCTACCTTCTTTGTACCTATGTTTTCCTTCCCAACTTCTGTGATGGCCCTTTTTAGAGATGTCCATTCCTCTTCAACTGTACTGCCTACTGCGCTATTCCTTATTGCTGTATCTATAGCGTTAGAGAACTTCAAACGTATCTCGTCATTCCTTAGTACTTCCGTATCCCACTTCTTTGCGTATTGATTCTTCCTGACTAACGCCTTGAACTTCAGCCTACTCTTCGTCACTACTATATTGTGATCTGACTCTATATCTGCTCCTGGGTACGCCTTACAATCCAGTATCTGATTTCGGAATCTCTGTCTGACCATGATGTAATCTAATTGAAATCTTCCTGTATCTCCCGACCTTTTCCAAGTATACCTCCTCCTCTTGTGATTCTTGAACAGGGTATTCGCTATTACTAGCTGAAACTTGTTACAGAACTCAATTAGTCTTTCTCCTCTTTCATTCACTGTCCCAAGCCCATATTCTCCTGTAACCTTTTCTTCTGCTCCTTCCCCTACAACTGCATTCCAGTCGCCCATGACTATAGGATTTTCGTCCCCCCTTTACATACTGTATTACCCTTTCAGTATCCTCATACACTTACTCTATCTGTTCATCTTCAGCTTGCGACGTCGGCATGTATACCTGAACTATCGTTGTCGGTGTTGGTCTGATGTCGATTCTGATTAGAACAACCCGGTCACTGAACTGTTTACAGTAACACACACTCTGCCCTACCTTCCTATTCATAACGAATCCTACAGCAGTTATAACGTTTTCTGCTGCTGTTGATATTACCCGATACTCATCTGACCAGAAATCCTTGTCTTCCTTCCACTTCACTTCACTGACCCCTACTATATCTAGATGGACTATCAGACCAATTGTATGATTGGACTGAAGAGTTCCTCGATAACAGAACGCAGCATGTCATTCTCAGTGGAGAGAAGACTTCCGAAGTAAGAGCGATTTCAGGTGTGCCGCAGGGGAGTGTCGTAGGACTGTTGCTATTCACAATATACATAAATGACCTTGTGGATGACATCGGAAGTTCACTGAGGCATTTTGCCGATGATGCTGTAGTATATCGAGAGGTTGTAACAATGAAAAATTGTACTGAAATGCAGGAGGATCTGCAGCGAATTGACGCATGGTGCAGGGAATGGCAATCTCAATGTAGACTAGTGTAATGTGCTGCGAATACATAGAAAGATATATCCCTTATCATTTAACTACAATATAGCAGGTCAGCAACTGGAAGCAGTTAATTCCACAAATTATCTGGGAGTAGGCATTAAGAGTGATTTAAAATGGAATGAACATATAAAATTAATCGTCGGTAAAGCAGACTGAGATTCATTGGAAGAATCCTAAGGAAATGCAATCCGAAAACAAAGGAAGTAGACTACACTACACTTGTTCACCCACTGCTTGAATACTACTCACCGGTGTGGGATCCGTACCAGACAGGATTGACAGAAGAGGTAGAGAAGATCCAACGAAGAGCAGCGCGCTTCGTTACAGGATCATTTAGTGATCGCGAAAGCGTTACAGAGATGATAGATAAACTCCAGTGGAAGACTCTGCAAGAGAGAGGCTCAATAGCTTGGAACGGGCTTTTGTTGAAGTTTTGAGAACATACCTTCACCGAGGAGTCAAGCAGTATATTGCTCCCCCCTACGCATATCTCGCGAAGAGACCATGAGGATAAAATCAGTGAGATTAGAGTCCACACACAAGCATACCGACAATCTTTCTTTCCACGAACAATACGAGACTGGATTAGAAGGGAGAACCGATATAGGTACTCAAAGTACCCTCTGCCACACACCGTCAGGTGGCTTGCGGAGTATGGATGTGGGTGTAGATGTTATTTCTGGGTCAAGAACTTTCCTCATAATTCTTCAGTCTGCTATCGGAATGTTTTCCAGATCGCCTTTCCTGTTGTGAACTACAGTTTCGCTTACGTTCAGAGCTTTAGGTCTGCTCATAGCGTTGCAGCAGATAACCTTTGCATGTGTGGGCGCGCGTTCCATGTTGTAGACGTGTTTTTTCCCGTACCCTCTCTCGAGCTTCTGTAATGAAATACGCTGTACTTCCTTTTCTAGCCCTGTTGGTTCTATGATCTCACTAGGATACTCTTGATTTGCCAGAACTTTGTGCTTCATTTCTGAAAATTTAATTACGTATTCTAGTTCTCACAAAAGAGATTTGTAGGCCAGCTTTTCCAGAGTATTCTTTGAGAACTTCTGTCTGCTGATAATGCTAAGCAAACACTCATCTTTATCTAAATTGAACAGGCTTCATTAGATTTCTGTTTATAATTTCTTTTCCCATTTCCTAATGACTGTATCTAGGAGTGGTGTCAGTCCACCAGCTGGATTTTATTGCAAAGCGATCTAATAGAAACCAGACTAAAGTAAAATTAAAACAATTTCTTAGGATTCGTCGATCTGGAAAAAGCGTTATACCATATCAGATGGCCCAAGATGTTCCAAATTCTGTAAAAGTAAGGCAATCTATAGGGAAGGGTGGGTAATACGCAAAATATATACACAATATGTACAACAGCCAAGAAGGAACATTAGATGTGCAAGACCAAGAAGGAAGTCGTCGGATTAAAAGGGGTGTGAGATAGGGATGTAGTCTTTCGCCCCTACTGTCGAAGAATCAATGACAGAGACAAAAGACAGGTTCAAGAATGGAAGTAAAATGCAAGATAAAGGGATATCAGTGGTATGATTCCCTGATGACATTGCTATCCTCAGTGAAACTGAAGAAGAATTACTCAATCTGCTGAATGGAATGAACAGCCTGAAGAGTATAAAATGTGGATTGAGAGTATATAAAAGAGAGACGGAAATAATAGAAGTAGCAGTAATGAGAACAGCGAGAAAGTTGTCAGAACTGGCGATCAGGAAGCAGATGAAGTTAAGGAATTCTGCTAGCTACGCAGTAAAACAACTCATGATGGACGGTGCAAGTAGGACATAAAAATCAGGCTAGCACAGACAAAAAGGGCATTCCTACTCAAGAGATTTCTGCTAATGTCAAACATCGGCCTTAATTTGAAGAAGAAATTTCTAAGAATGTATGTTTGTTTGAAGGACAGCATTATACGGTAGTGGGAAAACCATACAGAAGAGAAGAGAAGCATTTGAGGTGTGGTGCTGCAGAAGAATTTTGAAAATTAAGTGGACTGATGGGATATGCAGTGAGCAGATTCGCCGCAGGATTGGCGAGGAAAGGGACATAAGAAGGGACAGAATGGTAGGACATCTATTGAGGCGTCAGAGGATCTCTTCCACAGTACCAGAGGGAGCCGTAGAGGGTAAAAACTGTAGGGGAAGACAGAGATTGGAATGCAGCCAGCAAATAGTTGAGGACGTAATTTGCAAGTGCCACACTGACAAGGGAACCTCCCCATCGCACCCCCCTCAGATTTAGTTATAAGTTGGCACAGTGGATAGGCCTTGAAAAACTGAACACAGATCAATCGAGAAAACAGGAAGAAGTTGTGTGGAACTATGAAAAAAAATAAGCAAAATATACAAACTGAATAGTCCATGTGCAACATAGGCAACATCAAGGGGGGCGTGAGCTCAGGAGCGCCGTGGTCCCGTGGTTAGCTTGTGCAGCTGCGGGACAAGAGGTCCTTGGTTCCAGTTTTCCCTCGAGTGAAATGTTTAATTTTTTTTATTTTCAGACAATTATTATCTGTCCGTCCGTCCGATCTATACAGGGAGAGTCACCTAACATTACCGCTGGATATATTTCGTAAACCACATCAAATACTGACGAATCGATTCCACAGACCGAACATGAGGAGAGGGGCTAGTGTAACTGGTTAATACAAACCGTACAAAAATGCACGGAAGTATGTTTTTTTAACACAAACCTACGTTTTTTTTAAATGGAACCACGTTGGTTTTGTTAGCACATCTGTACATATAAACAAATACGTAATCAATGCCGTTTGTTGCATTGTAAAATGTTAATTACACCCTAAAGTTGACGCTTTACAATGCAACAAACGGCATTGATTACGTATTTGTTTATATGTTCAGATGTGCTAACAAAACTAACGTGGTTCCATTTAAAAAAACGTAGGTGTGTGTCAAAAAACATACTTCCGTGCATTTTCGTATGGTTTGTATTAAACAATTACACTAGCCCCTCTCCTCACGTTCGGTCTGTGGAATCGGTTCGTCAGTATTTGATGTGGTTTACCAAATATATCCAGCGGTAACGTTAGGTGACTCACCCTGTATTTGCGTCTTTTACTTGGTTTGGACAGTAACCTGTATTAGAGCATTTCCTTCATGTAACCCAAAGAAATACCATCGGATTGAAGTCGCAGTATTTCCTCTTCGTGTTCTTCGTACGGATCGTCAACAATCTCATCATCTGGTACATACAGCCCCGCAGCAATCAGCAAAGTATCGTCATCACCACACGTACTGTTTATCAACAAATGTAGGAAATAATCATACAAATGTTCGACAATCGTTCGATCCGTTTAGGAACTTTCCGATTCCTTACAGTTCCGAAACTATTAATTGACCTTGTTATTGAAGTCGCGAGCTATATTTGCTGGATTCATATTGTCAACGGAATATATCTCACGTATGTAATGCACTCTCGTCCAAAGTAGCGAACAGTCAACTGCCAGCCAGGGAGCCTCGTTAGCAGGAATACTCTCTCTTCCGTGCGCTGTAGTAGACTGTCCCTGGCTGGCAGTTGACTGTTCGCTACTTTGGACGAGAGTACATTAAATGCGTGAGATGTATTCCGTGGGCCATATGAATCCAGCAAATATGAAATTTGTTGTTAATAGTCCAACCCAGTTCAAAAGTAATAGCAGTGTGCATTGCTATAACACCAGGAGAAAGGATGATCTTCACTAAGCAGGGTTAAATCTGACTTTGGCACAGAAAGGGGTAAATTATGCTGCCACAAAAGTCTTTGGTCACCTACCAAACAGCATCAAAAGCCTGACAGATAGCCAACTAACATTTAAAAATAAATTAAAAGAATTTCTAGATGACAACTCCTTCTACTCATTGGCTGAATTTTTAGATATAAATTAAGGGGAAAAAAAATTAAACATTAGTGTCATGCAATATTTTGTGTAATGTAATATCTTGTACAGACATCTTTTATTAACCTGACACGTTCCACATCATTACGAAGTGTCGTATTCATGATCTATGGAACAAGTATTAATCTAATCTAATCTAATATTACGGCGCAGTTACCTCGCATCGGACGGACAGACGGAAAGATAATAATCGTCTGAAAACAAAAAATAAAACTTTTCAATCGAGCCAAAATTTGAACCAAGGACCTCTCGTTTGGTGGCTACTCACACTAACCACGGGACCACGGCGCTCCTGAGCTTAAACTCTCCTTGATGTTGCCTATCTTGCGTATTCACTACTCAGTTTTCTCGATTCATCTGTGTTCAGGGTTTCAAGGCCTATCCACTGTGCCAACTTATAACTAAATCTGGGGGGGGGGGGGGGGGGGGGGTGCGATGAGGAGGTTCCCTTGTGAGATGAAGAGGTTGACACAGGAGATGAATTCATGGCGGGCCGCATCAAACCAGTCAGAAGACTGATGATTAAAAAAATGTTCCATTTGTGTTTGTGTAATTTGGAGTAAACCTGATAAGAATATCTTACACATTAAGAAGAGAAATCTCTATGAAGTTATTTATGTCTGTCCTGTCATCTTTATTTTGGAGTGGGTGGTGTACGGATTAGCGCACACTTCTAATATTCGACAGTTTTTCTGTTTGCCATATAACAACATTTGTACATTTTTTCAGCAACTATGATTATAAAGTACATGTATTGTTTTTGATATTCGTCTTTTTCCTTAATGATATTGCATAGTATTATCACTCGCCTTAACTGATGAATTCATTAAATTCAGGCATTTGTTAGTGGCCTGTTTTTTTCTTTTCTTTTTCCATTTGGTATCTAGTCCATGATACCTATGTGAAGCCTTTCTTCTAACATCATTTTGAATTTTCAATTCCTCTCTAGTTGTTTCTTTTGAATAAAATCAACTATTGTTGGCTGCCACATCATTGCTCAGACTTCTGCGTCAGGTGCAATTCTCCTAACCATTGTTTTAAATGTCTTTGTTTACTGCGAATAACAATTCTTATGTGCTGCCTCTTAGAATTCCATTTAATAAATAAATGGTCAAATTTTCTCAATTTATTCTTACTCTGCTTTCTTTATCTTGTTTCACAACATTTGTAACTGTCACATCAGGATGTTTATATTCAGCGTGGCTCCTATTGTTCCCTGTCTTTGGTGTCCTTCATCATCTTATTTCGACCCACAATAAATGTTAGCTTAGCGGTGCATTTATTCTAATAGAATGACACACAAAACATTGCCAGGAGATTTCACATTTGCAGTTAGCGAACGGAAAACGTTTTGTCGTAGTTTTGATTATGAATGATGACGGGTCGGCTCCAGAGTGTGCTTTTACGCTGACGGATCAGCTGAACATTGACACAGATTTTAAATAAAGATCGAATATACAATATGATGGCGATCAAAGATTGCGCCACTTGAGGGAGACGGAATATATCGCTTTTTGTATTGCACCAGATATTCGGCACAGCTGTTTGTTACATTTATTTATTAATAACAATACAGTAGCCCGCAGTTCCGGTACCTGGAGCTACAGGTGTGATGAATTGGAGATTAATAACGTCAAAATAACGGTAGAGGCAGCACATGACAAGATCAACTTCGCTGAAGGTTAGAAACGGAACGATCGTAATCATTGAAGTTGGAAGATAATTGCCACAAAGAGTGGTAAAAGGTATGTAGAACTCTACGAAGGAGATACTACACAGGTGGCAGAACTGTTAAACCTATGCCCGACTGCCCAACCAACCCCCCGGCCCCCCACCCCTCTCGCCTCCTCCTCCCCCTTCGCCAAAGAGAAATACATTTTTTCGAGTTTTCTACGCATATTTGAGAAATTTTAAATTTTGTAATTAGTTTAATGAAAATGAAGCAGAGCGAAACCGACTCTCCAGCGAGCTATGATGTAAGAATTACGTGAGTTTAAAATTTAGGAAAGTAATTAGCAGTGAGTATAAAAAGTTTTGAACTTTTTAGCATGTTTCAGAGTTTCCACATCAAGGGGCCCTTTGAAGCTTAATATTTATTGCGCAATACGTAGTATTTCCGGGGAAATGTAGGATCACGTGAGTCAATACTGACACTACGACTTCTCTTAGAAGATACATTAAGGAAGAGCAAATCTAAGCTTATAGCATTTGTGGACTCAGAGAAAGCTTTAGACAATGTTGAGTGGTATACACTCTTTGAAATTCTGAATGTAGCAAGGCTAAAAGACACGGAGTGAAAGGATATTGACAACCTGTATAAAAATCAGACGCAGTTACTATACGGGAGTGGCATAAAAGGGAATCAGTGGTTGAGAAGGGAGGGAGACAAGGTTGTAGCCTATACGCCATTTTATTCATTCTCTACGTTGAAGAGGAATTAAAGTTCAGAAAGAAGAAATATGTACTTCGAGGTTTGTCAGTGACATTGTATTTCATTATCAATGAAACACACACACTTGTATAATATTCTAGAATATTTAATATTTGTAACATGAACCGGTTTTCGGCTGTTACTCCATCAGCGATAAAGACAAGCATGTGGCGCAGTAACATTTGGTTGGGGCAAAGATTATAAACTAGCATATGCGCACAGCATCTCCATTTCCAGAAATGAAAAATGTCAACGTTAGAATTAGGAATAAAACAAGTGTGACTATGCTAGTGTAAATGCGATGTAAGATTATGTAAATAAGATATAATATGTGTCACTTTAACCAATGAACTACAGGCAAATTTCAACAGTTGCACATAAAGGAACATATTTGAACAATTACCTTTGGTGACATTTTCCAAAGATGTAGCTGAACAAAATAATTTTGTCTTTAAAAGGTCGTAAATTACAAACAGATAAAATTTAATAGTGACATTAAACAGGTGAGTGAAGCAGCTGTGATTCTACAAAGTAAAATCTTTTAGCACAACGATGGAAATTATAGTAACGAAAATAAATGAAATTGGGCATCTGAGTATGAGGGGTCATTTACAACAAGGCATGGATGGGATTACGCTTACTATCTGCAGTTAGAAATGGCCAGTAAGAGAACTGCGCCGGGTCATTCAGTACTAAGCTTTGCTTGATGGACATGTGTTTATTAATTTCCATTATTTCATACTTCCTTTCTTTGTGGATGTGATACAATACTTCGTGTTTTACCAAGTAACTATGGTCTTCTTGAAGCAGGTATTCTGAAAAATTAAAGTCTCCTTTCCGAAGTTTTCAGCTTCGCCGATGTTCCTTGAAGGGGGTATATATCCCTCTTCCAGAGTAAGCTATATAGAAACTGCTATATAGAAATTTTGAAGTACAGTCTTTATCATTTGGCAAAAAGTGTCCAACAATGCAGTTCAAGTAAAATGATGTTTTTCCGTTCCTGGATTTAAGTTTCGTGCCTCCATCCAGAGAAACGTTTCCTAAGTATGTGCACCATTTATTGTATTCTTGAGGTGATGGGTCAAATACAGGGTAAAGAAGAGGGTACTCCTGTTGTTTCTGCTTCTTGTGCATTATGGTTACGCATTATTGAATACACTAAGTTAGGAGAATCATATTTTTCTCGTCGCATTCAATTTGATTTGGAAGTTGTCATTACTCGTAGACGTAATATGATGTATCATAGAATGAAAGGCAGCATGTTTATGGGTCATTGGGTGTTGAGTCTAATGGTAAGTTTCCTATAAATCTTGGAAGTATGTATACTGCCTCTAATATCTATAGTTAGATCTAAGTTATTTGTGCAATTACCCCCAAACTCTTTTGTCAATTTTGTATTGTTGCGTTTATAATTTAGTTTCTTGAGGATTTCTTTAAGTTGTCTGGTAGTACCTCTCGATAAGCATGGCACATCAACAAAATACTGAAACCAGTATCGCCGCGCGGTGTAGCCGAGCAGTTTGGGGCGCCTGGTCACGGTTCGCGCAGCTCCCCCCGCCCCCCCCCCCCCCTCGGAGGTTCGAGTCCTCCCTCCGGCACGGGTGTGTGTGTTGGCCTTAACGTAAGTTAATTTAATTTAGATTAAGTAGTGTGTAAGCTTAGGGACCGATGACCTCAGCAGTATGTTCCCAAAAGACCTTACCACAAATTTCCAAATTTAGAAACCAGTGACCAGCCTGGGAAGAGGGTGGATCGTTTTCCAAAAACAGTGTTTCAGAACTGTCCAAGAATATTACAGCAAGAACTGGACTGATGGGTGATCCCATCGCTAGACCGTCCAACTGTTTGTATATCCTATCATTGAAACGGAAATACATTTGTCTTAGACAAGTTTCAGTTGCTAACCTTGTCATCTGTGACACCTGGGTTAACTACTGATGTACCTAATAATTCTGTGAGAATGTTTAGGCACTCCTGAACGGGTATGTTAGTGAATAAGTTGCTAACATCAGGAGAAACCAGCTTTGTACTAGAGGGGATTTGCATGTCTTTTAACCTGTTCACTTAGTCAACAGAATAAAAGATCCCACGGCTATGTTTGAATTTGATTTTGATCTTGATCTGGTCATTTAACTCTCTGGCTAATTTGTAACATGGAGCTGAGAATGACGACACCACAGGACGGATTGTGATATAATCTTTATGGAACTTAGGGAGGCCATAAAACACTGGGAGATATACGATTCGTGTAGGTGAGGAAGTAGGCATCTGAGTGTGATATATATTTACACAGTCTGATGACTCTTCTAATTTAATCACTATAGGACTCTGTGGGTCTTTCTATATCTGTTGGAAGTTGGTGGCATTTAGGAAATCTTTCACGTTGTTAACATAGCTACACTGTATTTGTGTCAGATACGGCAAGGGACTTGGAAGAGCAGTTGAATGGCATGGACAGTGTCTCGAAAGGAGGATGTAAGATGAACATCAACGAAAAAAAACAAAAATAATGGAATGTAGTCGAATTAAATCAGTCGATGCTGGTGTTTACAGGTATTTTGTGTTATCGCTATATTCCAGTGTGTACCGTAATTATTCTACGCTGTAGGTATCAGCGAACAGAAGTTAGGTTTACTATTCGGTCTTGGTTACTATCTGTGTTGGCTTAACGGTATTTCTTGTTTTCAGTCTTCTGACATTGATATCTCTGTAGTTTTCCGATCCTATGAACGGATGCTCATGCGCGGTCTTCGAGAAATCAGCATCTAGAAGTGCTGATGATACGACTTCGAGAAATCAATGATATGCATTTAGAAAATTGCTTTTTTTCAGGGAGGGAACATTTTACAGCGAGGCTTGCGGCCGAGACTGCTAACGCATGTCTGTGCTGTGGCCATCGACTGAGAGGGAAGTCGGTTAGAAACCTGACAGTGAAAGATATTTTACTGCCAGTACCTGGTCGGCAAGGGGAGGGGAGGTGGTATCGTTAAGTTTCTGACCACCAGTCTCTATGCTAATCTTCTGTGTTAAATTCCAAACCTCTCCGCATTTCCTCATGAAGTGAGGGCGTGTGACACGTTGATGGTGATCCGTACGTCGGATGGGAACGTTAAGCTCTGCGGCCACTTGGCGCTTTTCGAGATGAATGGGCTCTCATCGCCACCATACAACAGAAACACAACGCTACGCTAAGGCATCCATTACCCTCACCTACACTCCACATACACATGTAAGGCACAATTTTCACATGTTTGCAAGCAACGGGTTCAATGCGCTCGGAGAAAGAACACTTTTTTCCGACAGACAGCTGAACCCGCTCCGTGGGTTATTTCAGTCAACAATACCATATAACATTTACTTCCTTTTTTAGTTATGCTCGTCGCAGTATTACTTAGGTTAGCAGTGTTGGTGGTAAGTGTTCTAAGGAATGAAAGAGGATCATAGGTTAACGTCCCATCGCCATCCTGGTTATTAGAGACGGACACATGCAAAGGTTACGAAAGGATGGTTAGGGAAACTGGCTGTGCACTTTTCAAACGATCCATCCCGGCATTTGCCTAGGTGTTGGAGGCAGACGGTGAACCTCTTCATTTAGGCGATAGGAACTCTGATCACCATCAAGAAAAACATTAATAAGATGAAAATCGTTCTATGGTCAAGAAAAATTGTCCAGCGACTACTAGACGATAAGTAATAATGATCTATGTTTGAAGTTTTAATTGTAGTATATGCCGATCTCCTAACAAGAATAGGCATTTTACTTGTGACTCCATAGCTTCAGTTACAGACACAATGGTGAGCAGTATTTTCAAGGTAGTTTATTATCACCTAACGTATTCCTCATGACTGGTTAGTAGACAAGTATCATATGGCCAATTTAAGTGACCAAATGCATGATACGGCAGAGATGTCTTTCAGATCACATTAATATATCAGCAGAGATGCTGCTGAGGGAACATGCACATGGATTCCAGTGCCTGCCCTTGTACACATAATGACCGAGCTTAACGGCATCAGCTTACTGTGGTTGGTAACAGGGAAGAGAATTCACTTCAGATTTAATCTCCATTATCACTGACTGTCTTAATTGTTGTCTTACAAAAACAGTAGTAAAATTTTTCCACTGCAGCGAAATGTGAGCATCTGTGTCTATTGACGAATGTCAGCTGTCGAGCAAGCTGTCAAGTTTATGTTGTACACAAAAAGTATAATGTGAATTCTCCATGTAAATTACAAATGAATTATAAAGGAGGGCACATCTTAGACTGACGCATCTTCGTTGAAATATACTCGAAAAATTCAGTTTCCATGAATGGATTGAGGAAATTACAACGCACCCAGTATGTCACTTCCATAGACATATATGATTTACAAGTCGTAAGAAAAGGGGAAACATGTAAGACAGAATTTCATTGAATTGTTCTGTAAAACAGTCTACCAACATGTTCAAAAAAATGGTTCAAATGGCTCTGAGCACTATGGGACTCAACTGCTGTGGTCATTAGTCCCCTAGAACTTAGAACTACTTAAACCTAACTAACCTAAGGACATCACACACACCCATGCCCGAGGCAGGATTCGAACCTGCGACCGTAGCAGCAGCGCGGCTCCGGACTGGAGCGCCTAGAACCACACGGCCACCGCGGCCGGCAACATGTTCCACTCTAAGATATTTTAATCTGAATATTGTTAAATTAGACAGCGAAGTTTGTGTTTCTGTTTGGTGAGACGTTTCGGTGGACGTTCTCCAGTTTTCTGGAGGTTAATCTAGGAAAGGCTAGTGACGATGTCGATTGGAATACCCCTTTAGAATTCTAAAGTGATGAAGGATAAATTACAGGGAATGAAACGTTAGCTACAACCTAGTGAAACTATATGGGTCCAATCACCTTCCCAATTCTCTAACATCTGTGATGTACAGATGCATACTGACATGATGAATGAAAATTTTCGCCACGGCCAGGATTCGAATCTAGGTCTCCTACTCACTAGGCAGATGCGCTAACCGTTATGCCAGTAGGCACAGTGGCTTTGCAGAACTGCAAGGATTACCCTACCACATCTCCCTCCACAATCCAAATTCCGATTCTCACCTCAGCCCACTTGGCGTGAATGGGAATTACGATTGTGGAGGGACATGTGCTAGGGTAGTCCTTGCAGTTCTGCAAAGCCATTGTGCCTACTGGCATAACATTTAGCTCATGTCCCTAATGAGCAGGAGACCCTGGTTCGAATCCCAGCCTTGGTACAACTTTTTATTCGTCGCTTCAGTTATCTACAACCTGTACAGAAAAATGGCTGCAGTTATAAGACACAAAGAACATGAAAGAAGGCAGCAGCTAAGAAACGAGTGAGACAGTATTATAGTCTATGTTATTCGGTTAGTACGCCGAAAAAGGAGTAAAAGGGGCCAAGGACAAATTGGGAAAAAGAGTTAAAGTTGAGGGAGAAAAAAGTTGAAACTTAGTTTGGCAACAACGCTGCAATCGTGTCAACAACGGTGAACGCCAAGCAAGACCAGTTAAACGGAATGAGTAGCGACTTTTGAAAAGGACTTTAAATTGTCACAATTGAAATCAAACTTAATTCAGTATAGTCGAAATCAGTCGTGGAGATCAGGAGTCGCATTCAAGTGGACAGCGATTCACAACTTTGTCCAGCCATCCACGTTTAGGTTCCTCGTGATTTTCTTTGGCTATTAAAGGCGAATTCCAGGGCGGGTGTTTGAAAGAGCGTCCTCCTCCATACTACCCCACACACCCCCTATTCGAGACTGACCTCCGCCTACGATGACATAGTGGTGGCATCCTAAACTTTCTTCCTATTAAAATTAAGAGAAGCGGTGATAAAGATAGTAATTGAGGTTTCCTTCTTTTGGAAAACAAAAGAATGGAAGATCGCAGAAATTCAAAGTATGCACTGCCTGACCAAAATTGTGGATCACCCAGTACGGGAGGTCGAAACGAAATGAAACTGCATAGGCTGAGACTTCAGTGACTGCAAAAACGAGTCAAGCTCGGCAGCAATATGACATTGAAAGAAGACCGTTGTATCCTGTCCTGGGGCAAACAGGTCCACAGTGGCTGTTAAGTGGCCTTGATGTATTGGATACTGGCACTGGGGGATAGTTGACGGGCGAGGTGGTCGCAAACATGTTCTATCAGGGACAGAGCCGAGGACATTGCTGGCCACAGGGAGTACCTCAATATTATGCAAACAGTTCACAAAGACACATGCCATGTGTGGATCAGCAATGTCTTGTTCAAAACTAGCACCACAGGCCTCATGAGAGATAAGACACGAGAGCGCGGGATGTCCGTGACGTTACTGGTGGTCTGGCAAGTTTTCTCTGTCACTACCAGTAGTAACATGATGTCATAACCGATGGCTCCCCAGACTGTGACACAGTGCCGACCTTAAACATTTGGAGAATGGCAGAATGGGACCTCATCCCAGACCACAACCATACTCTAAATAATAGTCATTGCGGGGGGGGGGGGGGTAGTGTAGAACCGCTATTCGTCGCTGAAATGCAATTTAACACCAGTCACCAGCAGCCGATGCTTCCTGGTCGGGGCAAAATTTCAATCGCAGCACTCTGTGTCGCGGTGTCACCTGCAGCCTACGCCTGGGACAGTAATTCCCTAGTACAGCTGTTGCAAGAAGTCCATTATTTATTCTCTGATGACAGGTGTTCATGATGTGTTCCATTTGACTGATCAAGTCTTCCATTTGTAAGATATTTGACCATACACACGGAACTACTACATGCATACTATGTTCTTGGTGCAGTGTATAGCGGTCCTCCCATGTCGTTGTCAGCCGTGGTCGACCGCAAATTTGACGACTAATATGTCTGCCCTCACTTTCCCATGTAATCATCTTGCACGATTCGACCAGTTGGCCAAATGAAGACCCACATAAACACTGTCAAGAACTGATAATACTCTCTCGCACGGGTATGCGACATCTCCATTTTGTTCACAGTGACCACTCAACTTCTGACGATATGCTACGACACCTGGTGGCAACACTAAACACAAACTAACGCATTCTGGTGGCCGTTGTGCCTGCTACAGAGAACTGCAGCTCTGATCCTTATATACCCGCCAACAGGGTATACGTGTATGTAGTTACACTTACGTACAACCTTGTCTTGTGGGTTCTTCTCTGTTTCGTCGAGCAGAGTATATTGTACACCGGCAATATTCAGAAAAGCTTTCTGGAATGAGAATTGCGTTAATACCGAATATAAATTTCAGGGCCAGGAAGTTTTCCTGAAATGATTTTTCGCTTTTTTTCCTCTGCCGCTCTTTAGCCGACAGAATTTTTAAAACATGAGAAGAAGATAATAAACAATAAAAGCAGGCGATAAAATGGTGGCTTAAATTGTAAAACGGTAGAAAATTGTGGAAAGTTAAAACAAACAAAGGGTTGGCGATGCTAATAAAATATACAGGAAGCAGACAGGTAAAATAGTAGACAGGCAATTAAAAAAACATGGCGACAGTCTGGTTTCTGTTGGCAAGAGATATAAAAATCACACCCAGCGACAGTATGATTTCCATTCACAACACTTCGGAAAAGACGCACAACACTTAACATTCCCCGGTCCCCGCAAACACTGCACTATTAAGTCGGCACGAAAATGACATACCACAGCCAACAGCAGATGGGGGGGGGGGGGGACCTGGACAGATGAGAAAAAAAAAAACTGGGGGCGGAGAGGAAAAACGAAATGGGGGGGGGGGAGCCAATGGAGGGAGAGGACTCATAAGGGGGGCAGGGCAGACGCGAGAGGGAATGGTGAAATGCTGAGGAGGGGAATGCAAAAGGATTCGGGGGAGAGAAGGGAGGCAGAGACAAGGTAGGTGGGAAAAAAACAGGATGGAAGGAGGGGAAAGGGAGCCCGGGAAAAGGACTGAGGAAGGGAGGGGGGAGGTGAGAATCCGAGTTGATAGGAGGGATAAATGGAGGGAGAGAGGGCATCAACAGGAAGGGAGAGTCGACTGAAGCCACCTTGGGAAAGGAGATATCTGCGTGGGGGACGGGAGGCATATACGGAAGGCAAGGCAGAGTGCATGGCTCTGATTTGTTTGCAGTGTAGCCTTATATGAAAGTGGAATATATGTGGTGTTCCAGACAAATGCTTATATGGGTGAATCAGTGAAGAGGTACCGAATCCAACCGGTGAAAAACAGCCTTGCTTCCACTTCACTGTGAAAAGGCAAAAAGATTAAGGCTTAACAGCCTGTCCTGTCGACGAGGACTCATCTGCGATGGAACACAAGCTCGGAATGTTTCAGGGATGCGAGAAAAAAATCGGATATGCCATGCCAAAGGGAACTTCCTGACATTTGCCAGGAGTGATTTATGGAAATCATAGTTTTAAGCATGGCTGATATCAGCAACTGTAAATAAATTTTCAATAAATAAAGTATAACCCCATGAAGTTTAATGTACAAAACCTTGACTAGGTTTCAGTACTATTAACGGTATCATCTTCAGAAGAAAAGTCACGCATAATGTTTTAAAATAAACTCTAAATTACGTAGTACAACACTGAAAAGAATAACATGGAATGAAACTGGAACTTATATAAATTACATGTCGTTAAAACAATATACATACATGATGGTTGAAGGAGATCAAGTGAGGCGGTAGAAAATATTAAATGAAGTCTTCCACGGAAACAATCAAACTTGTTACACAGGTACAGCTTGTTAAAAGAACAAACATTGGACTGAATATCTGGCAACTTGGTATGATACCAGATAAATATGGTGTAGAATGCGCGACTTCCGGGTACTAATAGCGTGATAAACTCTCAACTGAATGAGGTACGCAGCTGTTACACTAATACATCAGTATAACACACATTCACATGTTTTAAATAAAATCGATTGTATGTAGTATAAAAGAAAGAACGTATTTCGAATCACGGGATACCTAGACCAGAATGGAAGGGGATTTTAACCGTCGTCCTCTCGAATGCGATTCCAGTGTGCTAGCCACTGCGCCACGTCAGTGTGTGCTTGAAAACTGTGAGGAATAGTTTAGTACAACAGGTTTTCAGTCATGAAGGCATAGTTAATTTAGTATGGGAGAGAAAGTGTAATGTATGAAAATTGTAGAGGAACACCTGGGTTTAACTAAAGTGCGTATGTTGAAATTAAGGCTTGCCAGTATAGATTAGCGTAGAACATCTATCAAGTTTTCGGCCTGTAGAAAATAATAAGAATAGCAACACAACAACAACAACATCAAACACAACAAGCAGCTACGACAACAGTTATTTCTAAAAAAATATTTGGAAGCTACCTTCTTTTCGTAAAGAAATGCGTTCCGATACCAAATCTTACACTTTAAGTAACGGTTAGCTGACCTCAATGCTATGTACTGTGAAAACTGAAGTACGGTACGTGGCTTTGGCAAATAACATTATTTTTATGGCCATTTATGCTAGCTACTGCACTCATTAAAAGTTGCGTTAATTCTTGTTACTCAGTCCCTAAACGATTAAAGGTCGTAGTAGAAGGCAGCTACGTACGTTGTAAACGACGCAACTTGTGTGTTCTCAGAGTATTTTTCCATCAGTCCGTTTACACAATAATAGATGTTCAGAATTGTACTTCTGGGCAAGGTAGCAACAACTTTCCAATGAAAGAGGTGGATGGCGTCATAAGCATCGGTGTTTACATTCATCGAACAGTAAATGCGGGGAACTGCAGTTAAATGTTACGACTCCTTCAAACGAAACGCAACTTCAAACGCTACAGTTTAGCAGCGCTGCCGGTTCGTGGTACTTCGCCGAATACTCAAGTGTTACTGCATCTATGGGTCTTGCCATTACGCAGAGACGCAAACGATCCCCAGTGTGGAAATTTCTATCGGCTTCAGAGAGAAACTTAAAATATGAAATCTCCGGCCAAGTAAATGGGCGTGAAACAGATTTCCCCTCACTCGTCGTCATCTCCCAACGCTCTTCACTCAAAGATAATACACATTAAAATAGTGTTGAAATACGTAAAAAAAGGATTATAATAAATGATTTTTTTAAACTGATGAACAAGTTTTAAGGTTTTAAAACTCTTTACATAGTTTTAGATTACAGCTCAAATTGTGTTGTGGTATAATAGGGATGCCGGTGGTACATGGTCATGATGAAGATGGATTATGAGTACAATTATTGGGTGCTGTGACACTACAGGTAACGACTAGAAGTCGGTGACGTGTAGGAGGATGTGGGTGGGAGGGAACTGGAGGAACGATGTGCGGTGGAGCGTTGTGACTGCAGTTGGAAAGGGAAGTATTTCTGGGACCGATTTCGTCGTTGGATAGTGGCAGTGTGGTTAAATTTCTGGGGGAGAGGCGACTAAGACGTGAAGGTGTATGTAGTGAGGATCATGGATGTAGTGGCGCAGCAGGATACCTGGATTGATGATTGGTGGATGGGGCACTGAGTGACATAATTAGGTTCTGCGATTATTTTGTTGAGTCTGAATGTGCTATAGGAAGATAAGAAGGTGTAGGAAGTGGATGAGCTGGTACAGGGTGCGAGTTGGAGGGAGGTAGACAGATGTGGAATCCTAAACTGAGTGCATGTCTTTCCAGGATTTCAAGGGAGTTGTTGAATTTAGAGGAGGCTGAGGTCCAGATAATATCGTCGTAAGTTAGGAGGCTGATGACGGATTTACAGTTGAGGGTAATGGTAAAATGGTGCAGACCTCAGGTGCTGCTTGTTATTAGTTTAAGTAGTCGTATTCGATTTTGGTTATATGTTGGATGGTAAGGAGGTGTGCTATCCATGTCAGTTTTATGTCACGGGTTAGTTCTAAATACTTCACTGTGTTAGAGGCATGGGGTAGTTCTAGATTGGACATCATTGAAAGAAAGGCGTTTTTCGTTGCGACGGAATCTTCTTACGAAATTACAATCACCAACTTTCTCCTCCGAATGCGAAAATATTTTGTTGACACCGACTTACATGGGTATAAACGATCACCACGGTAAAATAAGAGAAATCAGAGCTCGCACAGAAACCTAAAGATGTTCGTTCTTTCCGCGTGCTATACGAGATTGGAATAATGGAGAACTGTAAAGGTAGTTCGATGAACGCTCTGCCAGGCACTTAAATGTGATTTGCATAGTATCCGTGTAGATGTAGATGTACCCAGTCAGAGGCGTTTTGGATATCAGGAGAGACAAATACGGTGATTTTCATTTATTTCGTTGATGGCACATAAGGTGGGAAAGGTAAAAATGTTGGCCGTCGATTGAATGGTGGTGATAAAAGCCACATAAGTTGATGAGGTTTGGTAGGAGTATAGCAAGGTGCTGAAGGACTCGTTGGGTATAAATGGCTTCATCTGGCTAAAATCTGACGACAGGATGATAGATCGGTGGTAAGAGGTTTGTAAGGGTGGATTACTAGGTTTCAAGAAGAGCAGGACCTCGGATGTCTCCTACAGCCGTGGATAATGATCCGTTTAAAGGAATAGGTGGGTAATTATTTCGTGACTAGAAACAACGTTTCGATTTTTACCGAGTGCTGTTTAGTACAGGAAATTAAATGATTATACTTGTGCCTTCATGCCCATCCATCTAATCATCGAAGTTCGGATCACCTGGCATGGAGAAAGTGTCTTCCAGGAAGGATGCAAAGTGGTTGAGATCAGTGGGGTTGACAGCAATGGGTCTGTTGTTATGTAGGACTGAATACATGGGAATGGTTGCAATGTGCCAGTCCCGAAGTCCTTTAGCTTGTAAATGACTGCAAACATGTCTGCGGATATGTCGGTGACGTCTGAGCATGTCTCGGTCACGGGTACAAAGGAATTCTCTATAAATACTATGGGATACTTCGAGCGGAGTCGTGGTCGTGCGGTAGCGTTCTCACTTCCCACGCCCGGGTTCCCGGGTTCGATTCCCGGCGGGGTCAGGGATTTTCTCTGCCTCGTGATGACTGGGTGTTGTGTGATGTCCTTAGGTTAGTTAGGTTTAAGTAGTTCTAAGTTCTAGGGGACTGATGACCATAGATGTTAAGTCCCATAGTGCTCAGAGCCATTTGAACCCTCGAGCAGAGTAAGAGCACTTGTAGGTAGAATGCTACTGTTACAGTAAATAGTTCGGAGGGAGATGTGATTGAAAATTGCATTTGAGTTAGTATGTTGAAGGAAATCAGGCTCAAGCTGGATATCATCAGGATTTTGAAGGTTGGAATCGTGACTTCCGCTTAGAATCTGCATTCCAGTCTCCACGATAATAATTCTGAATTTTTCTAGATGGGTCGGGTCGGGTCGGATTTGGTACACGGTATGAGATATGGAAAAGGGCAGGGACATGATCACTCCCAATTAGATCTGTGACTTCTGCTGTCGTACCCACAAAGAATTTAGAGGAAGCAATAGTGGGAGGGGAATAGCATCTGTGACAGGTCGGGTGCGGGCAGGAACACAGATTTTATGGCCGTTGAGGATACTGACAAACTGACGCCGCTGGCTGTTTTCCGGCAGATACGCGGAAGTATAGGCTAAGATCAACAGCAATCAAGTATGTGTTAAGAGTTTGGTCTTTGTGAGTTAAGAAATCGTAAGGGATTGGATGGTTAGCGCAGATGTACTGTAGGAGGTGGCAAAGGTTAATTGGAGTTATGGAAGAAAGTTAATAAGGGTTATGTATTCTGTTGTATTATTTAATAATAATTGAGAGGTAGAAGGGATATTTCGGCGATGGACGATGGCTACACTATCACAGGCAATAGGATTTGGACTATCAGTCCGATATAGGATGAGGGTGTAAGAAGGCCTGTGTATGGAATGACAGGGTTGGAAGGAGGTTTCGTTGTGGAGGAGAGCTTGGATTTCATATTGTCAGCTGGTCGTTATATTGGAGGCACTGCTGACGTTGATATCCTTGTGTCTTTGTTCTAGGTGTTCCAAAAGGATGCCTCCAGTGCCAAATGGAGATCTTATTTTTTATAAGTTTGTTTATAGCACTGGGTGATTCTGGAAACACTCTTATCGAATAACAAGGCCAATAATTATCATTTGGAATGTGTGATGCTTTGCTTACATTAATTCCTAGTAGTGAGTCAAATTCACTCTCACTTTCGTCATACATGTATTGTAAACCAACCTTTCAAATTACTGCTGTGTACACTGCGAGTGGGCGGGGGAGTTGTGGTTAATTTGGCGGTCGGTTCGTGAGTATTGTTACGGATTCATTTTATCCTGCAGAGGAGATAATTCTGAGTAGAAGTGAACGGGAAAGTGGTCAATGGTTTCGATGATGAATCTCTCCTGAGGTAAGCTGCTGGATTTGCAGTGCTGGTATACATGAGTGAATGTCAGTGAGGAGTCTTTTGGAGTTTAGTAATTAGGGGTAGCATCTGCTTAATAATTAAGAAAAAACAAAATAGTGGGTTTTGATGTTCTGAATGATTTCTACCAACATGTCGTCAGTACCTGAAAGAAGTGGACGAGTCAATTTCGTTTCACCCTGACGTTTACTTGCTCTGGGTCTTTTGTAGGTTTTTGCAATATGTTTAGGATGACGGTGGAAGGGAGTTTATGGAATGACAGAGGGTAGGTAATGTTTACCTGCAAGTAAGTTATGCATTGTGCATGGGATTGTTGCTGGTGGCGTTGTGGCTGCTGTAGATGAGTGTGATGTGATTGCAGCTATTTCTGGCGGCTCTGCGGCCAATAACGCTGCTAGCTACTTTGTGGCTGTTGCAGCGACAGCTGGTCGTGATGGTGCTGTCACCTGGACAGTCAGTGACACCGCATGTGCTGCTGTAGTGTCGTCGAGAGGCCCAGCATGCAGTCGTTACCTATGTTGTTTACCAGGCAGCAGGCGGTGTCATATAGATAGCAGGTGTTGTTGTAGCAGCGGATCCAGGTGATATCCTCATTCACTTCGATGGCTTCAAACACATGTAGTCTAGACACTCTGCAAGGATAACTTTTATCAATACCATAGGTGGATTTAAGGGAGTGGGAGGGCGCACTGGGTCGTTCTCTCCCCCCCCCCCCCCCCTCTGAAAAGCTTATGAACGAAGTGCCGAAAAAAGAAAATAGTCGGTTCCTTACAAATCAGCTTAAAATATTATAAGAATTCATGATCACTGTTCTTTCGGACATGTCCGAAGGAACCGACACACGTCCGAAAGAGCAGTCACCACGAATTCAAATAATTGTGCGCCCTCGGTAGCTGAATAGTCAGCGTGACGGATTGTCAATATTCTGGGCCTGGGTTCGATTCCCCGCAGGGAATGTGTGTGTGTGCTGTCCTCATCAATATCCTCTCATCCTCATCATCGACTGCAGGTCGCCAAAGTGGTGTCAAATTGAAAGACCGGCACCCAGCGAATGGCCTGCCCGACGGGGGATGGGGAGGGGGGGGGGGGGGGGGTAGGCATGCGATTAAATAAATAAATAAAAATATAATTCATTCTCCTATATGGGCAATGGATACACCTTCTTCAGTGTAGATGAACAGGTACGTCCCATATCCAGCAGGAATTTCAAACTAGCCAGCATGGAGGTAATGAACAGGGACTCCCTCAGTGGGAATGTGGATTGGCTATGAGGCATTCCTAGATTATCTGCGCAGCTGCAACAATACCGTGTTATGGATGGCACTGTGGTTAATGCATCTGCATACTAAGCAGGAGATCCAGGTTCGAATCGCAGTGTAGCACATATTTTGGCTCGTCGCCGCTAATACCGCCTAATGTCCCGATGCAGGTGATATCAGAAATCCCTTTCCTTCCCTTTCTTCCCCCTCCCCCTCTCCCTCCACCCTCAATTTACATGTAAAATTGATGTACTTTTCCCGATTCTTCCAACAACTCTAAATTTCCTAAATATGGTTGTTGATAATAAATAGCACCACAAATTGTTCAGTTACGTGGTAATATACAACAGCTTCAGATCATTGAAAAAATTGTTCATCCTCCCCACCCCCCTGGATTTCATCCTGGATCCGCCCCTGGACACTACCAGTCATTCCCTTTCCTCTTCCACTCGCAAATGGAGCGAGGAAAAACTACAGCACTTACTTTTTACAATGCTTGCGAAAGAGCAGCTGCAGTCATCTCTATGGAAAGGTATCGCTTAAATACAAAAATTAATCTACCGGTTACATAAATTAATTGTAAACTGGCAGAGAAGCTAGTTATCCCACTAAACTCTCCCTTACTTCTACTATCATGTACTGTGATCGATAGCACATTTGAGTAAACGGTAATGTAGTGAGTATGGGTGGGAAAGCTGCCTCGAAAACCACAGTCTAGTAGAAATGGCGGCAAATTTGCCGTTGGATGGAGGGACAATGTACAGTCCCTACTGCCTGGCTACACCGGCCTACGGCACTACTTCGTCTCGTGTTGCCAACTGTGGAGGATGCCCGCCCTTGTATTGTGCTTGGGAAGAGTCGGAGGCGGTCCTTTGAAGCCACCTCCGCTTGATTTGCTACCTGATGTTCAGTGTTGGGGGCGTTGCACAACAAAGTATTGAAATCGCGTGTCTATGAAACTAGCAGCATCCGGTTGCTCTCCCTCATTTTCGCTCAGTTTCTCACAGGCCTTAACATTCGTTTGCGGTCCGTACCTCCAGCCGCTGGCGCATCGACTTGTGAACTGCTTCCATGAGGTGAGCGTCCCGTCATTAATCCCCCCATTGGGCCATTCTGCATCATTCCCCTTCAGTTAAAGCCTCTCTTATAGCAGGCTACTAGCTGTCGTAGAGCAGTGTGCTGTAAATAGATTTCCGCTACATTGTGTGTATGTATGTGTGTGTGGGTGAGTGCATGTGTGCCTGCATGCGTACGTGAGTGCGCGCGCTCCACTGTATTCTTTCATTCAAGTTCAAGGCACCCTTTGCCTACGGGTAGGTGCTAAACTAAAAATACTGAAGACGACTCTGGGAGTGTAACAACATATGCTTTCCTGACTGTCTAAGAAATTTCTGGTATTTATTTTTCAAAGACAAATACACTCTAAGACAGAAGAACGACGTCTCACGAAAGAATTATCCGAATGGTACGGTAATCCGTAGATGTGATGTACGTGTATAGAAAAACCAAGAGACTACAATTTCAGAAAAATTTGATAATTTACTCAAAAGAAAAAGTATTCATAAATTGAGCAACACTGTGCGGCTGATCCCGGCGGAGGTTCGAATCCTCCCCTGGGCATGGGTGTGGGTGTTTGTCCCTAGGATAATTTAGGTTAGGTGGTATGTAAGCTTAGGGACTGATGACCTTAACAGTTGGCCTATAAGATTTCACACACATTTGAACATTTGAGCAAATCAGTATCGCGTTGTACCACCTTTGGCCCTATATTCGAGTAGTTATTTGGCTTGGCATTGATTGGTAGAGTTGTTGGATGTCTACCTGAGGGATAAAGTGCACAATTCGGCACCACGTGCTCATTAGAATGTCATAGCACCACTATGGTTGGAAGACTCTGCCCACAGTGCTCCAAAAGTCTTCAATTTGGAAGAGATCCGGAGACCTTGCTGGTCAATGTGCGGTTTTAAAACTCTCGCCACACGTGGCTGAACATTATCCTGCTGAAGTGTAAGCCCAGGATGGATTGCCAGGAAGAGAAAGAAAACGGGGCGTGGAATATAGTCGACGTACCACTGTGTTGTAAGGTCGTCGCGGATGACAGCCAAAGGGGTCCTGCTAAGAAAAGAAATGGCGCCCCCGTCCATCACTGCTGCTAGTTGGGCCATAAGACGAGTGACAGCTGTTAGTATCCAACTGCTGTGCGGGGCGTCTGTAGATACGTTTTTGCTTGTCATCGTGGCTCAGTTCGAAGCGGAACTCATCACAGTCTATGACATTCCAGGCCAAATGAGCTCAAAGCGGAACTTAACACTAAAGACAATTCAGCTCCAGTCTGTGACATTCCAGGCCAAATGAGCTCGAAGCGGAACTCATCACTAAAGACAGTTCTGCTCCAGTCTGTGACATTCCAGGCCAAATGAGCTCGTAGCGGAACTCATCACTAAAGACAGTTCTGCTCCAGTCTGTGACATTCAAGGCCTAATGAGCTCGACATCACTGTAGGCTGATTTGTTAGCGTACAGAGGTCAATATTAGCCGACGCAAGGGGCGCCCCGAGCTCAACTCCCTTTCTGTGATCCAGCTATTGACGTGCCTTGTAGTCAATGAATCACAAGTTGCGTGTCGGATTGGTGATGGTGATGAATCCGGGGCTCTGAGTGCCTCTCTGACGATTGCTCCATTCTCGCG
This sequence comes from Schistocerca americana, assembly GCF_021461395.2. Taxonomy (NCBI): domain Eukaryota; kingdom Metazoa; phylum Arthropoda; class Insecta; order Orthoptera; family Acrididae; genus Schistocerca; species Schistocerca americana. Next base: position 438,463,765 of record NC_060126.1, on the reverse strand, counting down.
TTCTGTCTTCGCTCTACGTGGACCACTTCCCTCTTGACCCTGTGTTCGGCCATGGTTCACCCGTTCTTGCGAACGTTATTGTATAGTAGTATCCCTCCTATTCAAATGACGAAAGATTTGCTGATTACTCCAACCAGCTCCTCTGAGCCCAGCTACACGTCCTCTCTCAAATGGTGACATCTGTGTATATCGTTTATGTGCCTGTTTGAGAGGCGTAACTTTCACCCAGCTGAATACACGGAATTAAATTCGGAAAGAAGTCGTGCGCTGATATCAGTATATTTCTCCTGTTTCCTATCTTTGCCAACTGCACGCAAAACCTGAGCTGCGGCGTCACACGTTTACCTATAGGCCGCCAAAGTTCACAGTTTTGCATTTTCTGTCGATACTGTACGAACATCAATTTTTGAGCAATTTGCATAATTTATTCGGGTGCGTCTTTTCTGTTTTGTCTTCGAGTGCATATCTTATTATTGTGTTCTTACTCAAGAGTATTGCATTAACTTATTCCCTGCAAGATAAGCCACTAACAGTAAAATTACAGGACACGAACCCCTTCTGCAAGAAGGAAAAAAATCCGCTTTGTCTGCGTACGTAATGAATTATTTAATCATCTTAGTTACTTGTAAATTAATTTCATTGTCACGGAAATATCTTCACCATTAATTAAGAACCAGCAAATCGATTCCTCCATCTACTCCCACACTCCTACACTGAAAAATGATCCTCTGTTTCCCTCCATAGAGCTCTAATTTCTCTTATCACGTCTTCGCGAAACTTACGCAAAACGTACGTTGGTGGCAGTAGGAACCTTCTGCAGTCAAAAGCAACTGTCGGCTCTTTATATTCTCACTGTAGGGGAGACCGGGTCTAGTTGATACGCTTTTTACTTTCTGGTTTTTTATTTTATCTCTGTAACTGTACTAAAACTAATGCAACGTAATAAGGTACTATAACTATTTGGCTATCTGTTGGTGTATTTCAAAGCCTTATAAAATAAATTTGTGGTGTCTAAAATATATGTTGTAAACGTTGCCAGATGCATCAGTTTAACTCAGTCTGTGTCACACTGATACAGTTATGGGTCAAGTAGATACGCCTTTGAGCACCTGGTACAGTGCCAAAATTCAGGATAATAGTAACCAAAACATGTATTTTGAAAGGGTTTTATTGTTTTAAAACGAACAAACATCTTAAAAACCAAAAACTAATAATCTAAAGATTAATTTAAAAATGAATATAAAGGATTTTTACTTGCTCTAATAGATTTGTTAGTTTTACAAAAATTAACATTTGTAAACAACGTTTAAACATAAGAATATTTAAAAGTTTTGGATAGCGTCACAGGCCCTTAGTTGTGGCAAGTCGTTCCGATTTTGAAAAAAAACGTGGGTTTGATTGGCAGATAACACCAGTGTAAAAGGGGCTGTCCTTTGCACAAGCTATGTTTGCTCACTTCTAGCAGGAAACATTTTGGATCCAATCTTGACCCGGTTTGGATGAAGAAAAAAATTTAAGACACACCAACAATAAGAGTCTTCGTCAGAGTCTGATTCATGTTTCCGTTTTTTAGGCTTCACTCGTTTGTTATCTTGTTTCCTTGGTTTGTCGAGCTGTTTGTTTTGTTCGCAACCAAATAACTTCATTAGTTTTAATTTGCCCTTCCCTGTCGTAATGGATTTCTTTCTCTCCCACTCCCTTGTATCTTGCTCTATTTTACTTTTCAATAAGAGAATCTGTAAGAATGCAGGAATTTAAGGGTTGCTTTCCTTTAACGCTTATTTTACGTTCTCCTGCTTTTGGTAGAGGGCGAATTTGTTCTGGCGTAACAATGGGAGGGATAGCTCCAAGGCCACCAGTGACAAGTGATGACTCTTTTTCGGTGATGTTGGCTAATACCGATATAGAAGGATGTTGAACGCCTCCTGACGTAGAAGGCTGTTGGTCTCCTGCTAACGTAGAAGGCTGTTTGTCATATGGTGTTGTAGAAAGCTGACGATAACTTACAAAGCTTTCCAACCTTAAGAATATCTGGGTTATACGGCATGATCACGAAGCGGTGAAGCCTGCCACAATATTATTTGGTGCCACAGCATTTCGAAAGACACTATTTACAAGATTAGGAATGTCATAAATTGTTACTCTTTCCAGGGTTGCTAATTAGCCACTTGTCTACAGCTGTAAAGTAGTATTTCTTGAATGGTCTACAAACAGATATGTCAAGGGGCTGGAGGAGCTGAGAGGTATGGGGAGGGAAAGACAGCAAAACAACTCCATTGTCTTTACGGAAGTTCAACACCTGTATTGACAAGTGTGAATCGTGATTGTCAAACAACAAAAGGCATGAATGTTTGGGTGTTGACTTTACGTGGGTGTGAAAGTGTTAGAAACGATGACCGAACCATCAGACCAGATGGATCTGTAGTACCTATATACTCTGGCGGTTCTCGCTCTATGGAATGGTCTTCATAGAACAATCGAGTGAAAATGAAGAGTGGGGGGATAGCATTGCTAATACACTCCTGGAAATGGAAAAAAGAACATATTGACACCGGTGTGTCAGACCCACCATACTTGCTCCGGACACTGCGAGAGGGCTGTACAAGCAATGATCACACGCATGGCACAGCGGACACACCAGGAACCGCGGTGTTGGCTGTCGAATGGCGCTAGCTGCGCAGCATTTGTGCACCGCCGCCGTCAGTGTCAGCCAGTTTGCCGTGGCATACGGAGCTCCATCGCAGTCTTTAACACTGGTAGCATGCTGCGACAGCGTGGACGTGAACCGTATGTGCAGTTGACGGACTTTGAGCGAGGGCGTATAGTGGGCATGAGGGAGGCCGGGTGGACGAACCGCCGAATTGCTCGACACGTGGGGCGTGAGGTCTCCACAGTACATCGATGTTGTCGCCAGTGGTCGGCGGAAGGTGCACGTGCCCGTCGACCTGGGACCGGACCGCAGCGACGCACGGATGCACGCCAAGACCGTAGGATCCTACGCAGTGCCGTAGGGGACCGCACCGCCACTTCCCAGCAAATTAGGGACACTGTTGCTCCTGGGGTATCGGCGAGGACCATTCGCAACCGTCTCCATGAAGCTGGGCTATGGGCCCGCACACCGTCAGGCCGTCTTCCGCTCACGCCCCAACATCGTGCAGCCCGCCTCCAGTGGTGTCGCGACAGGCGTGAATGGAGGGACGAATGGAGACGTGTCGTCTTCAGCGATGAGAGTCGCTTCTGCCTTGGTGCCAATGATGGTCGTATGCGTGTTCGGCGCCGTGCAGGTGAGCGCCACAATCAGGACTGCATACGACCGAGGCACACAGGGCCAACACCCGGCATCATGGTGTGGGGAGCGATCTCCTACACTGGCCGTACACCACTGGTGATCGTCGAGGGGACACTGAATAGTGCACGGTACATCCAAACCGTCATCGAACCCATCGTTCTACCATTCCTAGACCGGCAAGGGAACGTGCTGTTCCAACAGGACAATGCACGTCCGCATGTATCCCGTGCCACCTAACGTGCTCTAGAAGGTGTAAGTCAAGTACCCTGGCCAGCAAGATCTCCGGATCTGTCCCCCATTGAGCATGTTTGGGACTGGATGAAGCGTCGTCTCACGCGGTCTGCACGTCCAGCACGAACGCTGGTCCAACTGAGGCGCCAGGTGGAAATGGCATGGCAAGACGTTCCACAGGACTACATCCAGCATCTCTACGATCGTCTCCATGGGAGAATAGCAGCCTGCATTGCTGCGAAAGGTGGATATACACTGTACTAGTGCCGACATTGTGCATGCTCTGTTGCCTGTGTCTATGTGCCTGTGGTTCTGTCAGTGTGATCATGTGATGTATCTGACCCCAGGAATGTGTCAATAAAGTTTCCCCTTCCTGGGACACTGAATTCACGGTGTTCTTATTTCAATTTCCAGGAGTGTAGAATTGACAGCAGTTGCGGTTGTAACTGTTTGCCCACGCTCAGCAGAAGTGGCTTTTGCCACTTGCCGAACTCCTTTCTCAGCTATAATTTTGCTTGGCCGCTGTACAGTTTGCACCCCGGTTTCGTCCACATTCGACATATCTTTCCTATGGAACTTATGATTTCTTAGACATGTCTCAAATTTTCAAAAAAACTTCCAACGTTGTGCCGATTCAATCTAGTTGCCCGACTCAGGCTTGTCGCTTCAGGCGATCTTATGGAAACATTGGGACGCCTTTTTAAAAACTTATGAAACCATTCCGAAGTTGCCATTTTGGCTTTTATCCAGGTATCTGGCACTTTTAATTGATTCGCTGGAGCCAATTCATAGACCAGTTCCCGAGCGTTTTTAGGAGTTAATCCATAGTAAATTTTATCACTTGTTAAAATATAGTTACTAAGCTCGTTTTCTGTATCATCACTTTATATTTGTCGATGTTTAGTATATACAATTTTTACGTCTTCAGCTGCGTGTGGTGTTTCAAGCTGCTATTCCTTTTTAACCTTATACCTATTAAGCATCATTTTGTCTACAGCAAATGTTTTTGCTGTTTCCCCGATAGACATCCGGCCATTCTTAATTTCTTTATATGCCCTCTCAAATATGTCAGTGGGTATTTCGCCCCTTTCAGTTTTCTTCTTATAATTCCTTGGCATTTCTGAAAACAAAAATACCACATAAGAGAATACTTGTAGGTTAAGTTGATACCCCATATCAACTTGACCCAAAAGCAACGTATTAACGACGTCATTTCACTAAACTAAAATCTACGACAATCAGGTAGCAGTTAAAATTACTGTTTAAAGTTAATATTCTTACCTTCAAACAATGAAACAATATGATGTGTTTGACTGTTCAACTAGCGTACGAATAACCCCAAAACAAAAGGTGAAAGTGTCTAGTAAAACTTTACTTTCAGTTGAAAAAACAAACAGAATTTATTCACAAAACAAAGCGACAAGCAACCTTCTTCTCCGGCACACACGAGGTTACTGAGTATCGATCTCTTCTGCCTCCACTTCAGTTCCCGCTTGCAAGCGTCTTCACGTTTGGAAGTTACTGGGCAAGTATCAACTAGACCCGGTCTCCCCTAGTGTCTCGCGAAAAGAACCTCGTCTCCACTCCAGGGATTCCTGGTCGTGTTCTTGGTGCATTTCCGTGATATTCGCGTGCTGATCGAACCGACCAATAACAAATCTAGCTGTACGCTTCTGAATTTTTTCGATGTCTTCCTTTAATCCGTCCTGGTGCAGATCCCAAATACTCGAGTAATATTCAAGAATGTGGTCTCTCTAATGTGCTATACGCAGTGCCCTTTACAGTTTAGCGACACTTTCTTAGAATAGTCCCAGTAAATCGAAGTCGACCATTCGTCTTCTCTATTACTGAGCCTAGATGCTAGTTCCGTTTCACATCGTCTTCCAACGCTACGCATAGATGTTAAATCGAGGTTGCTGTGCCAAGCAGCACACCACTACAACTGTATTCGATCGTTACGGGATTCGCTCTTTTCGTACTCGTCTCCATTAACTAACATTTTCTCACATATGGAACAAGCTGCCATTCATCGAACGGGACAGAAATTCATACTACTTTCTACCGTATTCTCCGACAGTTACTCAACAACTACATTTTACCGTGCACTACAGCGTCATCATCAAACAAGTGCTGGTTGATGCTAACTTAACTCGTCAAATAATTTATGATTACAGGGTGTTTCCGCAAGAGCGTGCAAAACTTTAGAGGACGTAGAGGATGGTCCACCGAACAATTTGAGTTGGGAAACCTACCTTAAACCATCTTAAGGAGATAATGAGAATAAAATCACAGTATTGAGTACTTTTTTTATTTACATTAGTACATTAACTGTAAATACCATCATTGACACATGAAAGAACCATTTTTACTGTACCTTACAAAATGTGCTGAAACTGACGGCCATCAACCTCATTGCAAGCATGACATCGGCGAACAAGATTCTGACGCAGTCTGACAAATATATCTGGTGTGTTTCGAATCACATCGCAGGTTGTTGCAATTCTGGGAACTAATTCCCTTCCATATCTACTGGGGTGTCACATAAAAATGACTTTAGGTATCCATATAGGAAATAATCAAGGGGATTAATGTCATCTGACCTTGCAAGTCATGGAATACCACTTACCATTTCAATCCAGAGACCAGGAAATACTTCCTACTAAGCAGACTCGTCCTCATCGTTTTCTTGCAGAAAATAAAGAATGTACATGTAAATAAATAGCGCAATACATGTAAACTTGTCCTCGAGTTAGTTGTAAATAAACTTGAAAACAGTAATGCTCCATAAAGCGATAGAGGAGTTTACTTTCATATTTCTTTTAGCTTGTTCCCTACCTCAAGTTGTTCAGGGGAGCATTCTCTGTCTCCTGTTATATTTTGCACGGTCTTACGGAAACATCATGTATAGAGATAAAAAACCATGACTGTCGCACTTTCCTGAGGCAGACCTTACTATACCCTTGTCTCTGATAAGCATTCGCCGTCCAGCACAACGTTCTGGGTCTTGTTTCTTAAGAAGTATTCAAACCACTCATGCCTTGAAAACTTCAGGTTACCGTTTGCTGTCTTCTACTGCTACACAGGACTGCTCTATGAGTGACTGAACCGAAACTTTCCATCTGCTTAATGATTACCCGTAACACCAGATGTTTCGGTACGCAAGGCGATGGAAGTTGTTACATGCATCAAACTTTTTATATAAGCACGAATTTCTACAAACTTTTGCCTTTCGACATTTAGGAATTCTGTTTTGAACATGGGGTGCAACAGTCTCTGTTTCCTCAGCATTTTCTGAATTTCGTCATTAAGCCACTGTGGGTCTTTTGCGTCCTTAATCTACTTTCTCGGAATATACTCCTCCTGAGCATGAATTACAGTCAGTTTAAACTTTGCCTATAAATCGTCTGCATCTATTATACGGATAAATGATCTCTATTCACCGTCTAAGTAGGATACTAACAACCTCTTATCTCTTCTTTCCAGAATAAAGACTCTCCTAAACGTCTCAGCAATGATGACATTTACTACCCATCGTGTGAAGACATCGTGATCACTAATACCTGTCTCAATGCCGACTGACTGTCGGTAGAGCAAGTCTTTTTGTAGCTGCAAGATCTAAAAAATTCCATTGTGTGTGAGTTGTCGTACCAGTTTCCGGAAAATGTGTACAGAACTACTTGACGAGACTGTATCTTCGTACCTCCAGCAATGAAATCATAGACGTCCTAGTCTATACTTAGTAAGTTAAAGTTGCCTCCAATGAAAACTGCATGATCAGGATGCTTCAGAGATACTGGAGGTAGACTTTGAATGATTCTATAGCTACTACGTAGGAGTAGGGTGGCCGATAAACTCATCCAATAATTACCTTGAGTTCACTTGGGTCGGTTAGATGAGTCCAGACAACTTATCAGTCAGATGCCGTTTCGACCCTGATAGTTGCTATATTTTCCTATGGCGTCTAATCTGTCGTTTCTATGTACATTCAATAACATCGTTAACGTTCTTCTGAGGTTTTCAACCAGTTCTCGGCTCCGAATACAATTTGAACGCCACATCTTTACTGGAGAGAGTTCATTCAGGCACTTTGTTACAAGTACATTAGCAATTTACTGTTAAAATTATGGCATTCGAAGTGTCTTACTTTGCAAGTGAACTGATTTCACTCTTTAAATATCAACTGGTGACCGCTCATCGGAGGACCTCCGACTATCACCTATCCTGAAAAACCAACATGTTCACTCGACAAGTAGTACACTACCTGAGCAGCTGCTTCTTCTATGAGAGCATCCTGAGCTGTCAAGTGGAATGTATCAGTTCTCCACCCCATAGCACAGGTTCTAAAATACGCATCCAGAATCGTTATAGAATCGAAGAGGTCTCTGGTTTACTCCCTCCAGTCAGCTTCAAACCAAAGGACACTCGTCCATTCTCGATAAGATACTAAAAATTCTGATGATGTAACACAACCACTCAGTGGTCATCCATATTTTATCATCGTAGTTTTACTTTTCAATGTATTCTTTCTATGAATCAAAGCTTGTAAATAAGCGTACTAACGTTTTTACATCTACATTTACATCCACATCCATACTCTGCATGGTAGAGGGTAGGTCCCATTACCGGTTATTAAGTTTTCTACCAGTTCCATTCACGTATGGAGTGCAGGAATAATTATTGTTTGAAAGCTTCTGTGCGGGCAGCAATTATTCTAATCTTATCCTCATGATCACTGAGTCAGCGTTAGGTACTGGGTTGTAGTATAATCATAAAACAATCATTTAAAGCCGGTTCTTGGAACTTTGTTGATAGACTTTCTCGTCCTATTTTACGCCTGCCTTCAACAGGTTTCCACTGCAATCCCTTTAGTATCTCTGTGACACTCTCCCACGGATTAAACAAACTTGTGACAATTCGTGCCTGCTTTCTCTGCATACTTTCAATTACCGCCGTTTAGTCCTATCTGGTACGGGTCCCACACACCTGAGCAGTATTCTAGAACCGGTCCCACCCGTGATTTGTAAGTAATAGCCCTTGTAGAGTGATTGCACTTCACCAGTATTCTACCAATAAACCCACGACTGAACGTATGTGATCCATTTCAAGTTCCTACGAAGTGTCAGAACCAGGTATTTATACGAGTTGGCTGATCTCAACAGTGACTCATTAACATCGTATTCACAGGATAATACGTTTTTTCGTTTTGTGAAGTACAAAATTTTACATGTCCGACCATTTATAGCAAGTTGCCAATCCCTGCACAACGTTGAAATCTTATCAATATCAGACTGAATATTTATGCAGCTTCTTTCAGATAGTAGCTTCATTATAGTTAACTGCATCATCTGCAAAAAGTCTGATTGTTCTATTAATATTGTCAGCAAAGTCATTAATATACTATAAGAACAGCAAGGGTCCCAAAACACTTCCATGGGGCACACACGAAGTTACTTCTACATCTGGCGATGACTCTTCATCCAAGATAAAATGCTGTGTCCTCCCTACCAATAAGTCCTCATTACAGTCAAAAATTTCCCTTGATACCCCATATGATAGTACTTTTGACAGTAAGCGTAGGTGCAGTACTGAGTCACATGCTTTTCGGAACTCAAGAAATACTGCATCTACCTGGCTGCCTTCATCCAAAGCTTTCAGCATGTCATACAAGAAAAGTGCGAGCTGGGTTTCACATGTTCGATGTTTTCGAATTCCGTGCTGGTTGGCATTGAGAAGGTCATTCTGTTCAAGATAACTCAATATGCACAAGTGTCACCTGTGCTTTTTTTTCCAAGAACTGGGCACGGTTTTTTGTTCAAGGAATTTACGGTAGATGTTTGTATGATGAAATTGAATGTTTTCTCATTGTAAAGTTAAATAGACGTTAGTTTTAAGTAGGTAAGCTGCCTTACGGTGAAGCGATAAAGTCAGACAGAATAGCGAAGTGGCGTTGTATTATCGCTGGGTGCGCAAACGCTCCAGCAGTTGAGTACAGTGAAGAGCAGAACGTAGAAGAGTGTTGAAAGAGACATCCGACTACAGTCAAGCTGTGTATTTCTTGTGAGAAATCGTCGTAAAGCAGTCTGCTAAAGTATCTAATAGCTCGGCGTACATTTGATGTGGACTGGCGGAATATATGGCATTAAATGGGGACTGTGCAATTACCACAGAAGGACGCAAATTAACGTGAAGAGTTCTGTGGGCTCAGTTTTATTAGTTATGTAGCTATAAGAAGAGCCTGTGCCACACTTTGTCACCAAAAACGCCTTAACTGCACCAACATCTAAAAAAATGGCTCAAATGGGTCTGAGCACTATGGGACTTGACATCTGAAGTCGTCAGTCCCCTAGACTTAGAACTACTTAAACCTAACTAACGTAAGGACATCACACATATCCATGAACGAGGCAGGATTCGAACTACCGACCGTAGCAGCAGCGTGGTTCTGGACTGAAGGGCCTAGAACCGCTCGGCCCCAGCGGCCGTCTGCATCACCATCTCAACCAGAAGTAAGATCCAAGTAATTACCTGGTCACACTTCTAAGTGGCTAGCCAGCTCCCAAGTTAATTTTTTGTGCTTCAGTAGTACCGAGTTACACTAAAGTGGTGATCCTCACTTTTGCCAAAAACTAAATATCTAAGCAGGATCCATCCTACTCATTATGGATGAACCGAGAGCGTCCTTATGATTGAGAAACTATTACAGTTTTTTTTATTAAAGAGAGGAATAGCAATTAAAATTTCAATAATTTGCAAAATAATAACTAACGCAAATCTAGTGAAAAGTAATTTGAAAGGCAGTGTGTAACAAAGTAAAATTCTGTATAGGATATTTTTCGTTATACTTTTTCATGAATAAATAAGTTTTCACCAAAGCAACTGCAATCAGTCAGAAATATATGTTAACATTTGAGCCAATAATAGTAGTAATTCCACAAAGCGATTAACAGTAATTGTTAATGAGTATTAATAAAAGTTTAAGTTCCAGAGAACCAATGAGTCAGTAAAATCATACCTCCAAGTTTGACATTCTTTCACAGCTGAAATTTTGACTTTGCAAATTACGTAACTATATCTCACAGAAAAGTGTTTACTGAATGACACTATGTCATTGCGATACATTGTAAGCTGAATACGACATTCAGTAAAGAATAAAGATTAATAACCATTTGAGTATAATTAAAGACAATTAGCATTTCAGTGAGTCACAGCACTAATTTTTACATTTACATTACTGTTTACCAGTGAAGAGATTTTGTTGTTCTTTTATTATTACTAATTGATCTCCGTGAGCTGCTACTTAATTGAAAGGTGTTTGTTCACTGTGACTTAACCATTTGAATTCGCGGTGGAGCAATATTTTTCAATTGTGTGTTGTTTTCGCCTTACACCAAAATGAAGCATTCTTACGTACGTTTTTCACCATTAACAGACAGTGATTACAAAGACAGTAATTTTGCTCATGCAGTGAGCTGGGGACCGTTAATTTTCTTTAAATCACTAACTAAACTTACTACTTGCCCACTACTGACGTACCTGACGTACTGGTCTCACCTGGGGCCGCAAAGAAATTCACCTCACATTGCACCAATCGTAGGCGGATGATTAGCTCTCCTACACACGTGTAATGTTACACACCTCTACTTAACGTGGTAGATTAACTTGCTAACTCGGAACATCGAGTCACACCAATGTCACATTCATAACACAATAAATGGAATATCCTCCATACATGTCAGAACCATAGGGTAAGCATCTTTGTGGTGGTGTGTGAAACAGCGTATATCTCCTGGGACATGTTATATTATCAGCTAAAATCTAAATGTAGCAGAAATTATAAAATTATGGCGCATTATTTAACTGTCAGAAGAAACACATAAATTTAATTAAAATCTTCAGTTAGCTCTTCCTTTTCAAATGTTTTTATCGCTTTTGCACTCATTTGATAACACCTTTCGCTTCAACCAAAACATCGTAGCACTTCGTTTTCACAGACACAGTACACGATCTGCGTTACGGCATCGCAGTCTAGACTCTTCACGGTCCAGCTGTCTCTGCAGAATTTCTTGACCCCACTTGGCCACTTACTGCACTTATGCCGATCCGCAGCCACAGTCATTGCTGGAGCACGATGGCCGTGAATTGACGGCTGTCGCTTGGTTACCAATAGTCACATGACACCCTCTCCAGTGGAATCAATACATCCACAAAAAGGATAGCAAGAAAAAACTGATTTACAGCATAGGCAAAAAACATGATTCAGCTAGACATTTCAAACACTCTGCCCGTGACCCCACGTCTTTAGTACTATGAAATTTTTTCGTCACCGTAAATCGACAAACTTTTTTTTTTATTTCTACAACTGTACAGCATCTAGTTGGAAATTTTAAGATTAATACTACCCTGTCCAGAAATTTCTCATTTAACTGTCCAGATAGCTGGATTATACATTAAGCAAATGTTTTCTGATGTTCCCACTAAAATATCATTTTAAAGTCCGCAGTTCGTGGTCGTGCGGTAGCGTTCTCGCTTCCCACGCCCGGGATCCCGGGTTCGATTCCCGGCGGGGTCGGGGATTTTCTATGCCTCGTGATGACTGGGTGTTGTGTGCTGTCCTTAGGTTAGTTAGGTTTAAGTAGTTCTAAGTTCTAGGGGACTAATGACCGTAGATGTTAAGTTCCATAGTGCTCAGAGCCATTTATCATTTTAAGCAGAATTTTACGTACATAAATCTATTCAGACACCCTTCCAAAATGACAGATATTACAGAATTAACCCACGAAATATATCCCAAACAACATATCTCTTACTTTGCAAATAACCCAATGTCCTACTCACATAAGCAATTAACGTATTAATGAGATCTGTTGACCTTCACACATCAAATTTTGTGTGAACAATGATCATATATAGACTACACATATTATCCAAGTAACACATCCAAAGTGCTACAATAACACACTTGAATTACCCCTTGTAATTCCCCCCACCCCCACCCCAAAAAATCCTATGTATAGTACATCGCATTCCTCTCTCACGTGAATGTCGAAATCAGTTACGTTCTGCCGACCTAAACGGACCAAGAGTCGTGCGACCAAGGTCGACACACTCTTTGCACTACCTTGTGCTTTCATACATCTTACAAACATCTTAAATTCACCAAATTTACCCTTTACACCAAACAGAAGTAGTTCTCAACATTTTTAGAAACTACGCATGAAAATTAAACACACATACACATACATCTGAACACATTTACTACGTTCTTCTTTGTATGTATAATCGCAGCTCTCTCAGGTTTCTCAGCCCCAGTAATTTTCCCAAAACAGAATACTAGAGCCTATTCACGTTGAGGCGTGCAACGAATTGTCGATAGTATAGTGCAAAGAGGTTTTTTATTTCTCCACCTATTTCATTATGTTTTATTTTGGTTTTCACCGAGAGAAGGTCCCCACTGTTGTACTTTACTGTCTTATAACGCCCGTTATGTCACTTACTTCTTTCATTTTCCATCTTCTCCGTATGAGCCTTTCCTAGCTCCTCTCTTTCGGCAGCCTTTACTGGTTGACCTGGTGGAAAATCCACTACCTCAGTATGTAAGAGATCTGGCTTGCTTCCTGTCATCACTTCTAATGGCGAGTAGCCTGTCACATTACTCCTAACACTATTTATTACACCTTCCAATGATTTGATAAACTCCGGCCACTTGGAATACTTGTTACTTACGTACGTTCTTCACAGGTGGCCATTTTCTCGGACATAGTCTTCACACATGCTACTTTCTGAGTGGCATACTGTAATCTTTCTGTTTGATGCCTTGATTATTCGTGATATCATTCCACATTTTAGGCCTAAATTGTGATCCCTTGCCGGCCGCGGTGGTCTAGCGGTTCTGGCGCTGCAGTCCGGAACCGCGGGACTGCTACGGTCGCAGGTTCGAATCCTGCCTCGGGCATGAGTGTGTGTGATGTCCTTAGGTTAGTTAGGTGTAAGTAGTTCTAAGTTCTAGGGGACTTATGACCTAAGATGTTGAGTCCCATAGTGCTCAGAGCCATTTGAACCATTTTGTGATCCCTTGTCAGACAACAGCTTCTCTAATCTTATTACTTTAGTAATGAAATCCTTTTCCAGTTGGCGATCAGAGTTTTGCCATCAGCTCTCCGTATTTGATGAAGTTTCAAAATATATCAACAACCACAATTATATACTTCATACCACCAAGACCAGTTGGGAGTGGCCAGAAATTGTCTACAGCCAACAGCTCGCTCACTCTGCTAGTGATTATACTATGCATTCCCCCTGGTGCGAGATAGTGCAATACTTCATCCACTGGCATTCGCCACAAGCGGCCAACTGAGCGCGCACCCGTCTGGCTAGATTGTTTAAGGGTACATGTTCTTCAATGATTGCTACACTTTTTTGTGCTCCGTAATGCCCGTAACTTAAGTGGATGTAGTCTATCAGCTGCCCCACATACTTTTCCGGAAAGCACAGTCTCCACCGCTCGGTTTTCTCATCCTTCCTATGAAACAAAAACACCCTTATGAATTTTATAGTATCGGGGTATCTTTTCGAAACCCTTTGCTACCAAAGTTTGTTTGTGTATTTTTCAGTTCGGGGATGTCATTTTGCACTCGTCGCGTATCCTTGCAGGCAGCACGACTCTCTCCTTCCCCTCCTACTCCTTTCATGAATAAGAGTCGAAACTCTTCATTTACTTCTTCCTCATCACTGCCCCCTTTTACAAAAGGTGTCAATGACAGTGAATCATCTATGAAGTTTCCGGTTCCTTTTATATATCTTATACTATAGATGACGCTTAAAAAACATTGCGCAGCGGTAATACGAGAATTTGGAAATCTACCATCTCACAGAGAACTAAGAGCTTTACCATCGAATAGTACGGACACCTCGCGACCTTCCAGATACAGCCGGAACTTTTTGAACCCGTACACAGCAGCGAGTAACTCTTTTTCAGAAATGCTATAGCCGCGCACATGTTTATTTAACATACGGCCGGCAAAAGTTACATTCCAGTGTTCTGTCTTCCCTCCTACCAAATTTTCCTGGAACACATCACACCAGTTGCCGTAATCTGAACTGTCCCTAGCTAGGCAGAACGGCAGCGACACATGGGGTTAGTATACCATTCTACTACAGCATAAAATATTCTTTATGGCTAACAATACACTGTCACACTCGTCGCTCCATATCTTTAATAGTTTACCGAGAAATTTTGGATAGAAACAGGACAACCTTAGGTATGGCTAAAGTAATTTTGTGGTAGATGGCCTCTTCTGCATCGAGATCTACATGGATACTCAGTAAATCACATTTAAGTGCCTGGCAGAGGGTTCATCGAACCACCTTCACAACTCTCTATTATTCCAATATCGTATAGCGCACAGAAAGAACGAACACCTATATCTTTCCGTACGAGCTCTGATTTCTCCCTATGTAGGTCGGTGTTAACAAAACATTTTCGCATTCGGAGGAGAAAGTTGGCGACTGAAATTTCGTGAGAAGATTCCGTCGCAACGAAAAACGCCTTTCTTTTAATGATGTCCAGCCCAAATCCTGAATCATTCAGTGACTCTCTCTGCAATATTTCGCGATAATACAAAACTTGCTGCCCTTCTTTGAACTTTTTCGATGTACTCTGTCAGTCTTATCTGGTAAGGATCCCACACCCTGCAGCAGTATTGTAAAAGAGGACGGATAAGCGTAGTGCAGGCAGTCTCCTTAGTAGATCTGTTATATTTTCTAACTGTCCTGCCAATAAAACGCAGTCTTTGGTTAGTCTTCCCCACAACAATTTCTATGTGTTCCTTCCAATTTAAGTTGTTCGTAATTGTAATTTCTAGGTATTGAGTTGAATTTGCGGCCTTTAGATTTGACTGATTTATCATGTAACCGAAGTTTAACGGACTCCTCTTAACACTCATGTGGATGATCTCACACTTTTCGTTATTTAGGGTCAACTGCCAATTTTCGCACCATTCAGATATCTTTTCTAAATCATTTTGCAATTTGTTTTGATCTTCTGATGACTTTATTAGTCGAGAAACGACTGCTTCATCTGCAAACAACCTAAAACGGCTGCTCAGATAGTCTCCCAAATACTTTATATAAATAAGGAACAGCAAAGGGCCAATAACACTACCTTGGGGAACGACAGAAATCACTTCTGTTTTACTCGATGATTTTCCGTCAATAACTACGAATTGTGACCTCTCTGACAGGAAGTCAAATATCCAGACTCGTAACTGAGACAATATTCCATAAGCACGCAGTTTCACTGTAGGCCGCTTGTGTGGTACAGTGTCAAAAGCCTCCTGGAAATCCGGAAATAGGGAATCATCTGAAATCCCTTGTCAACAGCACTCAGCACTTCATGCGAATAAAGAGCTAGTGGTGTTCCACAAGAACGATGTTTTCTAAACCCATGTTGACTGTGTGTCAATATACCGTTTTCTTCGAGGTAAATCAGAATGTTCGAACACAATATATGTTCCAGAAACCTGCTGCATATCGACGTTAATGATATGGGCCTGTAATCAAGCGGATTGATCCTACTACCTTTCTTGAAAATTGCTGTGACTTGTGCAACTTCCAGTCTTTGGGTACGCATCTTTCGTCGATCGAACGTTTTTATATGATTGTTAAGTATGGAGCTAAAGAATCAACATACTATGAAAGGAACCTAATTGGTATACAGTCTGTACAAGAAGACTTGCTGTTATTAGGTGATTTAAGTTGCTTCACTACTCCGAGGATATTTACTTCTACGTTACTTATGTTGGCAGCTGTTCTTTCTCCGAGTTCTAGAATATTTACCTCATCTTCTTTTGTGAAAGCATTTCGGAAGGCTGTGTTGAGTAACTCTGCTTTGGCAGCAATGTCTTCGATCGTATCTCCATTGCTATCCCGCAGAGAAGGCATTGAATGTTTCTTACGGTTAACATACTTCACATACGATCAGAATCTCTTTGGATTTTCTGCCAGGTTTCGAGACAAAGTTTCGTTGTGGATACTGTTGTAAGCATCTCGCATTGAAGTCAGCGCTAAATTTCGAGCTTCTGTAAGAGACCACCGGTCCCGGGGATTTTGGGTCTGTTCAAATTTGGCATGTTTGTTTCGTTGTTTCTGCAACAGTGGACTTACCATCGTAGCTTCGGATCAGAGTTTATGACCTACAAACCGAATTTCCTCTCAAACATAATAACAGAGTGTCTGAAGGTCATTCATCGCTTTCTTAAGACCAAGAGTACATCCTCCACAACTCGCAACGTTCATGTCAAGATTCCGTGGCAATCAAAATGTCTGATCTCCACACTTCCCGAGACAGTTGTTGGGGGACCATTTTACGCATCTGACCCGTAGCATAAGCAGATTCACCATACTGAAATTAGCGACCCACCATCGACCTCCATAATTAATTTAAGAAAAAAGTGAAAAGAGTGACTTTTACTTGCAGTAGTATAAAATGAATTGGCACTCTAACGGTAAGTAAGCAAACGCTTTGGAAGCATACTGGAGGACACGACCAGTGAATCGAACACCAGGGCGGCCGGGTGCTCTGTTGTGCTCCTTCAGGGAAGGACCCGCGCTGGGTGGCGGTCACACAATAGCTACCAGCCGGCAGGGCTTTCTCTCACGTCCTGTAGCGCTGCCAGACGAATTCCATCAACGGGGTGTGAGACCTCTGTTTCGACTGTGGTGTCACCGCCAGACGCCACACTTGCTAGGTGGTAGCCTTTAAATCGGCCGCGGTCCGTTAGTATACGTCGGACCCGCGGGTCGCCACTATCAGTGATTGCAGACCGAGCGCCGCCACACGGCAGGTCTAGAGAGACTTCCTAGCACTCGCCCCAGTTGTACAGACGACTTTGCTAGCGATGGTTCACTGACAAAATACGCTCTCATTTGCCGAGACGATAGCTAGCATAGCCTTCAGCTACGTCATATGCTACGACCTAGCAAGGCGCCATTACCAGTTACTATTGATGCTGTAAAACATGTACCGTCAAGAGCGATGTTCACCATTTATGGATTAAAGTTAAGTATTCCACAGCTACGTCCTTTTTTGCTAGTCTAATTTCCTTGACCTGTTCCAGACCTCACGCCAGCCTGCGTGAGCTAAAACGCGTGCCTTTCGGCTTCCTCTCATACAAGGTTGGCTCTCTTGCCAATCCACAACATCGACAGCTTGTAAAAACGTTTTATGAGATGGAGTGACGAGAGGGACTTAGCAGAAAGTGCTATTGTCTACCGCAGGTCTAAAGTTTTGGGACGGACAGTGGAAGGCGATATTTGACAGGTGAAAAGAAAACTCTTTGTCTCTCACTTTTTCATGTGCAGCTGTTACATAAACAGTTTGTCTATAAGGAAGGATGTTGGTTCACATGGAACTTTTTCCCAGAGTGACTGAGAGCATGACAATGCTGAAAGAAGCTCCCTTACTGGCTGAAGGCAGACACAGGAAGAGTGTGGAACGACTTTTTTGTGAGGAAACTGTGAGGAAAAATTTCACTAGTTAACCACGTTAAGCGTAACTAGGGAAGGGGTCTTATGCTCCTCTCTAGTGGCCAGAACTTGCAAGATCCCTGTCTTTCAAGGCCTGAATCATATAAGAGTTCATTTTTGCCACATAGTGGTTTGACGCAGATTTGTTCGTGTCTCTGGCTCTTGTCATTTTGCATAATTTCTCTAAGATGCGCTCGGCGTCCTGTAGGGCCACCTCACAGTAGATGTTCCTGTGTTCCTGTAGTTCTGATCTTATTCGTCTGCCCAATTTGTCGGCACGTCAGCGGTCAACTGGGTCTCTACACATCTGCCGTCTACGTCTGTAGTGCTTCTTTAAAGCTAGGGAACACGGTAGTCATAGTGGAAGGCCGGATTTGGTGTGATGAAGTATTGTTGTGGTGGCTTTCTTGCTGCTTTCTATGATGGTGACCGTTAGTGTTTGGATTGTTTGCTTTATCGATGTTTTGGTAATTACGTTCGCAATATCTGGTATGTTGTTTGCGACAGACGTGTTGAATAAATGGTCCCAGTTTTTGTGGGATGATATTATTTTTATGGCAAACTTCACGGTGAAGGGCACATTCTCCTAGTGAGAGGAGGACGGGATTGTAGTAAGAATCGATGTCGTTTATGACGGATATGTTGATATACCAGCCGATGTTCTTAAGCAGGGAAATGTCAAGGATATCGGACTGATGTCGGTGATTTCGTGGTAAGTGGGGAGTATCGGGAGCCACAACAGTTTTGTCCCTTCTATCTTGAAGGACATTTCACATGACCCGCCCATTTCTGTTTCTACCCCCACAGTTCCATGTGAAGCGTTTTGAACTGAGCTCCACGCCGCTTACGACGTTTCATCCTAGGGCTGTTAGTCCTCAAGGGAAAATCGTTGGATTGTGGGTAAGCTTGGTGTTCCTACTTATATGTTAACGTCACTGTAGTGTTTTCGACTTAGAGCTCTCCGTGTCAGCACTGCTGGGCGTACAAGCAACCAGCCCTGGTGAGCTCCCCAGGCACTGACCCCGTGAAGTACACAGTGCAGGTACGTCAACAAAACTCTTTTTGTACTTGCAACCGCCTTTCGTTGGGGTCCCCTGGCTTCCCACCTCACCTCCACCATCTGCTCACCCATCTTCAGTCATTGCCATCCACCCCCACCCCCCCCCCCCCCCCCCTTGCACTGGAGCACTATAAGTGGTAAGTGCGACAAACATGGCTGCCTGTAGTTATAACGTGTGCGTTGACCGTGCCAACAAACTATTTCCATGAATAAGCTGTGTAAATCGGACGATGATGTGAATACATATGACTCCAACAGATCCTGCTTATGCTCCCAAATGGAAATGAGCATCAAACAGTGTTACTAATCGGATGAATATATATATTTCTTTTACCAAGTAAACAGTGGTAAGTTCCGTTATTTATCGTAGTTAACACGCATTTACATGGTAGTGAAATGGCAGGAACGTTAAGCGCCTCCGTTAACATTATGGACGTGTTGATGTAAGGTGCTTGCATAATTTTCTTTAAGCATTATCTGTAGCCATAGGAACAAAAGTAATTTACATATTTACATGGTTGTGCACATTACTGCGTATCTACAAGCTGATTTAGGATCAAAAAGTGTTATCCATAAAACGACGTAATAAGTTGGTATTTATGACAAGTTTCATAGTAATGCTTCGTTCACTCGCCCACAAGTAAACAGCAATAAATCAATGGTAAGTGATGTTAAATGCACTCTGTCTGGAAGTAAACGATGTAAAGTAACAATTTTTGCGGAATAAAAAAAACTGCCGTGGCAAAAAAAAAAAGAAAACTGACGAAATTTTACGAATAGAATCGTGGGTAGTATACACAGTTTTAAAAATAGGTCATTACGGTAGCTATATGTGAAATTAAAGACGTATCTCGGTAAATAAAATCACCTTGGGTGTATATGTAATATCTTATTTATCTGACTTTAATGAAACTTTACTGCGCGATTTCTCGGAACAACCAAAATGTCGCTCACCACTGTTCACAGCCGAGGCCTTCATTTGTGGGCCATGAAATAACGGGCACCGCAATACAGCCAGATGAACGAGATGTAGAGCAAGTGCAGAACTTTCCAGTGGTATTAACTAGTAAAGAATGAAAGTGTTACCTAACTTTAATACGATATTACCGCAAATTTATTAAGAATATCATTAAAATTGTGGACTTATTACGGAGTTACAAAAAGTAGACGAAGAATATGAATGGGGAAGAGGACATAGAATTGCCCTGAAAGAGTCAAAAGAAAAAGAAAAGAAAATAAAAAGATGTAGAGAAATATATTAGAACATGTGATAATTAGGAACGAAGTAAATTTACTCAAAGTGAGACAAGGACGCCGTTAGTTGTCATAGACACAGCAGATATCGTTTTTGACAAGTGTACTGTGAACGAAATAGGACCATTACATGTAACATCGAGGAAAAATAGATGTATTTTGACATTTAAGGATCCTGATAGTGTGTACATTATCAAAGATAAAGAAGATACAGGCAACAGCTTTCAGTCTGCTAACAAATGGAGCTTTGGAAAGAACTCATATCACGTTAGCAGAATATACGAGACATTTCATACCTGAAGATCGTATCAATTGGTTTCTATGGGTTCTGTACTGCAGATTTACTTTCAGTACATCACCACAAAGCAGCACTGGATGTACACCTTTCCAGTTGATACTCTGGAGTACAATAAATCTACCAGGAGTATTACGAAAGGAAATAGCTAAGATAGGCTACATTTATGAAGATTATGTGTACCAATCCCCACATGGAATACAAACAGAAAAAATAAAACAGGGCAAAAAACTAGCTAAGTCCGTTACGGTAAGACAGAGCACTGAAGAACATTTCAGGGAGGTGATAAAATTTTGCTGCGTGATGAGACAGTAAGGAGAGGACGGTCGAAAAAGCTTGACTCCAAATTTAGAGGACCATACGAAACAGTATAGACAGCATTGCCTACCGTAGATTTAATAAAGGCAAATAGGAGGCAAGAGTTAAGGTTACTTGCCAACAGACTGAAAATGCGGTGGAAGTATACTGCCCTCATAGTTAAGGAGACTAATGTAAGAATATCGCTTACAGAATACCAACAAATCATGATGCCACGGCCAGTGATGACTTGATTCTTGGTTGTTAACTGCGGATAGTGTGGTTACAATTTTCGAGAGCACAGAGCAGCGGATGAGATCGAGAAGATACGCAAGGTAAAGGCATCACAAGGACTACACTTCCGTCATTAAGGAGACGTCAAAATTACCAGTACGACCTGGAAGCTGGTAGCACAAGTGGGTCATAGCACAAAGTATAAGAAGTTGAAAAGTGTTTCGATAATTGGATTAAAGGCAGTTGAACTGTTTTAGGTTGAGCTGGAGCATCTAGGTGCATGTTGATTAATTGTGTCATAGAGAGATTATATAAGTGTCGAGAGATTGCCTCTAATACGTCAAGTAACAAGACATTGAGACAGACAAAGAAAAGGGTTTCTCAGTTTTGTAGGAGATATAAGCAGAATATTGTTGGAAGCCTTCGGCGAGGTCGATGCTGCAAAAGAGAAGAAGCACATCTCTACGATGGAGTCTAGGCCAGAAAAGCTGCTGAAATTATATAAAGAGCAAGTAGCTTTAGTCAGAGCCACACTGTCTAGTTTGAATAGGACAGTAGATCCGTTAGCCACAAGCGAGCAGTCGCTCAAGAGCGGAATTACGAAATGGGAACAATAGCTCACGTACTCTGTCAGAACTATTGATCTGGGTCTAAAGGGAACTGTAACTTCCACGACGATCAATGGACAGTTACAAACCATATTTAGCGAGTTAAGTATAGAATATGAACAACTAATGAATACAATAGTTAACGCACAGCATGCCATTCCTGCACCATATATATTGAATCCAGTACAGCCTGTTAAATACCTAAGATTAATCCAAGAAGAAGCTGAATGAAGAGAGTTAAGATTTCCAGTAAATCTAATGGAAGAATATGGATACATATATTACTTGAAAGTCATGACTCTATAAGTATTTGCACTTGATGATGTGATGGGTTATACAATTAACATTGCATTAATTGAGAATAAGGAATTCGATCTATAAACAATGTTACCTCTATCAGTAAAAGCGAAGACTGTCAAGGAATACTGTGTACACATACAACCAGAGAGAGATAAGTTATTGGTAGATAGGTCTAAGAAGTGATACTGAAAGTTATCAACTCAGAATTTAGAATTTAAGGATATAGATAAAATAAAGAATACATGTAAAGAACGTGTTGTGTCGACGACGATCTATCACCAGAAAGACTGAACTGGGGTTATTACAATGTAAGTTCTCATCTAAAATTTCTATTAACGCAATGATATTATTTCATAGGAGCTTAGGGACACACATAAGTGACTATGAAGTGTGGAAGATGTGACAACATTCTGTAATATGTACTTATCTGAAAATATGAAACTAAATCTTATGGGAATAATTGTATTCTGTAAGAGTTGTAAAGGGTACTGATCTCTCTCTCTCTCGTAGACGCACACACACACACACACACACACATATATATATATATATATATATATATATATATATATATATATATATATATATATATATAGGGTGGTTCGTTGATAGTGACCGGGCCAAATATCTCACGAAATAAGCATCAAACGAAAAAACTACAAAGAACGAAACTCGTCTAGCTTGAAGGGGGAAACCAGATGGCGCTATGATTGGCCCGCTGGATGGTGTTCCCATAGGTCAAGCGTTTTTTTTTTTTAAATAGGAACCCCATTTTTTATTGCATATTCGTGTAGTACGTGAAGAAATGTGAGTGTTTTAGTAGGACCACTTTTTCCGCTTTGTGGTAGATGGTGCTGTAATAGTCACAAACATGTGTCTCACAATTGTAGACGACCAGTTGGTAACAGGTAGGCTTTTTTAATTACAGAACGTAGGTACGTTTGGACATTTTATTTAGATTGTTGCAATGTGATACATGTACCTTTGTGAACTTGTCATTTCTGACAACGCATGCTGTTACAGCGTGATTACCTGAAAATTCCACATTAATGCAATAAATGCTCAAAATGATGTCCGTCAACCTCAATGCATTTGGCAATACGTGTAACGACATTCCTCTCAACAGCGAGTAGTTCGCCTTCCGTAATGTTCGCACATGCATTGACAATGCTCTGACGCATGTTGTCAGGCTTTTTCGGTGGATCACGATGGCAAATTTCCTTCAACTTTCCCACAGAAAGAAATCCGGGGACGTCAGATCCGGTGAACGTGCGGGCCATGGTATGGTGCTTCGACGACCAATCCACCTGTCATGAAATATGCTATTCAGTACCGCTTCAACCGCGCGCGAGCTATGTGCCGGACGTCCGTCATGTTGTAAGTGCATCACCATTCTGTCATGCAGTGAAACACCTTGTAGTAACATCACTAGAACATTACGTAGGAAATCAGCATACATTGCACCATTTAGATTGCCATCGATAAAATGGGTGCCATTTAATCTTCCTCCCATAATGCCGCACCATACATTAACCCTCCAAGATGGCTGATGTTCGACTTGTCGCACCCATCGTGGATTTTCCGTTGCCGAATAATGCATATTATGCCGGCTTTCGTTACCGCTGTTGGTGAATGACGCTTCGTCGCTAAATAGAAAGCGTGCAAACAATCTGTCATTGTCCCGTAATTTATCTTGTGCCCAGTGGCAGAACTGTACACGACGTTCAAAGTCGGCGCCATGCAATTCCTGGTGCATAGAAATATGGTACGGGTGCAATCGATGTTGAAGTAGCGTTCTCAACACCGACGTTTTTCAGATTTCCGATTCCCGCGCGATTTGTCTGCTACCGATCTGCGGATTAGCCGCGAGAGCAGCTAAAACACCTGCTTCGGCATCATCATTTGTTGCAGGTCGTGGTTGACGTTTCACACGTGGTTTAACGCTTCCTGTTTCCTTAAATAACGTAACTATCCGGCGAACAGTCCGGACACTTGGATGATGTCGTCCAGGATACCGAGCAGCATACATAGCACACACCCGTTGGGCATTTTGATCACAATGGCCTTACATCAACACGACATCGACCTTTTCCGCAATTGGTAAGCGGTCCATTTTAACACGGGTAATGTATCACGAAGCAAATACCGTCCGCACTGACGGAATGTTACGTGATACCACGTACTTATACAGCGCCATCTATCACAAAGCGGAAAAAGTGGTCCAACTAAAACATTCATATTTCTTAACGTACTACACGAATATGTAATAAAAATGGGGATTCCTATTTTTAAAAAAAGCTGTTGATATCCGTTTGACCTGTGGCAGCGCCATCTAGCGGGCCAACCATAGCGCCATCTGGTTTCCCCCTTCAAGCTAGACGAGTTTCGTTATTTGTAGTTTATTTCGTTTGATGCTTATTTCGTGAGTTATTCGGCTCGGTCACTATCAATGAACCACCATATGAAATTGATCCAGATTAACTTGGAGAGGTTTAATACTAAATGTAGAGTTGAACACATATTGTTATGAGGATTTGGAAAGAGATACAGTTAGACTTGCACCTGAAATAAGTAACATCGAACAAGATGAATTTAAGAATGGCTGGTAAGAGACTAGAGGAAATCGACAGTTTCATATGCAAGGAAGAGCTCTAAGTGGAACTTGAAAAAAGGACACAAAAATACTCCAGTGCTACATACATAATTTTAATTATAATGGTTATTGTATTTTTGTGTTGTTACAAATGTAATTATAGCAAATATATGTATGTACAATTATTGTAAGGGCAAGTGGAATTATTTCACGAGAGACACCTAGGTTGCATCTGCATTCACGAGAGAAGGACAAGGGAATGGAGATATATGAGACTCATCATAGAGAAATGAGCTGTGGAGTAGTCATAGTAGTCGTAAAATGAAATATAAAATGTAATGTTTTTGTGTCAGGTTAGTGTAACGAAACCATGTAATATTTTTATTATATTCAGAACAATAGGTGTAGTGTACATTAATCTATATTTGTTGATGGGGAATATTTTAGTTAAAAGTCAGGGTATAAGTGTAACTACTTCCTACGAAACTTCTTGGTAGGCATGCATGTGTGTGCGTGCGGAGCCACCAGGCGATCAGGATATTTGCTACAGCTAACGCTCCGTAAACAGTTGAACCGATTTATCACCTTAAGGTCGCCCAAGGCATCAGCACACGGCTACCACTTTTCAATGGGCGCGGTCTAGCGAGAGTCGATACCACAATTGTGATACAGCAGGGTGCATCCAACTACGATTCTTAGCTATCAATTAGAAATTAAGGCGCTCGACCGTAGATGGAATGTGTCAGAAAATTAATGAAAGAGGTCATCTGCAATCAGATATCTCTCTCTTTCTCTCTCCCTCTCTCTCTCCCTCTTTCTCTCACTAATTTACTCACAGGCGCGCAGAGGGAGGAAGAGAAAGAGAGAGAGCGGAGGTGGGGGATGGGTGGGTGATATAGAAACTCTGTTTTATACGCATTTTTGAAGCGAATTCCATTCTAAAGCTAAGTGTTTTATTCTAACAAATGCAAATAATTTATTTCCAGCAACAAAACATTTAATCCGACAGTATTTTTAAGATATGTAGAAAAAAGAGGAAGTAGAAGTTAGTTTTTGTACTTTCGTTTTGTATGCCGCAAACAATGTTCATAACACGCTCGAGGGATACAAAGGAAAAAAGAGACGATCCATGATAGTGGCGTACACTTCCACCTATTTTGAGTTATAATAACATAATTAAAAAACCATTTACAGTCTACTAGAGAGCTGTGCGTAAATAATGTAAAATATGAATGTGAAGTAGCGGCGGTGTAGTTGTAATTAATGTAAATATGCTCTTAGCCATAATTACGTAACAATATGAGAATGATCAACTTCTGTGCTTTTAGAGTAACGGATCGACTGTTTTCGAAATTCATGTAATAATGACAGAGAAATTTTTTGTGGATGGACACTGAAAGGATATGAGATTGTAAAAGGGTTATAGCACTGAGAACTGATAAAATGTTTCGAGATGTTGTACTCAAGAAATGTGTTACATTCTAGACGGCAATACAGTGTAACTTACATGAAATACTTCTGTCTTTTCGTCATCCAAATTGCAACCTGGTACTTTTCTTTTACGAATGCGATTAAATCTTTTTATTGCAGAAGAAGAATTATGCGAGATCTGCCAGTGAATGCTTGGTCCTAATTTCACCAAATATTACATTACTATATCACAAACAAGTTGTTGCTTTGGGGTACAGGCTTCTGTCCGGTGTCCTAGCAATTTTTTAAAAAAATATTTGCTGCATACACTACATCGCTCACCTCACGGACGAGGTCCGACACTCGCGGCTTATACGATCTAACAACACGCAGAGTTTGGAGGAAGAACGAGATAAGGGTTGAGGCATACAATCACAATCTGGGTAACTTGTGTGTTAGCAGTTGTTTATTTTCGCTAAAGAATTACACAATGTTAATTATTGAATAGGTTAAAGTCGTTATTAATTGACATGAGACATATCGCCGTTACCGTAGGTATGGACTATGTTCACTGCATGCTGTGGTGGTAACGCTGCGAAGCTAACCGGCACTTATGCTGAAATTAGAAAGTGCCAGCATGAGACACTTTTATATAACAATAGGAAAACTATACAAGTTCTTTTTCATGGAAAAGGAGGATGCAACGAGAGCAAAAGTATCTCTGACATAAGTATACAGAATCTTCTGGATATTTTCGTTATTTCTAGGCTTTCTTTTTTAATTTATCTTACTGTTGTTTAGAAACATAGTCAAACAACATAATTCACTTTCTGTCTAATTACAGCACGGGACCATATGCAGTTACAAGGAATCCAGTATAACAACTCCATATATTCTAGTTTTCCAGTTGCGCAGTAAGGGAGTTTGGAAATCTGACTGTTTGAAATATCTTTGCTCCTGTACCAAAAGCTTTTCTAGACATCTTAATAAGTATATAGCAAGACAACAAACATGATGGGTTTGACAAACTTTCCCTGTAGTAGAACATTTCAGACTGAGTGAGCATTGCACTTGTGTAATACACAGTAAAATAGCTTTTCTAAGTTGTTACTGTTGTTGTCTTCAGTCGAAAGACTGCTTTGTTAGCCAGGCAACAGATTGTAATAATACTTATACAGTAATTTTTTTGTGGAGACATACACTTTTTTTAAATGGAAATGTCCTGACTGAGTGACATATATAACATCGCCCAATCCAAACTGTTACGTATAAAAACTTCAAGTTAGGAGAGGGCTTTTGACCTTGTACTGTAGGCATCATTTAAGGAGGAATTTTTCCAAATTCTACCCCAGAGTGAAATATGTGAGGAAAAATATTTCGAAAATATGTCGCTATTAGGAAAATTTAAGCTAGAACTATGGAAACTAATATTCGGTTCCTCGGTTACAAACGAAGTAATACGTGTATGAGCATTTTTGCAAATTTAACCCTGACCCATGCTGCTGCTCGCATTGGCGCTGTTGTAGGTTTCTTTCCGCTGTTGGAGTCTAGATGGTATCGTTTAGTTGACATGGTTGTGGTTGTTTGTATTTTTCTTGTGTTTACTGGCGCCACTTGGTTGCGCAAGTGCTGCCTGTCTGCTAGTGGCAGCAGCGGCATTATCGATGTGTAGTAACTGTGGCCCTATCTTTGGGGTGACGTCGTGGTTCTTCCGGGTCGTGTGAGTGTACAGTTCGGTTGGGGACTCCGGAGGAGCCAAGAGGGCAGTACGAAGACACGCCAGGACCGCTGGCGGCACACATGCACTGCCGGATGCTAGGGCTGTCGTCGCGAGGGTACACGAGCTAGTCGTCAACCGAAACCAACTACCTTTAAGTTGAGTGGATTTTAATCCTAGCAGTGAAACCTCCGCCATTGTGAGGTTTCGCGGAAAAGATCATGCTTGCATCGCCTTAATTAGCGTGAAAAGTTTAGATGATGTGGCAGTTTGTGAAAAACACAAAAACTGAAGAAAGTCTATGCAGACTCTATAGTCCATGCAAGCGAAGCAGCACTTGAGTAAACATAATGTGGGTCGGAAGGAACTGTCCGACGAGAGCTGTAGGAACGTGTACAAATGCGGAGTCCGAGAACCCACCTGGAATAATCGGAACGGGGCACTTTTTGTTCGTGCAGATTCCGTCGGTCTCCCTCTTGCTGCAGGCGCGCACGTTGCAGTTCTTCATGAATATCGTCTGTTGTGGCCAATGCACCACCCCAGCGACTGCTGGCAGCAGGGTCATCTGTATGACAACGAACGGAAACATAAATTGTAACAGTTGAATCGAACAACTACAATGAACACATCTAATAATAACTTTTGAAAAATTTTTTGTGATGCAAATGGAGATCGATTACTATCGATATATGTATGTTTGATATGTAGATGTCTTGACAAATTCGTACGTGTAACACGTTGGAAAGAAAATAAGATAAGAAAGTTGTCGTTGCAACTGTAAATGACTCCCGCAAGGGTTTAAATCGTGAGTTAATCAAAATTAAATATTTTGCGACGAGAGTCAACGATTCTGATTGCAGACTGTTAACGAAGATGTAAGCATACAGAATACATTCCCACATATTTGACTGGCTTGAAGATTTCTTAAGTAATAAGACCCAGTATGTTTTCCTCTAGAGCTAGTGTTCATGAGATAGAAGGTGGTCGTACAGGGTTCCCGAGGGATGTGTGTTAGGAGCATTATTATTCTATACATGCATAAACGAACTGATGGGTGCGTAGAAGCCGCCCGGAGTGGCCGAGCGGTTAAAGGCGCTACAGTCTGGAACCGCACGACCACTACGGTCGCAGGTTCGAATCCTGCCTCGGGCATGATGTGTGTGATGTTCTTAGGTTAATTAGGTTTAAGTAGTTCTAAGTTCTAGGGGACTTACGACCACAGCAGTTGAGTCCCATAGAGCTCAGAGCCATTTGAACCATTTTTTTGGTGCGCAGAAAACTGTGGGTGTTTGCTGATGATGCTATGTAGTATGGGACCTTTGAGTGACTGTAAGAGGATACAATCTGATAGATTAAGTTAATGCAGATAAGTAGGATAAGCTAGCCAATAATTTTCGATTACAGCATTAGTAAATATCTAGAGGTAACTTTGCAAAGTGAATTGAAATGGAACGAGAGCGTAAAGATTGCAGTGGGGCATGCGAATGGTTGATTTCGACTTATTGGGAGAGTTTTTGAAAAGTGAAGTTTACCTTTAAAGGAGACCACTTACATGACACTAGTGTGACCCATTCTTGAATACTGCTCGAGTGTCGGGGAACCCCGCCAAGTCGCAGTAATGGAAAACATCGAAGCAATTCAGAGACTGGCTGCTAGATTTGTTACTGGTAGGTTCGATCAACACGCAGGAATTTTATAGATGCTTTGCGAATCAATTTGGGAATACGTAGAGGGAAGGCGACGTTCTTTTAGAGGAATGCTATCGAGAAAATTTAAAGAAGCGCCATTTGAAGCTGACTGCAGAACGTCCTTGCTGCTGCCAACAAAAATTTTGCGTGAACAGTAGAAACATAAACACACTGTGTGATCAAAAGTATCCGGACACACCAAAACCATTGTTGTTGTTGTTGTTGTGGTCTTCAGTCCTGAGACTGGTTTGATTCAGCTCTCCATGCTACCCTATCCTGTGCAAGCTTCTTCATCTCCCAGTACTTACTGCAACCTACATCCTTCTGAATCTCGTTAGTGTACTCATCTCTTGGTCTCCCTCTACGATTTTTACCCTCTAGGCTGCCCTCCAATGCTAAATTTGTGATCCCTTGATGCCTCACAACATATCCTACTAACTAGTCACGTCTTTTTGTCAAGTTGTGCCACAAACTCCTCTTCTCCCCAACGGTATTCAATACTTCATCATTCTATTCTCTTCTTGTCCCAACTATTTATCGTCCATGTTTCACTTCCATACATGGCTACACTCCATACAAATACTTTCAGAAACGACTTCCTGACACTTAAATCTATACTCGATGTTTAACAAATTTCTCTTCTTCAGAAACGCTTTCCATGCCATTGCCAGTCTACATTTTATGTCTTCACTACATCGACCATCATCAGTTATTATGCTCCCGAAATAGCAAAACTCCTTTACTACTTCAAGTGTCTCATTTCCTAATCTAATTCCCTCAGCATCATCCGACTTAATTCGACTACATTCCATTATCCTCGTTTTGCTTTCGTTGATGTTCATCTTATATCCTCCTTTCAAGACACTGTCCATTCCGTTCAACTGCTCTTCCAAGTCCTTTACTGTCTCTCATAGAATTAAAATGTCATCGGCGAAGCTCAAAGTTTTTATCTCTTCTCCATGGGTTTTAATACCTACTCCGAATTCCTCTTTTGTTTCCTTTACTGCTTCCTCGATATACAGATTGAATAACATCGGGGAGAGGCTACAACCCTGCTTCACTCCCTTCCCAACAACTGCTTCAATTTCATGTCCCTCTACTCTTATAACTGCCATCTGCTTTCTGTAGAAATTGTAAATAGCATTCGCTCCCTGCATTTTACCCCTGCCACCTTCAGAATTTGAAAGAGGGTATTCCAGTAAACATTGTCAAAAGCTTTCTCTAAGTCTACAAATGCTAGAAACGTAGCTTTGCCTTTCCTTAATCCTTCTTCTAAGATAAGTCATAAGGTCAGTATTACCTCACGTGTTCCCATATATCTACGGAATCCAAACTGACCTTCCCCGAGGTCTACCAGTTTTTCCATTCGTCCGTAAAGAATTCGCGTTAGTATTTTGCAGCTGTGACTTATTAAACTGATAGTTCGGTAATTTTCACATCTGTTATCCATTCTTTCTTTAGGATTGGAATTATTATGTTCTTCTTGAAGTCTGAGGGTATTTAGCTTTTCTCATACATCTTGATCACCAAATGGTAGAGGTTTGTCAGGACTGGCTCTTCCAAGGCCGTCAGTGGTTCTAATGGGATGTTATCTATTCCTGGGGCCTTGTTTCGACACAGGTCTTTCAGAGCTCTGTCAAACTCCTCACGCAGTATCGTATCCCTCATTTCCTCTTCATCTACATCCTCTTCCATTTCCATAATATTGTCCTCAAGTACATCACCCTTGTATAGACCCTCTATATACTCCTTCCACCTTTCTGCTTTCCCTTCTTTGCTTAGAACTGGGGTTTCCATCTGAGGTCTTGATATTCATACAAGTGATTCTCTTTTCTCCAAAGGTCTCTTTAATTTTGCTGTAGGCTGTATATATCTTCCCCCTGGTGAGACAAGCCTCTACATCCTTACATTTGTCCTCTAGCCATCCCTGCTTAGCCATTTTGCACTGCCTGTCGATCTCATTTTTGAGACGTTTGTATTCCTTTCTGCTTGCTTCATTTACTGCATTTTTATATTTTCTCCTTTCATCAATTAAGTTCAATATTTCTTCTGTTACCCAAGGATGTCTAGAAGCCCTCGTCTTTTTACCTACTTTATGCTCTGCTGCCTTCACTCCTTCATCCCTCAAAGCTACCCATTCTTCTTCTATTGTTCTTCTGCCCCCCATTCCTGTCAATTGTTCCCTTATGCTCTCCCTAAAACTGTAAAACCTCTGGTTTAGTCAGTGTATCGAGGTCCCATCTCCTAAAATTCCCACCTTTTTGCAGTTTCTTCAGTTTTAATCTACAGTTCGTATCCAGCAGATTGTGGTCAGAGTCCACATCTGCCCCTGGAAATGCCTTACAATTTAAAACCTGGTTCCTGATACCTTCTAGTATTTCGAGGATTCTTCCATCTATACAACCTTCTTTCATGATTTTTGAACCAATTGTCATCTATGATTAAGTTATTCTCTGTGCAAAACTCTACCAGGCGGATTCGTCTTTCATTTATTAGCCCCAATCCATATTCACCTACTATGTTTCCTTCTCTCCCTTTTCCTACTCTCGAATTCCAGTCATCTATGATTATTAATTTATCGTCTCCCTTCACTACCTGAATAATTTCTTTTATCTCATCATACATTTCATCAAATTCTTCATCATCTGCAGAACTAGTCGGCATATAAACTTGTATTACTGTAGTAGGCGTGGGCTTCGCGCCTATCCAAAAACCATACATTTTTCATATTAGGTGCGTTGTGCTGCCACCTACTGCCAGGTACTCCATATAAGCTACCTCAGTAGTCATTAGACATCGTGAGAGAGCAGAATGGGCGCTCCGCGGAACTCACGGACTTCGAACGTGGAGAAGTGATAGGGTGTCACTTGTGTCATACGTCTATTACACGAGTTTTCTACACTCCTACACATCAATAGGTCGACTGATTCCTATGTGAAAATGAAGTGGAAACGTTAAGGGACACGTACAGCACAAAAGCGTCCAGGTCGACCTCGTCTATTGACTGACAGAGGCCACCGACAGTTGAAGAAGGTCGTAGTGTGTAATAGGCAGACATCTATTCAGAGCATCACACAGGAATTGCAGAATGCATCAGCATCTACTGCACGCAATATAACAGTTAGGCGGGAGGTGAGGAAACTTGGATTTCATGGTCGAGCGGCTGCTCATAAGGCACATATCACGCTGGTAAATGCCAAACGATAACTCACTTGGTGTCAGGAGTGTAAACATTGCAGATTTAACAGTGGAAAAACGTTGCTTGGAGTGAAGAAACGCGGTACAGAATGTGGCGATCTGTCGGCAAGGTGTGGTTATGGCGAATGCCTGGTGAATGTTATCCGCCTGTGTGTGTAGTGCTAGCAGTAATATTCGGAGGCAATGGTGATATGGTGCGGTCGTGTTTTTCATGGAGGGAGCTTGCAACCTTTGTTATTTTGCGTGGAATCATCACAGCACACGCCTGCATTTATGTTTTAAGCACCTTCTTGTTTTCCACTTTTGAAGAGCAATTCGGAGATGGCGATTGCATCTTTCAGCACTATCAAGCACCTGTTCATATTGGAAGGTCTGTGGCCGAGGTTACACGACAAAACATTCCTATAATGAACTAGCCTGCACAGGGTCCTGATCTGAATCCTATAGAACAACTTTGGGATGTTTTGGAACACTGACTTCGTGGCAGACCCCACCGACCGACATCGATACCTCTCCTCAGTGCAGCACTCCGTGAAGAATGGGCTGTCATTCTCCAAGATACCTTCCAGCACCTGACTGAACGCATGCCTGCGAGAGTGGAAGCTGTCATCTAGGCTAAGGGTGGGCCAACACCATATTGAATTCCAGCATTACCGATGGAGAGCGTCACGAATTTGTAAGTCCGTATACTTTTGATCACATAGTGTAATACACACTAGGGCTTGTTCCGAACCATATAGACAGTCGTTCCTTCCGCTCATGCATGGTATGGTGGCTTGCAGGGTATGTATGTAGTTGTTCCATTCTCATAATATATCTGGAGACTCGATCCAGACAAAACGGTAATTTTCGGAGGAGACAAACACGATCCCAATATGAGGTTAGTGGAAAATCATGCTGACTTTCCAGAAAACTGAAGATTGTACCAGACTTCAAGCACCTAGGTGTCTCAAAACAAACTGCAAAATGTTTCACACAACATGTAACAGAGAAAGCAATGCAAGCAATAATGGCATTACCTGAAACACAATACGTCGGATTCCTTAGCCTAAAGGCAGCAATGGCACCAATCAGAGCCAAAATCTTCCCAATACTGACGTACCCCATATAAATTATGGTCCTTATCTTACAGTGAAAAACCCAACGACACTGGAAAGAGTGAAGGCGACAGATATAAAGAAAGCAATAGGAGTGTCAAAAACAACACGATCCAGACTTGAGGGAACCCTTCCTCATTATAGACCTACGGACAAACCTGATGCTACCCAACAGTAGCGCTTCCGAATGTCTACTTAAGACATTGACGAAAAAATGGAAGACGTACACGACCGCTCACTAATTTCAATACACTCTGGTATTTCAGATTTACAACACAAATCAAACGTAATTTCTGACAAAACATAATTATATTAACTTCCACATATATAATACAATCACAAGCGTTATATTTTACTTTCATCAAAATATCCTCCATTGGATGTAATGACTGCCTCACAAACTCGAGGCATGCGGTCAATCAGTTTTGGTAGGTATCGTGAATCCATATGATTCTACATATCCTTAACAAAATTCCAGAGATGTTCCTTGCTGGATATATTGACTTCCGTGATACGCCTGTCCACTTCATCCCAGACCATTTCAGTGGGATTACAGTCGGGGCTTTGGGATAGCCATATCATATCATTCAGTACTATCTCCTTTTCCTTTGCTGCAATGTAGTTCTTGCAGTATGCCGACAGATATTTTGAGTAATTATCCTGTTGTAAGGTGAACCCAATCCCTATTAAGCACATTCTATTTCGTATTGCATGATACTGAGGTACTGCTTCTGATCTATAGGTTCTTCTATTTTCACAATGTCACCAACTATATCTCCGGCAAACAGCAACAAACCATAATAGAACGTCCACCGTGTTTAACCGTAGGTAGAACACTGTGCTGGGCTACCCTTTCCCTTACAAACCGGCAAACAAATGTTATCTTTCTGGTTCCAAAAATCACGAATTTGGTTTCATCGGTGAATAACACCTTCTTCCACTCTTCCGATGTCCAATTACGTGGTTTTCTAGATCATTCAAGTCTCTTCTGCTTATTTATGGGCCTTAGAAGGGGTTTTCTAACTGTGACACGTACTTTCAGGTCGGCTTCAATCAGTCTGCTTTTTACTGTTGCAACAAATGCTGTTGTTGTGTTTATTTCTACCAGTTCTGCACGAATTTGGGGAGCTGTTTTGAACCTATTTCACTTACTGGTAATTATGATATATTTATCATCACTTTTAGTTATTTTACGAGGTCGTCCTGGTCGTGGTATATCTTTATTGCTACCAATTGTATTCTGGCGGTGAAGAGTGTATTACACTCCCCCCTATAGACACACAACAGTGTTCCGAAATTTGGTGAATAGATAAACCTGCTTGGCAAAGTGCTACAACTGCAGTACGTTTTTCTATGGATATCTCCACTCGTGGAGGCATACTAGCGATATGCACACATTAGTGGCAAAATGGAACTGACGTGCAGGAAACACATGTTATGTATCGTAGCAACGCTTGCCGTACGCTGCGGACATCACATCACAACATGGAACAAAGCAGGTGCATCGAATGCGGCGTCCGTCGGCAGATCAGTAAACAAAGATATTGGGTAGGTACATAACGTTTATGTATGCCACATTGTTTATAGGACGCTATTGTATCTCGATGACCACAAACAAAAATTACATGTATACAAATATTGTACTATTCCTTTGCTTCCTCTACCGTACCCACGGTATTAGACCTTATCTACAGAGAACTAGATGTCACTTACTGGGTGTATTGAAATTAATGAGCCGTAGTGGACCTTCCGATTTATCAGGCAGCTTCGAAGACATTTAAGTCAAAACATGTTGACATATTCTCGCTTACTTGCGATCGAACCTTACTTCCTCATCGCTGTGAGCTCTCTCAGCTGCAACGTGTTGGCACTCCTGCATCTGTCAATTTGTAGGCAGAAGTCCCTGATCCTGTGTCCAAAATCCAGAAGATTCGCCAACCATAACAAACAATATATGACATCATATGGTTGTAAAGCATACATGTAATAGCTAATGAAGTTTTTCCGGGGGGATAAAATTTCTAAGGGGTGGGGCTCTTCCTGGGGCAAGACATCATCTGTCATGTTACCTTACTGGACATGTTGCATTATATTACATGAGATTGCTATTAATACAAACAAGAAGAAAAGCGCCAATATGTCAAGATCTTTTGATTTAAGTGTCTTTGAAGCCTCAGGATAAGTCAAAAAGCTGTAGGGATAGGCAAAATAATGTGAACAGTGGTAGTAATGGGATGGTTTTGTTTGACGGCCAACAACACAGGTAAGGCATGTGTCGCGCTGGAATGTGCATGTTCAGACTGACTAGGCATCAGCGCGCGTTGTTTACGAGTAGTGCACACAGCGTATTGGCATTCAGAGACTGACTTGCATTTCTTAGTCCCAATCCATATTCACCTACTACGTTTCCTTCTCTTCCTTTTCCTACTGTCGAAGTCCAGTCACCCATGACTATTAAAGTTTCGTCTCCCTTCACTACCTGAGTAATTTCTTTTATCTCATCATACATTTCATCAATTACTTCATCATCTGCAGAGCTATTTGGCATATAAACTTGACTACTGTAGTAGGCATGGGCTTCGTGTCTATCTTGGCCACAATAATGCGTTCAGTATGCTGTTTGTAGTAGCTTACCCGCACTCTTATTTTTTTTATTCATTGTTAAACCTACTCCTGCATTACCCCTATTTGATTTTGTGTTTACAACCCTGTATTCACCTGACCAAAAGTCTTGTTTCTCCTGCCACCGAACTTCACTAATTCCCGCTATATCTAACTTTAGCCTATCCATTTCCCTTTTTAAATCATCTAACCTACCTGCCCGATTGAGGGACCTGACATTCCACGCTCCGATCCGTAGAACGCCAGTTTTCTTTCTCCTGATAACGACGTCCTCTTGAGTAGTCCCCGCCCGTAGATCCGAATGGGGGACTATTTTACCTCCCGAATATTTTACCCAAGAGGACGCCATCATCATTTAATCATACAGTAAAGCTGCATGACCTCGGTAAAAATTACGGCTGTAGTTTCCCCTTGCTTTCAGCCGTTCACAGTACCAGCACAGCAAGTCCGCTTTGGTTAGTTTTACAAGGCCAGGTCAGTCAATCATCCAGACTGTTGCCCTTGCAACATCTGAAAAGGCTGCTGCCCCTCTTCACGAACCACACGTTTGTCTGGCCTCTCAACAGAAACCCTTCCGTTGTGGTTGTACCTACGGTACGGCTATCTGTATCGTTGAGGCACACAAGCGTCCC
Source organism: Schistocerca americana (assembly GCF_021461395.2). Taxonomy (NCBI): domain Eukaryota; kingdom Metazoa; phylum Arthropoda; class Insecta; order Orthoptera; family Acrididae; genus Schistocerca; species Schistocerca americana. The sequence goes on along the minus strand of NC_060126.1, from coordinate 438,426,717 downwards.
CACCAACGGCAAGGTCCATGGTTCATGGTTAGCTCAGCGCTAACCCTGAACTCGAAAAACTAGAGGCAACCGCCGTCAGGGTCATGTTCAACGGGGCCTACACTACACTGGTGTCAGTATACAACAGCCCTAAAAACATCAAAACACGCGACATCAGCACAATACTCAACATATCACCGCGCGTAATAGCCGCTGGAGATCTTAACGCAAAACACCCGTACTGGAACTCACGAATACGAAACTCCAACGGCAAGAAACTATACGAACACGCACTAGGACGAAACTACATCACACTAGCGCCGACCGAACCGACGCACATTCCCTACCGGAGGGGATACAGGCCAGACGTGTTAGACATGGCCCTCATCAAGGGCATAACAACGACACTCAACGTTGCCGTTGAAAACGATCTGCCCTCAAATCACCAACCCGTTATACTGTACATTGAAGAAACACTGCAGCACATGGAACAACGCAGGATGTTAGACTACAGGCGCGCGAATTGGACCCAGTTCAAGGAAACGCTTGACAGTCGCATCCCACCAACCGACGCGATTAACGAGACAGCCAAAATTGACGAGGCAGTCGAAACCCTCACCGGCGCCGTCCAGGACGCAATAGCCGACACCATACCAATCCGCACGCCACAACAACACAGTGCTGCCCTGCCCCAGGAAATCCTGGGCCTAATCTCAATGAGGAACCGCCTCAGGAGACACTGGCAGCGTACCAGGCGCCAGCACTTCAAACAGCACATTAACAGGCTCCAGGGTATAATCCGGGGAAAAATACAAACATTCAAGACACAACAGTGGGACCAGAAACTCGAAGGGCTAGACACCACGCGACCTGGCGTGTGGCAGCTAGCCCGACACTTCACCAGGGAGAAACTGTACACCTCCACGTTACAAGGGCCAGGCGGACCAGCACATTCTGCGGAAGAAAAAGCGGAACTGATGGCCCTCACACTCGCAGCGTCATTCACACCGAACCTGGATCCCTCAGACCCAGCGTTCACACTTGCTACGGACCAGGAGGTCACACGCATCTTGGTCCAACCAGCGCGCAACAACATCCGACAAGCCAGTACAGCAGAAGTCAAATGGGCCATCATGCATACCACCGCTAGGAAGGCCCCTGGTCACGATGGCATTCAAAACTGTGTCCTCCAGGAGTTCACGGACAAAGCTGTAGACTACCTAGCACACATTACGAATGCCATACTCAAGCACCAACACTTCCCCGCCTTTTGGAAGACGGCCAAGGTCCTGATGTTCAGGAAGCCGGGGAAAGACCACTCCCTCCCACAAAATTAAAACGACTCACCAGGCACTGCATCACAAACGACACCCTGAGACCGGAGCAATTCGGTTTCAGGAATCACCACTCAACAACACAACAACTCCTCCTCGTCGTTGAATACATAACACACGGATACAACACAAGCAAGGCAACTGGGGCGGTGTTCCTGGACATCGAAAAGACTTTCTATCTCTATGGCACAACGGCCTAATACGCAAACTTAGTGACGCAGGGTTCCCCGACGGGCTCGTGCGTCTCATACACTCATATCTCACGGACAGGAGTTTCAACACTGACGTCCAGGGCAAACAATCGGCACGACATGGTATACAGGCAGGAGTACCCCAAGGAAGTATCCTAGGGCCCTTACTGTTTAACCTCTACATTAACGACCTCCCAGCTACACATAACACGACGGTAGCAATCTACGCGGATGACACTGCTATCCTTGTGCAAGGTTGGAAGCCGTCTAACATTAACGACTACAGACCGCACTCAGAACGGCGGAGCCTTGGATGGTGAAATGGCGTGTTAGAGTAAACGTCGACAAGTGCGAGGCCGTTCTGTTCACTAGAAGACCGAAGCAACTGCGCAAACATCAGCACTGCAACCCAATAACACTAAACACACGCCCAACACGTTTCCGCGAGAAGGTCAAATACCTCGGTGTCTGGCTGGACAGGAAACTACTCTGGGGGGACCACATTCAACACGTGACCAACAAAGCTAACGCGAGGCTCAAACAACTCTACCCTATGCTTAACAGGCGTAGCACACTGAACAGGAGGGTGTCTAGGTCCATGTACATGACACTTATTAGACCCCTGATGACGAACGCAGCCCCTGTCTGGGGATACGCTGCGCCAACTCGCCTGCGCCGTCTGCAGCTCATACAGAACAAAGTACTCAAAATCATAAGCAACGCTCCGCGCTACACACGCATCGCGGACCTTCACCGGGAATACCGGCTAGATACTATCTTGCAGGTATTCCAAAAACTCTCCACACGACTGTACAATAACACGAAACACTCGCGCAACCCGTTTATCCTTTCTCTGGGTAACTACGACCACAACCATAGATGGAAGCATAACAGACCAAAGACATTACTGGCTAGGAACTGAACATCTATGGTCTATAGAACGCTAACACGACAGTACTGGCGAGCCCCTGCAACACAGTTATTACTGGAAACCCAGATGTGCGACTAGCCGAAAAACAGGCAACCGCAGGAAACCATACTGTACACAGCACGCAAATCAGCCACACACACCCCCTAAACCGTCTGTGAGTCGATCTATGACCGATCGCCCACTAATCCACAACGACCTTGAACTGTTGCAGGGACGCAGCAACTGCAGCAAGTGCCGCAACAGACTCCAACAACGACAAAGGCAACGATGCACGATACCTCGAACTAACACAACCACACCTTGCATGCACTGCCGCAGATAGCAAGCCGCTACTGCCCTTACCACCCGTCCTACTGTCGCAGAGGTTTTTTTCTCTTGGCTCTTGCCTTGGCACTTTTTTTTCCTCTGCCCTTACAACCGCTACCCTTCAATCGTTTTCGACCACTTCTATCTCCTGATGGACCACGTTAATGAGTAATCTTACCCAGACGCATGGACAACATCACAGCTCGCATCCTGTGACGCCTGATTCAAAAACTAACATGTTTACGGAGGTGACAGTAGTACTTTTGGTTTGGTCACCACGTTGGTGTGGGCGTGGAGGGGCCCCATCCTTTGTTTAAACCTACTACATTCCGAGCTGGCACGGAGGAAGTTTTGCAAAATTCTAAGCCTTAACAATAGAATTATTACCCTGGTGCAAAAGAGGTTTTTTGTTCTCTGACTGTTACCACAGTGTATTTACAGAATAAGAAAATGGTATTCACACAAGAACATTAGATAAATCTTCGGTTTGACTTTTTCTGAAAGGATGGATAGTAATGACGTAGAAATGAAAGCAGTGACCACCACTAACAAGGAACATATAGACAGAGACGAGTAGGCCAGGAACTTACCTCCCTGTGCGCCAGTGTGACACGCAAGATTCGTACAGACAGCGTTGGTGCCATTCATATTGCAAAAACAAATGTTGCAGCTCTTTTTATACGCTGTGTAAGGCTCGCAATGCTGTGATGAACGCTTCATTCGTTTTGGATCACTGTGAGCTGTACGAAATTAAGAGAAAAATTAATTATTAGTAATATTTCTCCTGATACATGTGCGAGCGCGCATGCGCAGATAAGCCAGATCTCAATTTAAAATTCGTGTTGATGTCATACAATGCTTCCATCTCACAATTATTACAAAAGATTTTATATATATCAAAGAGAGACACATGGAGAATTTATTTAAGAACTTTTGCAGTCAAAAGATGATGTGAAATTCGTGCCCAGATTTACAGCTATATACGTTAGCATTTTTCGTAACAGTAGTTATCTATACACGACTTGTAGTGCCACAACTAATAAAAGGTAACACAGACTCTCAAGGAATTTAAAATGTAGGTTTAAGAGGAGAGGGGATGCTATACTATCTAAGCACCGTTGGTCACAATTATAGAACTGGAATTTCAAGCAGGGCAACCAGAATACTTCATTCATTATACACTTCATAAAGAGGTCGCGACAGAAGAGGACAGGAGTTCAAATGGTTCAAATGGCTCTGGGCACTATGGGACTCAATATCTGAGGTCATCAGTCCCCTAGAACTTAGATCTACTTAAACCTAACTAACCTAAGGACATCACACTCATCCATGCCCGAAGCAGGATTCGAACCTGCGACCGTAACGGTCGCGCGGTTCCGGACTGAAGCGCCTAGAACCGATCGGCCACACCGGCGGGCTAAGAAGAGGGGAATAGGGTGTATACCAAGGGGACAGGGAAACACATTCAACCTTTAGCGTCAAAGCAGCGCGCGTCCTATAGCGATATACATTTTCATGTAAATGCATATTCATTTACTACTTCACATAAGCAATTTTTGTATCATAGCAGCAATTTAGAACTTATAGTAACTGGCGAACTATCAGTTTCAAAACAGAAATTACAAAGACATTGTAAATTTTTAGTATTTAGCAGATTTATCTTGTTATGCTGCATAACGATGCGCTCGCTTAGGGTCCTTATCTGTGTGAAGTGCGTTTCACGCTCATCATCGGATACAAAGTTGACAGTTGACAATCAATGGCTGTTCTCCCATACGATCAGATGCCTTCTTTTCATATACACCAACACAACCAAAACATCATGTAGAAGTGCTTAACTGTGGTCAGTCCATCTTTGGAATGCAATGCAGCAACGATTCAGTGTGGAATGACGTGAGGGGCTGGTTTGGGGTACCACTTCTTTCCATACAAGTACCAATTTGGTTGTCATCTGTGGCACGCTCAAAGCTCAACTGTACAATGGTACAATGACTATCATCAATGCCCCATTTTTGCCCATTGTGGAAAGCCAACCTGGGGTTACATTTCAGCAAGTAAATTCCCTCCCCCTCTCAAACGGTGAAAGTATATAGTGGCTTTCTTCATGTTTGTCGAACCCTACCTTGGCCACCCTGGTCACCAGATCTCTCCCTTATTGAGAACGTGTGGAGCATTAAGGGCAGGGCTACCCTACCTCGTGATTTTGACAGCCTAACACTCCAACTGGACAGAATTTAGTATAAGATCCCACAGGAGACCATCCAACAACAGTATCTATCAGTGTCAAGCCGAGTTACTGTTTACGCATGGGCGAATTGTGGAACAACACATTATTGAGTTGCGCAGTTTATGAATTTCTCTCTCACGCATAGGTCTCGGATTTTTGTGAAATTGTACTTATTTGTTTGTCTGTACATGTACATCTCATGTACCGGTTTACATCCCATTCAGGAAATTCCTTCATGGTGCGTCATTTTTAAAAAAATATGTAGAAGAAGAAGTGAGATATACCGTATCAATTACATTATTCCATAACTGATGCAGGGCATAACCATGCAGTGAATGTTTGGTAGAAATTAAATACCTCTAGCGTAAGACGGTGTGTAAAGCTATATAGGGACATTAATGTACGATTACTTGCCCATATTTCCGTGGAATTCTGGAATGTATGCTTCACCACATACACCCTTGATCCAGCATTCTCTTTCACCGCACCAGAGCTTTCGAATGTACGACTACTTGCCCATATGTCCGTGAAATTCTGGAATGTGTGCTTCACCACATACACCCTGGATCCAGCGTTCTCTAACACCACACCAGAGCTTTCATGGGATACAATGTTGCAAACAACATGAGTCAACAACAAATTACTGATAAATGTCAACATGCCGTTCTCTTTTGGACGTAGCATCCACTGGGAACATTGCCAATGTGTGCATATGCACACCAAGCTGAATAACCTGTGAATGGATGGACAGTTCAAAGCATATGAGAATGTGAGTTATATCATGTAACCCAAAGTTAACAACTGAAATGGATACATCATGCAACAATAATTGCTTGCTGGAAAATTTCTGTGGCTGTCCAATGAGGACACCCGCAAATTAGATGATTCAAAGTGTGGCAGCAGATACATCTACATCTACATGACTACTCTGCAATTCGCATTTAAGTGCTTGGCAGAGGGTTCATCGAACCACAATAATACTATCTCTCTACCATTCCACTCCCGAACAGCGCGAGATATACCAGTGAAGAATATGTCATCTAGGCAGACATAGCATATCCTGCTAGTTCGCGTGCAAGGTACCATCCCCAAGCTGATAACAGTGCTGGGAGGGGGAGCGGTAAATGGAGATAATGCTCTATAGAAACTTCTAAAGTGTCTCAGTTTAGGAGTAGAACTGATCAGAGTCACCCTCATTATCTCCATCATACAGCCATGCTGGTTGTGGAGCATATATTTTTATTAATGTCGAAAATAAAGGGCTCTCATGATGCCTGACTTAGAGACTGGGTTTTTAGTTAATGAATATTGCCGATTTTGCGAAAACTATGGAGAATTTGAGAAACATTAGCGAAATTCATGCAATTTCACAAAGGGAGGGGCATTATCATGTACAAAATTGGTTGCCAAGCCAATTCTTAAATGGGCCACAATTTTCAATCAAGGATTAGTCGCTCTGAAGATGTCTGTGGTTTTGATGGAATTAATGAGAGCTATTTATGATGGTGTGAGTATAGTGGACGTTTCCAAAGTCAACATGTAGTAATTTCGTATGAGTTCTGCAAAGCCAAACTTCGCAAATTCGAAGCTACCGGTATGGATACATACAGTTTCATCTCAAACATATTTAGTAATTATGTACAATCGCGAAGAATCCGTCACGTTGGTAGATGTGCACAATAATTCTTAGGGCATTACACGTCGAAACGAAAGGTTGTCGCCCTGATGGAAGACAAGGCGAATGGGTCACAGATTACGGTGTTTGTGGATCTGAGATCCAGGATGTATGTATTTCTACTACACGAACCACCTAAAGCCAGCATCATGCAGCGTCAATGGCTCTCACGATTTATGATTACTTGGAGTGTCTGCGACATGATGTGGCTTCTTCTTCTGCTCATACAGAGCAACAAGTATACATCTGATCGGGAGACGATGAAGTGTATACTGTATCACGACCTAAAATCGATATGATAACTAGTGATGCATCTGTGCAGATGGGACTTGAGTGACTAAGTGTGTGAATGGGTACTTATTTGTAAATAACTGATATATATGTAGGTGTATGTGGAATACCTGCATTAATTGTTTGTCATACTGTATATAAATAGGTGTGTATATACATGTAAATTTAATATGTAATATACATATTATATACACTTTTGTATGAACATGTATATATGTATACTGTATGTAGTTCTTTTCATCACCTGCTGTTAGCTGTCCCAGAATTATTACTGTATATATAATGTATTTTTTATTCATTCTCAGTTTGAAAGTAGCAGGTCTAATGTCAGATATGAAAAGATAGTAACTACATTAAAACCTATGAAACAATCTATAATATTTTATTCTCTCTCTCTCAGTGTAAATACACGGCGTTTTTTTCCACCATGTACAAACTCTAGGGATTGATAGACGAGAGGCTACAGAACAGAAAAGGTGTAACGAACTTATTTCCAGATATACATGTTTTCCATGGCATAGACCATTTATTCAGTCATACATTGCTACAGGGACTACGGCCTAATTCACATTGTTCCATGAAACCACAGTTACAGTATGTGCTGAAAATGGTTTCCATCATAACATCTTCTGTCACACACATTCACATCGGGCAGGCTGCATCCAAACAGTTTCAAAGGCAGCATGAATATGCTGCTCCAGTGTCTCCACATCTGGAATGGGCTCCACATGCATTATACATTTGAAATGGCCCCAGAATCAAATAGCACATGGATTGAGATCTGGTGAACGAACAAGCCTTGTAACTGAACCACCTTGTCTGATCCATTGTCCAGGGAGCACATCACTGAGATGCGTCCAGACATTAATGGTGAATTGGGCTGGGGCACCATCATGTAGCAGCCACATAACCATTCGAATCATCAGTGGCTCTTCTTCCAGCGGGGAGGGCAAATTTACCCACAAGAAACACCGATAATTCCGGCGAGTTAGGAGATGTGTAAGGACAAGTGATCCCAAAATATAGTCGCCATTTATCCTGACCCACACATTCTGGTTCCACCAATATTGCCGGCCAGGATGGCCGAGCGGTTCTAGGCGCTACAGTCTGGAACCGTACGACCGCTACAGTCGCAGGTTCGAATCCTGCCTCAGGCATGGGTATGTGTGTGATGTCCTTAGATTGGTTAGGTTTAAGTATTTCTAAGTTCTAGGGGACTGAAGACCTCAGAAGTTGTCCCACAGTGCTCAGAGCCATTTGAACCACTTTTTTGAACCATCAATACTATTGATTTGCTGTCACCACACCATGGGGGTTCTGCATACTACTACACAGATGACTGTTCTGGAACTAGAAAATACCACTCCATGTAAAGGTGGAATCACCTGTAAATGGTATGGATGACACAAATCCTGAAACCATGGTTACCTGGTGAAGAAACCATTGAAAAAACTGGTCCCAATGTGGAAAGTTTATTCCTAGTATGCCCTGCTCATGCTGTAAGTGATAAGGGTAGTAAGAATTGTCATGAACAATGCTCCACACGGTCATCTGGCTTACCCTATACCGGTCTGCCTACTGCCTGTTACTGATACAATGGTCGTCTTCCATGGTGTTAATCACAGTTTCCTCAAAGTCTGATGCCAGAACATGTCAGATACATCCTTCACGATTTCCCACTTCCTGAAACGACCCTCTCTCAGAGAAATGCCGAAACACTGTTGCAAACACTGTTGCAAACACTGCATGCTGTGGTTGTTGTCATATACAGAACCATTGTGTACTTTGTTGTATCACATCAGCTGTAAGGTGAGACAGCAAGTGAAGTGAATCGGACACAACATCACCAGTTACTGTGGCAGGAGAGGGCGCTAGGGCGTGTCATATGAGGAACAGTACCACCCTCTAGGGTGAAACTACGCATACTGTAAATGTGGCTGCATGGTACAGCGCCAATTAAACTACAGTTTCTGTGATGAAGTATGGCTGGATGGTCTCTAGCATGGAAATCATGTCCTGTATCCTCTCATTGATCAATCCCTAGAATTTGTATGAGGTGGAAAAATCACTATATATATATATATATATATATATATATAGTGATTTATATATATATATATATATATATATATATATATATATATATATATATATAGCATGATTTTCATATCAGTTGGTAAAAGGGGCCTTCACTGTTTTATTAGAACAAATACCAAATACACTGCTGACCAAGCTATGTATCTTGCTGATGCATATTTATTTGAAACATTGGACATATTTTTACAGGTGATTTTCTCCTTTCATTTTGGATAACATTGGGGGGATATGAATGTATGTGGGTTTGTATGCATTTCTTTGACCACATAATGTACTGGTGTCACACCAGAAATGCTGCATGTAGCATCATAACACATATCAAAATTTGTAGTGAAAATTTCGTCTAAAGAGCTCTAATTAATCTGGTTTGAAAGGACATGCTACACCTTGACCAAAAAATCATACACTTAATCCCACCACCTGACATGGTCATTTTCAGGACACTGGATGGCAGAACTAGCACGCACCAAGTTAAAATACCTGAATGTTGCTTCCTGGAAATAGGTGTACTCCAACCTATGCACATTGAAGTAAATATTAATTGTCTTTCGATGTTCATGAACAAACACTGTGTGAAAAGCCGGTAACACAGCGAGGGAATTGGGGGTGTTTGTTTAACCATTGAACAGATATGCAAGCTTCAAGAAATTCTCGTGTGACTTCCACCACTCACATGATGTAAGCATAAAATTCTTGCTGCTAACCTGAGGATTTTCAAACACCATTAGCGTGTTCAACTCATAACCAGAGGACATGCAAGCGCCGGCCGAAGTGGCCGTGCGGTTAAAGGCGCTGCAGTCTGGAACCGCAAGACCGCTACGGTCGCAGGTTCGAATCCTGCCTCGGGCATGGATGTTTGTGATGTCCTTAGGTTAGTTAGGTTTAACTAGTTCTAAGTTCTAGGGGACTAATGACCTCAGAAGTTGAGTCCCATAGTGCTCAGAGCCATTTGAACCAGAGGACATGCACACAACTACACACTTACTCGCAGTCACACTCAGTCTGCACATAAATTTGAGTAGAGAGGCTCCCATAAGTGATGTATGGCACTGTGACCACACAGGTGGTGTTTCCAATGTCTGTGATAGTGGGAAGTCATGGTGATAGAAATCCGTCTGTACATAAATTTGAGTAGAGAGGCTCTCATAAGTGATGTATGGCACTGTGACCACACAGGTGGTGTTTCCAATGTCTGTGATAGTGGGAAGTAATGGTGATAGAAGAAGAGTTCCATTTAATTATTGTGCGATATGTCGCCGGTGTGCCACTGCTGCTCCTGCAGTGAAGTTTCACAGCTGGAAAGAAAAGGTGGTGGAAACATAAAGTCTAGTAAACTGAGTAGATGTTGCGGAAAATCGAATGGCTATGGGGAAAAATATTACTCAGTGACAAATAATAATAATAATAGTAATAAAGTAACAAATTCGAATGAACTGTCTTCCACTTTTTATTCTCCTTGGAGAGGTGGTTTATTTCCGGCACTTCATGATCGTGCTGTTGCTCGAGCGAGGTACCGACTACTAATGACAAGTCGCCTCTCAGTATCGCAGGGACCATAAGGTGGGTTGTGGTGCAGGGACTCATGGTGTGGGACCAATAGGAGCACATTGCACCAGTGAGCAGAAGGGGATAGCACTATAGGATCATAAATCATTGTCATTAAAATGACAGTTATCACTCTTGGTTAAAAGCACTTGACCATTAATAAAGACTTGAGTAAACTTGAGCACAAGTACACTACGCTGTGACCATCTTGGCTACAAATTATGGTAATTATAATAATAGGTATAGCCCATCAATTACATCCTAACTAAACAAAACAAGAGCCCAAGTGTGTAACTTGTTTGCATATGGGTCACTGAATTAGGCTGGGGCAACTAGCCAGTTTGTTTACATATTGGGATAAATGCCTCTCATTTCGCTAGAAGACGCCTAACCCCCCCCCCCCCCCCCCCCCCCTACTCGCATTCTTATAAGGTCTAAGGTATAATGTGAAACCCATCATATGTGGGCTTCAGCAGAAAACGGCAAATACAATACGGTGCCTCAGAAATTCTGCTTGTGACATAGAGAGCATTATTTGTTTCAACCTTTCGTAGCACGCTGCCAAAACATCGAAGAACATATTTCGTGTTCAATGCAAAGCAATGGCTCATCAACAAGAAGTAATTGGAAGTGACGTCTCAAAACTCGTACAGGTCCACGTCGACGACAGTTACCTCGTCCAGTGTGAATACGAGCTTAAGGAGCACAGGAATACGTCCCTGTGGCCCACACAAGTAGTCTTTATCGCGTCATAAAAGAGAAACGTTCATGCAGTACCCTCGCAAAAGCAGAATACATTGCACTGCCAGGCAGTAAGTGATTGCGCACTGATAAGCTCTTTGTAACGTACAGTATATGGTCTAGATACTGCTTGTAGTTTACGTTTAGCTCAAAAGAAAGGAGGTTACTCACTTCTTCCAGAATCCGTGCAAGGCCAGTTCGTGCACACGGGACCGCTGTCTGCATCCACGCAAATGCAGGAGTTGCAGCCTTCCGAGAAAACTTTTGCTGACGAGCTGCACTTCACTTGCTTAGTCACCAATGGAACATCCGCCACCTTAGGTCTGTTAATCGCATAGGTTTGCAGTGGGGCCGACCCTGTAGAAGAAAAAAATTGATTGTTACACACTCCCTTTACCTCTTTAGCCATCCGCCTGAGTCTGGAACGCAAATGGAGAGTTATAAGAAAGTTAGTATGTCTGGCAAATATCTACAAAGCAGTGGTTCCTTTTGTTACGTAACCAATAACGTTTATCAGAGCCTACAACATGTTTTAAAGTTCGAACATTATGACGTTTCTATTAGAAAATGGTCTCTCAACGAATAAATATGTCTTCACGGATAATTACACACGAGAAACGTAACTCGCTTTATTGACGCATAGTATGGTGCAAACAGAAGATGCCAGTGAAGACAAGTTTCTGGTCCTAATAGATTTCCAACGGGCATTCGATACTGTACCACATTACCGGCCAACAGCCAAAACATTGAGTCTCTTCGTATGTATGCTGCTGGACCGACGAATTTCTCATCAATATAAACCATTGTGAATGTTCAACCGAATGCTTCATCCGGAGTGCGAAAGGAAGCATGCAAGGATATTCACTGTTTTCAGTAAAAGTAAACGATTTATTTTGTTCACTGACAAAGTCCACAGGGCAATTCCATCTCTAAACTATCGTAATAAAATGCGTATCGACTTGAGGAGAATTTCCGGTTTGCATGACGACTGGCAGCTGCCTAAAGCCAATAGGGTCCCATTACAAGATTAACGGCGAAAATCTCCAGCGCATCACTACATTTTAATATTTGTTATTTAATATTTATAGGTAACTCTGAAGTGGTCTGATGTAGGACGAAAAGGTTACATTAGTTGTATTGAGGGCCAATATAAGACGTAGATTATTTAGGAATTGTGTGTTGCATCTGAAAAGTAAATCGCATTTAAGGGGCTAGTGTGAACAATTTTATGGTGCTATTGCAGCATAAAGAGAGTTTATGAAGTACGATGACTGCATAGAATGAATTATATCAGGGGGATGCTGCATGGGGCATACAGTAGATACGAAAATTTAATAGAGATGATCAAAGAAATTCAGTGAGAACGTTGGTAGAAAGGTGACAGTGTTGTCGTGACATGTTGTTCTGTCAATTTAAAAAATCTTTATTGAGGATGATTTTTTTAAATTTTTCGTGGTGGACCACAGTCGTGTAGAAGTTTTTGAAGATAATTCCGCCATTTCACTGTAAAATTTTTATTCATTTATTACATGCGATCACGAGTTCGGCATTACAGCTATTGTTAAGTGCTTTATGAAGTCTCAGAGAATGTCCGACCTGCCTAAATGACGAATCACCGTCGAAAGCACATTTATCGGGTCTTATAAACAATTCGTCGCATTAAAGGACGTAAGTTGCCTACGTATAAAATATGCAGTAAATATGGTTGCACCTACAGTTGTGCATAGCAGATAAACATTAACGGACTGCAGTGCGTGCTTGGCAGCCAATACACTGCTGCATGGAGCTTTCATCAGTCCATAATAGCCACAATACCACGTGACTAGATGAATCACAATCATTCAAGAACTCCACAAATATGAGAGGGGGAGGGGGAGGGGGCTTTGCAGTAGGTACTATTTTACTCTTTAAGGATGTAACTTAGCTGCCGTGCTATAACGTAAGTGTGGTGACTTCACGCATATGTACTTTAAAACAGATATACAACACTAAATTTCCTTCTCAAATAGATGTTTTCGTGTGGAGAGCAACAGTATGCATAAAGTATTGGACAAATGCGAGTAGGACTCGCGGACAGAGGGCTTAATAGTATACATCGATAGTTCATCTAGTCCGAGAATCGAGAATCCCGAGAATTTTTTTTCTTTTATCGCTTTCCGATGCTGACAAATATCGGTCCCAGGAATTCCAAGACCGTAACAAAATCTCTACACTTTCTCCAGAAACTGGCCCGGACATAGAAAAATAAGTGTGCAGAAAATTTCAGTTTATATATTTATAGACAATAGATATCATAATGTATTTTATTTACTTACTAAAACATGACTCTAACTTACACTTTATTTTTGCATTCAGCAATATTTTTGTACTACGATTTTGACGGCTGATGAATGCAGTGTAAGTTCTAAAGACAAAAAGCTATTTTTTACGTGGCAGAATTACAAATTAATGATTTTCGGATTTTTTTAATTTAAATGTACTGCGAAGCGTTGCTTCTTTCCAAATTCCAGAGTTCTAGGTTAGTGGGAAGTACTGTATGGTTTTTTGATGAGCAAGTGTGCGAGTTTTAAAATTTTTGACGTAAACAGCCGTATCTTTTGACTCCACTGACTTAAAAGTTTAAATGTTTTAACCCCCCCCCCCCCCCAAACCACCTCAAGGAACCATAGACCTTAATATGTGACGTATTCCAACTTGATACGTGTAACCCTCAGGTGAAAAAGGGTTCGTAACAGTCAGACAGAGAGGCTTGGACGGACGGACAACAAAGGGATCACATATAGGTTCCGTTCTCAGCTACTGTGGTGCGGAATCCTGAAAACACATACATGTTGCCTGTCGTAATCCACAGGTGTGAATACAAATCTCTCATCACGAATGACAAAATTCGATCTTGTGTCCAAAATGAAATTAGGTGTATTGTATATCAAAGTACGTAAGCTTCCGAGTACAAAAAACAAATGGTGTCATAGCATTTAAAAATAAAGCATATAAAGCACATACTGGCAAACAAAATATGCAAAGATTTCTTCTATAACACCACGAAATTCACATCACTGCTGCACTTGTTTGTGGGGACATTTTAATCTTTGTACCAAGCGAAACAATATTATTCACGCGTCTAAATTATAAGCCTTGCTTACCTTGCAATACAAAATGGTTTTCGAGTCGAGTTGATAATGTTCACTCTAAATTATCTGTATTATTCGTCAAACCTCGTCCTAGTTTCGGTAAGAAACGGTTTCAGAATCGAACTTATATTATAGTGACACCTTTTAAGGGTTAGAGATTTATCTAAAAGTACAAATTGTTTTACATATTCACCTATTTTCACATGCAGTACATTAGTTTTGTTTACGTCCAGGATAAACTACAAAATCCTGCGGCAGTCATCGGTCCTCGTTCGGTCTCGTATTTCGGTGCAACCTTCATATGGGCGGTAGTGTTATCTGCAGACTGTTAATAACGGTACGAGCAAATGTAATAGGTTCTCAGATAGATGAGTCAAATACCTAACCAAAGGGGAGGGTCCGGGAGGTCTGGATGCCCCTCCCCTCCCTGCCTCGGCCAAGTGAAATTACACATGACCTAGTTGCTGTGAAGTGAAATTGAAAGTTATAAGAAGCGATCAAATAGTTTCCAGTTGGGGACGTAGCTGCAGAGTAGATGCAACGCTGCACGACTCCGATGCGGGTGTATAAGCACCGACATATAGGTAAGAGATTAGTGTGGCTTAAGTGTCTTTCCAATGAGCGTGCTGCAAATGCGGAAACTGTGAACTATGGGGACGTTATTGTCAGATAAGCCTAAATAGGACCAGCGTGCTGTTATTCATTTCCATCGGAGAACTTGTAATATATAAGAGGCAACATGAGTGTCGAAAACCGCCGTTGGCCTTCGGACACTGAAAGAAGGCCTTGAAGTGTCGAAGATTCCTGTCGGACGAGCATGTGCAGCAAGCAGCTGCGGACTTCTTCACGCAGCAGGATACCGTGCTGTACCAAACGCGTATCTTCAGCCTGGTGCGTCAGTGGGATGAATGCCTCAATGACCTTTCGTCCAAAATGTGTTCACACTCGTCTAATACTATAATAACTGTAACCACGACTTCCCTGCACAATTTAATCTCAAAATATGTATGCATTCATGCACTTTCACATGACGAAGCATGCGCAAATAAAGGAAAAACATGCAACATCATAGTTCCATCTTTTATTGTGAAGCATTATACCGGGTGATCAAAAAGTCAGTATAAATTTGAAAACTGAATAAATCACGGAATAATGAAGATAGAGAGCTACAAATTGACACAAATTCTTAGAATGACATGGGGTTTTATTAGAACCAAAAAAAAAAAAAATACAAAAGTTCAAAAAATGTCCGACAGATGGCGCTTCATCTGATCAGAATAGTAATAATTAGCATAACAAAGTAAGACAAAGCAAACATGTTGTTCTTTATAGGAAATGCTCAATATGTCCACCATCATTCCTCAACAATAGCTGTAGTCGACGACTCATGTTGTGAACAACACTGTAAGGCATGTCCGGAGTTATGGTGAGGCATTTGCGTCGGATGCTGTCTTTCAGCATCCCTAGAGATGTCGGTCGATCACGATACACTTGCGACTTCAGGTAACCCCAAAGCCAATAATCGCACGGATTGTGGTCTGGGGACCTGGGACGCCAAGCATGACGAAAGTGGCGGCTGAGCACACGATCACCACCAAACGACGCGCGCAAGAGATCTTTCACGCGTCTAGCAATATGGGGTGGAGCGCAATCCTGCATATAGTACGTTCCAGCAGGTGTTTATCAGCCAGGCTGAGTATGATGCGATTCTGTAACATATCGGTGTACTTCTCACCCGTCACTGTAGCAGTTACAAAACCAGAATCACGCATTTCCTCGAAGAAAAAAGGCCCGATAACGGTAGATATGGTAAATCCAACCCATACCGTGACTTTCTCGTAATGCAATGGAGTTTCCACGACAGTTCTAGGATTTTCGGTAACCCAAATTCTGCAGTTGTGGGCGTTGACAGACCCTCGGAGCGTGAAATGAGCTTCGTCGATCCACAACACGTTACTCAACCAGTCGTCATCTTCCGCCATCTTTTGAAACGCCCACACCGCAAATGCCCTCCGCTTCACTAAATCGCCAGGTAACAGTTCATGATGCCGATGGATTTTGTAAGGACAGCATCGGAGGGTACGCCTCAGTGCCAACAAGACAGTAGTGTATGGAATGCCGGTGCGACGTGCGACTGCACGAGCGCTGACTTCCCCGTGCATTGACGAACTCGCTACAGTCTCCATTTCTCCCTGAACTGTCTCAGCAGCATTACGCCTTGTGCTCGGTCGACCACTACGAGGTCTAACGTCTAAACAACCCGTGGCTTCGAACTTCGAAATCATTCTCGCCACAGCTGAATTTGTCAACGGACCTTTACCCGTTCGAATCCCCTTCCTATGGCGATAGGATCGTAGCACTGAACTAGCACATTCCTCATTCTGATAATACAGCTTCACTAAAAGCGCCTTTTCAGGTAACGTCAACATGCTGCAACTGCTAGCGCATCTGATTCTCTCTCTCATTACAGCCCCTTTTCCACACGATTGTCATGAGCAGTCACTGATGTTTTGCTGTCCAGCGCCATTTGTCGGACATTTTGTGAACATTATTATTTTTTTGTTCTAATAAAGCCCCATATCATTCCAAGCATGTGTATCAATTTTTATTTCTCTATCTACATTATTCCGTGGTTTATTAAGTTTTCAAATTTATACTGACTTTTTGATCACCCGGTATTTTATTTGAAAAAAAATGTACAAACAGTTTTTCATAACTCTCCACGGACCGCGATGGCTCAACGCTTTGAGGCACAGTTAGCAATCACCGGATTTGGGAGCAGAGATGATTCGAATCGTTCCGTCGTCATCCCTGAAAACGATTTTTATGGTTTCCCATTTTCAGTTTAGCCAAATACTGAGACTATTCCCTTGCTACAGGCCATAACCAATTGCTTTCGGATTCCTTTCTTCCCTGACAGTTTCTGTTTCCCTTAAGAATGCGGCCTCTCCGCTTAAATGAGAAGAGCTGCATCGAAGGGAACCAAATATCCCTTCGGAAATTCCCGGCACAAAAAGCCGTATCTACATTGGTAGGCGACCAGCATTCGTCATTTGGTACTATGTATCTGAGCACAAAAATGGCTCACCTGTGGAACGGCGATAAATCGTATATTCAAGTTTTACTGCATTAACGATGTTGTACGGTGAAATGTCTTATTTGTAATAACCTTGGAACAGTGAGTCCAACCGACACAACTCTAACGTATTTGTAAATAAACGACATATAAACGACAATGTAAGTTGTAAGTCGAAGAGAAGATTATTAGCATCCAAGACTGTATAGCCACATTATCATGAGTTGACACAAACTCACTTATGACGTCTCATCCATCAGAAGTCTATTTGAAATTAATGCGGGAACCAGTGTTAAGA
Organism: Schistocerca americana; assembly: GCF_021461395.2. Lineage (NCBI taxonomy): Eukaryota > Metazoa > Arthropoda > Insecta > Orthoptera > Acrididae > Schistocerca > Schistocerca americana. The sequence goes on along the minus strand of NC_060126.1, from coordinate 438,408,895 downwards.
CCCCTAAACAGTAGCTCATAGTGTATGTGTATTCTGTTTTGGTTTATAAATGAATCTGATTGCCATAGTTTCAAGTTGACTGTTGAAATAATTTAAAAAAAAGTGGTTTTAAAAATTGCTGCTAGTCAGCAACAGCATACTAGCAGAATGAGATTTTCACTCTGCAGCGGAGTGTGCGCTGATATGAAACTTCCTGGCAGATTAAAATTGTGTGCCGGACCGAGACTCTAACCCGGGACCTTTTCCTTATGCTGGCACACAGTTTTGATCTGCCACGCATTTTCAACGGTATACTAGTTTCAACGTATGGTTATACAGGTAATTGGTTGCAAATAACTATTGAGTACATTGACCTCCGTTTCGACACCTGCTAAGGCTGTCTTCATCAGAATGAAATTTTGATAAATCGTAAAATTCCACTGCTAAACGCAAAGGTGACAATGTTTCAAGAAAACGTCTTGATCACATTAGTAAATTGAAGTATTTTAATAAAATGGTAGATTAATAAAAAAAATAAAAACAGAGACTGAACTGAAGAACATGGGATGCTTCGAAATGCTGAAGAAATTCGGACTTGATTTTATATAGCATTGTAATAGGAGAAAGATGGTTATTGTCAAAAGAACATTGAACCCGTTAACTTTATAAACTATTCAACCCAACTTCAAGATTCTTCGGCTCTGCAATGATAAAACTTACATTAGATGACTGAGCTGTGTTTTGTTACCATAGAGGCAATACCTTAAACTCCAATTTTAATATACGTATATATGTTAAAGTACAATTTCAATGTATATATATATATATATATATATATATATATATATATATATATATATATATATATATATATATATATTAAAATTGGAGTTCAATGTATAACCTCTTTGCTAACAAAACTCAGCTCAGTCTTCTATTAAACATTTTTTAAATATTATTTATTGTGCAGAAGTGGTACAAAGTCGTATCACTTTTCAACATAATCTCCCCCACGCTCAACGCAAGTCCTCCAGCGCTTACAAAGTGCGTAAGTTCATTTATAAAAAAAATTCTTTTGGTAGTCCGCGCAACCACTCATGCACCGCGTGGCGTACCTCTTCATCAGAACGGAACTTCTCTCCTCCCACTGTGTCTTTGAGTGGTCCTAACGTCTAGAAATCACTTGGGGCAAGGTCTGGTGAGTATGGTAGATGAGGAAGTGGTCGGTGGAAGTGAACCCAGGTTTCGTCCCCAGTAACGATTCTTGCAAGGAAGCCATCACGTTCTCATTCAAAGCGCCGTAGAAGTTCTCCACAGGCATCAACACGTCGTTCTCTCATTTCAAAAGTCAGCTGCCGTGGCACCCATCTTGCAGACACTTTGTGAAACTGGAGCACATCATGCACAATGCGGTGTGCTGACCCGTGACTAATCTGTAAACATGCTGCAATGTCATTCAGTGCCACTCGGCGGTTTACCTTCACTATGGCTTCAAATGCTGCAATGTTCTGTGGAGTCGCAACTCGTTGTGCCTGACCTGGACGAGGAGCATCTTCCACTGAAGTCACACCATTAGCGAACATCCTACTCCATTCGTAGACCTGCTGCTGTGACAAACATGCAGCACCGTAATGAACCTTCATTCGTCGATTAATTTCAATGGGTTTCACACCTTCACTAAGGAAAAACCGAATAAGAGAACGCTGTTCTTCCCTGGTGCGAGTCGCAAGTGTGGCGGCCATCTTTATACTGATACTGCGACGGCATGTGTGCATCTGCACGATGCTGCCACCTACAGGCCATTCTGCACGCTGTTTGTAGCACGCTTACCAACTTACAGGATAACGGCGTGAAATTTCGATTTGTTATTACAAATTTAAGGTTTTCATTTGACTCACCCTCGTATAAGGTATATATACATTTAAGGTCCTCTTTATCAAAATGGACCACCCTTTTCACCAAATGAGTGAGTGGCTCGAAGACCTCTTAAGTAACAGGACACAGTACGTTGTCCTCGACAGCTTGTGTCCCTCAGACGCACCGTTTGACTTGAATTTACGGTTACATCTTTGGACTTCGTTCCGTTATATTTTATTAGCTTGTAGCGGGAGGTACAAGCTTGGATTAGGTCTGTGCGGTTGCGCTGTTCAACAAAACGTCAGTATCACTGTTTCGCTGTCGCTTCATCTCATTAAATGATGATGGTGGTCCTCCATGTCAACTTTCCATTTGTAATAGCTGTTTAATTGTCACTATGTGGAGTAGTATTCTGAGATTAGTGAAATTTAGTAGTAACTTTCCATTAGGTAGTTCGATGGCTCCATGGTCACGTTTCATTACATTAACATCATTTGAGCAAATCCTGATGATTGAGTTATAATTTTAGTCACTTATACATTCAATCTGGAAATATCTAATTTGGAAGTCCACAGATCTTGCAAGCATGGTACTTCTATGGAACATTCATTGTGTAACGAGTGCAACTTACCGTAAATTTTTCGTGAGTAGTGTCAATCGCAGGTAAGTAAGTAACACAGAGAGTTCCTATATGGGAGTACTATTTCGAAGGTTCATTGTGGTTGCAAAGTGTGCATTATTTTATAAATAATACAAATTTATTTTGGCCCAATTTTTGCAGAGAACTGTAGTTATATTTGCATATTATGATAAGCAGCCTGCATGTGTGTTCATGTGTTTGCTTTTGTACTCGATAAATGATAAACAATTTTCTTTACTTTCAGTATATCGACTCAGCCATTGTTTTGGAAGTGTTACATCTCTAACCAATCTTTGGACATGGACTATGTGCGTATCCTGTAGTTTAGGCGATACTTCATAACAAAATATCTTCTACTTTCCTTCCTAAAATCTTATTGTAGTTTAAATAATTAAAATATGTATTTCTTTCCTTGCTTCCTAAAAGCGTGGTGTGTGTGGTAGTCGCAGAATTTATATTGTATATTTTGCAGCTGATTACAGATTTAGTTAGCCATAGTGCCAACTCCAGCAGTTTGTTTTGGCTAGGTCATAACATTTGTATTATTGCTGCTCAGTATCATTGATTACGTTTTACAAGTGAACTGGAGTGAATTGGTAGTGAAACACTATCAATAAAATAGGTTATGTGTGACAGTAAATGACATCAGATGGAATACCCTTTGCTTATTTTGATATCACTGTAACGCTTCAGTATTTAATTTGAGGGTGTTACATAATAAGCGTCCTCTAATATTTGCGTTCAGAATTTGCATTTCTTTCTGTGTTTGCCCAGTATTTAATCCAGGAATATGTAGCTTCGATGTCATAGGCCTAAATTTAAATGTTTTGTATTCCTTAAACCACATGTGTTTAGGCAAGGAAATAGCTCTGCAACATTTAATTGGCTTTTCCTTTTTTGAACTGAGGTCTAGTATTTTAACTAACACGTATATTCTACAGTTATAAGACTGAAAAGGTAGCTTCAGTCCATTGGTCCTAACTTGGAATGTAGAAAAGGTATTGCATTTTAGGTATGAAAATAGCACTGTGGCACTTAATCTGAAAGTCCACAGCAATGTTTGAGGTAGTAGATGAATGTGTGTGTAAAATAACAATGTGATGCTTGAAGTAAAGATTGTGATACTCAACATAAACACTGCTTTTCTGTCCTTCTTATGCGTTTTTGCAGACTTTTAGTCTATTCTGATGTTTGCTAAGTGGCATGGTGTGCTTGCCAATTAATTCAAACCTCTGTGGAATCTTACATTATGCTATAGCAATTGAACTTTGAGGGTCTTACCAGAGCAGCTCTCATTTGACGAAGACAGGCGACAGGGCTTTGCAGAATATTTAAAGCAAAGCTCATTTTTGAGAACTACACATTACTAATTTGTTAATTATGTTGTATAACCAAACTTCGGTTTTAACTATTCGTGAAAAGTATGTTTTATACGTGTTCTGTTCTTCCATAGTGAACGACATATACGTTCCAATGAGAGTAACACATGTGCCAGGTGAGCCAGACAACCAATGGTTATGATGGTCACGAATTAAAGCCTTGTTAAGAAATCTTTTTGGCGCCATTTTACGCAGTTCAGCTGGGTTACATGCTTTATACACTGAAGTACCAGAGAGACTGCTATTGGCATGCGTATTCATATACAGAGATATGTAAACTGGCAGAAGACGGCGCTGCGGTCGTCAGCTCCTATATGAGACAACAAGTGCCTGGCGCAGTTGTTAGATCGCTTACTGCTGCTACAGTGGCAGATTATCAAGATTTAAGTGAGTCTGAACGTGGTGTTATAGTCGACGCACGAGCAGTGAGACACAGCATCTCCAAGGTAGCGATGAAGTGGGGATTTTCTCGTACGACCATTTCACGAGTGTACCGTCAATATCAGGAATCCAGTAAAACATCAGATCTCTAACTTCTCCGCGACCAGAAAAATATCCTGCAAGAACAGAGCCAACTACGGCCGAACAGAATCGTTCAAGGTGACAGAAGTCCAACCCTTCCGCAAATTTCTGCAGATTTCAGTGCTGGGCCATCAACAACTGTCAGCGTGCGAATCATTGAACGAAACATCATCGATATGGGCTTTCACAGCCGAAGGCCCACTCGTGTACCCTTGATGACTGAGCGACATAAAGCTTTAGGCCTCGCCTGGGCCTGTAAACACCGACATTGGACTGACTATGACGGGAAACATCTTGCCTGGTCGGACGAGCCTTGTTTCAAATTGTATCGAGCGAATGGACGTTTAAGGGTATGGAAGCAACATCATGAATCCATGGACTCTTCATGTCAGCAGGGGACTGTTCAAGCTGGTGGAGGGTCTGTAATGGTGTGTGGCATGTGCAGTTGGAGTGATATAGAATCCTGAAATGTCTAGATACGACTGTGACAGGTGACACATACATAATCATCCTGTCTGATCACCTGCTTCCATTCATGTCCATTGAGCATTCCGATGGACTTGGTCAATTCCAGCAGGACAATGCGACACCCCACATTTCCAGAATTGCTACAGAGTGGCTCCAGGAACACTCCCCTGTGTTTAAAGACTTCAGTTTGCCCACGTGACTTCCCAGACATGAACATTATTGAGAATATCTTGACTATCTCGCAAGGTGCTGTTCAAAAGAGACCTCCATCCGCTCGGACTCTTACGGATTTATGGACAGCCCTGCAGCATTCTTGGTGTCAGTTCCCTCCAGCACTTCTTCAAACATTAGTTGAGTCCATGTCACCTCGTGCAGCGGCATTTCTTCGTGCTTGCGGGTGCACTACACGATATTAGGTAGGTGTACCTGTTTCTCTGGCTCTTCAGTGCATGTGGAAATGGTAAAAACATAATTCTTTTTTACCCGCTACCTAGATGTGGCTCTTTCAGTTTAATGGTGACTAAAATCCTTGGCCCTGATTAAAGGAGACTGGATGGAGATGTTAGAAGATGCAATGTGTGTGTGTGTGTGTGTGTGTGTGTGTGTGTGTGTGTGTGTGTGTGTGGTACGCAGTTATGAAAATATCACAGAATAATGCTATTTGGTATAACTTTTACACATAATTTTAGTACTATAGTGGTAGCTGGACAGGGGTGGGTGGGGGAGGGGGTGTAGGGTAGTAGGGTACGAAGCACAACTGAGCTAGTCCCACTATTTCGATTTTTTAAATTGGTTTATTGAAACTACTTTCTGTTTGGATGCTTCATTATAATAGTTCACTGTGGTTCGTTGGAAAGACAGGAACAGGATATGGCATAAAGCACATTTGATCTGGTCCATCCATCTTAGAATTTTTGATTGGGTGTTGATAGGGGAAGAGGGTTAGAGGGGGGTTTCAATGCCACATTAACACGATTGGGGTGGCTCAACTGTCTTGGAATTTTGATTGGTTCTTCCTTTTTAATATTTTGCAATGATTTGTTGCAAGTAAGGAAAAAAGCGGAGTTGAGGAGGCGAAAATGGATGAGTGTAGGGAGGGTAGAGATTTGTGGGCTTATGATGATACTTGTAATGAGGGGTGATACTTGATGACGTCAAGGAGAGTAAAGTTACGACGGTTTAATTCCCTTGATGGCGTTCAGTAGACGCTTCAGGATCAAAGTGTTGCGAAATGCCTTTAGATTACCGAGAGCACTGTTTATTGAGGCCCTCCGAGACCGAAATGGGTGACTATTCTATGAAATGGTATCTGTTCCTTTTCACCTACACAACCTCTGTCGGATTTTCAATAGCATCCTGAAGAATAATCATAGATTCCGGCTAAAGTGGCAGTTCTTCATGTTAGTGAGCACATTCCTACTAGAGGTATGATGACTTTTTTCTACAGTATTCGAGTTGAGCTTTGTCAACATATTTGTTACACTCTTTTACCAGAATGTATTCCAGTCTCCTATTTGCTTTACTTACAGCTAAACCTGTATGGCCACTTTGCTTCAAATCTGTTCACATTGATACTCACACATATCTGTTTAGGCAGGCTGACAGTAGATGGTACTCAGTAGTCTGATAAACAACACCACACTTTCAAGTAGTGTGGACCGCACAGCTTTCTTGTTCTGTATGATAAAGCTAGCTGTCCATTTTTGCACCAGGTTGACATTTTGTTGAGCTGTAACTGGCTATTGCTGCCAATTGCATGTGACGAAATTTTCTCATACATAACAATGCTCACTGATCAGAACTCCTATAAGTGTAATTACACTATGTAATCAGAAGTATCCGCACACCCCCAAAAACAAACGTTTTTCACATTAGTTGCATTGTGCTGCCACGTACTGCCAGGTACTCCATATCAGTGACCTCAGTGGTCCTTAGACATCGTGAAAGAGCAGAATGGGACGCTCTACGGAACTCATGGACTTCGAACGTAGTCAGGTGATTGGATGTCACTTGTGTCAAACGTCTGTACGCGACATTTCCATACTCCTAAACATCCCTCGGTCCACTGTTTCCGATGTGGTAGTGAAGTGAAAACGCGAAGGGACACGTACAGTACAAAAACGTACAGGCCGACCTCATTTGATGACTGACAGAGAACGCCGACAGTTGAAGAGGGTTGTAATGTGTAATGAGCAGACATCTATTCAGATGATCACACAGCAATACCAAATTGCATCAGGGTTCATTGCAAGTATTGTGACAGGTAGGCGGAAGGTGAGAAAACTTGATTTCATGGTCGAGCGGCTGCTCATAAGCCACACATCACGCCGTTACATGCCAAACGACGCCTCGCTTGGTGTAAGGAGCGTTAACATTCGACGATTGAACAGTGGAAAATCGTTGTATGGAGTGAGTAATGACAGTACATAATGTGGCGATCCGATGGCAGGGTGTGAGTATGGCGAATGCTCGGTAAAGGTCATTGTCAGCGTGTGTAGTGCAAACAGTAAAATTCGAAGTCGGTGGTGTTATGGTATGGCCGTGTTTTTCATTTAGGGGACTGCACCCCTTGTTGTTTCGCGTGGCACTAACACAGCACAGGCTTACATTGATGTTTTCAGCACCTTCTTGCTTCCCCTGCTGAAGAGCAATTCGGGGATGACGATTTCATCTTTCAACACGATCGAGCACATGTTCATAATGCAAGGGCTGTGGCGGAGTGGTTACACGACAATAACATCCCTGTAATGGAACGGCCTGCACAGAGTCCAACCTGAATCCTATAGAACACCTTTATGATGTTTTGGAACTCCGACTTCGTGCCAGGTCTCACCGACCGACATCGATACCTCTCCTCAGTGCAGCACTCCGGGATGATTGGGCTGCCATTCCCCAAGAAACCTTCCAGATTGAACGTATGCTTGCGAGATTAGAAGCTATCATCAAGCCTAAGCGTGGGCCAACATCATACTGAATTCCAACATTACCGATGGAGGGCGCAATGAACTTGTAAGTCATTTTCAGCCAGGTGTCCGGATACTTTTGATCACGTAGTGCATATTATTCACAATTTTGTTAATTATCACATTCCCCAGGGACATGCTACATATTACTTAAGTTTCTGTTGTATGCTGTTACCAAAATAGCGTCCGTAAGACTTTTTCGTGTGTGTGGTATACTTACGATATGTTTTGTTACAGCTATTTTGATCTGTAATATTAATGTTCATAATGTCTCATGATACAAACTCCTGCATCGTGGCTGTCATTACTGAGTGGATTGTTGGAACCTTTCTGATGGAGGATATGTAGCAGTGGGGGATCAAGAAATGAATGTAGCATGGATGTACAAGTTTGATGTAGCAATACTGAAATGGTCATTCAGTGACCTTTGATATATCTGATGACTTCTGGTCGCTCATTGTGTAGTGCTGAAGAGCAACAGAGGGTTTCATGTGTGTTCAAGATGTGTGACAATTAATATGAAAAAATAAAGTGTGGTTTATTTCTGAGATACAACTCACCCATGTCTTCAAGTTCACAGTCCAAATTTAAGCACAAGATGCTAGCACCATCCACTAAACAATAGCAGCTAAAGCAGTTATCTTCATAAACAATATCTCCTGGCAGGCATGGGAGTTGGTCAATCACCAGTTGCAGTGCTAGCCCTTTCCTCCTTTGACCACCACTTCCACCTCCTTTACCTCCAACTCTACCTCCAGTGCCAACTTTTTCTCCACGTGGATGTATTTGTGTATTATTTTTGCATCCACCTTCATCTCCACAGATCGGTTTCAGTGGTAGTAATGTTCCTAGAAGAAAATTCACATGGGAAATATTAGTATGTTTACTTATATTTTTCCTTTATCGTTGGGGCCAAGGTGGGTTGGCAGCACTCTTCTGCCAAGAGCAGTCACAAGGTATGGGATTACAGTTACAAAGGCGACTTAAAACGATAAAATATTTGTACTTTTTTTAAAAATGTTAAAAAAACCAAGTTGTATGTTGATAAAACTAAATAAAATATCTTTGTCTTTTAAAACTCATATATTGTCGTCAATGTTTGTAATATAAAGAAACATTCCAGTTTACTGCATTAAGCTATGTGAAATAAGCAGTAGGAGAGAGGATTTTGTGACAGAGCATTTTGCAGAAAACGGGGAGGACTACCCCATACTGACTGTAGGGAAAGGAAGAGGGAAAATGGCAGCTGAGTAGCTCTGGCACAGAGAGCTAAGGGAGTATTCTGTTGGAGCTGGAAAAGACTGTACACATGAGTAAGTGGTGCCAGTTTCATTGGGATAAAATGTGGAGAGTATACGTGTAAGGCTGGGGGTTTGTACTAGTACACATGTGGTAGAATACAGGGCTGGTAACCAGGTATGAAAGAATTGTTTCGATTGTTGTCAAGTATGTGGAAAGTGTGGGAATGCTGCAGGTGTTCAGTGTGAGAGAGAAGCTAGGTGGAAATTAATAACTAGCAGGATATGAATGGGAGAGGGGAGATGGGAAGATTGATGATGTTCTAGGATTTTGAGGGATGTTAAAATTTTGGTGGAGTAGAACTCCAGACTACATTGGCATAAAAGGAAATACGTCAGACGAAGCCTTTGTAGTCACAGCATTTTTGATAAAGGGATGCAACCCTCATAGTTGGTTAATAGTGTTGTCCATTTTCACTAGATTTATATACGTCCTCTGTGCAGAACAGAAATGGGAAGTACGTATGTAAAATAAAACTACAAAAGACTTAGCCTATTGTCACACAAGAACCAATCAGTAGCATCTGTCTGGACCCAGGTTCCGGTGTGCTTCATGAGCACTCAGCTGTGATCACATAGTGTATGCTCACAAACATGGCATGTGGCCTCAATGCTTTTCAGCAGCTGTTGTCAGATACACGTATCACACAGATTTTATTTTAGAAAACGGACACATGTGAAACAACAGCATTAACAATATTAGTGATTTTTAAAGAATTCAAGAGCTGAATAAAATGAGTATGTAAGTGCCATTACTAACATTTCCAGGAATTGCATGCTTTCTTTGGTTATTACTTTCTTTCAATTTTCTAATTGGAACTAGGTTTAGACATATAATTTAAGACATATTGCACTGTGATCAATAATTAAAAATATGTAAATTAAACAAGACAAGCTCAAAAAAGCAAAGGTCAGAAAATGCAGTGTGTCCTATATTCACAATATTTGAACTAAAATGAGCTGTAAGTGCCTGAGGCTTAGAAGTGAGCCAATAACACAAAACATAGATTTTGCGTAAAGTTAGAGTTTATTGATGGAAAACTATTGAAGTTCATTAATACCACCTCACTGACACATAGTTAGGATTTTAAGATGTGATGCATTCATAAAACTGTTTGTCAGGTTTTACCAAAAATTCAGCCAGTCTTCAAATCGGTCTTCTCATCTTCCGTAATAAGTAACTTGCACAACAACATAGCTGTTTTTCCTACTGATACTATCTTTTTGGTCATGTCTTTCTCAGAAATATCAGTTTCAGATATTTGTTCGAATTCACTGAAGGTTCTTTTAAGCACGTTTTAGCCTGGTTTATTATAAGTAACTTTTACCCATTAAAGTTTTGTAATGTAAATTTGTATTATGTTAAATAATATATCTGCTACTTTTTTGAAGTTGAAATAATCAGCTTTGATTAGCATTTTTACTTAAAATGAATTTGTCAGGTTACCATTTTCTATCACTTATTTTAATTCTTCTTGACTTTTGCATTTATTAAACCTTTTCCGTTTTTAAATAGCGACAAAATCACGGTCGCAGCCCAGGAAGGAATGTTCTCTAACTGGGCGCTTGTAATTTATTTCTGTGCACATTTCAGTTCAACTTAAATATAGCAACAAAATTTTACTCTAATTTTATTCTGCCTACAACAGTTATGACTCCATATTGTGAGTTTGTCCGTAGTTTCAATTTCTTTAAGTGGCTAAAAGACCGAGGTTGCAATTTCAGTCCCTCGCCTACCTGATATTCCTCCCTGCCGCATATTCATTTTACTGATGCTATTGCGGAAGTGGGTATGAAGGTTGAAATTTGACAGTTGTCGCAGGTAGTACACGTTAATACGAGTTAAGGTCGTGAAAGACAGTAGCCTTTATAAAACAAAAGCAAATGTCACACTAGTGGTTCTAGGAATCTGAGAGTCATTAAAATCTTTCTTTTTCACATCCTTTCGGCTTTTTCAGCTTTCAAGTGTTGAAGTTCCAGTATATTTTTGAACCCTGTTTCAACTGTATCAGAAGATGCTGTTATCTGAAAAACTAACAATTCACATGCCGTACTTGTGACTGCTCTATGGCAGAAGGACAGTATTATATCGAAAAATTTATTAAATACCAGATAATAAAAACTGTACGGAACATTGCTGTCAAGATTTTGGTTTTTAAAAGCCTTGTACAACCTGCAAAATGTATATGTTCCCTGAATCCTGCCTCCCATAGCGGCTTACAGCACTTCGAAATTCTTTTATGTGCTCACAAACAAGAGCCCAATTTTTTATCAATTTTCTTACTACACCTTTCTTCAACATGTATTTGGTTAACAGTCTGTTTGATTTTTGCTAAAGGCTGGTGAATTTTACCGGACACACAAAAGATATTGGAGAAAGTATTGTTACAAATCTCCACAATTTCACCTTCACCATTTGTAACAATGTTCATCATGGTTACGTGACGTCTACTTTCTGCTGAATATCTATGGTACCATGCCTTAGTCTTGCAACAAGCTTAATTTGCGTTAGGCATGGTTCATAGTTTCGTTTACAGTGGTGTAACTTATTAACAAGTTTTTGGTCGTAAGGTACACATTTGCTAAGCGTATTTGCATTTACATACAGTTTGTTGGTATTTGAAGTCCTGTGCCTTCACTACAGTGAAGCTATAATATAGGCCTTGCGATCATTTCTCAACTTCTTATTTTCTTCTGATAGTCTTCCTTTCCCTTTCTTCCTTCGCTTCTTCGCACCTTCATCTGTCACAGTTTGCAATGAACAACAATAACACTCCTTCTAATGATAGACCTAGTCGATTACTGTCACTCACAACACACTATATCTGGATTCGAATAACAAAGTGATTGACATCGAAGCACAGTTAGGCGTAGAGTGGGGCGATATTGTCTGTTCGTCGGTGTGTACACGTGTGATGACGTTTGATTTGTGGGGCGCTAAGCTGCGCGGTCATCAGAGCCCATACAAAGTCCCAATTTTTAACGAGTCCAATCTAGCCACTGTCACGAATGATGATAATGATGAAATGATGAAGACAACACAAACACCCAGTCTCCGGGCTGAGTAAATCCACAACCCGGTCGGGAATGGAACCCAAGACCCTGTTATTCAGAGGCAGCAACGCTAGCCACTAGACCACGAGCTGAGGACGCGTACACGTGTAAGAATGGATGTAGCAACAACAGTTGTGCACTTCCAGACTGGCTTGTTTTCTTACACTCCTTGTTAATGTGCGGTATTCAGTTCACGTTACAGGAACGTCATACCACTGTGGATTAACAGTTGCACTGCTCAGCGTAGAATGATACGCTTCCCCTGTTACTTTTATACCTCACCTAAAGCAATAGTGCGGGCACTCTCTTACAATAACCGGTATGATATACATATAGTTGTCATACTCGATGTGAAATGGGTACTCATATGGATCTGAATCATTAATCTGAATTTACACTACTGGCTATTAAAATTGGCACACCACGAAGATGACGTGCTACAGACGCGAAATTTAACCGACAGGAAGCAGCTACTGTGATATGCAAATTATTAGATTTTCAGAGCATTTACACAAGGTTGGCGCCGGTGGCGACACCTACAACGTGCCGACATGAGGAAAGTTTCCGACCGATTTCTCATATACAAACAGCAGTTGACCGGTGTTGCCTGGTGAAACGTTGTCGTGATGCCTCGTGTAAGGAGGAGAAAAGCGTACCATCACGTTTCCGACTTTGATAAAGGTCGGATTGTAGCCTATCGCGATTGCGGTTTATCGTATCGCGACATTGCTGCTCGCGTTGCTCGAGATACAATGACTGTTAGCAGAATATCAAATCGGTGGGTTCAGGAGGGTAATACGGAACGCCGTACTGGATCCCAACGGTCTCGTATCACTAGCAGTCGAGATGACAGGCATCTTATCCGCATAGCTGCAACAGATCGTGCAGCCACGTCTCGATCCCTGAGTCAACGTATGGGGACGTTTGCAAGACAGCAACAATCTGCACGAACAGTTAGACGACGTTTGCAGCAGCATGGACTATTAGCTCGGAGACCATGGCTACGGTTACCCTTGACGCTACATCACAGACAGCAGCACCTGAGATGGTGTACTCAACGACGAACCTGGGTGTACGAATGGCAAAACATTTTTTTGGATGAATCCGGATTCTGTTTACAGCATCATGATGGTAGCATCCGTGTTTGCCGACATCGCGGTGAACCCACATTGGAAGCGTGTATTCGTCATCGCCATACTGGCGTATCACCCGGCGTGATGGTATGGGGTGCCATTGGTTACACGTCTCGATCACCTCTTGTTCGCATTGACGGCACTTTGAACAGTGGACGTTACATTTCAGATGTGTTACGACCCGTGGCTCTACCCTTCATTAGATCCCTGCGAAACCCTACATTTCAGCAGGATAATGCACGAACACATGTTGCGGGTCACGTACGGGCCTTTCTGGATACAGAAAATGTTCGACTGCTGCCCTGGCCATCACATTCAGCAGATCTCTCACCAATTGAAAACGTCTGGTCAGTGGTGCCGAGCAACTGGCTCGTCACAATACGCCAGCCAGTACTCTTGATGAACTATGGTATCGTGGTGAAGCTGCATGGGCAGCTGTACCTGTACCCTCCATCCGAGCTCTGTTTGACTCGATGCCCAGGCGTATCAAGGCCGTTATTAGAGCCAGAGGTGGTTGTTCTGGGTACTGATTTCTCAGGATCTATGCATCCAAATTGCGTGAAAATGTAATCACATGTCAGTTCTAGTACAATATATTTGTTCAATGAATACCCGTTTATCATCTGCATTTCTTCTTGGTGTAGCAATTTTAATGGCCAGTATTGTATATAACACAGACTGTAGTGTGCATACTTGTGCAAAGGGATACTCCGTAGTAACATGATGAGATTTCCTACGGATATGGGGGCCACACAATGTCTTCAAAAGGGTAGCAATGTCTCTTGAAAATCGAGAACGTACGGAACGGTAACACTTCCCTGCATTGTATGTTTGTGTCCAGTAGATCTTTTTAATTTTTTTTCTAAGACGGAGTGCTCTGACAACTGCTAACAAAGAAGTCTATTGCCACAGAATAATTATATCTCGCGGAGAGTTTACTGTTGGATGTTCTTTTCTGTCATAATGTTCGTGTACGTGGCGACGAACTGCATCTTGTCGAAATGAGTCCAAGTGCGTTACTCCTTATTCTGTCTTTCTCTTTTTACCAAGTGTCCGTAGTTTAGATGGTCGAGCCAGTCTTACTCTGCGTAGTATTTTTCATTAAAGATATTTACGACAGTGTTTTCATTCAAAGCATGTGTTTCTCTTTTCAACCTTTTTAGAAGCAGTAGATATGCACAATAGTCCATCCCGTTCTTGGCGACGCACAAACTCGCGTGTGCAACCACGCAGAACGTGAGTGGGCAGTTCTCTTAACAACCTGTTTACTGATCATACTTATTTGCACACTTTCCGCTTTAAGCTTCAGGCATTCTGCAGAGCAAAATACACGCCCCGCAAAGAGAAAGAAAGCACACCACGAAAACGAATCAAAATCGCTGTGTTACTGGCCTCATGCGTTATGTGCAGCTGGCTGTAGCGACTGCTACCTACAGCAGTTTAGCTTTTGACAATGGTGAATGGAATAGAGGGCGCGACCAAGAGCGCTCTCTGTTTGATGGTTGCTATGGTAGCGGCCTTGCAAACGGCAGGTACATCCCGTCACACGTTTAGCCGCCTGCCACATGCACCCGGTGCATTCTGTTTTTGGCTGCTCTGACCAATAGGAACCGTCTTGTTACCTCTTACGTTGTTGGCGTTTGCCCATTCCATTTTTGAAACAACTATACTTTTGAAGGAGAGACACTTCGTATTTAATAAGGTCCTCAGTTCGCTCTAAGTATGTCGAAGTACACCAGGAGGTCTCAGTGTGTTCAAAAATACTTAACTTGTTGCAAGCAGGTCGTTGAAAACATTCACCTGCCTCTCACACTAAAATATCTTCAACTACATACTAGTGTAACTAAACAGAGTTTCTGAGATTTGTCTTGTTGGCATCAGACAAAGCTCTCTCTTACAAGGGAATTGTCCGATCAGACAAAGCCTAACCAGTTCTGAAATTTTTTACATGGGAAGAATCCACCGAAAGAAAGACAATGTGAAAATTTCAACTGCTAAAACTTACTGCAAGTATTTGAAGAGACATATCGATCATTGTAAATTATGCAGCTTTCCAGGAGCCTGGAGGAACGTACAGCCCTGCCGTAGGTATGGAAGACAGCGCATGTACAATATAAGTGGATGCATAGAGCTGACTGACGGCATAGTGCGATCTTAGTTAGTAATATCAGTTTTCATTGATATCTTCACTGACACAATTGTTCACAGTTACTATTCACTTAAATCTGCAACTCTTTCAATTGCAATAATAATTGTCAATTGCCTTCGCATTGTCGCTATGTATTCTTGGTATATGCTACCTAATAGCCTTTGTCTTTGTGTGGTTTCCAGAGTTTCACAGCATTGTTGAATCCAGTTAATCTTTTCAACCTTGCAAAGATGAAATATAAACAATGTGGTATCCAACCGAAATAACACACTTTTGGTGGAAACCTACACATGTGTTATTCGTCAGTTAATTTTTTGAACATTGATTCGAATGTTGTCGACATTTCATTAGAAACTATAGAAACATCAGAAGGAACAGGAAGCAGCTGAAGATTCCGTGAATTTTGATTCCGACTATGACTGCTGCTTTCATTAAAGTTAGGAAGATAAGCACAATCAAAGAATCAGGCCTTTCTAGCCCGTCGATTTCCTTGATCGTTGAACCTTTGAAATGTTTCTTTTTATGAGTAAATAAATGTAAGCCCCAAAAACTTAAATAATTTACGTAAACCTACGTAAGAAACGCTGTATTTTTGTATTAATTCCATGTATTATTTTTAAATTGTCTTATATTTTAAAATTGTAATTAATCTTTCTTAAAAGTGAAAGAGCTTACAGATGTTAAAACTTGCAAGAGAAAGCAATTGTATTTTTTTGTTGACAAATAACGCATCAGACACAGCGCATGCGGTGACAACAGTCAAATTTTAAGCGATCAGCCGCGCCGAAAAGGAGCGTAGCCAAGTCTCTCGAACATTTTTCCACGCAAGAATCTTCCAGAAGAGGAAGAGAATGACAGTAAAGTTGCCTTTAGTTGTCTGTATGTATATAACCATGAGTGGCTTCTGGCTCTCTCCCTCTCAATCTCTCTCTCTCTCTCCTCTCTCTCTCTCTCTCTCTCTCTCCTGAGACCCGTTCGCTAGTGATGTCCCGGCTCTTGTCAGTCGCTCTCTTAATGGTTGCTCTCGAATCATTATGTAACCTTTTGAAGGTGTGTGCAGTATTCATCTATGTAAAAGTATCGTCAATATATGAATAACTGTTATTGTTTATCAATGTTTCATTTCAATAACGTTAACCTTGCCTGCCAACCTTTCTATGTTTCAGCCAGGAGAACTGCAAGACTGCCCACATATCATTTGCTGCCCGCTGCCGAACACCATTGGTGTTCGAGTTCCGAACACCATTGGTGTTCGAGTTTGTAGCAGCCACTCTTGCGTCCCTGAGATCTGTTAAGCCGATCTGTAAACGCAGTTTCCGGGCAGCACCTCTGTGCAAAACGCGTAATATTAATCATTGGCATACGGCCAACAAACGGTGTGTGCGGTCAGTCTACCCCAGCGTTATCAAAGGAGGTGAGACAAAACCTCGAATTATTTAATTTTCTCTCTCTTTGTGGTAAATTTATCCGTGCCATCTCATAATTTAAACTCATAATTTTTTTTTGTACTTGGTTGTTTATTTTAATTAACGGCACTCCAGTTAACTTCCTCTAATCAGAATTTATTTTTCAGTTTCCTCTAAAGAGCGCCACACAAAATAGAGATTCACCTTCCGGCCCATCCCTCTTACATTTTATCGATTATGCCAAGAGTATTTATTGTGTGTGCACTGATCTTAAATATTCAGATACAGTCATTGAGTACTATCTACTTAAATGGTTTCATATTCCAATTACTTTGGGTTGCGCAACTGTCTTCTCGCCGCCGCTTTTCTTCTGCTTTGTGTTTTGTTGTCGGTTGGTAAGGCCGGGGCACACAGCTAAGGAGTGCGTTAGTGAGTCGAGGGCCTCTGACCAGTTCTTTGAAGGATGGGAAGAATCGACAATGGCGCCTTCGCCAGTAGTCTTACAGCCGTGCAGTGGGAGTGGCGTGTTCCGATGGATACACGGCCAAATGACGTAGCTCCAGCTACAGTGCCAGCACGCCCTATTTACTGGCCTTCCTGGAACTATGAGCTCAACTCCGCAGGGTACCCGACCTTCTGGCTCCACATGTTGGCCACTTTCTTCATACGAGTATAACACGTTCGCGTGCTTCCACATTGTAAGACATCATGGTCTCCTGACCTTCACTGCTTACATATTCCGCCCTCACAATCATATTTCGCACATCAAGACGCTTCATTCGAACCCAAACTCGATAAGATAAAGTCAGTGTTGTATCAATTCATGTAAACTATATGCAAATAACAAGTAAGCGCACCATGGTTGAAATACTCGAGGCTGGCGTACACTCATACATTCCAGACACGACGGCCACAGGAGCTTTTAGTTTGAGAGAGATAGACCACACACCGGAAGGCCAGTCCCTGCAGAGGACGAACCAGCCTGTAGACCAGACAGCGTGGGCCTGAGTGAAAAGGGAGAACAACCCCGTGTTCGGCTTAAAAGCAAATTCCACTTCATTATGTGGGAGCGGCCAGCCTACGCATTCTTTACACATAGCATGCAGTTTCAGAGGATTTCACAGGGAGACAGCAAACGCCAAACGCCAATGCTACAGGTTTCCAGATTAGTCGCCTTAAACGAAACGTCATTCTCCCGTTTTAGAAGAGCAATGCTGATTGGCAGACGATATTTCTGACGCCTTGAGCTGACGGAGTAATGGAAGAGACCGAAAGATGTACCCCTTCACGTCTGGCGTATAGAGGGGCCGTACTGTTGTCGCTCCTGGAGCGAGGAACAAGTCTCTCCTCAGTACTTCACTGGGAGAGCACCTCTGTCGAGAGCGAATCGAGGTGCAACAATCTATATTGAGTCCTTGCGATCAAGCATTGTTCACTGTGTTGGCCGACACACTTATGTGCGGTGTGAATGGACAGAGTTATAGTTAAACGCCTGCGAGCGAATTTTTCAGTGGCATCACGGTGGACTGGTTATCTGACCGGTGTATCACCCCAATAGTTAGACTAGGGGCGAATAGGAATCCTTGACTTCATCAAGGCGTAGGGAGAGTTTGACTGGCGAAGGTCAATCCAGATAGAACGAGAGTTATCTTATTTGTCAGCAGCGAGTGGCGCAGACAGCAGTCATCACAGCTTATGGTATTGTGCGCTACAGCTATTGCGAGCCCCATATTTCCTCCACAACAGTACACTTCACTGAATTTCACACGCGACAGCCTCCACCGTACCTAGTGACATTCTAAAGGATAATTATTCACGTTGAGTAGGAGCCTCTCTCAGTCATACAGCCAAGTCAACAACCATCTTAAAGTTTGTATAGAAATTTCGTCAGCGAATCCTACCCTTGAGAGGTAACTTCACATTCCGAAAAGAACCAGGATATAACTTGTTCAATTCATAACTAAAAGTGCCAATGTGATTTCTCAGAATTTTTGCAAAATAAATAATAATTTTCGTTAGTTTCAAGTTTTTCTTACACTAACTAGCACTACTCCCGTACCCAACCATCCCACTAGTTACGAAGGAAATTTTGTCAATTTTTTTGTCATTTCCTTACAGCGGACGACTCCAGAAGATATTTATTGCTGAAAGTTTTTCAGGCATTTCTCTTTGGAACGTTAGGAGCGTCTGTCTGCATTCTGTAGTAGTGTGGGGGGTGGAAATTGCATCTTGCAGGAGCTGCAGGTTAAAGGGTACATCTCAGATTAATCCGTTGCGCAGAATACTGTAACAGAATCTCAGATCAACCCCACGCTCAAAACGTTTATGGCTTCCCGCAAGCGCCGTCTGCAAACTCGGTGATTGGTGGCCTGGCCGTGACCTCAGCTCACGCTGGAAGGCGCCATTTACTGTGATGGGAAGTTATTCCACTGGAGGATACGGTTTAACTATATGTGTGGCGGGAGTTCAAATGGTTCAAGTGGCTCAGAGCACTATGGGACTTAACATGTGTGGCCATCTGTCCCCTAGAACTAAGAACTACTTACACCTAACTAACCTAAGTACATCACACACGTCCATGCCCGAGGCAGGATTCGAATCTGCGACCATAGCGGTCACGCGGTTCCAGACTCAAGCGCCTCGAACCGCACGGCCACACAGGCCGGCTCAGGTGGCGGGAGTCCACGGCGCTAGTTTCGGAAGTGTAACTGACACAACGTCTGCTGCTTGGGCAGCAATGACGGGCTTTTGGTGGAGTGAACGCTGTGGATTTTGGTGGTTGCTGAGTGGAACGAGGAAGTTCTTTTCCGGACCACTTGGAACGCTATTTCAGGCGACATCTGGACAACCAGACGCAAAACATGGTAATTTTGTAAACGCGAAACTAGTGGAGACTTCACTCTGGTGTCCTTTGATCGACCTGCTGTGCTGACATCCTGATTCCAGGAATGGCCTCCACTCGACGCAGTCGTAGGTCATTCCAGCAATGACAACAGTGGCGGTAATAAGCGCAGCTCAGGCATTCAGCGAGTTAATAGGCTGTTCAAATGCTCTCCTCAGTAGACTCAACCGTGCCGAAATCGCAGTATGAATCATTTCACATGCTTCATAGCAGTTTCTCCTGAGTGATCAATTACTGGTGCATAGTATACTAATTTAAAGCTGATTTTGTTCCCTTTGATACCCACTAGTTTGCACGGTATCTCAAAGAGGGCAGTAGGGAACATAGTGAATTTTGCCAACCATACGATCGCAGAATTCACTTGTACATTACGTTTGAGACTAACATTCGTTCATTATTCATTTCACATGAATGTGTTTGATTCAAATAAATCTTATTGTGATATCAAAATCTCAGTAGTTAAACATGCTTTCCATACCCACATCCAGGTAACAGATTTTGGTGAACATTAGTTAATTTTTCTAATAATTATTTATGTGGAGTTGAATCAACTCCCGTGGTATTGCACATAGGACAACAATGAAATCTGCGAATTCAGTTCCTTTCGCGTAACTCTCTTTTGTGCAGTCATTTGGGTGTTGTGGGTATCAATACCCTGCTCCTGCATGACGCTCACTACAAAATACACTACTGGCCCTTAAAACTGCTACACCACGAAGATGACGTGCTACAGACGCGAAATTTAACCGACAGGAAGAAGATGCTGTGATATGATAATGATTAGCTTCTCAGAGCGCTCACACTAGGTTGGCGCCTGTGGCGACACCTACAACGTACTGACATGAGGAAAGTTTCCAACCGATTTTTCATACACAAACAGCAGTTGGCCGGAGTTGCCTGGTGAAACATTGTTGTGATGCTTCGTGTAAGGAGGAGAAATGCGTACCATCACGTTTCCGACTTTGATAAAGGTCGGATTTTAGCCTATAGCGATTGCGGTTTATCGTATCGCGACATTGCTGCTCGCGTTGGTAGAGATCCAATGACTGTTAGCAGAATATCAAATCGGTGGGTTCAGAAGGGTAATACGGAACGCCGTGCTGGATCCCAACGGCCTCGTATCACTAGCAGTCGAGATGACAGGCATCTTATCAGCATGGCTGTAACGGATCGTGCAGCCACGTCTCGATCCCTGAGTCAACAGATGGGGACATTTGCAAGACAACAACCATCTTCACGAACAGTTCGACGAAGTTTGCAGCAGCGTGGACTATCGGCTCGGAGACCATGGCTGCCGTTACCCTTGACGCTGAACCACAGACAGGAGCGCTTGCAATGGTGTACTCAACGACGAACCTGGGTGCACGAATGGCAATACGTCATTTTTTCGGATGAATCCAGGCTCTGTATACAGCATCATGATGGTCGCATCCGTGTTTGGCGACATCGCGGTGAATGCACATGGGAAGCGTGTATTCGTCATCGCCATACTGGCGTATCACCCGTCGTGATGGTATGGGGCGCCATTGGTTACACGTCTCGGTCACCTCTTGTTCGCATTGACGGCACTCTGAACAGCGGACGTTACATTTCAGATGTGTTACGACCCGCGGCTCTACCCTTCATTCGATCCCTGCGAAACCCTACATTTCAGCAGGATAATGCACGACCACATGTTACTGGTCATGTACGGGCCTTTCTGGATACAGAAAATGTTCGACTGCTGCCCTGGCCAGCACATTCAGCAGATCTCTCACCAATTGAAAACGTCTGGTCAATGGTGCCGAGCAACTGGCTCTTCACAATACGCCAGTCACTACTCATGATGAACTGTCGTATCGTGTTGAAGCTGTATGGGCAGCTGTACCTGTACACGCCACCCAAGCTGTGTTAGACTCAATGCCCAGGCGTATCAAGGCAGTTATTACGGCCAGAGGTGGTTGTTCTGGGTACTGATTTCTCATGATCTATGCATCCAAATTGGGTGAAAATGTAATCACACGTCAGTTCTAGTACAATGTATTTGTCCATTGAATATCCCTTTATCATCTGCATTTCTTCTTAGTGTAGCAACTTTAATGGCCAGTAGTGCACAAATCAGTGAGCCTCCATGCGGAATAGTGAAACCTCACATGAATACACGATTTCTCATTGGAGCACTAAATATACAGCTGTCGCTGACCTCCGTCGCTAGCGCTGTGTCTAACTGGCGACAAATCTCTGATGCAGATAAATCACAGCACTTGGATCCTGACGACGTCAAGGAGTGGGTACATCACTGCGAAAGTCTAGACACAGCTCAACGGAAAATAGCTACAGTTAGTTTTCTGTGGCGTATATCGGTGTTTTGGGTGATGGGTGCAATGGCGAAGGGTGTTTAAGGGAAGTGCGATTTCAGGAAGTTATGTTTTCATTCAGGAACTCGTCATACAGCAACATTACACAAGTCATGAGTGAGTTTCTCTGCATTTGCGTCTGTCTTTAGGCAATGTTAGGATATATTTGACCTCCTTCAACAAAATATATACCTGGGATTATTGTAATTTATCATTAGTAGCGGTTCTTATTTAGTAAATGCGAACGTGACTTTTCTGGTAAATTTAGTGTTGTCTAAGGGTTTTTTTTGACAGCTCTTAATTGAGTAAATGTTGTTTAGTTATGGTACAGAGCTAAGTATTTACGTTCTTTCACGTTTAAAATTAATAGTTTAAATCTATGCAAAGCCGTTTGCGGTACTACAAGTTTCACTGTAATTTTTTATATATAGTAAGTTGTCGTAGTAACACCAAGTTTGGTAGAAGTTACTCCCAGTGTCCCAGACCTACGACTGAACGTACGATTGTATAGATATAGCAGATTGGAAATATCTCAAAAAACTGTACTGTAGAGCAATATTTATGGGTTCGTGGACAACTTCTTAGCGTTTCCTTGTAAGTTTAATACACGCAATAGTTTCGCACAACACAGATTTTAGTCACCAACAACATATCCTCTTTCACTGTTATGACAGTATTGCCTACGCTGGAGTAAATTTCCGATTCCGCGACTGTAGAATTAAAGTGCTTTTTAGGCAAAGAACTCGTCCAGCCATGTTCGGAGCGCAGTTTCATCGAGAAAGGAAGTTCCTGGAAAGTTGTTCAACAGACAGTGGAAAAGGTGAAACTCTGAGGGCTCAACATCAGGTGAATAAGGTGGGTGCAGAGTGGCTTCCCAATCCAACTCCCGTATAGTGTTTTTTGTCAGCCTAGCGTGGAGTAGCATCATTTCACACGAAGCAATTCTTAGTTACTTGTTTTGCAAAACGAACTGCCTTTTCCTGCTGCTAGTTATTTTATTAATCCCATACGCGTTTCGCCTTCACCTTTTCTAAGGCTTCATCAGTGGGACCTATAATGATACAGTTTCATTAGTTACAGATTGTCAAAGAGTTCACTTCGCGATTTTTTGTAAAAATGTAATTACTTACGATTTGCTGATCTGCGTTTCCTCACATGTGGTCTGGAGGTCGCACTACCACTTTTATCACTGCCATATAATCACATCTTTGTGTTTTCGCCGTCAACACACTGTTCACCATGCTTCTCACTCTTTTTCGTGGTGGACTATCGTTCTTCTGTCACTTGATACAAATATTTTGTCGTACACTTCTTTTTCACAGCGTAAATATTGCGACTCCATTACGTGTTTCATCGTCTTTGGTAAGTTTCCCTACTGTTGCCACCCTAACGAAGTATATGTTCGTTACTAACTTCTGTTTATGATGTTTATACCGTGTGTGTGCGTATGAGTGAGAGAGAGAGGGGAGGATAGAGCCGATTTTTTGTGGGGAGGGGAGGGGTGGCGGTTATACTAGCAGTTAGGAGTGGCTGAAAACTTTGGTGACAGCTGTCAAGCGGCATCCCCCCCCCCTCCCCCCCGCCCCTCCTCACAAAAAAAATCGGCTCTCTCCCCCCCCCCCCCTCTCTCTCGCTCACACGCACACACACGGTATGAACATCTTAACAGAAGTTAGTAACGAACATATACTTCGTTAGGGTGGCAACAATAGGTAAACATACCAAAGACGATGAAACACGTAATGGAGTCGCAATATTTACGCTGTGAAAAGAAGTGTACGACGAAATATTTGTATCAAGTGACAGAAGAACGATAGTCCACCACGAAAAAGAGTGAGAAGCATGATGAACAGTGTGTTGATGGTGAAAACACAAAGATGTGAATATGGAACAGTGATAAAAGTGGTAGTGCGACCTCCAGACCAGATGTGAGGAATCGCAGATCAGCAAATCGTAAGTAATTACATTTTTACAAAAAAACACGAAGTGAACTCTTTGATAATCTATATTTAACGAAACTGTATCATTATAGATCCCACTGATGATGCCTTAGAAAAGGAGAAGGCGAAACGCGTATAGGATTAATAAAATAACTAGCAGCAGGAAAAGGCAGTTTGATTTGCAAAACAAGTATTTACATGCTTGCTGTGGAGGATGGCCACACAAACAAACGTATTATCATTTGTGTACGCACACAGGACTTTGTACTGGGACTTGTTGCTTCGTTTAGTCTCAACCATACCTTTCTTTTCTTAATGTTAGCATGAAGGCATTACATCTCTTCACGATTAACGATAAAGGATAGAATGGTCGATGTTTTTCACGAGCCAGTTGATGACGAGCAGGCAGAGAGGCACATCGCTGGTTCTTTTTTTAATGTGGCTAGGAGTTTACGGTAGCAATAGACATAATTTTTGAACCTTCCCTGTTGCGTGAAAATGCCACCCGATGACAAAATGATCGTAATTATTCATCCCATCTGGGAATCCTCGAGTGCAGTAAACGACGTGGATCATTGTGGACTGATGCGTTTAAACGAGTTTCACTAACCATGAAGGTCTTCCTGAACGTCGAGAGTCGCTAATGTGAAAACGATCGTCCTTAAAACGAGAAAATTACTTCTTGCCCTGCAAATATTTCTGGCTATCTCCGTTACCGCCACTCCTCACCTAACTCAAATAGTAGAATTTGTTGGAAATGATCCCATTTCTTCACTTGGCACTCCATTTTCTAGGGCCCACGGCTCCATTTAGTATCTCCAAATGACAAAACGACAATATGTAAACTCAAACAGCAATGGTGAACTACAAATGAAAAATGACAATCGATAAACAAACCCATATCAACCGGAATACCAACATTCAAAATAAAAACGCTACGAAGGTATGCACCAGCCGAATACGAGTTAACACTCCGCCTGGGATTTTTTGAGAAAGCATTTAACTTATTTTCAACTAAATCTATACTACCAGTTCGTGAGTAAACAACGTAATTACATTGAGGAACGTATATGCTGATTCTACAGCTTCCTTAAGATTTCACCAACAAAGTTTAAATTTCAGAACTGAAAGAGGAATCGGAGAATGTGATAAAATATTACCAGTCTATTGTGAGAAGCGTTACAGGAAGCCTTCAGGTATGTAATAATGGAATATACTTGCATCACTTTCATGATTTCGGTGATAATCTTTAGTACAGATAAATTCAACAATGCATAGAAGCTAGTGAATATCTGAAAGAACGTCTGAAAATCAATTACAATAAAACTAATTTAATGTATGCTGAACACACGGAAAACGAATGACTTTCTTAGGGAATACAAACAAAGTGGGTAAATGGACAAGAAAAGAAAGAAAGAAAGGAGTAAAACATAACAGGCTTTTCAAACTGAGCTTGCCATGTATGTGAAAAATAAATTTTCAAACAGTATGTATGAGGGTTGTTCGTTAAGTAAGGAACGATCGGTCGCCAAATGGAAACCACAGTGAAAATCAAAACTATTTTCTATGCACATTTAGCTACACCTTCCAGGTACTTCTCTATATAGTCGCCACACTGACTTAGATATTTGTCGGAGCGTGATACAAAATTTACAACAACCTCGTCATAGAAGGCAGCCGCCTGTGCCTGCCGATAATTCTCTACGCTGGTCTATAGCGCGTGGCATGCGCCCAAGTGTTGTCTTCGTATCCAGAGTTTCATGTGAACAGAGATGATACTCAAGACGAGCCAATTAGGTCTGTGTTGTGGGTGATCGAACGCTTCCCATCGAAGAGGCTGCAGGAGCGTCTTCACTGCCCCTGCAGAGTGCGGCTGAGAATTGCCATGCAGAAGGAGGTGCGTGGCAGTTGTGTTAGGTGGACTGCATTCATTAAGGCGAAGCCGCGCAGCGGGCCCTCCTACTTGGCGGGAGACATTGTTGTTCTAGGCACCGTTACTCGCTCGCAGTGCGCTCGCAACTAAAAAGAGCGTCTTGATGCGATAGACTGGCATACTAGAGACACTGCCCAAAACGTCTGTGAAAAGCCTCATCGGATTTTCACAGTGGTTTCCATTTCGCGACCGATCGTTCCTCACATTCAGAATAGCCCTCTTATAGACAATTTCGACAATTACAGACTGAGGAGGTATATGGATTTTTTAAGTTAAAGCTATTCAGCAACTGGCGGTTGTTCCGTCGACATATGAATACCTAGGAGAAAAACTGTAAAACATACAAACAGATGAGGGAACAGACTTGTATGGAATACGTAATTACGCCTGTAATGAAAATTATATGCATGCGAGCAAGCTGTAAGCCTTGTGCGTAGCTGTGGTAAATCAAGTTAGACTACTCTCTACTCGATTCCCAAGAGACAGGAACAGTCAGAGACGGTGACAGAATACAAACTGAGCCGATGAAATCAGAGAACATGCAGGAGAAACACAGATGCATAAAGTGAAGACTGTAATTCATGGAAAAGTCTTGCAGAGCCCTCAGATGATGATGATGATGAAGATGATGTACCATTTACGTTATACAGCGGTACAGAATTTTTCTGTGGAAGACAGAAACTCACCTTTGACGCTGTTGCAAGGACGGGACCTGCAGACAGCTGATGTACCATCCTCTGAGCAGTAGCACTGGTTGCAGCCGCTCATGAAGGAGGTACCTGGCCTACACTCCTGATTGGACACTCTAGTAATCTGTGTTGATTCGGTTTCCCAATCATCATCTAGAAACACATACCAGGAAAATGTAATTAGTTATGTACAATCATTAATTACTATTTCAATCGAGAAAGTTTGTTTCTTCCCCCCAAGGCCAAACTACAAGGCTCTCAAACTTTTTGAGTCCGTGTCTTCCCTGGCTGGAACATAAGCACCAGCGGCGCCTTCTGCATACATCATCCGACTCGAAGCTTGGAGTAAATAAACATTAAGGTTTGAAAAATACGAACAACAGCAGTTATTTCTCTATTAACAGCTGGCATAACACACTTTAATCAACTTTTTATGTTATTACGTCTTATTCTTGCAAAGAAATAAATGGGAATGATGAGCTAGCTTCTTTGTCGTGAGTTCCTTAAACTGGAAATGGGCACTTGTGTCTCCTCCTACATACTCATTCGCGATCTAGAAGGGACGTTTAGTACGTAATGCTACCTACCTGTTTTCTGAAAGCTGGGTGATTTTATTCGAGATTCCAGTACACCATATTATTCCCCACTCATGTGGGTACAAAACCCTATTTTTGAACAGAATCTCTGTTGAACTGATGGTCTTATGTTATCTTACTGGGAGGACACGTGTGCCCGCGTGGTACCATTCTTCTCGTGGACGTTGGAGCCAATGTCTCTCTGCATCAATAAGCTCCACAATATCCACACACTGATTCGTGCGGACTGCATCCTTCACTGGGCCAAACAGATGGAAGTCGAAAGGTGCGAGATTCTGGCTGTAGGATGGATTAGGAAGAACAGCCCCATAAACTTTTGTGTGCTCCTGTCGGTTGCGCAGACTTGTGCGATGCCTTGCGATGTCATGGAGAACACGCTGAAGCCGTTTCTTGACTTTCCTGAGGGGAGCACAGTTCACATCAAAGATGATCGTTGCGCCATGAGGGAGGAAATCAAACAAAATAAGCCCTTCAGAGTCCCAGAAGACCGTTGTTATGACTTTACCGTTTGAGGGTCATGATGATGGTGTTCCGTTTGGGGGGAGGGGGGTTGGGGGGAGCTCAACTGTGCGGTCATCAGTGCCCGACCTGCTACGGGGGGTGCGGCTTTGTACTTTTTCTTCGGTGGAGGGGAGGTGTGGCCCCATTTCATGGCTTGCCGTTTTATTTCAGATTCAAAATGATGCATTCATGTTTCATCCCCTGTGACGATTTTCGACAGAAAAGCAATTCTTGTGTTAGGTGGCGAGGAACCCAGCGTGTACGCACCTTTGAGTACACCAACAGCTTGATGAGTGTGTCAACGCTATCAACAAAGACGTCCAGTCGAGCAGCGGGGCGTTTGATCGTGGTCCGCCGTTCACTTCGAATGACGGTGTCCGCACGTCCCGACATTGCATTAGTCACAGCCCTGTGCGGCTTGCTGGCGAGCGGCAGATGACAGACGCCTTGCCCAATGACTCATCGCACCTTTGTTCACTACCAGGCCTCTGTACACAGTCTCCGAACGCCTATGAACATCTGCGATGCTCTGGTCCACCGACCAAACAAACCCAGCGACAACTGTCTGTGTGGAACGCACCTCTGTTAGAGACGCCATTTTCAAGGCTACGTATAGCCCTGCCGCCTACCAGAAACTCATGAAACT
Source organism: Schistocerca americana (assembly GCF_021461395.2). Lineage (NCBI taxonomy): Eukaryota > Metazoa > Arthropoda > Insecta > Orthoptera > Acrididae > Schistocerca > Schistocerca americana. The sequence goes on along the minus strand of NC_060126.1, from coordinate 438,380,504 downwards.
ACTGGGGCTGAAGCGGGATTATTCGACAATGTCCCACGAGAAATTCAGTATTTTCTTCAGTGACACTTGACCGGAAAAAGTGAGTTGCCTTCCTTATTACACGCCTTCAAATATTTCGTGTTGGCCGCTGTCAGCGCCGAAAAAGATTCCACATACTAGTAGGACTTTGCAAATGACACCAAAAACATTTAGGGGTTTATTTCCTAGATGCGGAAACCCCTGCTTCACCGAGCTCCGAAACTCAAGGCCCAAGGCCATCTAACCTAAAAAACCGCCCAGCCCACGCCACACAACCCCTGCTACCCGTGTAGCCGCTTGTTGCGTGTAGTGGACTCCTGCGGACACTCAAAATTGTCAGTGTCGCAACAGAAATTTTCGTTTTGATCTGTTAGGTAGTCTGAAATCTGCCTTCTATTACTCTTGCTAAACAGATAAACCTTCCTCCCTTTTTTTATATACCTGAAATACTAAACACCTTTTTCCAAAGCTGTTTCACAGAGGAAGACCGCACTGCAGTTCCTTCTCTAAATCCTAGCACAAACGAAAAAATGCCTGACATCGAAATAAGTGTCCAAGGAATAGAAAAGCAACTGGAATCACTCAATAGAGGAAAGTCCACTGGACCTGACGGGATTCCAATTCGATTCTACACAGAGTACGCGGAAGAACTTGCCCCCCTTCTAACAGCCGTGCACCGCAAGTCTCTAGAGGAACGGAGGGTTCCAAATGATTGGAAAAGAGCACAGATAGTCCCAGTCTTCAAGAAGGGTCGTCGAGCAGATGCGCAAAACTATAGACCTATATCTCTTACGTCGATCTCTTGTAGAATTTTAGAACATGTTTTTTGCTCGCGTATCATGTCATTTCTGGAAACCCAGAATTTACTATGTAGGAATCAACATGGATTCCGGAAACAGCGATCGTGTGAGACCCAACTCGCCTTATTTGTTCATGAGACCCAGAAAATATTTTTCTTGACTTCCGGAAGGCGTTCGATACAGTTCCGCACTGTCGCCTGATAAACAAAGTAAGAGCCTACGGAATATCAGACCAGCTGTGTGGCTGGATTGAAGAGTTTTTAGCAAACAGAACACAGCATGTTGTTATCAATGAAGAGACGTCTACAGACGTTAAAGTAACCTCTGACGTGCCACAGGGGAGTGTTATGGGACCATTGCTTTTCACAATATATATAAATGACTTAGTAGATAGTGTCGGAAGTTCCATGCGGCTTTTCGCGGATGATGCTGTAGTATACAGAGAAGTTGCAGCATTAGAAAATTGTAGCGAAATGCAGGAAGATCTGCAGCGGATAGGCACTTGGTGCAGGGAGTGGCAACTGACCCTTAACATAGACAAATGTAATGTATTGCGAATACATAGAAAGAAGGATCCTTTATTGTATGATTATATGATAGCGGAACAAACACTGGTAGCAGTTACGTCTGTAAAATATCTGGGAGTATGCGTGCGGAATGATTTGAAGTGGAATGATCATATAAAATTAATTGTTGGTAAGGCGGGTACCAGGTTGAGATTCATTGGGAGAGTGCTTAGAAAATGTAGTCCATCAACAAAGGAGGTGGCTTACAAAACACTCGTTCGACCTATACTTGAGTATTGCTCATCAGTGTGGGATCCGTACCAGGTCGGGTTGACGGAAGAGATAGAGAAGATCCAAAGAAGAGCGGCGCGTTTCGTTACCGGGTTATTTGGTAACCGTGATAGCGTTACGGAGATGTTTAGCAAACTCAAGTGGCAGACTCTGCAAGAGAGGCGCTCTGCATCGCGGTGTAACTTGCTCGCCAGGTTTCGAGAGGGTGCGTTTCTGGATGAGGTATCGAATATATTGCTTCCCCCTTTATATACCTCCCGAGGAGATCACGAATGTAAAATTAGGGAGATTAGAGCGCGCACGGAGGCTTTCAGACAGTCGTTCTTCCCGCGAACCATACGCGGCTGGAACAGGGAAGGGAGGTAATGACAGTGGTACGTAAAGTGCCCTCCGCCACACACCGTTGGGTGGCTTGCGGAGTATCAATGTAGATGTAGATGTAGATGTAGATGTAGACCAGAGAACAAAGAAGGGCTGCACAGAAGCAGTTAGCCTGTGATCTGTACGATGTGACTTATAGCTTATCTGCGGGCTGCATTATTCGCTGGCGAGCCTGTTTCCATAACACTCCATAGCAAGATGTTGAGGGTTCTATGAGGGCCGTTTCTCACTCACGACATAGTTGTGTTACACACCGCCCTGTTAGATGCTACATTTCGGAACTCTCTAGTGACAGAGTACTGGAAATATGAAGGTATGGAGAATATAGATGTAGAATGTTAATTACGTTTGTTTTGTTTAAAAAGATTTAAGAGCCCTCACATAAAAATTCGGAGGCATGAAATTCCAGCACGCCCTCGTACTAAAAGCATGTGTATACTTACAGATCTTGTTTGTCACGAATGGAACAGTTAGTCAGCCATGTTGATATAGGAGCAATCATACTGGCATTCGTGTGAAGTAATTTCAGGAAACCAGAAATTACTTAAATTAGAATGGCGTAAAGGGTTTATGGACCTCCACCCTCCCAGGTATGAGGCCAGCCCATTTAAGAAAGTGCTACCACACTTTTATCACTTGTATACAATATAACAGTAAAGTATTTACCAAAAAAAAAATGGACCGCAACACAGCAGGTGACGCATCTACAAAAAGACCTCTACTCCATAAATTGGACTAGGATAGATTGCGCAATATAGTCTTAGATTATCTTCCGTGTTTTGTAACAGGTATCTTTGAGTATAAAATCCATAAATTTATTGGACTGATACAGGCAACACAAAATACAATACTACCACACACAAAGAATGAACCAAAACGAAGTCAGAAATGTCTCGGCCACCCTAGCCTGCAAACTTCAGTTAACGAACAAGAGAAACTAGAAAACATTTCGAACGTGGAGTCAACGCCAGAGAACGGCAAGCAAGACTATAAATGTACAGAGAAACCGGAGGAAGTTGCATAACTGCCATTTTTCAAACATAGAAACTACGTTGCTAAAACTTTACACTAACACAATGACAGGAACACACATAAAGACTGTCGTACAAAATTACAACGGGATAAATCATGAGGCCAGACTACGACACGTGAACCTAAGGGTGAAGAGGCACTACAGAATTCTTACTGCAAAAACGTCTACCTAATGCTGATGTAAACAAAAATTTACAGGTACGCAGGACTAGAGCTCGAATACAGAAACCCCTGCAATTGAGAGGTGCAAATACATAAGACGAACCCAGTTCAATATGAAGTGCTGTGAGAACGTTGGAAAACGGTGTGCCACCGAAGGCTGGTTGAAAATGGCTCAACATACTTTGCGAGACATGAAGAGACGCAACAGACTTCTGTAAAAAAAAACGGAGAGGTGCGTCAGAGCGATGTTCCACCGACAGGAGTGCCTTGCATGCCTTGAATACTGGAGTCCGCCAGAAATCGAACACAACGAACTGCAGCATCGCCATTGAATTGCGTTCGCCGCGAGACCGGCTGTGTAATGAAAGGCTACTCACACCGACTCGTATCTACAAGATGAGAGTTGTGACCATCCGGTTCAGTGTAGTGGTGTGCTTTGTACCTTGGTTCACAGGGCCCACGACGTTTCACACCTTGAGAGTTTGTCAGCTGAGTTAACTGACTTTGAGATCGTCTCTTGTCAGAATGGATATAGAGAGAGACAAAACTCAAGTGCGTTGCAGTATCGAACAACCGCGCACCGGATGAGTGATAACGCCGAATGGGCACCTTACGCAGGGAACTTTTACGACAGGATTGGCCCTCTTTTGTGGAAATACGATCTGAAACTAGTTTTCTGACCTTCGTCTAAGATTAGGATCCTTTTAGTTTCCGTCGAGGATGATCTTCGTTTACGTAAGGCGGGTTTCTATAGTATTCAAAGCAGTGGTTGCACGTCATACATCTGTGAGACTACCAGGACAGTGGAGGGCCGCTATATACTGAACATAAGCTTCACACACACTTACAACAGCTGTGATAATCGGCCATTGCCACAGATTGTCTTGACACTGGTCAACCTATGGAATATAACAACACTGAGATTATTACATGCACTTCCAGCTATTGAGATAATTCATTAAGGAACAGTTGAAACTGAATTACCAAGTACCCTTGCAAATAGAGATAGAGGTATTCGCTTATAGTCTATGTGGAAACCTTGTCGAAAAACAGAGGGAAAGAGTTAATATTACCTCACCAGCTTCCGAAGTCGGTTATCTGTGGTTTGTGTGTTGGCGATAACGTTTACAGTTTCCAGAATGAGATTTTCACTCTGCAGTGGAGTGTGCGCTGATATGAAACTTCCTGGCAGATTAAAACTGTGTGCCCGACCGAGGCTCGAACTCGGGACCTTTGCCTTTCGCGGGCAAGTGCTCTACCAACTGAGCTACCGAAGCACGACTCACGGCCGGTACTCACAGCTTTACTTCTGCCAGTACCTCGTCTCCTACCTTCCAAACTTTACAGAAGCAGGAGAGCTTCGAAAATGAGAGGGTGTGTTCCTGTCGAAGTAGCTGCGTTTGTCGACGGCTTCATCCCGTTGCACGTCCATAAGTTCTCTGAAGACTGTATGCACTTGAGAAACTCACGTCTCACAGAGCTACATAAAAGTGCCTCTTTTACACTTGTCACGGAGGTGGTTCAAATGGTTCAAATGGCTCTGACCACTATGGGACCTAACATCTGAGGTCATCAGTCCCCTATAACTTAGAACTATTTAAACCTCACTAACCTAAGGACATCACACACATCCATCCAGAGGCAAGATTCGATCCTGCGACCGTAGCGGTCGCACGGTTCCAGACTTAAGCGCCTAGAACCGCTCAGCCACATCGGCCGGCATCACGAGGGTGGCCCAGAAAGTAATGCACCGTATTTTTTTTCCTTCAATAATTCTTTATTGAACGTAATGAGAATTACACAGACGAAAGAATTGTCGGCCTTCCTCCAGACCGAAACAAGGGTGTCTATGCCTTGTCGGTACCAACTCTTGTCCTGGTTGCGGAGCCAGTGCTTCATTGTGTGAATCGCCTCCTGATCAACCTCAAAATGTCTTCCACGAATGTCATCCTTTAATGGCCCAAACAAGTGGAGGCTCGCTGCAACATGTCAGGTGTTGCAAACCGTCGAGCTCCGCCGAACAGCCTTCTGATGACCTCACCCTCCGTGCCCAGCGACTAACTGTACTTTTGTCGACAGCAGATGCTCCACAGACTTTGCACAAGCTTTTGTCAATATTCTCCACAGTTTGTTCCTCTGCAGTGAGGTATTCAATGACGGCCCATTACTTGTAACGTGCGAGAGCCTTTTTTTTTCAATTTCCGATAAGCTATAAATAAAAGACAACTTCATAGAAAAACAATTATTTTATCACCAAAAGTTTTGTACTCTTATAGTTACTTTCAAACATAATTACCGAAAACACTGAGACATTAATTGTACCTGAGGACAAGCTTTGCAATACCCTCCTCAAAATATGTTGCCACCAATGAGGTTCAAATGGGCATTGACGTTGTTTTGAAGGTCTTCGTTGGTTTGAAAGTGCTGCCCTCCTATCCACGTCTTCAGTTCAGGGAAAAGGTAAAAGTTGCTGGGTGCCAGATCAGGACTGTACGGCGGATGATCGAAAATGTCCCATTGAAATTGTTCTAGGAGCCGTTGGATTGGACGAACGTTGTCATGGATCAACACAATTCCTGAAGTCGACATTCCTCTTCGTTTGCTTTGAATGGCTCTCCCGAAAAGTCATAAAGTTGCACAATAAGCAGCTGCATTGATAGGGCTGCATAAACTCTACAAGCAACACGCCATTTTGGTCCCAAAACACGGTAGCCATAACATTTCTGTTGTTGAATGTTGTTTGAATTTTTTTGGTTTGTTTGGTGAATTGGGATGCACCCATTGTTGTGATTGTCGTTTTGTTTCCGGTGTGTCGTATTGGATCCAAGTTTCATCTCCAGTAACAATTGATTTCAAAACGTTCTCTCCTTCATCGTGATAACGGTCAAGGAAATTCAAAGCTGACGCCATTCGGTGACTTCTGTGGGCGTCCGTCAACATTTTTTGGAACCCAACAAGCGCAAAGTTTTTTGTAACCTAAATGTCCAGTAACGACAGAGTGTACGACAGATCTTGAAACTTCCGGAATTTCCATAGACAAAGCAGTTATGGTGAACCTACGATTTTCTATAACTCGTTCAACAAGGTCAGCTGTAACGACAGACTTGCGTCCTGGGCCTCCTTCATCATGCACGACATTTCGGCCACCTTTAATCCTTAGGCATCATTCACGCACAACACTATCAGTCATGAAGTTATCACCATACACTCGGTTCATTCTCCGATGAGTTTCTGCTGCACTATTCCCTTCTGATTGCTGAACCGAATTACACTTGGCGGGAACAACAATTACGGCAGCCATATTTATGTAGCTATAGTGCAACGCAGACTGATGCCTTGAGGTCGGAAATGGCGGAGTTTGTAGCGCGAGAGTTGTGCAGTAGCCTACAGTGCATGTCCGCTTTCTGCCGCTCGCGTAGCTTCTACACTAAACGACCGGAGGTTGAAAAAAAAAATAATGGCCCTCGCACATCTCCTACAGACACCATTTTGAAACTATCCTGCATGTACGCTATGTGTCGGAAGTAACGGAAACATGGAGTGCTCACTCAGGAAATACGTACGTAACGTTTCGCATTCGTGCATTGTTTTCGACTGACAAAAAAAAAAAAAATCCATGCATTAGTTTACGGGCAACCCTCGTATTGGTACAGAAGATACAAAAATGGCAGAGTGTTTACATAGGACAATATTAAGTTTTTACACATAGAAATAGCTACATTAACTAAAACAACGATGGCGGGGGGGGGGTTAAAATTCACAAAATAAGACAATTTTGTTTACAGTGGAGTGAGTTGGCAGGCTCTTCTACAAATTTCTGGGATCTTATTGTAGATATTAATACAAGAATATAATTATTTAGCACTTACAGAAAAAAACATAGCTACTAATATGGTATCCCCTGTGAGCTCCCAGCTTCTACTCAGCCCCAAACATGTAGCTTTTCAGTTCAACGGTGTATCGCTTCGTATCTGTAAAATACGAGAGAGAAGATTGCATACTAGCGTGAGTTAAAAAAATATATCGCAAACGCCAGAATACGGCTGAATTTTCTCATTTTGAGGGCACTAAAGAGCGATTTGTTTTAATTACTAAAAACCATTCAACAGCCAAGATCGCATAAAATATTTCTATATTTAAGATATCCGATTGCTACAGACTTTGCTGTTATCGTCAGGTCTTAAAAATATTTTTGTTGTAGAAGGTCTTCATTTTGCTCTGAACGTCAGGCACAAGATGTCAAGTAGATAAAAATCAGCGTATTGTGAAAGGTTTGTCATAGATAAAATATTTAAAAGCATAAAGCGCCTTGTGCAAAAGGCAATGTCCATCTACATATTACTCACAGACTTCTGTCGTATCAGACAAGCATGGTACACAATAGCGATTTCCATGCAACCTTTGCTGTTGGATGGTTTTTAACAGGCAGAATAACGCATATCGCTCTAAATTTCGCTCCTTTACGTATTCAGAACGAAGGAAGTACACATGGCGTGGAAGGTAACCGGTACACACTATTCCGCGCCAATTCATAATGGTCTGCAGTCAGACCAAGATGTATTATGAGTGCATACCGGACTAGAAAATGAGATCTTCATGAGCCGAGGGGCGATGCACTGAGTACGTCCATAATGAAATTCGAGCCGTATTTGCTTAGATCTGTACTTAACGGAAATTTTTGTTCGACTGGATACAGGAATTTAGCAAAGGAAAAAAAAGTAGCAATCAAGGAGCGTCCAGGCCGCGCTGGTTATCCAGTGATGGCACATTGTTTCCCCGTCTAGGGCTATTTCGCTACCCACAGGACACATCAGTCTTGTGTGTTGCAACAGTTTACGTAACCAAACATTCTAGTTATATACTGAGAGGTCATTCGTTAAATACGAACGCTGGCACAAGAATTCCATGCTGCAGCCTTTCAACGCTTTATCGAAAGACAGCGTAAGTGCTTAAGTTTACTAGAGAAAGTAAGTTGTAGGCTGCTCCGATGTCTCTATCCCAGTTTGCGACTTATGTACTGACTCAACCTTCTTCTGTGAATACCTTCACTGCGCGATACCAATGGTAATGTTGCCGATGACATTTCGGATCAACTAAAAACGGTTTTCCGAAATGCCTTCACCAAAGAAGACGAAGTACACTACTGGTCATTAAAACTGCTACACCACGAAGATGACGTGCTACAGACGCGAAATTTAATCGACAGGATGAAGATGCTGTGATATGCAAATGATTAGTTTTTCAGAGAATTCACACAAGGTTAACGTCGGTGGCGACACCTACAACGTGCTGACATGAGGAAAGTTTCCAACCGATTTCTCATACACAAACAGCAGTTGACCGGCGTTGCCTGGTGAAACGTTTTTGTGATGCCTCGTGTAAGGAGGAGAAATGCGTACCATCACGTTTCCGACTTTGATAAAGGTCGGATTGTAGCCTATCGCGATTGCGGTTTATCGTATCGCGACATTGCTGCTCGCGTTGGTCGAAATCCAATGACTGTTAGCAGAATATGGAATCGGCGGGTTCAGGAGGGTAATACGGAACGCCGTGCTGGATCCCAACGACCTCGTCGAGATGACAGGCATCTTATCCGCATGGCTGTAACGGATCGTGCAGCCACGTCTCGATCCATGAGTGAACAGATGGCGATATTTGCAAGACAACAACCATCTGCAGCAGCAGGGTCTATCAGCTCGCAGATCATGGCTGCGGTTACCGTTGACGCTGCATCACAGACAGGAGCGCCTGCGATGGTGTACTCAACGACGAACCTGGGTGCATTAATGGCAAAACGTCATTTTTTCGGATGAATCCAGTTTCTGTTTACAGTATCATGATGGTCGCATCCGTATTTGGTGACATCGCGGTGAACGCACATTGGAAGCGTGTATTCGTCATCGCCAACATTTTAGATGTGTTACGACCCGTCGCTCTACCCTTCATTCGATCCCTGCGAAACCCTACATTTCAGCGGGATAATGCACGACCGCATGTTGCAGGTCCTGTACGGGCCATTCTGGATACAGAAAATGTTCGACGGCTGCCCTGGCCAGCATATTCTCCAGATCCCTCACCAATTGAAAACGTCTGGTCAATGGTGGCCGAGCATCTGGCTCGTCACAATACGCCATTCACTACTCTTGATGAACTGTGCCATCTCGTTGAAGCTGCATTGGCAGCTGTACCTGTACACGCCCACCATCCAAGCTCTGTTTGACTCAATGCTCAGGCGTATCAAGGCCGTTATTACGGACAGAGGTGGTTGTTCTGGCTACTGATTTCACAGGATCTATGCACTCAAATTGCGTGAAAATGTAATCACATGTCAGTTCTAGTAGAATACACTTCTCCAATGATCACCCGTTTATCATCTGCATTTCATCTTCGTGTAGCAATTTTAAATGTCCAGTAGTGTAAATATTCCAAAATTCTAATCAAGAGTTGCTGCCAACGTGAGTAACTTATAAGTAAATATGAACGGTGTTCAGAAGCACCTTAAATCACTTAATATAAGCACATCCTTCGCTCCAGATGGTATACCTATTAGATTTCTTTCATATTATGATGATACAGCAGCTCCGTACTTGACTATCATATAAACAGCTCTCTCAACAAAAGGTCTGTACCTAAAGAATGGAAAGCTGTGAATGTCACATCGATGTTCTAGAAATAACATAAGAGTAATCCAGTGAATTACAGATTCGTATCCCTGACTTAGATTAGCAGTAGGATTATAAAACGTACACTGTGATCAAGAGTAATGAACTACCTCAAGGAAAACAGTTTTCTAACACACAGTCAACACGAATTCAGAAAGTATCGATCTTGTGAAACTCAACTAGCGCTTTATTGGCACAGTGTAATGAGTGCTATTGAGAATACATTTCAGAGTGATCCCTTAATTCCAGGTTTCCAAAAAGCTTTTGGTATCATATTAGAACAAATACGCCCTCGGTCACAAATATTATGTCAAAATTGACCAGGTTTCGACGCTACTATGAGAGTCGTCTTCAGAATTCATCTGAAAACGACGCTCATAGTAGCGTCGAAACCTGCTCAGTTTTGACTTAATATTTGTGACCGAGGGCTTATTTCTTCTAATATAATTCTGACGCGGTCACTGAACCTTCGCAGCTCTGTTCAAAGCTTTTGGTATGGTTCCTCACAAGTGGCGTCTAATCAAATGGCCTGCCTATGGCCTATAGTCCAGCTCAGTCTGTGGATTCGTGTGTTTCTGTCATACAGATCCCAGTTCGTAGTAATTGACAGAAAATCATCGAGTAAAATGGAAGCGACATCTGGCTTCCTTAAATGAAGTGTTCTGGCCCTCTGCTCTTCCTAATCTGCTATAAACGATTTAGTGGCAATCTGAGCAGTCCTCTTGTATTGTTTAAGGTGATGCTGTCATTTACCGTCAAAAGAGCAACCATCAGATCAGAACCAATTGCAGAATGATTTCGATAAAATATCTTAATAACGCGAAAAGTGGCAATTGAGTATAAATAATGAAAACTGTGAGGTCATCCACAAGAATAGTAAAAGGACTCCGCACAGTTTCGACTACAGGACAAATCAGACAAATCTAAAGACTGTCAATTCAACTAAATTCCTACGCATTACAATTACGGACAATTGAAACTGCAACAAACCCATAGATAATGCGGTGGGAAAGGTAAATCAAAGACTGCGTTTTAGTGTCAGGACACTTAGAGAATACAACAAAAAATGATTCAGATGGCTCTGAGCACTATGGGACTTAACTTCTGAGGTCATCAGTACCCTAACTAGAACTTAGAACTACTTAAACCTAACTAACCTAGGGACATCACACACATCCATGCCCGAGGCAGGATTCGAACCTGCGACCGTGGCGGTCGCGCGGTTCCAGACTGTAGCGCCTAGAACCGCTCGGCCGCTCCGGCCGGCAGCGGATACAACAGATCAACTAAAGACACTACCTACACCACGCTTGTCTGTCCTCTGCTAGAGTACTGCTGTGCAGTGGGGGATCCTGACCAGATTAGTCAAAGTTCAAAGAAGGGCAGGTCGTTTTGTACTATCGGGAAATAGGGGAGATGTTGTCACGGGTACGATACACTATCTGGGGTGACAATCATTAAAACAAAGGCGTGTTTTGTTGCCGCGAGACTTTTTCACGAAATCGGAATTTCAAATGTTCTCCTCCGAAATGTAAAAATTTTTGTTGACACCCGCCAATGCAGGGAGAAATGATCATCGTCATAAAATAAGAGAAATTAGAGCCTCTCGCGGAAAGATTTAAGTATCCGTTTTCCCGGGCGCCGCTAGAGCCCGAAATGACAGAGAAATAATGTGAAAGTTAGTCGACGAACACTGTCAGGCACTTTAGTGTGAACTTCAGAGCAGCCATGTAGACGTAGATTTACATGTCGATGCAGATCATAAATCAACCAACTGACGACACGTAATACAAAACACAGATCAGAAATGTGCGACAGCCTTAATGACTGACATCACATGCGCCTTTGACCATCTATGTTTCCCTACGTGTGCTGCTCTTTGTGGTTGAAGCTGATCCAGAATCGCAATTAAATGGAGAACAACCTGGTAAACGAGAGGAAGTACGGAGCATAAGAAAGAGTTGATGAGTACTGTTATTATTTTTGATGGAGAGTTCTGAATATGGGAGAATTTGACTGTACCAGTTTGTAAGCGGGATTCTGTGGACACATGTTCCTGTAGGTAAGTGAGACAGTCTAGTGAACTGAACCTAGATAACGATGTTACACTGTGAGAATATAGCCAGTTAGCTTTGTGGTTTATGCCGAAAGCGAGAGAAAAACGAAGTGTACTGACAATGCGTAAACGTGTTTCGAGATTTGTTTCAGAAACCGAAACGAAGGAGTGAGGCATTTTGCGCCGCAAAATTATGTATTTGGTGTGGCTGGGGAAAAATAAAGTTATCTCTGTCGCTACTGTAAGAAGGCAGTGAAGCAGCTGACTGAGCAAAATTTCACTTGAAATAATTGCTGATACTGTGAGTACTGCTAGTGAGGCACCCAGGAGGTTACTTCATTTGGTCGTCAAGCAGAGAGACCGAGAGAATGCGTAGCTACACTTTCATTACCTGGTTACTTCACATCCGACCCACGCACTGATGTGGTTAAAAAAAGCAACGGATAGGCCAAGACGATATAATTGCTCTTTATTTATAGTGGAAGATATCACTGCCTACCGACCACCAGTCTCGAGGAAGGACCTAATTCAGTCTTTGAGCCTACGAGTCCACGAGTATACATGGCTCAGACAGTCACTTTCTTGGGCCTCTGACGCTACTAGCTGTGGAAATGCTGCTGGTGCCAGGTTCAGAGCTGTGGTGGGCCTACTTCATCAGCTGCCAGCCTTTCAACGTGGAGATCTCTGGTTCTCACTCCCCGGGTCCCTCCTCGGGAGTCTTACTGCTTGTCCACCATCATCTGTGTGGATGAAATTCTTGCTCCCTGCATCTGCTCTTATGGGCAGACTTCGCTATTTTGAGTCGCCTCTTCTACCCTGGGTTCACAGCATGATTTGTCGCACTTCCAGACGCCTTATCCGCAGCACTTTGTCTGCCACATGACAGTGGGGCTAACATAAGGTGTTAATCTCGCTCCGTCAGAGGCTTGCGGTGATGCTAGCACTGACACCATCACTTCCTTCCATTTGCAGTAGCCACGTGTCATGCACTGACTGCAGTGGCTTCTTCAATTTGGCTTGTACTTCTCACACCTGTAGGAGCTGGCATCCCAGGAAGGACATACTTTCAGTAATAGCTGTTTTTTTTCCATTACTGATTCTCCGATGTCTCACTGAGCTTCTAACACGCACCCACTCACCACTGCACTGTAATGCTGGCCATGGTTGGTAGTACTGCTGCTTCCTCACGTTGATATACCCGGTTCCTCCACCTGTCACAACAGCTCATCAACCTGGTTTCAGTGGCAGCCAGTTATAATGTGCTAATATTCTACAGCACAGTGTTAACATCTCTTTAAAATTAGGCCATTTCAATTTGAATGTGAGGCGAATATCGCACTAAAATTATATCTTCCCTTTGAATGCGAGCCAGAAATCACTCTAAAATTTCGCCAGTTCTCTTCGAATGCGTGTTGGTGTGCAAATAAATGAGATGCAGATATGTTTTGTAGCACTCTCTCCATGACAACTAGAAAACAGTGTTGAGTGCTGAATAGATGGTCAGCCACACTACGATAAACTCAAAGGAGGGTCACAGCTGTCTGTTTACGACTGTGCGTGCCCTGATATGACGTCATCCCTTCTGGAACTATGAGTGCTACGTTGATCGCAGGACCAGGTCAGTATCTTTCTTTGAAGGTGCATATAACGTGCAGTGCAGGCATAGAGGACTTATGAGGAGCTCTCGACATAATGGCGCCGTGGATGAGTGGTCAAGCTAACTGACTCGCAGTTCATCGACTCTGGTTCTACTTACACCACTCCCATGATCCCCTTTTTTTCATTGTATTTTGTTCAGTGCAATTTTAAGCTATTGATAACATTAAATATACAGTTTATATACATAATATTAATATACTCGCCGGCCGCGATGGCCGAGTGGTTCTAGGAGCTTCAGTCCGAAACCGCGCGACTGCTACGGCCGCAGGTTCGAATCCTGCCTTAGTTAGGTTTAAGTAGTTCTAAGTTTTAGGGGACTGATGGCCTCAGAAGTTAAGTCCCATAGTGCTCAGAGCCATTTGAACCATTAATATACTCAAATTAGTTACTATTACTTCACTTGTAAGTCAAAAATTAAGGTAAAAAAGTGCATGAGGAGATGTACTCAAAAAAGTCTTTTCTGTTGATGATCTGCTAAAAGAGGCCCTCTTCCAGTAGATCATTGGGGGACGAAGTGAGATTTAAAAAATATTAAGTAGATCTACGACAAGTCTACATCCAAAAAACAGGAGGGCATCGCACATACTCAGCCATTAGGCTCAAACTATGTGAGCAGAAGCAGTTAGATGCCCCTTTCAAGTTCTTAGAATATTTCGCCTGAGTGGGTCATACGAATAGGTAAAACAAGCTCTAAGTATTTGTATGTAGAGGAGGAGGGAATTTTCAGTAGCTGGGTACATCCTGGCGTGGTATACCAGCAGTTCATCTGCTTGGCCACTATTCCCGTTATTACCATTTTTTTCATTTTGATTTATTCTCCATAATGTTAAAGGATTAACTATGAAATTTGAATAAACTTAAGGAGCTGAGTTTACACATATAAAATGCATACACCAGTGTACCCTTGTAAGGTAAAAGGCTATTGGCCACAACATTGGTATGATTTTCCAAAAGCTACCACTGTTGTTAGGTATAGCACACTGGGCTCGTATTTGGGACGATGTAATTCAAATACCCAGCCAGCTGTCCGTGATATCCATAATGTGCACCAGGAAGACGGTAGGATGGTTTCCTTCCCCATCCTTTGGTAATATGAGCTTGTACCCCATCTTGAGTGACTGTCCACTGGACATTAAAGCCAGTCGGTGTGGCCGAGTGGTTCTAGGCGCTTCGGTCTGGTGATGGTATGGGGTGCCATTGGTTACACGTCTCGGTCACCTCTTGTTCGCACTGACGGCACATTGAACAGTGGACGGTACATTTGAGATGTGTTACGACCCGTGCCTCTACCCTTCATTCGATCCCTGCGAAACCCTACATTTCAGCAGGATAATGCACGACCGCATATTGCAGGTCCTGTACGGGCCATTCTGGATACAGAAAATGTTCGACGGCTGCCCTGGCCAGCATATTCTTCAGATCCCTCACCAATTGCCAATTGAAAACGTCTGGCTGGTCAATGGTGGCCGAGCATCTGGCTCGTCACAATACGCCATTCACTACTCTTGATGAACTGTGGTAACGTGTTGAAGCTGCACAGGCAGCTGTACCTGTTCGACTGCTGCCCTCACTAGCACGTTCTCCAGATCTCTCACCAACTGAGAACGTCTGGTCAATGGTGGCCGAGCAACTGGCTCGTCGCAATACGCCAGTCACTACTCTTGATGAACTGTGGAATCGTGTTGAAGCTGCATGGGCAGCTGTACCTGTACATGGCATCCAAGCTCTGTTTGACTCAATGCCAAGGCGTATCAAGGCCGTTATTACGGCCAGAGGTGGTTGTTCTGGATACTCATTTCTCAGGATCTATGCACCCAAATTGAGTGAAAATGTAAACACATGTCAGTTCTAGTATTATATATTTGTCCAATGAATAGCCGTTTATCATATGCATTTTTTCTTTTTGTAGCAATTTTAATGGTACTCATGTAATCCTTCTGGGAGACAGAAAGTTATCGACTATCGTCTGTCAAAGATAAAACTTATTTGTCGCTTCTGTAGTGCTACTGTCCATTCATCACTAAGTTTCACAGCTGCTTACTTTCTGTTAAGATTACCTCTGTGTGTACATATTTCATTGGCTTCTTTATACAGCCCTGAATAATACACTGTCCAGTCGCATTAATGTGACCACACGTCATATGGCTGAAGAACCACCTACTGTAGTGCGGACCGCTTCAAGACGTGCAGGGAAAGATTGAATGCGGTTCTGGAAAGTAGCGACACGGATATGGAGCCATAACGACTTGAGTGCTGAGCGCAGCTGCGGTATACTTCTCGATAGAAGATCCATGGCGCACAGGCCAGTGGGGATGGTAGTGCGAGTTTCGATTGGATTTTAATTCGGCGAGTCTGGTGGTCAGGGGAGTACGTTAACCTCATCCTGGTACTCTTCGAACCACGCACTTACATTGCAAGCTGCGTGACACGATCACTGTTCTGCTGGTAGATGGCATTGCGACGAGGAGGAACAAACTGCATGTAGGGGTGGACACTGTCTCCAAGGACAGATGTGTACCTGTGCTGATTCATTCCGCCTTCCTTAATGACGAGATCACGCAGGAACTGATTTGAAAACCTTCTGCGGATCATAACGCTCCCTCTTCTGGCCTGGACCTCTCCGACGATTGTCGCAGGGTGCTTGCTATCAGACGTTCCATGCCATACAAGCATAAAACGTGATTCATCTTGAAAAGGCTACCTGCCACCATTCAGCGGAAGTCCAGTAGCTGTATTGGCGTGCAAATTCCAGCCTCGGTCGCCCATGAACATCAGTCAGCACGTGTCCATGAACCAGGCACCTGCTGCAGAGGCCCATATGTTCCAACGTTCGCTGAACGGTGTTGAGGAGACACTGTTGGTAGCTTCTTGGTTTATCTGGGCCGTCAGCTACTCAACAGTTGCAAGTCTATTACCTCGTACACATCTCCGCAGCTGTCGTTCACCCCTGTGGTGCATCACAGCCGGCTCGGCGCCGGTTTTAGATGCGTCGTTTTACCATCCACGATATACTATAACCACAGCAGCACGCGAAGGTTTCACAAAGTTAGCCATTTCCCAAATTCTTCGGCCTTTGGCTCGAGGTCCAATGATCACGCTCTTCCAGACACGAGATAAATTGCTCCGTTTTCGCAATACGACAACGACTGTACTGTTTTCTGCATTCCACCGATACAGTTTATATACTCCTCCCTTGATAGAGCTGCAACCTGCCGCCTGGGAGTGGTTATTGCACATTGAGGTCGAACATACGTGGTGGTCACATTAATGGGACTTTGCAGTGCAGATCATCATTGCAGATAGAATTTTGGTTCCAGGAAACATCACGGTTTCTGTCTACACAGCATCCTCTGTTACAGCTGATTTTTCTGTTCTCTCTTCTTTCAGCCTTGAAATCAAGCCTATCTTGATAGATCCAATGCAGACGTTACCATACATACACCGAATTTTATACACCCCATGCTAATAAGGGAAGGCGTTTGTCCATTATAGCTCAGAGTGCTTGATGTACACTGCGCAAGAGAACTGAAGAGTTATTTATCGTAAAACCAGTAATTTTCCCATGTGGCGACATAGAAGCGTTATACACTACTAATCATTAAACTTACTACACCAGGAAGAAATGCAGATGATAAACGGGTATTCATTGGACTAGAAGTGACATGTGATAACATTTTCACGCAATTTGGGTGCATAGATCCTGAGAAATCATTACCCAGAACAACCACCTCTGGCCGTAATAACTGCCTTGATACGCCTGGACACTGAGTCAAACAGAGCTTGGATGGCGAGTACAGGTACAGCTGCCCATGCAGCTTCAACACGATTCCACAGTTCATCAAGAGTAGTGACTGGCGTATTGTGACGAGCCAGTTGCTCGGCCACCATTGACCAGACGTTTTCATTTGGTGAGAGATCTGGAGAATGTGCTGGCCAGGGCAGCAGTCGAACATTTTCTGTATCCAGAAAGACCCGTATAGGACCTCCAACATGCGGTCGTGCATTATCCTGCTCAAATGTAGGGTTTCGTAGGGATCGAATGAAGGGTAGAGTCACTGGTCGTAACACATCTGAAGTGCAACGTCCGCTGTTCAAAGTGCCGTCAATGTGACCATGAGGCGACCGAGACGTGTAACCAATGGCACCCCGTACCATCGCGCCGGGTGATACGCCAGTAAGGCGATGACGAATACACGCTTCGAATGTGCGTTCACAGCGATGTCGCCAAACACGGATGCGACCATCATGATGCTGTAAACAGAACCTGGATTCATCCGAAAAAATGACGTATTGCCATTCGTGCACCCAGGTTCGTCGTTGAGTACACCATCGCAGGCGCTCCTGTCTGTAATGCAGCGTCATGGGTAACCGCAGCCATGGTCTCCGAGCTGATGGTCCAAGGTGCTGCAAACTTCGTCGAACTGTTCGTGCAGATGGTTGTTGTCTTGCAAATGTCCCCATATGTTGACTCAGGGATCGAAACGTGGCTGCACGATCCGTTACAGCCATGCGGATAAGGTGCCTGTAATCTCGACTGCTAGTGATACGAGGCCATTGGGATGCTTCACGGCGTTCCGTATTACCCTCCTGAACCCGCCGATTCCACATTCTGCTACCAGTCATTGGATCTCGACCAACGCGAGTAGCAATGTCGCAATACGATAAACCGCAATTGGGATACTCTACAATGCGACCTTTATCAAAGTCGGAAACGTGAAGGTACGCATTTCTCCTCCTTACACGAGGCATCACAACAATGTTTCACCAGGCAACGCCGGTCAACTGTTGTTTGTGTATGAGAAATCGGTTGGAAACTTTCCTCATGTCAGCACGTTGTACGTGTCGCCACCGGCGCCAACCTAGTGTGAATGCTCTGAAAAGCTAATCATTTGCATATCACAGCATCTTCTTCCTGTCGGTTAAATTTCGCGTCTGTAGCACGTCATCTTCGTGGTGTACCAATTTTAATGGCCAGTAGTGTATAAAGTTCTACACATTCCTTGTTTCACAGTAGTTATGTCACTCTGCTACGCCCAATCCACCAGTTGGAAAGACTCACTGAAACCAGAAACACATCTGAGAATGCCCAGTGCAGCTACGGACGTAACGTTAGGTATGGAAAAGTTTCATGGACCACGATTATACAACACTGAAAAGTCACCAGCACTGAAATTTTTCACTGAATACCTACGCTGAGGTGACAAAAAGTAATGGGATAGCGATATCCACATGTAGCGATGGCGGTAGTGTCGCTAGCACACGGTATAAAAGGGCTGTACACTGGCGGAACAGTCATTTGCCTCGTGTGTTTCATGTGAGAAGGTTTCCGACCTGATTATGGCCCCACGACAGGAATAAACAGACTTTGAACGCGGAATGGTAGTTGGATCTAGGCTCATGGGCGTTTCCATTCCAGAAATCGTTAGGGAATTCAATATTCCGAGATCCACAGTATCAAGAGCGTGCAAAGAATACTAAATTTCAGACATTACTTCCCATCACGGACAATGCAGTGGCTGACGGCCTTCACTTAACAACCGAGATTAGTGACGTTCGCGTACAGTTGTCAGTGCTAACAAACAAGCAACACTGACTGAAATAATCGCAGAAATCACTGTGGGAGGTACGACGAAGGTACCCGCAACGACTGGCGTTAATGGTAGATTGCAGCAGACGTCCGATGCGAGTGCCTTCGCTAACAGCACTATACGGCCTGCAACGCCTCTCCTGGATTCGTGACCATTTCGGTGGAACCCTAAGCGCCTGGAAAACCGTGATCTGGTTAGGTGAGTCCCGACTTCAGTTGGTAAGACCTGATATTATCGTTCGAGTATGGTGCAGACCACACGAAGCCATGGACCAAAGTTGCCAACAAGGCACCTATACAAGCTGTTGGTGGCTCCATAACAGCCTGACTGTGTTTACTTGGACTGGACTGGTCGTCTGTTATAACTGAACCGATTATTCATTGAAAATGATTATTTCTGGTACTTGGAGACAATGTGCAACCATTCAGGAATTCATGCTTCTAAACAATATGGAATTTTAATGCATTACTTTGTGCCATGCCACCCAGCCACAGCTCTTCGCGATTGGTTTGAAGAAAATTCGGGATAATTCTTGCGAACGATTTAGCCACCCAGATCACCCGACATGAATACCATCATACATATTTGGTACATAATTCAGAAGTCTGTTAGTGCACAAACTGCTGCATCGGCAACACATTCACAACAACGGCGTCTGCAGAGGCGGCATGTCTCAATATTTCTGCAGGGGACTTCCGACGACATGTTGAGATCATACCAAGTCGAGCTGATGCACTACGCAGCGCAAAAGGAATATAGACCTTATATTAGGAGGTACCGAGTAACTTTTGCCACGTCAGCGTAAATCATCTTCATTAATCTGATAACAGTCTTTACTGTAGATAAATCCAACAGTGAATGAAAGATCTGAAAAGGGCAGGTTTGAAATTAAGCCTCATAATCGATTATAATAAAACTAAAGTAAAGCATGATGAATAAAGCGAAAGTAATAACAATGAAATCGAAGAACCAGCTCTCAGGAAAGATGTAGACAGTGACTTAATAGATAGGACATGAAGTAAACAAAGGATTAAAGAATGTCCTGGAATAATCTTAGCTGGGTTCCAACGCTGAGCTTCCCAGTTGCTTGGAAAAGTAATTTTACAACGTGAATTATTAGTATTGAAAGGTGGAAGGTCTATATGGATTTTTATGGCTGGCTCTAAGCACCATGGGACTCAACATCTGAGGTCATCAGTCCCTTAGAACTTAGAACTACTTAAACCTAACTAACCTAAGGACATCACACACATTCATGCCCGAGGCAGGATTCGAACCTGCAACCGTAGTGGTCGCGCGGTTCCAGACTGAAGCGCCTAGAACCGCTCGGCCACTCCGGCCGACGATTTCTTATGCGAAAGTCGTTCAGTAATTGATTGTTGTTCAGTGAAGAAAGGACAACGCATACTACATGTTATGACGAGAAACACTGGAAAACATGAAATGGATTACGAATCAGACAGGTACTAAAGAGCTAATTATGACTGCAAAGAAAATTATATGCAGATGCACTGGACATGGGCCATATACATGAATGATAGATGGACCTAAAATTGTATCTGTAGGATTTCGGAGAGTGTGGAAGAAACAGAGAAGATGAAGTAATGTAAACTGAGCCACATGGATGCGTAACAGAAGTCTTTGAGTAATGGAAAAGGTCTCGTGGAGCCCTCAGTCTAGCATTGGCTGCCAAATGGGTGACGTCGATGTTGATGATGGAGCTAACCCACCGCTTCCGTAACACAGCGCTACTAAAATCTGCTCTGGCAGGCAGAAACTTACCTTTAATTCTGGTACAAGGCTGGGTGCTGCATACTGCTGACGTACCATCCTCCGAGCAGTAGCACAAGTTACAGTTTCGTCGAAATGTGGTGCCTGGCCGACAGTTCTCAATCGACGTTTCAAAATCGTCAAACTGTGCTGCACTTGTTTCGCAGTCCACATCTAGAAAGACACACAGGATGAAAGAGTGAGTAGCTAGGTTCAGTTTTTGATTAGTGTTTTTATCGACAAAGTGCATATCTTCTTTCTACATCCTTAATCTGTAATAAGGGAACATTTTAGAATCGAGAAGGTTGTTACACCATTTCTGTTCGACTCTTATGAAAAATATTTCAATATACAGTATGTACTGCTCAGGACAACATTGTACTTTGAACTACTGCCAGTCACAACCTATCCTGTTCCACACACAAAAGGAGGGGGCGGATGAGATAATAGACTCTGCAACTCTCAGTGCCTTAGCGCGAGGATAGCGATGTTAGCCCCGACTGAGAGCCGAGGCACAGAGAGGATGCAAAAACCGACAACAGAAAATAACAGGAAAGAAAGTTCGATAGTTAACGCCGGAAGAAACAAGCAAAAAATGTGGAAGAGATGTGTAATTTAGTTTACTTACGTATCCAGATTACTGAAAATTTACAAGAGGTTATTTTTAAAGGCGAAGAAGGGATGGTGGTGCAAGGGGTTGTGGGGGGGGGGGGGCGGGGGGGGGGGGGGGAGAGGAGCGTTTTCGCAGTTCTGGCAGGGCCGCAGGATCACTTTGCTACGGTTCTACTGCCTCTGTACTAGCCGTCGTCTTCCATATTTTGTGTCTATGGCCCTGGTGCGAGAAGAGCTTAGGAAGCAGTGAAATCGCTCTACAGTTTGAGAGAAATGCTGTCTCTCTCAGTTTCCCCAATAGCGGTTCACTGAATGTCTTCTTCCCTCCTACGACTCCGGTCTAATTTCACCGAGCATTTCCGCAACACTCTCGTACTGTTAAGAATAGCTGCCAACGAAACCATCAGCAGGGCTAACCACTGCTTCAATGTATTCCTGTAATCTGATGGGGTGGCGACCTAAAACGCTCAAGCAGTACTGGAGAATGGAACGGTCAGGCATGTATTGTGCGATCTCCTTTGTGTCATACAGTAACTTTGTAATAAATCGTAGTGGAAACTTCACCTTCTCTACAACTGTGACGACCATCAGCATCTACGATAGCCTGGGACCGTATTCATCACCACCATCATCATCATCATCATCAAATCGGCGATCGAGGACCCTGTAGATCATCACAATGCTTCTCCATAGATGGCGCTCTTGTGCCCTTTGGATCCAGTTGTCGCGGACTCCTAGCTAGCAAAGGTCTTTCCGTAGCTCATCCTCCCACCGCTGGGTCTACCGATTGGACGGGTACCATCAAGTCTTCCCGTAAGTACGGCTTTTGCTCGAGAAGAGTCTGGTCTCTTAGCAATGTGGCCTGCCAAGTTTATTCTCTGCGCTTTCAGGTTTTGAACGATGTTCGGTTGCCTCATCAGCTCATACAATTCTTGGTTTTTTCTACGTTTCCTGAGCTCCCTTCATGGACAGGTCCAAAGATCCATCTCTTTTTTTTTTCGAAGACCAACAAGTTTTCTTCATCCTTCTTTGTTGCGCTTAGGGTCTCTGCCCAATACAACAGTACTGGCACTATCACGGCATTGTATGCTATAAGTTTGGTCTTAATTGACAGATTCTTGGATGACATTATTAGACGTACCATTTCACCATTGTTCACAGCACTTTTCGAACCGTGAGCATGGAATGTTTAGCTGTTGTGACACAGCACGTCCACAGCTCGAAGGTTCCAAATAGCGTCAAGCATTCTCAGCCATGGAAATATAACTTCGTCCACAATTTGGGACGTAATTGGCCGTTGGCCTCTCCCTGGAGGAATTCTCATATCGTCAGTTAAAGAGGACCTCTCCGTGTTGCTTGAACACTTCTATACCCGCGAGGAGCAGGAGCTCTGTTGCTGTCGTTTTGATGAAGCAGACATTCTAGGAAGGCCTAGTTCACCTTGTCTAGACCCGTGTTGACTGCCTTAAACTGTAACAGACACTGATGATTGTCTTTCAGCTCTACGTCGCCGCTCCAGTACCGGTGCAAACGGCAAATCGTGACATCTAATACTAGTGCTATGACAAGCGATTTCAGATCGATTCCGTATTTCTGGATTCCCGGAAGTCTTTTGACACTGTACCACACAAACGGCTGGTAGTGAAATTGCGTGCTTATGGAATATCGTCTCAGTTATGTGACTGGATTTGCGATTTCCTGTCAGAGAGGCCACAGTTCGTAGTAATTGACGGAAAGTCATCGAGTAAAACAGAAGTGATTTCTGGCGTTCCCAAAGGTAATGTTATAGGCCCTTTGCTGTTGCTTATCTATATAGACGATTTTGGAGACAATCAAAGCAGCCGTCTTCGGTTGTTTGCAGATGACGCTGTCGTTTATGGACAGATAAAGTCATCAGAAGATCAAAACAAACTGCAAAACGATTTAGAAACGATATCTGAATGGTGCGAAAAGTGGCAGTTGACGTTAAATAACGAAAAGTGTGAGGTCATCCACATGAGTGCTAAAAGTAACTCTTTAAACTTCAGTTACATGATAAATCAGTCTAATCTAAAAGCCGTAAATTCAACTAAATACCTAGGTATTACAATTACGAACAATTTAAATTGGAAGAAACACACAGAAATGTTGTGGGGAAACGAACACTGCGTTTTATTGGCAGGACACTTAGAAAATGTAACAGACCTACTAAAGAGACTGCCTACACTACGCTTGTCTTTTCGAATACTGATGCACGGTGTGTGATCCTTACCAGATACGACTGACGGAGTACATACAAAAAGTTCAAAGAAAGGCAGCACGTTTTGTATTCCCGCGAAATATAGGAGAGAGTGTCACAGAAATGACACAGGATTTGTGCTGGACATCATTTAAAGAAAGGCGTTTTTCGTTGCGACGGAATCTTCTTTCCCGAAATTCCAATCACAAACTCCCTCCTCCGAATGCGAAAATATTTTGTTGACGTCGACCTACATAGGGAGGAACGATCACCACGATAAAATAAGGGAAATCTAAGCTCGTACGGGAAGATATAGGTGTTCATTCTGCGCGCGCTATACGAGATTGGAACGGCAGCGAATTGTGAAGGTGGTTCGATGAACCCTCTTCCAGGCACTTGAATGTGATTTGCAGGGTATCCATGTAGAAGTAGATGAAGATGTAGACGAACAACGCAAATCCTGCAGTACAGTGTCTGAACATATTTCCAATAAAGCTGGGTACCAACACGGTAAATATTTTTCCATCTGTACTGTCTCAAGTAGTGGAAGTGTAGTCACAAACACCCTATGATTCATGACCTATGCCTTATTGCTGCACCATTGTTAACAGTGTACAGTGTGGTATAAATCGAATGATGGTATCGCGTTCTTGTCTAGGAAAAACCTTCTGGAGTCCTATGGCTACAAGTCCTTCTATTTGACACCACTTCGGCGACGTGCGCGAAGGTGAGGATGAGATGAAATTAATAGAAAAACACAAACAGCAAGCGCCTAGTCACCGACAGCTCCGCGATCTATGGGCGGCAACACTAACCACTTGGGCAAGAGTGGCGGACGGTGTTGTACACTCTCGAAAACTTTACAGAAATGTACGAACCTGGGACCTGCGTGTGATCCTGCTCAATAGTGCACACCATTCTGTAGAACACTTAAAGAAGCGCATACTGTTTTTCTGTCTGGTCTTTAATGAACGGATTTTGCAGTTTTTTCTGAATGAGTTACTATTGTCAACAATAAATCTGATGATTGAATGTAAGTACAGGTATGGTAAAGATAGAGCTACAGCACAAGTGAACAATGATCTACACGAAGGTTTTGCGTATAAGTGCGATAGACAAAGGGGAGCATTCCTGTATTGAAACTAGCATCATTTAGATTCTGCACAACACCTTGAACACGGCAGTTCCAAAACAAATTCCACATACCCTCAGTGCTGAGTAATTAAAGTGTTGTATTCTATTCGCATATTGACCGCCTTGGGGCAATAAAATTTAACGTTTACAAGACTTCCGTGTCATAAATTGTATGTATTTTTTTTAATTTTATTTTATTCTCATGCTCAGCGATGAATATGTGAAGAAGGAACATAGACATCATCAATTTTCATAACGACATCATCAATTTTCATAACCAAAACTTGATTGTAGTGAGATTATAATCAAACATTTTTGACTAACTCTCGTATAATTTCGGATAATCGATAGTAGTAGTACTTTAGTACTACCTGGACCACACTGTTTACACTGGACATACCGGGACACATTGTTCACTTTCTGCAACAGAGGCTCGCCCCTTAATCAATAAGATCATCAAGCAATAGGTCCCGCCCCTTCTGTCGCTCTCCCCCACCCTCCTCCCCTCTCACACACGAACCCTCCCCTTGCTTCGCTTTGTAATGTCGCAGCTATTAACACGGCTGCAGAGTTTTGCAGTAAGTTTTATTCCGTTAGGTCTTTCCAAAGAAGGCAAATGCTACAAGGTGTGAAAATTATAGGACGCTCAGCCTAGTTACTCACGCCTCTAAAATAGTTACCTCAATCATCCTAAAATGTATAGAACAAGAAGTCGAAGCTACACTCTCCGAAGACCAGTTTGGATTCCGGAAAGATAGAGGAACCAGAGAAGTAATATTTGCTCTAAAACTAATAACAGAGAAACGACTAGATAAGAATCTGACAACATACATAGCTTTCGTAGATGTAGAGAAAGCCTTTGATAATGTTAAATGGGATAAGATGTTTGAGGTGCTCAAAAAAGTAGGAATAAAGATGGAAAAATGATATGGAACCTGTACAAAAACGAGACAGCAGTTATCCGCGGACGGACAAAACAAGAAGAGGTGCAGATACGTAAAGGTGTCCGACAAGGTTGCGCACTATCCCCTGTTATCTTTAACCAATACATTGAATAGGCGCTGGAAAAAGTAAGGGAAAATTCACAGACAGGTGTAGTAATTCATGACCAACGAATAGATATGATAAGATATGACAATGATATAGCTGTCGTAGCTGAAAGTGAAGAAGACCTTGTGGTCCTACTGAATAGAATGGATAAAGTTACGGGGAAGAATATAATATGAGAATTAATAAAGCAAAAACAAAAGTAATGGCATGCGACATAAAAGATCAAGTGAAAGTCCAAGTTCATGTAGGCAATGAACTGCTTGAACAAGTTGATAAATTTACTTATCTGGGCAGTAATACTACCAGGGATGGAAGGAGCAACGCAGAAGTGAGAAGTAGAATTGCTCAAGAAAAAGGCTGCTTTTAACAAGAAGAAAAACATCTTAACATCTAAGAGCATCAGCCTTGAAATCAGGAAAAGACTTCTGAAATCATATGAGTGGAGTGTGGCATGCTATGGGTGTGAAACATGGCCTCTAGGGACAGAGAAAGACCAGAAGCTAAATTCTTTTGATATGTGGTGCTATAGACGCATGCCCAAAATATGATGTATCGACAAGGTCACAAACGAAGTGGTTCTGGAAAGAGCAGGTGAGAAGAGAAACTTCTGGACTTTCATTGTTAAAAGAAGAGTGCAATTTACAGACCATCTATTAAGACATAAAGGACTCCTGAACACAATGACAGATGGATATGTCGAGGGAAAACGACCAAGAGGAAGACCACGGCTGAGGTACATGGATCAAATCGTGAAAGATGTGGGATGTAACACCTATAAAGAAATGAAGAGAAAAGCTGAAAGGCACGCAGAATGGAGACAAGCTGCCATTGTAGCTGTTGCAAACCAATACTTGGATCGACCACTATAGAAGAAGAAGAAGGTGAAGCTATATTGAAGGCTGGCAATGAAGCCTCCAGCCTCGGCCATTGTGTGGCCGGCTGCTGGCGTCATAATGCCATCTGTGGCGGTGTGCGGGCCGTGAGAACTGCTCGTGTGGAGCGTACTAAGATCACTTATTCATCTCACCTAAGAAATTGCATAACTATGATCTGTTTGCTTTCAAATTTGGTATAAAAACTTTTGTAATTTAGAAGAACTTTGTGTAAAATTTTCATGCGGATAACTTTAACAGTTTTGAAAATACAAAAAACCTATTAAAAATACTTAACCGACACTTAGTAAAGTAAATTCAGATAGGAAACACGACAGTTTAAGTTTATTTGTCATTTGAAAATACTATCAGCAGTCCCAGTGCGCGCAAGTTATTTTTAAAGAATTTTAATTGTAAACTTTTAATAATTTTGCTTTCGTAACGAAAATTAGAGTTTAAAAGTCGATATTTATATTTTTTGTTGGGATGGTAGTAGATGAGAGTGAATGTGAGCGTGTATGTGGGGACATACGTCAAATTTCAATTTTCTAATGTGTTACACCATCCGTAATCAGCAAGTCTTACGTAACCAGGTTGTCCCGAAAACTGTGGATCCCCCTAACTGGTGGATGACGTATGTCTAAGAGCGTTTGCTTTTGTAATAAGGCAGCCAGAAAGACAGTAAGAGGATACTTAGTTCTAAAGTATATTTCAAGCAGAGTATTTTTATTTTCGTTTCGTTTGGTTTTGTGGAAAATTTTGTGAATTTTTGCAACATGAAATGACGTAGATGCATCTGCGAATGCTGATTGGCTATAGTGGTTTGCACGCGAAATTGATTATGGAAGGTTAATCTGATTGGATGATAGTTTTCATCAACCAATGAGAGAAAAGTGTTTCCATCGTAATTGGATGAGTTACATGCTCTGTGAGCGACGACCTGCGGGCTGCGGTAGACTCGCTGTCGGACGAGAAGGTCGTGTTAAATGTGTCCGAAAAAATTATCTGTAAGATCAAGAAAAGACGATTAAATCACGCTCGATTTAAATCGCCGTGATAGCAGGTGCAATTACAGACATTACGGTGAAGTTTTCAGAGGTTTTGAAATGTTGGTTGCAGAATAAACCGCGTGTGAGACTATCGGCCTTTGTGAATATTCTGTGTGGCGTGTTCCGTATGCACGTACAGAACATTTTGGCGAGCATCTTCCATCGAAGAATCCACTGAAAAGGTCCGAATGTGAACTCGTTTTGTAACGGTGTATTGGCTGTGTGAATCTCGTAATATTTCGGATTGGACTTAGCACATTTCTGGCTGTCTTACGTGTGATTTAATCTGCACGAACTAGTAGTAGATGTACTACCAACGTAAATGTGGGCTTGGTGAAGCAAAAAATGAAAAGGACCGTAATAAAACGTCAGTATCTACAAGCAAACATTTTCAAATAAGGCAGGAAGCACCCACTTTGCCCATTATTAGCAGAGATTTACAGGTTTATCTTTTTACTTGAGTTACGCGGACTGTGTAATTGTAAGTAAGGACGTTGGTTTTCTTCAAAGCTGCTTTTCTCATCGTCTACATAGTACCTACGAATGCAGAGCAACGGGTGGTGAATGGACGCTTTACTGAGATAGGTGGACATCATTAAATAAATCGCACAACGCAGAGTACCAAACCCGCGCCGCCGCAGCCTCTCCCGTCCACTGCTCCACTCCTCTCACAGATTGCTATTAAAATTTGATGTTTAAACCCAGTTTACTATGTTACAGACGATTAAAATGAGAAATGCAATCACAGTGTAGCCTTCTTGGTTGCACTATACAGCATGTGACTCTGTCCCAATGTCCTGAATTCTTGTTTGTTCAATATTTATCACAAAAAAATTACTTACAGGCTGCAGCATGCTGTATTTACGCCTCATCCTACATTTATCTGACAGCTCTGAATTTTTTGCACCACTATCAAAAGTAATTGTACGCTAAAGTAAGTAAAAAGCGCAACTTGTAGTACTTGAAAGTACTTTACAATCCACTCAAAACACAGTGAAATTTTTGCGGAATGACAAAAGCTTTTACCCAAAAATTACGTGAAGTAATACTTGTATACATGCAATGTTCAGTTTCTTCACCATAGGAACAACAAAGCCAGAAATTATTGTTTTCCCCATGTAAATTACTCTGTAATGCTTTGCAAGTGCCACAAGGCAGACAGGCAACGCAAGCAGAACTGAATTCGCTTACTGAGCGTTTTGCTTGTTCCAACAAGTCGTCTTGCTAACGTCCAATCGGCGTAATATGACATACATGCTGCATTTCAAACGATATATCGTCCCCATTGCTGATCGAATGTACAGCTTACAGCGCACTTGTCAGGAACAGTAAACAGTGTTATTACCATGTACAAAATTAGTCTCCAAAGCAAGTATGAAAGTCATTGAAATTTTTCCACTTCTATGATGCTTACCAAGTATTTCTTTCCATATGTAGGACATCTGGAAAAGCAACGTTAAAATGTGTAATTTTTTGCGTGAATGATCACAACGTTGTAATATATATATATTACAACGTTGTGATCTTCACTATATATATATAGTGAGGAGAGCCAAAGAAACTGGTACACCTGCCTAATATCGTGTAGGTCCTCAGCAAGCACGAAGAAGTGCCGCATCACAACGTGGCATTGACTCGACTAATGCGTGCAGTAGTTCTAGAGGGAATCCCCACCACGAATGCTGCAGGGCTGTCCATAAATCCGTAAGAGTACAACAGAGTGGAGATGTCTTCTGGACAACACGTTGCAAGGCATCCCAGATATGCTCAACAGTGTTCATGTCTGGGAGTTAGGTGTCCAGCGGAAATGTTTTAACTCAGAAGAGTGTTGCTAGAGCCATTCTGTAGCAATTCTGGGCGTGTGGGATGTCGCATTGTCCTAATGGAACTTACCAAGACCGTAGGGATGCACAATGAATATGAATGGACGCAGGTGATAAGACAGGAATCTTACGTATGTGTCACCTGTCAGAGTCGTATCTAAACGTTTCAGGGGTTCCATATCACTCCAACTGCCCACGCTCTACACCATTACTGAGCTTCCATCAGCTTGGAGAGTCTTCTACTAACATGCAGGGTGCATGGATTCATGAGACTGTCTCCGTACCGGTACACTTCCATGCGCTCGATACAATTTGAAACGAGACTCGTCCGACTAGGCAACTGTTTCCAGTCATCATCAGTCCAATGTCGGTGTTGACAGGCGCAGGCGAGGCGTACTGCTTTGTTTCGTGCAGTCATCAAAGGTTCACGGGTGGGCCTTCTGCTCCGAAAGCCCATGTAGATGACATTTCGTTGAATAGTTCGCACGCTGACACTTGTTGATGGCCCAGTATTGAAATCAGCAGCAATTAGCAGAAGGGTTGCACTTTGGTCACGTTGAACGATTTCCTTCAGTCGTCGTTGGTTCCGCTCTTGCATAATCTTTTTCCGGCGGCAGCGATATCGGAGATTTGATGTTTTAACGGATTACTGATATTCGCAATACAGTCGAAATGGTCGTACGGGAAAATCTCCACTTCATCGTTACCTCGGAGATGTTGTATCTCTCGTACGCCGACTATAGCACCACGTTCAAACTCACTTAAATCTTGATAACCTGTTATTGTACCAGCAGTAACCGATCCAACAACTGCGTCCGAAATTTTTTGTCTTATATAGACGTTGCCGACAACAGTGCCGTATTCTGCCTGTTTACATAGATATGTATTTGAATATGCATGAACAGGTGACGAAAACTTGATGGTGGACTATAAAGTAACTGCCCCATTGGTTTTTTCGTACCTGAGCGCTTGTGCATATATAAATAATATGCTATACCAGCATGTAAACGTCTTGTGGACCATGAGAATGATTATAAAATATACTCTCATCAATAGACAAGAACTAGAATTTGCTTATTGGATGTAATTAATAGATTAGCAATACATTATCTCTTAAGTTGAGTTTTGTTTTAAATATTATTTTGCACATCTGCTAAACATGAAATAAAAACAGCTGCTTGTGCCATCCAGTGAGCGGAGTACATTCTAAATGACGTAGGAAGCTGAGGATAGTCCGCCCAGTTAGCTAACGTGGAGATTGTTAGTAGAATATTCTGAAGGATTTACGGAACTCGGTCGGGAAGTATACGAAGAAAAGGCAACACTTGAATAAGCACAATCTTTAATACTCGTATGAGAAAAACATCAATAAATGACTTGATTGAATATACACAAATCCTGATTGTCCAAAGTTTCCTGGAGTAGTATGTGGCTAAGTAAGAAAGCGAGCAGACCCAGAGGAAATGCTGCGGGTCCACACCCTGGACCTGACCGACAGATATGTCCCTCCTGAACGGCTGTCTGAACTCTACTCACTTCTTCGGACGCCACCGCTCCTGCACCTGAATTGTGCACCAAGTGTCGCCCCATCAACATTGGTATGACCATATGTGGTCACTGCCAACATGTTGCCATGTCTCACAGCTTCTCCAAGTGATCTCATGTAATACCCCGAGAGTCTTCACGACATTTCTTGTCACTGACCAAGCCAACGCACACCCCGTAGTGTCTCCTTTGCACTCTAGGTGCTTTCTAGAAAACATGCTTGTTGTGGCTTCTGTTATTTTGCTTTTAGGTGTTGCATATTTTAAATTTGCAACATGCTGATTTATGCTCCTGACACTTCTGGCCACAATAAGATGGTTGCACTCGTACGTGCTCACAGTTCTATTAATGTACAGAGTATCAGGTAAAACAGAGTCTCAAATTAATAAGATTCCTGATTTTTCATGCTCGGTAAGTGTCATAATGGTCATTCAACGTTTTAAATTCCTCCAAAAATACATCGGCAACGGAAAAAAATTGAAACGTTTATGTCGGGTATTGCAATCCTATTTTCCACATATACATTTCACCCACACGTATTCATCACATTGGTGCCAAGAACACTGACCGTACAAGTTGCGCCTCATGAATCGGTGAGGTAAATTTAACCTGAAGAAGCTTATAACCGCAGAAAACATATCTTGGCTAAAATCTAAGCAAACATACAGTCGAATATACATCCAGAATTACTGGAAGAATGTAATTAATTAGGGCAACTCTTGATGTTAGCCGCAACACACTCTAGAATTAAATCTAAATTTCATTTTATCCACGTTAGGTTTGTGAACTCCACAGCCATTAACGAAAGTTGGTGAATGACGTTTGTTGTTCCATAATGCTTATTAAGTGTTCAAATGCTGTCTTCACATTTATAGTACGCAATTTCGGAGAAAACATTGTCACCATTTTTTAGTAATGTTTCACTACAAACATAGGGTGAAAGAAAATAAAATACTGCTAGAAAAATGTGATTGGTGACACTGACAGGTAAGTATAGATTTTTATTACCGATGAGGGACCCTAGATGAGGCTATTCACAAAATGAACTACTGTAGTATTTACCAGTCATAACTAGAGTACTGTGGCAATCTAAAATGTATTTCCTATAATCAACTACTACATAACATCAACCTCTAATAAAAATCCGTGATGTAAAACACCACTCAGATACACAAACACGCACACTACATAGCCATACACTACTTCAGGAGGGAAGGAAAGAAGGATGTGTTTGTACCATTTAAACTGGACAATACGACAACGTCTCCAAAAAAGGTGAGAGACTCGATATCTTAAAAGAAGAATCTGTAGTAAAATTATTTATCATTTAATGAATAGAACTAACCTATGTACACAGGTTGCTTATGATAATATGCAAATACAATCCCTGATCACGAAGGATCATAATTTCAACCAAAGAAATTTATAAGGTTTCGAACATACAACACACATTTCAAGCACAGTTGACCCTTCAATAAAATATTTTCAAATGTAAATTGTTATCATTACATAATAAAATAATGTATGTTCCTTACTGACATTATGTACAGTAACTCTTAGGATAAGCAGCGGAACTTGATGATGATAGTTGGCTTACTGTACATATGCTGAAACCTCCAAGGACCATTAAATTAAATTTTCCACAACTGAGTTGCTTATTTAAATACATACAGCTTCCTTATTGACAAAACATAAATTAATTGTAGATTGCTAAATGGCTGTAGTTCGACTCTGTACTATGGTCTAAATTTATCTTGATACACAAAACTTTTGGACAAAAACCACACACAGGTAATATTTAAGATCTAACTTACCATGTAAAGTGCACTGGGAATTATCAGAGAAAACAGTGACAACATTTAATGCCCAAAAACAGCAGTTTATCTGCACCTCTTCCACGTGATTACAATGGAATCGCTTTTTGGTTATGCATGTACATCATACTGTCACTGTTCAACCAAATCTCTGGAAGAGGGGGCTGTTGAAACATTTTTCCTGTCAGTATCACCACCATCATCGTCATCATCTTATTCAGTCTTGGTTCGCATGGCACTGATCTTGCTCAGTGGTGAAGTACTTTCAGAGCCAGTCGATACAGATTGGGGGCGAGTGAATACAATATTAGTGAAACGTAACTCATTTTGGGGCAATCTGATACATTTTTGGGGGAAATATGATACATTTTGCATGTGCAAACATCATGATATTACATACAATGTAGCCACATGTGCCTCATCATTATCATAATCGGTAAAGTTCATCTCTCGGTTTTATACACCACAATAATAAGTTTCTACTCTTCCTCTCTACTTTTTAATGACTGTGTTAATGGAACAACAACATTTTAATATATTTACTTGATTACACTCAAGTTACTCATTATTTGCTATTGTTTAAAGGAAAAAGTCGCAGCTTCCTGAAGAAAATCTAATGATGATATTGACTAAGAAATTTTAGACTGAAGTGTACGATGAATAGGTGAATGGTGAATGGGTGAATAATTCACAGATGATTGGTGAACAGTATTTGATGAATGGTGACTGGTGAATGCGTGGATGGATGATGGTTAATGAATAATGTGTAATAGATAACAGATAAAGTATACTGAGAAGTGGGTATTAGGTTAGGTTTACCTTTTACCAGTAACCACTCAGCCATTCACCCATGTACCATTCACTTTCGCCATTCATATCTTCATCATTCACCTTTAACTGTTCACCTGTTTAACGTTCACTGACCAGGTGTTTACCCACTCATTTCAGTCTCAATTCGCTTAACTTACATCATGAGTAGACATTCTCTGTCAAGGTATGGATTATTCCAAGAAACGAAAGAGAATAGGAGGCACATATGAGAGTTATCAAGTCTAGATATACCACTGTTGCCTAAAAAGCATTCAAGAGAGATAAAAGGTGCAAGGGAAACTGGTAGTGTATGAATGTGTGAGATGAAATTTATCGTTTATAGTGAAAATGATCAGTCCAATGTAGAAATACCGTACTCAGATATTTGATGTTGTGTGCATAAGTATATACTTGCAACAAAAATGTATCAACTTGCTTAAAAATGTATCAGTTTTCCGAAAAATGTATCAGCTTCACAATGACTTTGGAACTGGTAAACTACATATAAGAGCAATTACTTCTATGTAGATAAATAATAGTTAAATTACTCCATTGAGCCAGAACCTTGTCAACTAAAAGAATGGGTAAAATGATCACGCTGATGGGAAACATGTGTCAACATCTTCTCAGGCATTCATTTGGACAATAACTACTTGATGTATCAACAAAAAGTGTTTGTAATCAGATTATTTTGGTATATTTTCCCAGATGTATCTAGCACATGATTTGGTGAGTATAAAAGGCTTGCATTCTTTGCTTTGCTAATTCTCAGTGCCCATTACTCCTTAAGTCAGATATGCAGTTGTGGCCATGAGTGTTTTTCAACCAATTTTTACATATGTAAATGAATTTAGTGTGTAGTACAGAGATCTAACTATGGTCACTTACTAATAAATAATGCATTTAAGTATTTTCAATGAGGAAATTGCGTGAATTTTAATAAGTAACACCGATAGCTTAGATGTGAGAGTATTTAATTTACCATTCTACTGAGCTTTCAAAATGTGTTGGGTGCTCGAAACCTTGCAATTTTATTCTGATGCAAGCAAACAATATTTCTTTTTTAGTCGAGAAAAAGTAAATAATTTTACCAAGATATCTAATTTTTGAGACGTGGGCACTGTCACCTCCTTTGAAGATGTTCCTCCCCATCTTCATTTGTGCAGAGGTAAGAGAAGTTTTACAGCTAAGTGACACACTGTAGTATAAATACATTCTTCCTTCCTGAAATGGTGTATCGCTATGTAGTATGTGTGTGTGTGTGTGTGTGTGTGTGTGTGTGTGTGTGTGTGTGTGTGTGTGTTTGTGCGTGTGTGCGTTCCGTTTATGTGTCTATGTGGTGTTTACCTTGCATAAATTTATAAGATGCTTTAGAGAGAAGATAAATATTAGAGCAATTAGTTTTGTGCATAATGTAGACTACACCAAGTCATTAATGATAAAAATCAACATTTTCCAGTTAACACCATCACTTATACGAGGACAGTTCAATAAGTAATGCAACACATTTTTTTTCTCGGCCAATTTAGGTTGAAAAAACCGTAAATTTCTTGTGGAATATTTTCAAACATTCCCACTTCGTCTCGTATAGTTTCATTGACTTCTGACAGGTGTCAGCGCTGTACGGAGCTGTTAAAATGGCGTCTGTAACGGATGTGCGTTGCAAACAACGGGCAGTGATCGAGTTTCTTTTGGCGGAAAACCAGGGCATCTCAGATATTCATAGGCGCTTGCAGAATGTCTACGGTGATCTGGCAGTGGACAAAAGCACGGTGAGTCGTTGGGCAAAGCGTGTGTCATCATCGCCGCAAGGTCAAGCAAGACTGTCTGATCTCCCGCGTGCGGGCCGGCCGTGCACAGCTGTGACTCCTGCAATGGCGGAGCGTGCGAACACACTCGTTCGAGATGATCGATGGATCACCATCAAACAACTCAGTGCTCAACTTGACATCTCTGTTGGTAGTGCTGTCACAATTGTTCACCAGTTGGGATATTCAAAGGTTTGTTCCCGCTGGGTCCCTCGTTGTCTAACCAGACACCATAAAGAGCAAAGGAGAACCATCTGTGCGGAATTGCTTGCTCCTCATGTGGCTGAGGGTGACAATTTCTTGTCAAAGATTGTTACAGGCGATGAAACATTGGTTTATCACTTCGATCCTGAAACAAAACGGCAGTCAATGGAGTGGCGACACACCCACTCCCCTACCAAGAAAAGTTTAAAGCCATACCCTCAGCCGGTAAAGTCATGGTTACAGTCTTCTGGGACGCTGAAGGGGTTATTCTGTTCGATGTCCGTCCCCATGGTCAAACATTCAACTCTGAAGTGTATTGTGCTACTCTTCAGAAATTGAAGAAACGACTTCAGCGTGTTCGTAGGCACAAAAATCTGAACGAACTTCTCCTTCTTCATGACAACGCAAGACCTCACACAAGTCTTCGCACCCGAGAGGAGCTCACAAAACTTCAGTGGACTGTTCTTCCTCATGCACTCTACAGCCCCGATCTCGCATCGTCGGATTTCCATATGTTTGGCCCAATGAAGGACGCAATCCGTGGGAGGCACTACGCAGATGATGAAGAAGTTATTGATGCAGTACGACGTTGGCTCCGACATCGACCAGTGGAATGGTACCGTGCAGGTATACAGGCCCTCATTTCAAGGTGGCGTAAGGCCGTAGCATTGAATGGAGATTGCGTTGAAAAATAGTGTTGTGTAGCTAAAAGATTGGGGAATAACCTGGTGTATTTCAATGCTGAATAAAACAACCCCTGTTTCAGAAAAAAATGTGTTGCATTACTTATTGAACTGCCCTTGTATTATTCTAATCATACATTATTTCTGTTTCCCAATAAATTGGTGGTGAAACAATACCGAAAACCCTTAGTTGATGATATTGTGTTCCATAACATTTACTCAGATTGAAATGAGAATTCCCTTTACGATTTTAGATGCGGAGATAGTCTTGTAATATGTGAAAAGCGTTGTAAGACTGGTCAAGGATCATAGAACAATTCAGATTTGATTGAAGTGTGTATTGCGGCTCAGAAAAAGAGTAGCAGGCCCAATTAATTACTTTTTCCAGTAATACAGAATGTCTGTACGCCAGCTATTGGCGATAATGCTGATGTGTGTTTGCCTAGAATGTTACCCAATATGTGCTGTCTGCAGTTATAAGCTTGGTCAGGTGAGTTAAATGACATCATCCATTTAACTTGCTGCCGCTTGGTCATAAACGTTTTGACATAAATACAGCACCAAGGCACTTAACTTGAGATTCTACAGCAATGTTTCTGGTACACATTTGATGGATACGATTACATGCATATATTTGGTTCGTATCATTGTGATATTTGACATAAAAATACAATAATTTGCGTTGCTGATGTATCTTTGCAGATACTCGGAAGTTTAAGTTACTAATTCATTAATCCCATTTCTTAAGCAAAAGCAAGCCACTGTGGCCGAGCGGTTCTAGGCGCTACAGTCCGGAACCACGCTGCTGCTATGGTCGTAGGTTCGAATCCCGCCTCGAGTATGAATGTGTGTAATGCCCTTAGGTTAGTTAGGTTTAAGTAGTTCTAAATCTAGAGGACTGATGACCTCAGATGTTAAGTCCCATAGTGCTTAGAGCCATTTGAGCCATTTTTTTAAGCAAAAGTTGCTTCAACTATTTATGTTTTACATTAGTTCGCCGATTTCTTAGGAAGTTTATTTGCTTATTTAGAATGTTATTTATGCATTAACTTATGGTTAGGAATGAAAATACCATAAGGGTGCTTCCTTTAGACGTCACCTTGGTGTTTTATACACAAATTTGACGGAAACGTGTGTGTGTATGCTATAAAACAGTGAAAAATTTACGTAAAATTTACACTATTTAGCGTTGCTGATGTAATTATGCATAATTTTAGATTTGGAAAGAAAATAATTAATTTGAGGGTCACTATATTGTTTGACTGACTTTGATATCCATTTCAAAGAGGAGTTTTCAGTATGAAATAACATTTTTTTACCTTCCACTAGAAGTACATATCAAGCTATAAGGTAAGTCAGCGGTAGTGTCAATATGTGATTTGCGATTGCAGGATGCATATCATAAAGCCCAACTGAATGTCAGCATGGCAAGACTTAAAAAGCATTCTTTTACGCTATTTATTTGCGATAATACTGTGCAAGATGGCAAAAACTATGCCCCTTACATGAAGTCATTAAAGATCAACTAACTCACGTTGAGCGAACAGTAGGGCTCAACAAAAATTACTGACAAGGCACAATGCGTCTTGTAGAGGGTATAGTATGGATGTATTGGAATAATTAATGTCAGATGATGGTTTTAAAGTAATTCACACGACATGAAAACTTAGTGGAAACGTGTCGGTTTACTAGAGGCTAGTTTACCCCAGGGAAATACTCATAATTGACCGTGGCCGCTGGGGGAGCGGCTAAGGGATGCGACAATAGGCAACTTAGGGCGGCTCAATTTCTGAGAAAGCGGTAACGGTGCATGGCCTCCAGCCACCTTAAGATGAGTGTCAGTGAGTGGGTGGTTGACCCCTACTCCATACTGGTGTACCGGGATACAGACGGAGAACTTGTACGCCTGTTGATAAATGTCCGTCGACCCGTTTTCTGTGAAACATGCGAGAAAGCCACGCAAAGCTACGGTGGAGTTGTCAACAGAGGTCAAACTATGCGTGTTCGTAACTATTGTAACTTCACGCTGAATTCACGGTCCACAGAGTCTGAAGCAAATCAGGGGAAGAATGACAGAATGAAATACGCTGGCCTCTGATGGGAACGTAGGACTGAGGAATTTGAAGTACTCTCCTGGGAGTCAGAATTGGTGTTTGTGCAGATGCTAACCTTGATGGGTGGCCTGGAAGAAGCTATATAGCAGAAGCTGAGAGGAAGGGAAATTTTGTGGGAATTTGTTCACTTCCCAGAGCAGGCATTGGTCGGCGCTGGCAAGTGACACTTAATTTACGCGACTTGCGCTGCAATTGGCGTAAGTGATTTTGCTGGAGGGGAAACCAAGGTGAAGAACAGACTGTGAGAAGTCTCCATAGAGGTCTTCCGTTCCCAGCTTACCTAGAGTTCGGACGTGGCGTTCTTTACTCAGCTTGCCTGGGAAAGAGTGAGCATCTCTGCAGTTTAGGATATAGCAAATGGAACGATTGGGCTTGGAGATAGGAAGTTTTGGTTCAGCTATGTACTGAGCAAGATAGCTAGGAGTGGGTAGACGAGCGCGGCCTCACAGCACAACGAGGTCGGCCGACGTCTGCACAACGACGCCACACTGTATTCGGTGATATTGCGCCCTCTCCAGCAACTGATTAATTTTTTGGATCACGTCGACAAAGTTTCCACGAGGGTTTCATGGGCCATGTGGTGTAGAATTCTTCTCGCACTTCGCATTACGTCTGGGTCAGTCTATAGGAATTACTTTTGAGTTCTCTCACTTTACTCCACGCAAACGCTATTTATTACCACTGCCCGTTAGGAGAGTCATGTAATGTGATGACCGAAGATCGTGAGTTAAAAATAAATCTGTTTTCAATCAAGTAGTTGAAATCCCAAGTCACTTTCTTAATAATATGTTCAACAGTTGCATCTGGTGTTCAATAGCTGAATATGACATCAATTTGCACCCCTTTTAATTAAAAGGGATCAATTCTGAATCAATTAATGACAACACTGCCACCGCAGTTCAATCAGGAGTCACAGGGCCTTATTACTTTCTTTGCGTTATCCGACATTGCGGCAGTTTTGCACTCTTTGTTGATCTGTTAGTCAATTAGCTGGGGTAAAGACACACAAAAACCAGATAATTGACGGGTGTGGTGTTACATATGGCTTACCCATGCCAGGATACAATACTTCGGGATCTGCTAGGAAGTAGTCTTGAAAGAGGAAATTTTTCCACGTGATCCATTGCTTAGCCATTTTTAATTGAAAAACGGGTTGCAGTAGTTACAATAAGTTACATTATCTTCTTCATGTGCTGTCCATTCAAATTGACATTTATAAGTGCCTGTGCATTGTATTTGTGATTTGTTGGAGTACTTATGATGTGCGCCGGCCGAAGTGGCCGTGCGGTTAAAGGCGCTGCAGTCTGGAACCGCAAGACCGCTACGGTCGCAGGTTCGAATCCTGCCTCGGGCATGGATGTTTGTGATGTCCTTAGGTTAGTTAGGTTTAACTAGTTCTAAGTTCTAGGGGACTAATGACCTCAGCAGTTGAGTCCCATAGTGCTCAGAGCCATTTGAACCATTTGAACTTATGATGTGCAGTGCCGTAATCAGCCGATGCTGAGCACACAGAACACAATCATTGGTACTACCCCTTTTGGGGAATGCTTCATGGACTATTTGTCGGATCACTGCTCACACCCAGTGTATCAATTTGTGTCCTGATATATGTTTGGCGTTATCTTATTATTGAGAGTAAGGGGTACCTGGATTTTGAGTTTTCGTGTAAGATAAAAGTGCAAATGATAACGAGGGGAAAATCAAGACAACGGCAGAATATAATCAGACTGTTACTCGGAAGAACATGGGTGACAGTAGGGAAAGCTCTACCGATGAGCGTGACGAACGCGAGTTGCAACTTCCTGAAACTGCGTCTCACGACTGGTTTAGTCCGCTGAATAGCAAGGACGTTGATTCAGGCAGTGATACTGAGGGCTCGGGGGACGCAGGGAGTACAGGATTAATCTACAAGTATGAAAGATCCAGCCCAAGAAGCCAGAGTGTGTTGGAACAAAACGGTGTCCAACCGTTATCAAACGATTTATTCACAAGTGATCCGACGGGGGCGCGGAGACGGTACTTGTCTGTATATCGAAGGGTTCCTCAGAACAGAGGAGAAGAGTCGCATTTTCAACCACAAAAGAACGAGGATCTAAATGCGGCTACTCTCAAAAACATTACGGACCTGTTGCAACAGATGCAAACGGTGAACTCAGAGCAGAGCGCCAACCTTAATGCCGAAATTAGAAAGGCGAATTCGAAGGTGAAAGAGCCGAGGGCCAACCTTAATGCCGAAATTAAAAAGGCGAATTCGGAGCTGAACTACAGGCTCACAGAAGTTCATAGGAAAGTAAAAGAGAAGGTAAAGAATCTCGCCGTCAAAATAGAGAAAGAGATTGCCATCATCAAACGAACGGCAATTGAAGCCAAATTAATTGCAAAAGGTGCAAGGAAAATAGCGAGAGAAACTCGGGACTCCACGCAAAGCACGGCAAAAGTAGGAAAGATCATGTTATCAAGGCTACAAAGCCGGATAGAACGTGTCGAAGAAAAGCAGCAAGAGCAACCGGACATAGGGCCTAACGACATGTTGAAAGAGGAGGTGGCGATATTAAAAAGAAATTTAGAGGACGACGTAAAGCGTCTCATTACAGAGACATCAAGAAAGGAGAAGGGTGTAATTACTGCGTCGACTGAACCGTCACTTGCCGGAACACAGATAACCGCTTCACGGTGTGACAAAGTTGACACTATAAGCGACGGGAGCCACGCCTTGATTCACAGCTCTGAGGCAACGACCGAGGTAAACACGGACAGCGCGCAGCAGTCCAGTGAGCACAAGTGCTGTCGGCTGATTAGGTGTACCGAACAACTGTCGAACATAGAGAGGGGGAGAGATGATGATAGCGTGTCGGAACGAATTAGTCCACGTCCCGAAGTTCATACGAATCGTAAGAACGGGCGAAATGATAATTGGAATGATGACCGGTTTGACTACAAGCATTTTGTATCAGTCCGAAAGTTCCATCACTACAAGGACGAATGTAGTAGCTTCCATCTAAAAACTTTTGTGGGACAATTCGAGTTATGTTGCCCCCACACTGGCCATTTATGTGCCAGCTAGATTTGGTGTGCTCCCATATGGAGGGCGCGACCGCTGACTACATGAGAAATGTAGCGAAGACGAGCGTCTCGTTCGAAGAATTCAAAAATGCTTTCTTGGGCAAGTATTGGTCTAAAGACACTCAAGAAAGGATCAAACAAGAAATTATGATGTCCAGAGATATGGAAGGGGCAGGGTACCGGAGTCCGGTCAAATTTTTTGAGAAATATGACAAAAAGGAACCAGTACCTAGACAACCCATGTAGCGGTGCGGAAATCATCAGATTATGCTACATGAAACTTCCCATCTCGTATCAACAATCACTTGCCGGTCGTTGTGGTAGTGATACTGAGGTATTTAAGGGCATTTTGCGCGAACTGGAATTCGCATTTCAAGAGGAACAGGCGCGGGAGAAACGCCAACAGCGTGAACAAAATAACAACAGTCGCAATAATGGGCCTCAGTGGGATAGTAGGCCAGTGCCGAACTACAACGGCCACAATCAAAATAAGAGTAATGGCAACTCGAAAAGAAGGTACACGGAAGATGAGCGACACTCTCCGGTGCAACATAATAAATTACAAAGCACTTGGGGCGGTAATCAGCAATCGGGAAGGAACAGGAATAATGGTTACCAAAATAACAACCAGGAAGAGATCGAAGTCCGCCCTCCGAAGCCTGGTCCATCCCACCTTAACGGGCAGGATTACGAATGACTAAACCAGAGTGCGGACGTAGTAAATATAGGCTTAGAATAAGGATTTGGCTAATGTGTCTTGTTTGTTTGTATATGTACTGATCTTAGTGGTAGAATGTCTCGTTTATATGTGCCTATATTTTGTGTTTTTATTATTAATAGTGATATCCCGCCTCTAGATGTTGAGAAAATGAAGTGCCATAGAGTATTTTGTAAAGACACATGATTAAAGGACGGAAAACAAGTATTTCTGTGCGTACCCCTAGAAAAAGATAGATTAGGAACTCTGTAAATAACAGAAAGGTTCCCCGTAATTATATCTGCGTCATTGGAGAACATATTTGAGGTGGCCAGTCCCGTAGGTCGTTACGAGGACGCACCGACGCATCTCGAATGCCCCTGAATACGTAAGGGGTGGACAGCTATGCGCAATTTCGTGAATTAGCGCACCCAGTGCATGTTGAAAAAATCGGATGTAGTCATCTACAGCAGCATTGATACGCCAGAAATACTTGTTGATACCAAGATGGTGTAACAACTGCGAGTGTCAGCAGTGAGCTATATTTGTGTTGTGCCATTATGACAGTGCTGATCCGAAACATGTTCACAGGCCTTAAAAAACCATTCGTGACAAAAGGAGAAAACGGGAAGAAAACAGAGGAGAGAAGAAGTGTCGCAATAGAACACGATAAAGGACGCTATCCAAACTTCCAACAAAAAATCTTGGTAAGACTGACACATGTCTAAGTTTGTTGTGTTTTATACATGTTCGCAGGCACAATAAGAGGGACGTCTCACACATAGGGAACCCAGAAAAAAAAGACAAGATTAGAGATAAAAAGTAGTAAATAGTAAATATGTAGTCGGGTTGGTCAACACCGTGTTAGTCGTAGGAATTGGTATTTAGAAATGGTAATGGGATCCTGTCCAGATAATATTGATTCCCTATCCCTTGATTGTGTGTGTGTGTGTGAACGACTGTGAAGGAAGTTATCTTGTACATTTTATGTTTATGTACAAAAGTATTAAAAAAAAGTTCTGTTACATTTCTATTTTAATTGATCCTGAAGTTGATTTACAAACAAGTAAAATTATTCCTTTTGTAATGAAACCAGTTCATTGACTTAAAAAAAAGGTATGGTACCGATGGTTAAACATTAGCACTTTCCAGGTACTAAAATCGGTTGTCTTAGTGTGTTAAGGTGGCGTAACTGAGCAAGAGGGAGTTGAAGCTACGACACCTGGCACACCTCACACGAGCTGACAAGGAACGAGGACGACAGCAATGAGGGGAGCACACGGCTGACGATGGTGATGGCATGCAGACCACGCCCTGAATCGACGGGGACGGTGGTCAACTCAGCAGCCAAGGAGAGGTGACATCCAGCATCTCTGTGTATGACAAAGAGGTCGGACCTGGT
Source organism: Schistocerca americana (assembly GCF_021461395.2). Lineage (NCBI taxonomy): Eukaryota > Metazoa > Arthropoda > Insecta > Orthoptera > Acrididae > Schistocerca > Schistocerca americana. The sequence goes on along the minus strand of NC_060126.1, from coordinate 438,336,681 downwards.
CTCTGTACACAGTGCGGCTCGGGGGCAGCAATGAAGAGGTCCAAGAAGGTTTCTATATTTGTTGGTCACCACGCCAGGTGGAGCGACAGCCCAGATGACCTATTGTGCCTAATGACACCAACTTTGAAGGCCTGAGCAAAAAATAGGCTCTTGTCTGATCACGGTCCCTCCCTTGCCCTAAAACGTCTATAGAACGAGCAATGACCTGTGGCTGAGCCGCGAGAGGTCACCGATCATAGATGCACCGATGGGATCTTGTGCCTGCCGGACAAGATGTCAACAACGAGCTCTTAGGAGAGAGCCATCCTGCCTGAAGAAGATGCGGGTGCCTGTGGCGCGATCTCGGTAATCGACGTTGCTCTCTTCTCAGCCGTTAGCCATCCCTCAACTTGCTAGTCAGAACTAATGTCACTTCCGTTCCTGAAAGAAACTTGTGCCGTGTGTGTGAGTGTGTCAGTGTGGATTCAAATGAATAACATGCACCTCAAGAAAACGTTCTGTTTATGAATTATGTTATAAGAAGGTTATGATGTTATAGTGGTGGTGTGTTGGGGCTTATGGGCGCTCAACATCGAGGTCATCAGCGCACTGACACACATTAAAAGGAACGAATGTGGACAGACCTAAGAAAACTAAAGCACACACTCAAAGAAACCAGGAAAAGAAGGAAAATGCTACATAAGAAAGTAAAACCTAAGGAAAGGGGAAACATAGCAACAAGAATGTCACAGGAAGTTGTTATTGGCTGGCCACTTACATAAAATATGGGCGAGCTTATCACACAGTGAGCAAATTAAAATCCTCTCCCTAAAATCTTTGGAAAAACAATTGACAGGGCACAGAACTTTAAAACTTTAGCCACATTCGTCTGAGTGTTGCCTAAAAGAGATGGCAGGTCCGCTGGCAAGTCAGCCGCGACCCGCTGGTCAGAAAATAAAACGCAATCCAATAAAACATGGCGCACAGTGACCTGGACGCCGCAAGCACCACACATTGGAGGGTCCTCTCGCCGGAGCAGGAAGCCATGCGTCATAGGGCTGTGGCCTATTCGAAGCCGAGTGAGGAGAATCTCGTCCCGTCGATGGGACTGAAAGGAAGTACACCACACACGCGTTGTGGGCTTGACTATACAGAGCTTATTGTCAGTCACTTCCAGCTACTCATCCTCCCACCGACTTATGACCCGTGAGCTCAACAGCGTGGTGAGTGCGTGCAGGGGGATAGCACACTGAGATACTTGTGGGGCGAGACACGCCTCCTTGGCTGCGAGATCTGCCATTTCATTTCCAGCAATGCCGACATGCCCCGAAACCCAGCAGAAAGCTACAACCGTCCCCTGTCGCTGTAGTCGGAGGAGGGCATCCTGGATGGTCTGGACAATTTTGTCTGCCGGATACAAACGTTGCAATGAGTGAAGGGCACTGAGTGAATCGGAACAGACAAGAAATTTAGGAGAGGAAGAATGTCTCATGTGCTCCAGTGCCCGCAAGATCTCAGACAATTCTGCATCAAAGACAGTAAAAGTCTGAGGCAGTCGGACCTTGAGGACACGATCCGGAAAAACAACTGAGCAACCAACAGAATCCCCTTGTTTCGACCCATCCGTAAAAACAGCTACATAGTCGTGGTGCTTAGATAAAATGGCTGAAAATGCTGCATTGAAAACGGTGGCAGGAGTGCAATCTCTCTTGTACTGCAATAAATCTAAAATCACTCTGGGCCTCTTCAGTAACCAGGGTGGCAGGCGGTTAAAACCTTGGATTTGGGGTTATACAGACTCCACACCGAGGGACTCTAGTACACGTTGCACACGGATCCCAGACAGCAACGTAGCCCGGGGACGGCGGGAAAAAAGGCGGTCCAGAGGTGGATGGGCAACAAGACGGTGAGCAGGCGAGCTGGGAGGTGCAAGAAACTTACAAACCTGGCGCACCAGCCGGAGCTGCCGCCGGATGGTAAGCGGCGGTTCGCCAGACCCAGCATAGAGGCTGGGTACGGGACTGGTCCGATAAGCACCCGTGGCCAGCCGAATCCCAGCATGGTGAACAGCGTCAAGGATCCGCAAATAAGATGGCCTCGCTGACCCATATACTGTGCACCCATAGTCCAGCCATGAACGCACATAATCTCCATAAAACTGAAGGAGACGCGCCCTGTCCGCGCCCCAAGACCTGTGGCTGAGGCACTTGAGGTTGTTCAGTGCCTTCAGCGTCCTGGCTTTCAAGTCACGTAGGTGTGGCAGCCATGACAACCTGGAGTCAAAAATTAGGCCCAGAAACCGCACTGTGTCTCTAAAATGTAAGACAGTATCCCCCATATGCAAGGCAGGCAAAGTAAAAAGACGACGAGAACGATTAAAATGAACACAAACACACTTATCGGCAGAAAACCGAAAACCCGTCTTTGCAGCCCACTCCTCTAACTGCCGCACTGTTAGCTGCAACTGACAGCTCACGGTTGCAACACTGGAGGAGGAACAGAAAACAGCAAAGTCGTCCACAAATAAGGAGCACTGTACTGGACTCCTCACTGTAGACGTTATACTATTGATGGCTATGGCAAAGAAAGTAACGCTTAAAACAGTGCCCTGGGGGACACCGTTCTCCTGCTCAAAGCGATCAGACAGTGTGCTACCAACGCGGGTCCGAAAAAACCGCTGAGACAGGAAAGACCGAATGAAAATGGGGAGGCGGCCACGAAAGCCCCATTGATATAGTTGTGCAAGAAGACAGTGTCTCCAAGTAGTACCATGTGCCATACTGATATCAAGGAAGATACCGATACAGTGATACTGACGGAGAAAAGCCTGCTGAATAGCCGCCTCTAGGAGGGTCAGGTTGTCAACCGTGGACCGAAATTTTCGGAATCCACACTGAAAGCCAGACCAGACGCCGGTTAACCATCCGTTCCAGGGTCTTTCCGACACAGCTTGTCAAGGCGATACTACGATAACTACCGGGACATGTGCGGTCCTTTCCTGGTTTGAGGAGAGGGATGAGGATTGCCTCCCTGCACGAGGTGGGGAACACTCCTGTCTGCCATATAAGATTAAAACATTCGAGGAGGATTTCCTTTGACGCCGCTGGCAGATGTCGAAGCATGGAGTACCGGATGCGGTCGTAACCTGGTGCTGTGTCAGAAGTCTCAGTAAGTGCCGATTCAAGTTCACACATGCAGAAAGGGGAATTGTAGGCCTCAGAACTGATCGACTGAACGTCCAAGGTCGGTCTTTCGACAGTCGAACGGTAGCGACGAAACGCTGGATCCTGATTTGCAGTGGCAGTACTTTGTGCAAAATGCTCTGCCAGCGTCTGAGCAATGGCTCTGGGTGTCGTTTGGAGGCATCCCTGGTTCAGGACAGCAGCTATTGGTAAACGGCTATGTTTACCGGAAATCCTCCGGATGGCTTCCCATACTTTTGTGGAACAAGTGGAATGGTTGATGGAGTCCAGGAACTCCTGCCATGACTTTTTCTTGCTCTCTTTAATGACACGGCGTGCTCTGGCTCTCGCGATTCGAAAGGCGGTAAGATTGACCGCTGTTGGGCGACATTTAAATCGGCGAAGAGCCGCACGCCTGTCCCGGGTGGCTGAACGGCTCTCTTCTGTCGACCAAGGCACAAGGCGCCGCTTAAGAGTGCCAGAAGACTGTGGTATGGACAAAAAAATGGCTCTGAGCACTAGGGGACTCAACTACTGTGGTCATAAGTCCCCTAGAACTTAGAACTACTTAAACCTAACTAACCTAAGGACATCACACACAACCATGCCCGAGGCAGGATTCGAACCTGCGACCGTAGCGGTCGTGCGGTTCCAGACTGTAGCGCCTTTAACCGCTCGGCCACTCCGGCCGGCTGTGGTATGGACAGGTCAGCAACATGATGGACCACAAGCGTGATGTGATCCACCTGTTCCTGTACGTTATTGTGGCGGTCAAAGACAGCCAACCGAGTGAATAGTGGCCAGTTAGCCCTGCCAATCATCCACTATGGTGGCCGCTGCTCCAGCAATACACCATCCAGGAGATGAATGCGGATGGGGAAGTGATCGCTGGAATGAAGGTCGTCAATGACCTCCCAGTGAACAGAGTCAGTGAGGGTTGGAGAGCAGAAAGATAGATGAGAATGACTATGTAGCAGTAGAGAAATGAGTCGGAGTACCTGTGTTGAGGATGCACAACACTTGAGACGTTAGGAGGCTCTCCAAAATTCGACCTCGAGCGCAAAGAGAAGTGGAGCCCCACAGGACATGATGGGCATTGAAGTCTCCCAGGAGGAGAAATGGGCGGGGGAGTTGAAGATCTGTGAGAGCGTCTAAGGTCATTGCATCCAGAGGGGGTAAATAAAGGGAGCAAACGGTAAGCCTCCGAGGTGAATGAATTTCAACTGCAACTGCTTGCAGGTCAGTATCCAGGGGGAGAGCAGAGGAGTGGTGGTCATTATTGACAAACACAGCGACTCCGCCTTTGGCCCTTTCTCCAGTCAGGTCATCTTTGCGATATGACGTATAGCCCCTTAGTACAGGAGCATCAGATGGTTTTAAATGCGTTTCCTGTAAACACAAGCACAGCGGGCGTTGCCATGCTAGGAGGTTCAGTTCCTCCACATTTGCCCGGAATCCATTCATGTTCCACTGTATAATGGGAGCCATCTATCAGGGTGGGAGTACCTTCATTCTCACTTTCTGTCGGGGAGGAGAGTCCCCAACAGGTGGAGGCTCAGTTTTGGGGCGAGATGATTGCCCCAGTCTGACATCAACCTCCATCACCTCAGAAGAGGAGTCGAGAGAGACGTCAGAGAGAATGACATCCACATCAGGAGACTGTATAACTTCAGTCTCCTTTAGTGGGCGAGTCTTCACCTTTGTCTTTGGCTTCAATGTTCTGGCCTGAGGTGGCATTGGAGCCAAAACCTCAGAAGCAGTAGGGGGTGTAGCAGCGCTGGGCAGTGCACAAGACTGGACCCGGGAAGGGGCAGGAAGTTCCATGATGTCAGCTACCACGGCCTGGTCAGAAGGCCAGGGGGGAGCAGCAGGCTTCACAGGAACGGCAGCAACACATGTACATTGACAAGCGCAGGTGCTAGTGCTGACAGTAGCAACCTCCGTTTGTGTAGCGGCATCAGTTTTCAAGACTGGTTGTTTGAGAAAGGAAGAAAAGGAAGCAGCGAACGTGGGCAGCTGCATGGACTTGTAAATTTTCTTCGTCTCACCATATGGGATGCGTTTTGTAGTTTTTAGTTCCTGATGTTATAAATGTGCCATTTGTTGAAAGTCAATCATTTGTCATGCCACGTCTCTTTGTGTTAGAACAAGATTTCATACTTATACATTGTTACAAATACACAACAGTGGTTGCTCAATACACGATGATTCTTGTTATTTTGGTTCTGTTTTATAGATATGTATAAAAAAACGGTACATGTGTGTATACAATCCCAGACTCTGGACTGGGCCAGACCTTGTTGAATTGTGTAAAGATGACACTTACACCATGCACGATATAAACGACCAGAGACAGTGAGACACAAAAAAAAAAACCTTTATTTATAAAATATCATACAGGTGTTCACATATCATTGAATGAGAGCAACCACTATCAACTTCATAAAATGTTACATGAATATTGTTCATGTATGTTTTTAGTAATTTAAGTCGAGTAGGGATGGATAACTGAGAGTGAATGGACCTCAAGATACCATTGCGGATCTTGCCATTCAAATGACAAGCACAGAGGTGCTTAAACATGTGTATTTGCCCTTTGTAATGTGTGTCCTTGTAATATAATTGTAGTTTTCTTTTGAGTACTCTGACCAATAATTGTCTCAGGAATCGGCAGAGATTAAAGTAAAATGAGACTAAATAATGACCACGTCTTTAACAGTAAATCCAGTCATTGAAGGCAGGTACCCTAGGAATGAGTGGGATTGTGCATCAGAGAGGAGGCAGTGGTAATCTATCGCCTGTAACTAACCACGCAAATGGATTACAATAACAGTTATGGAGATATTAATTTTGTACCACAGATGGTAACACCATAGGAGTCATCACCTGTACTACAAAATTGATTTGAAGAGAGGGGCTATGTAAGATGGCAAGAACTATGCCCCTTACATGAAGTCAGTAAAGATCACCTAACTCACGTTGAGTGAACAGTAAGGCTGAACAAAAATTACTGACAAGGCACAATGCATCTTGTAGAGGGTATAGTATGGACATATTGGAACAATTAATGTTGGGTGATGGTTTTAAAGTAATTCACACGACATGAAAACTTTGTGGAAATGCATCGATTTACTAGAGGCTAGTTTACCTCAGGGAAGTACTCAGAATTGACCGTGGCCACGGGGGAGCGGCTAAGGGAAGCGACAATAGGTAGCTTAGGGCGGCTCAAGCTCTGAGGTAGTGGTAACAGTGCGTGGCCTCCAGCTGCCTTAAGATGAGTGACAGTGAGTGGGTGGTTGACCCCAACTCCATGCTGGTGTATCGGGATACAGACGGAGAACTTGGACGTCTGTTGATAGATGTCCGTCATCCCGTTTTCTGTGAAACATGCGAGAAAGCCCCCGCAAAGCAACGGTGGAGCTGTCAACAGAGGTCAAAATATGCGTGTTCATGACTATAGCAACTTCACGCTGAATTCACGGTCCGCAGAGTCTGAAGCAAATCAGGGGAAGAGCGACAGAATGAAATACACTGGCCTCCGATGGGAACGTAGGACCAAGGAATTTGAAGTACTATCCTGGGAGTCAGAATTCTGGAAAACGTGGTGTTTGTGCAGACGCTTACCTTGATGGGTGGCCTGGGAGTAGCTATATAGCAGAAGCTGAGAGGAAGGGAAATTTTGTGGGAATTTGTTCACTTCCCAGAGCAGGCATTGGTCGGCGCTGGAAAGCGATGCATAATTAACGTGACTTGCACTGCAATTGGCGTAAGTGATTTTGCTGGACAGGAAACTTAGGCGAAGAGCGGACTGTGAGAAGTCTCCATAGAGGTCTTCCGTTCCCAGCTTTCCTAAAGTGCGGACGTGGCGTTCTTTACTCAGGTTGCCTTATTTCAGCTATGTACTGAGCAAGATAGCTAGGAGTGAATAGACGAGCGCAGCCTTGCAGCACGACGAGGTCGGCCGATGTCTGCACAATGACGCCACGCTGTATTCGGTGATATTGCGCCCTCTCCGGCCACTGATTAATTTGTTGGATCACGTCAACAAAGTTTTCCACAAGGGTTTCATGGGCCGTGTAGTGTAGATTCTTATCGCACTTCGCATTGCGCCTGGGTCAGTTCATAGGAATTACTTTTGAGTTCTCGCCCTTTACTCCACGCAAACGCTATTTATTATCACTGCCTGTTAGGAGAGTCACGTGATGATTGAAGGTCGTGAGTTAAAAATAAATCTGTGCTAATCGACTGCATCTGTTTTCAATCAAGTAGTTGAAATCCCAAGTCACTTTCTTAATAATATGTTCAACATTTGCATCTGGTGTTCAATAGCTGAATATGACATCAATGTGCACCCCTTTTAATTAAGAGGGATCAATTCTAAATCAATTAATGTCAACACTGCCACCGCAGTTCAATCAGGAGTCACAGGGCTTTATTACTTTCTTTGCGTTATCTGACATTGTGGCAGTTTTGCACTCTCTGTTGATCTGTTAGTCAATTACCTGGGGTGAACACACACCAAAACCAGATAAGTGACGGGTGGGGTGTTACAGCTGATGTTAGCATTATAGGCGTTAGGCTGTGGTCCTAGGAATAATTCTGATCCTCACGTGTCGTCTCCCAATCCTGCAGTCATCATCAGGAGTTGTAATGACTCAGAAAGCCGTTACAGACTGAAAACAAGCTCATCAAGCGGAACTATGTACCCATGGGACAGTCGGTTCGTGACATTATCATCCTGTTCCCTAAGACTGCGAAGTTGCAGTGACGTATGGTATGGATTTGTAGTGGGGAACAGTTAGTGCTGTTTGTTTTATTTAACACTTAGTACCACAACTTACCTAATACGAATTCTACTTTTACGTTAAGTTGTGTCAGGGATACACAGTCCTAGTGCATGATCTGCTATTGCAGAAATTCCAGTCATCATACCATGCAGAAAAGAAAAGTGGTCAAAACATTGGTGAATCAGGCTAAATGAATTGGTAAACAGCAATACTAGGAACACGAGCTCGATAAATGAAGAACAGCATTTACAACAAACACATGCTGTGACAATGAGATAAGTAGGGTGTAAACGCTGGTGCTGTTTGTAGCATATAAGGAGGAAAGAGTACGTAGAGTGTCTCTACAAGGGAGATGAACTTGAAAAGAATATTATTGAAAGGGAATTGGACACAGTAAGAGATACGATGGTAGATATGATACTGCGAGAAGAATTTGACAAAGCTGTGAAAGGTCTAAGTCGAAACAATATTCCACATTAGACGATATTCAGTCAGAACTACTGATAGCCTTGGGAGAGCCAGCCATGACAAAACTCTTCCACCTAGTGAGGAAGATGTATGAGACAAGCTAGATACCCTCAGACATCAAGAAGAATTTAATAATTTCATCCCCATAGAAAGCATTGTTTGACAGGTATGAAAATTACCGAACCATCAGTTTAATAAGTCACGTTTGCCAAATACTAACACGACTTCTCAACACAAGAATGAGAAGACTCGTAGAAGCGGACCTCTGGGAAGATCAGTTTTGATTCCGGAGAAACGGAGGAACACTCGAGGTAATACTGACCCTACAACTAATTTTAGAAGATAGATTAAGGAAAGGTAAACCTAAATTTAATGAATCTGTAGACTTACTGGAAGCTTTTGTCAATGTATACTGGAATACTCTAGAATTCTGAAGGTATCAGGGTAAAAGACAAGGAGCAAAAGGCATTTTACAACTAGTGTGGAAACTAGATGGCAGTTATAAGAGTCAATGGGCATGAAAGGGAGGAATTGGTTGAAAAGGGAGTGAGACATTATTGTAACCTGTCCCCGATGTTATGCACTATGTACACTGAACAATCAGAAAAGGAAACCAAACAAAAATCTGGAATAGGAGTTAAAGTTCACGAAGAAGAAATAAAAACTTTGAGGTTTGCCGATGACATAGTAATTATGCCAGAGACATCAAGAGCAGCTGAACAGAATGGACAGTCTCTTGAAATAAGGATATAAGATAAACATCAACAAAAGCCAAATAAGGATAACTAAATGTAGTCGAATGCCAAGAAAATTGGATTAGGAAACGAGACGCTTAAAGTAATAGACGAGTTTTGCTATTTGAGCAGAAAAGTAACTAAAGATGGGAAAAGTAGAGCGGATATAAATTTAGACTGTCATTGGCAAGGAAAGTGTTTCTGAAGATAAGAATTTTGTTTATATCGAATATAGATTTAAGTGTTAGGAAGTCTTTTGAAAGTCTTTACATGGTGTGTAGCCATATACAGAAGTGCAACATAGATGATAAACAGTTTAGATATGAGGAGAATAGAAAGGTTGTGAAATGTGGCGCTACAGAAGGATGTCCAAGAATGAGAGAGTAGATCACATAACTGATGAGGAAATATTGAACAGAACTGGAGAGACAAAAGTATGTGACACAACTTGACCAAAAGAAGGGATCGCTTGATAGGACACATTCTGAAATGAAAGGAAGTGTGAGAGGTAAAAATCGTAGAGGAAGACCAAGAGATGAATACAGTAAGCAGTTTCAGAAAGATGTGTGTTGCAGTACTTATTCAGAGATGGAGAGGCTCGCACAGGGTAAAGTACCATGGAGAACTGTTTCAAGCCAGTCTTCCGTCTGAAGATCAAACAACAGCATTTGTATATGTAGTTGCGTAATGTTGTCTGCACAGTGGAATTCTCAGGCCCACAGATAATTAAACGACCCTGCCGTTGACAGCCTATACCTAGGGATTTCCGTTAAATGAAGTCTCGCGTTGTGGTTTTACTTCACTTCAGTCTAGCAAATCAAACCAATTACTTCCATCGGTACGCTACTGGAATGAATCAAAGCTCGGATGCCGTAGATGAATTACTCTCAAAAATCATGCTGAGAGAAAAACATTGTATAAATATCAAGCAACCGATGTAACATTCCACACTAAATGTAATTTCGAGATTGGGAAAACATATGATTGACTTTCTTCAGACTGGATCCCTTTTTATCAGACAGTCACAAAGGTGGCTGATACTGTTTAGCAATGACAAAAAGGAGACCTACAACCTGACTGACATTTTCACAAAAAGCTCAGTAGACAAACAAATTTGCTGTGAGGGTTTCGCTATCTTCTGAACCGAAGTGTGCATATCACCTACTGAAGTATGAACAGCAATTATACCGCACCAATAATCTGCTCGTTGGGTTCTAGGCCACTGTGAGCATGTCGTACATGGAGTAACTGTAAATGTCTTCCTACACAATAGACACAACATGCCGTCTGCAATCTCCTAAGGCTGAAATTACTTCAGTACAAGACAGTAAATGAGTCAAGATTTCTCTTTGCTCACAAGCCAGGAACGGAAATTCAGCTCAAGTATTCTTCCATAAAGAAGTATTTCAGTGTGTGTAAGACTCCACAGAGAAGTAAAGAATCGTCACACAAGTAAACATAACAATAACGCTCTTCACAGAGAAACGACTTCCCGTCCTGCTTGTTGCAAGACTCATCTTAAAATCTAACCGCCAAATTCTCCCTTGTAGCTATCATCAGCGAAATCTTAAGATCGATCATCAGCGGCAAGGTTCTTCGACTATCCGCACAGGTAAGCGTAGCCACACCACACGCCCACTCCCCTAGGACATACGACATCTAAGCCTGTACTCAGGTGACGAATCCCGGCAGCCGTTACAAAAACATTACCTCCCATTACTCTGGTCATGAATCTGCCAGCCAGTCACCGGAAGTTCATACTCCTTTAAGATTTTCTGCGAGTCCTCTCCTGCAGTTTTAGCACTCCGACAATCAAATACGCATATCTGTTTTTCAGTGTGAAGAGTACCCCAGTGCTTCCCATGAGAAGATTCCTCGGAAGTTAGCTCTCGACAGTTGTTTGTGACCTTGCACATTCCTTTGCACCAAAAAAGGACGTCTTTTCCCTTGTTGCACTCCCAAAGGTCTTTCATTATGTACACTACACCGAGTTCTTTTTATTTCATTTTTTTTTTTTTTTTTTTTTTTTTTTTTTTTTTTTTTTTTTTTTTTTTTTTTTTTTTTTTGTAGACTCACGAGAGCGTAACCTCTCATCTGCTCTGTCTGTACTACGGGTGTTCTGCGGCATCTAACGTCTTAAGCTGCCGCCTCCTCGCTCTGCTATATCTCAGGTAGTAAATGTACGCTCGTCCAGAACACAACAGCTCTCTTTAGATGACAGCAGCTTATGAGGAACATGTAGCTCATATAGACTTTTCTGCCAGTGATCAGCTCTAATTCACTCCCCGACATGCAGTGGTACAGACATAGCTAGTGTCAGCAATGCTGGCTAGTATCGGTCAATGTAGTGATTACTAATCCAACTGTGCATCGTAAACAGTGATCGAATGTAAATATAAATCGGAAAGAATTTACGGGCATTTCATACTGGACTAGACCTTCTAAGGGAAAAGAACCAACTAAAGTGAAAGTTATCCTTCCATTTGTATAAACGGTCATGGACCTTCTCAACAAAGTATTTAGAAAACACAGTACTGAAGTACTGACGTAGATCGAAAACCACAAGAGAGGTGCCCGAATATTGGAAACTGTCAAGGACCTATTCCTAGCACTTTTCACAGCAGGTGTATATCATATCCTTTGAACTTTAAACTCAGTGTATAGGAACTACAAAAAGAAGCATTAACACTTACTTCAAGGAATATAAAACCACCTGTCGTCTGAGAAATCAATTTGTAGCACATCATGCACTAAGACCAGGAAACTACCAATTTCGTTTCCCCGACACTGTGTGTTTAGCAAGATCTAATGATTGTTAGGTAGGATAAGATGTGGGCTCTCATCTCCCTAATTTTACCTTCATGGTCTTTTCGCGAGATACACGTAGGAGGGAGCAGCGCATTTGTCGACACTTCTAGGACTGCACACTCTCGGTACATTAATAGTAAACCTCACCATGATGCTAAACGCCTCTCTTGCAGTGTCTGCCAGTGGAGTTGGTTGACCATTCGTCTGAGACTTACGTGGTTGTTAAATAAACCTGTAGTGAGATGCTCAGCTCTGTTTTAGCTCTCCTCATTTTCCTCAATGAATTATACGTTTTACGGATCCCGTACTGATAAGCAATATTCTAGTAGGGTTTTGTAAGCTACCACCATTCCTGATGGGCTACAGTTTCTGACGGTTATTCCAATGAACCAGTGTGGTATCTATCTGCCGTTCCTGCGATTAATTTTATGTGGTCTTCCCTGTATGCATAGTCCTAGATACTTTTAGAGAAGCAACTGTTACCACTCATTGTTCTGCAGTTGTGTAACCATAGAGTAATGGGTCTCTCTGTCTGTGTATACACAACACGTTACGTTTGTTTGTGTTGACGGTCAACTGCCACTCCCTGTACCACGCATCGATCCTCAGCAGGTCTTCCTGCATTTCGCTAAAATCAGAAAACAGAATCTTCCGTGAAAAGTGTCATGAAACTTCCGATGTTACTTATCAAGTTGTCTACATGTGCTGTTGAAAGAAATGCATCTGTAACACTCTCTCCATGTATGCCCCACCTTTCCTTTGCTCCTGAAGACTCCTCTCCATTACGCCAACTGGATTCCACGTCAAAACCACAGTTCAAATGGTTCTGAGCACTATGGGACTTAACATCTATGGTCATCAGTCCCCCAGAACTTAGAACTACTTAAACCTAACTAATCTAAGCACAGCACACAACACCCAGCCATCACGAGGCAGAGAAAATCCCTGACCCCGCCGGGAATCGAACCTGGGAACCCGGGCGTAGGAAGCGAGAACGCTACCGCACGACCACGAGATGCGGGCAAACCACAGTTGTAGGACCAGCAAAACACTCAACGAGTTCAGTCTTATTAATGCCTGTCTGGCTGCCTTGTAACACCTGAACTATAGTACACTTAAGATTTAGGTAATGATTAATTTGAAAATTCCTTGTACCTGAGGAAAAGAAATTTACAGTTTTACATAGACAAGTACGGCGTCATTTTTGAAAAATACTTCGAACTCGCTTACTTTTACACAACCGTAAAGTGGTACTAAATATTGCAATTTATACCCGCTACATAATTTTTATGTAAATACTTTAGACCGTGGCAAACAGTTTAGAGCAATCACATAGATTTGAACACAGCCAAAACACCGCAATTTACATCCGTTACGTAGTGTTTGGGGTATGTTGTTGTTGTTGTTGTTGTTGTTGTTGTTGTTGCTGTGGTCTTCAGTCCAGAGACTGGTTTGATGCAGCTCTCCATACTCTGCTAACCTGTGCAGGCCTCTTCATCTCCCAGTAACTACTGCTACCTACACCCCTCTGAATCTGCTTAGTGTATTCATTTCTTGGTCTCCCTCTACGACTTTTACACTCCACGCTTCCCTCCAATACTAAATTCTATGATCCTTGATGCCTCAGAACGTGTCCTAATAACCGATGTCTTGTTTCAGTCAGGTTGTGCCACAAAGTCCTCTTTTCCCGAATTCTATTCAGTACCTCCCCATTAGTTACGTTATCTACCCGTCTAATCTTCAGCATTCTTCTGCAGCACCACATTTCGAAAGCTTCTTTTCTCTTCCTGTTTAAGCTGTTTATCGTCCATGTTTCACTTTCATACATGCCTACACTCCACACAAATACTTTCAGGAAGACTTCCTGACACTTAAATCTATACGCGACGTTGACGAATTTCTCTTCTTCAGAAACGCTTTCCTTGCCATTGCAAGCCTACATATTACATCCTCTCTACTTTGACCATCATCAGTTATTTTGCTCTTCTCTCCAAATAGCAAAATTCATTTACTACTCTAAGTGTCTCATTTCCTAATCTAATTCCCTCAGCATCACATGACAATTCGACTACATTCCATTACTCTTGTTTTGCTTTTGTTTTTCATTTTAGATCCTCCACTCAAAAAATTGGCTCTTAGCACTATGGACTTAACTGCTGAGGTCATCAGTCCCCGAGAAATTAGAACTACTTAGCCTAACTAACCTAAGGACATCACACACATCCATGCCCGAGGCCGGATTCGAACCTGCGACCGTATCAGCAGCGCGGTTCCGGACTGAAGCGCCTAGAACCTCTCGGCCACTAATCCTCCTTTCAAGCCACTGTTCATTCCGGCCAACTCCTCTTCCAGGTTCTTCGCTGTCTCTGACAGAATTACAATGTCATCGGGAAAATTCAAAGTTTTTCCTTCTTCTCCATGAATTTTAATCCTACACCACATTTTTCTTTTGTTTCCTTTACAGCTTGATCAGTATACTGATTGAATGACATCGGGGAGAGGCTGCAACGCTGTGTCACTGCCTTCCCAACCGCTGCTCCCCTTCCATGTCCCTCGACTCTTATAATTTCTCTGCCTCATGATGACTGGATGTTGTGTGATGTCCTTAGGTTAGTTAGGCTTAAGTAGTTCTAAGTTCTAGGGGACTGATGACCATAGCTGTTAAGTCCCATAGTACTCAGAGCCATTTTTGACTCTTATAACTGCAGCCCAGTTTCTGAAGAAATTGTACCTAGCCTTTCGCTTCCTGTATTTTACCCCTGCCACCTTCATAATTTGGAAGTTAGCATTCCAGTCAAAGCATTCTCTTAGCCTATAAATGCTAGAAAGGTATGTTTGCCTTTCCTTAACCTATTTTCTAAGATAAGTCGTAGGGTCAGTATTGCCCCACATGTTCCAGCATTTCTGATCTCCCAAGTCAGCTTCTACCTCTTTCTCCATTCGTCTGCGGAGATTTCGTGCGAGTATTTTGCAGCCATGACTTATTAAACTGATACCTCGGTGATTTTCACATCTGTCCACACCTGCCTGCTTTGGGATTAGAATTATTGTATTCGCCTTGAAGTCTGAGGGTATTTCCCCTGTGTCATACATCTCGCTCACCAGATGGTAGAGTTTTGTCATGGCTCACTCACGCAAGGCTATCAACAGTTGTAGTGGAAAGTTGTCTACTCCCACAGCCTATTTTTTCTTAGGTCTCTCAGTGCTCTGTCAAATTCGTCTTGCAGCATCTTATCTCCCAGCTCATCTTCATCAACGTCCTCTTCTATTTCCATAATATTGACCTCAAGTATATGGCCTTGTATAGACCTACTATATACTCCTTCCACCTTTCTGCTTTCCCTTCTTTGCTTAGGACTGGTTTTCCATCTGAGAACTTGATTTTCATACAGGTGGTTCTCTTTTCTCGAAAGGTCTCGAAAGGTTTCTTGTAGGCAGTAACTATCTTACCACTAGTGATATATGCCTCTACATTCTTACATTTGTCCTGTAGTTATCGCTGCTTAGCCATTTCCCACTTCCTCTCCAACTCATTTTTGTGACGTTTGTATTCCTTTTCGCCTGCTTCGTTTACTACATTTTTATATTTACTTTTTCATCAGTTAAATTCAATATCTCTTCTGTTACCCAAGGATTTCTACTAGCCCTCCTCTGCTGCCTTCACTATTTCATCTCTCAGAGCTACCCATTCTTCTTCTACTGCATTTCTTTCCTATTTGTTTGTCCATCTTTGCCTTATTCTCTCTCTGGAGTTTGGAGTAAATATGGCACAAAAAAAAAACATTCACATCGTTCGTATACTTTTCAGTGCAGCGAAGGTACCTACACTGTGATTGACTGTTCCATTTTAGTGGTCTGTAAGGTATTATGCTGTGATCAGCGGTCTAATCTTAAGAGTACACAGTGACTGACTGAAAAAGGGAATAGGGGAAGGGGAAGAGATGGTGGAGGGGTGGAAAGATGGAAAGAGGGTCGTGCTTTTCATATTATGATGTCGTAGACGAAGGAGACGTGGCATCGTTGGCTTCGTTACGAAATGTAAACAGTGTGCTCCAAAATGTCCACTTCAAAAGAATTGCACAAAATGTATTCGCAGTTGCGAATATGGACAATTATGAGCTGTATAAGGAATGACGACAATGAAAATTTGTCCTGGCCCGTGACTGGAACCCGGACTTTCCGCTTGTCGAGACCGGTCGCTTTACCATCGGGGTATCCGAGCACGACCTGCGACCATTTACGTATGTCGTCAACCATGCGTCTACAACCTTTACTCGCACACCCATTATGTGTATTCCAGCACAGGTCAAGACACTTTGCTTGAAAGTCCTTTTTCCAGTGACGGCGGATAAGTACGATATTGCTGTACGTGTTTTATTACGATTTACGATGCGAGGTTTCTTCCGATATGCATATATGTGTGAAAAAACATTACATTGTAAATCGGAATAACAAAACTTTGCAAGTCGTAAATTATACTCAATAGTTTAAATACCTTCTTCATAATGATACGAGAGCTGAAAAACCAAAATGTAACCTGGGTTTCACGCAGCAATTCATGTTTTTGGGGAGCATGGAACAGACACAACTCTGCTCATGCAGTGTTTGGGGCTGCGATAACGTGAAAGTCACAGTGCTGTTCGTTCACCTGCAGTTGCTGTCAAACATGTCAGACGCAGCAGAGTGTCCCGCCGAATGACATTTGTTATCTAACATGAATATCAGTGGCCATATATCGGATACTTTGATACTTATTGCCAAAACAGTAATGAATTTCTCTTAAACAAACGTTCTTTTAGCATTTCTCGGCTCTGGTGGATGTGATGTCCGGCGTGAGGTTCACAAATTGAGTGCCGCAGCTCAAACCTTATTTAAACTGAAACCGCCGTCCCAGTTTATTAGTTTTCTGACATGTTTATTTCGATACCATTCTTAATTACGCTGACCAAGGGTCATGGTGTCCGCGCCACGGCTCTCGTGTCATAATATTTCAATTTTTCATTTAATTTGAGTCTGTGCTTGATTTTCCCATGCGTTTTAGTCGGCTGTGTCGCTGAAGTTCCTTACCTCTGCCATAAGTTGCTATAATAGCCCATTCAACGTAAGATATGCCACAGTCGGCTGGAATGCTTACATGCCCGATTTCCAGGGACGTAGATCATCTTCGGCATTACTACGAAGACTTTTTATCTTTGTTAACTGGAGCGAAACACACTGGCTGCCATGTTTCCGTATGATTTCCCCGATATTTCCGGATATTGGGCCACCATAAGGTAGGTAAGAGATTCTTGTCTTCACTTTTTCTTAGTCTCGACTTCTTTCTCAGCCTTTTTTGCGTGTTACTGAAGCTCTCATTCAATTGCGCTGTCTAGAGTAGCCATTCCTTCCTAACAGTGTTCGTAGGTGCTGAATTTTTTCGGTTGTGTTCCCCTCGTCTGCAAGAATTCGAGCTCTGTGGAGCAGAGACGTAAGCATCGAATTTCTTTATGACAAATGAAAGCCGGCCGGAGTGGTCGAGCTGTTCTAGGCGCTTCAGTCTGGAACCGCGCGACCGCTACGGTCGCAGGTTCGAATCCTGCCTCGGTCATGGATGTGTGTGGTGTCCTTAGGTTAGTTAGGTTTAATTAGTTCTAAGTTCTAGGGGACTGATGACCTAAGATGTTAAGTCCCATAGTGCTCAGAGCCATTTGACAAATGAAAGTGGCTCATTGTGTGGAGATAGAGGCCAACTGTACTCGGATCTCGAGGCATACTGTGACAAAGTAATCAGTGCGGCATTCTGTTGATTAACACGACAAGGAAAGGTATCTGGTCCACTTTTTCAAGTGCAATCGTGAATTTTATATTAGCATTGATAGACTTTATATGTTCCAGATAATCTTTAGGTTCATTCGTTCCATGAGGCCACACCTTAGACGTGTCTGTCGTCGACGTATCGATAGAAGCGCGTTGGTTTGAACCTGGCGGATTCTGGTGCCTTTAGTTCAAAGTGTTCCATTGCACATGTTCGCCACAAGCAAGGAAAGACTACCTGTTGCTACGCCACGCCACCGGTTTCTTCGTAATGTTTTCCGGCTAACAGTAAACAGTTTGACGTTAGAACGTACCTAAAATGTCCAGTGAAACGATCTTCGAAACTTCCTCGAGCGTTTCCAAGGTTTCAGAAAACGGAACTCTGATAGAGAGACTACACCAAACCGGCAAAAATATTAGTATTGAGGGGTAACAGTTGACTAAGGTATTGTGCAAAGAGACCTGAGATGAGGGTGTGGTATTCACTCTTCCCTACATATTTACTGCCTATCTGTTCAAAATATTTTGCCAGGCAGACATGTAGGTGCCCCAGAACTATGGGTTTTAGAGGAAGCCCCACCTTGTGTATTTTAAGAAGGACGTACAGTCGTGGTGGTAGCGCTGCCGGAGTTAAACGACCCTAAATCACGTTATGTGGCACGCCTTATTCACTGACACTGTCATAACTTCCTCTCGGTGTTATCTGAATGTTCTAAATATATCAGTCAGAAGGCAACATCTTTCAGAAGACCAAAACTCTTCTTATTGTCGCTCTCACGTGACATTAAGACCGTAGCGCTGCCCTTGTAGGCCGTCAGTATTACAGGTTACTTGTATTCCCTCCAATTTCTCACTACTATTCAGTATTCCTTCTAAATGTTTGATATTAGCATTCGCACCTAGGTAATTGTTCAAAAGGTTTCGCGAAGAACCTCTTCCGCTGCTGCTGGTGGGAACGCAGATACATGTTAAACGGAGATGCCGTAACGTATTGTTGGTATCATTTTTGCAGTGGACATGAAATTTATCACTTCAGCAATTACCTCCATTTTCGTCCAGTTGTTTGTCAGCGAGGCTAATTTCTATATGATTCCTTGAATTTCATCCTGGCTTTTTATGCAAGCGATCGTATTTTCTTTTCTGGCGTGTGATGTCTTCAAATTCATTCCTTACGGCTGTAACCCCAGTACCGTTTAAATTCTGAATAAAAACCATCAGCAATGACGGCCGACGACTTCCGGCAAAAGAAGTCACCCTCTTTCTCCCGACGCCCTTTCCAAAGAGAGCGGAGGAAGGGACAGATCTGCATGGCACTCTTGGGGTAGGAAACTGCTCGAAAGGGCGGAAACATCAGCAACTGCATTAAAGACACATAATACGTATCCACAGGACATGTGGTCTGTAATTGACAAAGTGTGATCGTGACCTCTCCACTGGCAAAATGTTCCGAACTAGTCTCCCATTTAGACTTCCGGGAGAGCACAGCCAAGGGGCAGATGGCCATGACGAAAAGTATTATTCAATGAAAGGGTAACGCTATTCCAGGAGGAGCGTGGAATGTCAAAAGTTTGTACGTGGCAGGGAAGCTAGAAAATCTCAAAATGGAACCACTAAATCTTACTCTGGATGTAGTGGGGCTAGTTCAGTGATAATGAAAGAAGACAGGGGTTTCTGGTCAGACGTGTATAGGGTAATATCAACAGCATCAGTAAATGTTATAGCACGACTAGGATTCATTATGGAGAAGAACGTATGTCGGAGAATTATTTACTGCGATCAGTTGGGTGATAGCACAGTTCTCATCAGAATCGACAGCAAGTCAACACCGACAACTTCAGGTACACATGTCAACGTCGCAAGCAGAAGACGAAATGATAGAGAAAATATATGAGGACACTAAACGGGTAATTCAGTACGAAAAGGGAGACGAAAATCTAAAAGTCATCTGAGATTCGAATGCGGCTGCAGAGGAAGGAATAGAAGAAAGGATTACACGAGAGTTTCGGCTTGGTAGTAGGAATGAGAGAGAGGAGTGGGAACTACGTAGCTCTACAGTAAGTTTCACCTTGTAATAGCGAATACTCTGTTCAAGAATCAGAACAGGAGGAGAAATACTTGAAGAAAGGGTGGAGATACGATAAGATTCCAGCTGAATTTCATAACGTCGAGACAGTGGTTTGTGAATCAGATATTGGACTGTAAGGCGTAAAGAGGAGCAGATATATACTCAGAAGTCAGTTAGTACTGATGAAGGGTAGGCTGAAGTTTAAGAGACTGGTCAGAAAGAGTCAATGCCCAAAGAAGTGAGAGATAGAAGTATTAAGGAATAACTGGAACGCTTGTAGTTTTCCGAGGGTACAGATACTGCAATAACGAATATCTCAGACGGTGGTTCAGTTGAAAAAGAATGGATAGCTCTAAAAAAATCACAGAAGTAGGAAAGGAAAACATATGTACAAGGAAGATAAATGCAAGGAAATAATGGGTAAAACAGGAATGCTGCAACTCATCGACGAAAGAAGGAAGTACGAAACTGTTCAGGAAATTTCGGGAATACAGAAATGCAAGTCACTTAGGCAGTGGCGGCTCTCGAATATACATTCAACGGGTTCACAAATTTTTGGAGTGAGGAAGTGGCTGAAAATAACACTATCCGGATACATGGCTGAAAATGACTTACAAGTTCGTGACGACCTCCATCGGTAGCGCTGGAATTCAGTATGGTGTTGGCCCACCTTGATGACAGTTTCCACTCCCGCAGGCATACGTTCAATCAGGTGCTGGAAGGTTTCTTGGGGAATAGCGGCCCATTCTTCACGAAGTGCTGCACTGAGGAGAGGTTGCGATGTTGGTCGATGAGGCCTGGCACTAAGTCGGCATTCCAAAACATAGCAAAGGTGTTCAATAGGATTCAGATCAGGACTCTGTGCAGGTCAGTCCATTACAGGGATGTTACTGTGGTGTAACCACTCCGCCACAAGCAGTGCGTTATGAACAGGTCCTCGATCGTGTTGAAAGATGCTATCGCCATCCAAAAATTGCTCTTCAATAGTGGGAAGCAAGAAGGTGCTTTAAACATCAATTTAGGCCTGTGCTGTGATAGTGCCATGCAAAACAACGAAGGGTGCAAGCCCCCTCCATGAAAAATACCACACTCTAACACCATCGCCTCCGAATTTTACCGTTGGCACTACACACGCTGACAGATGACGTTCACCGCGCATTCGCCATACCCACACCCTATCAACGGATCCCCACATTGTGTACCGTGATTTGTCACTTCACACAACTTCTTTCCATTGTCTAATCGTCCAATGTTTACGCTCCTTACACCAACCGGTGTGCTGTTTGGCATTTACCGGCGTGACGTGTGGCTTACGAGCAGCCACTCGACCATGAAATCCTACTTTCTTTTTACCTCTCGCCTAACCTTCATAGTAGTTGCAATGGATCCTGATGCAGTTTGTGATACCTGTTTGATGGCCTGGATAGATGTCTGCCTACTACACGTTACGACTGTCTTCAACTGTCTGCGGTCTTTGTCAATCAACAGACGAGGTCGGCCTGTACACTTTTGTGCTGTACGTGTTCCTTCACGTTTCCACTTCACTATCATGCCGGAACCAGTGGACCTAGAGATGTTTAGGAGTGTAGAAATCTCGCGTACAGACATATGACACAAGTAACACCCAGTCACCTGACCACTTTCGAAGTGCGTGAGTTCCGCGGAGCGCCCCATTCTGCTCTTTCGCTATGTCTAATGACTACTGACGTCACTGATACGGTGTACCTGGCAGTAGGTGGCAGCGCAATGCACCTAATATGCAAAGGTATTTTTGGAGGTGTCCGGATACTTTTGATCACATAGTTTACCAGATATCTGTTAACAAACATCTCTCATGCATCGACAAAAGGAAGGTTGGAAGGAGAGATATCAGCGTCCTGTCGGTGGCAAGATGATTATGGGCTGAGCACAAGATCCAACTGGGAACGACGGGGAAGCGGACGACCTAGGCCTTCCACAGGAACCATTCTACCATTCTACTTAAGCGATTTAGGGAAGCCACAAAAATGGAAATCTGGATGGCATAGCAAGGATCTCAACCACGGTCCTTCCAGAGACATAAGATTTATTAGAAGACGCAGAGATCTCTCTTCCGGTCTCCATATAAGTGACTGGAACGTAAAGAAGTTCTAATAACTGATTAACTGGGAAGTACACTTTGCCACGCATTTCACAATGGTTTGCGTAATATTGATGTAGATGGAGAATGTACTGCTGACAGCTGGCTACAGCATTTATTTACTTGTAGCTGCACAATCGGGCAGTGTACCAGAGCTATCCACTTATGTTGGCACAACTTGCTATCTTAGTGAGCTTCACATCAAAATCCGGATTCCTTTCCTCTGATGCTTCTACTCAAATTGAACCTGAAGTTTCCCTTCGTGACAAGTGAACCGTATGATAAGAATTGTTCGTTTTAGCTAGCTTGAGCTGCACATAACAAGAACGTTATTCATTTTACGTTCAGAAACACCATAAGAACAACACCTGAAGTTTCTTAAAAGACAAAACCACCATGCGGCTAATCAAGCTTACAGTTAAATGTTTCTAGAAATCCAATTTCACACTTAGATGTTAGAGTCCGGACACATGAAGACATAGGGGAAACTAGACACTCGAGGACAGTAGACCACACATTAGTAATAGATTTTGTTGGCCCAGGCACAAACAACTTACTGATAAAAAACTCTGAAGTAGTTTTCAGAAACAAAAACTTTGAAATCAACAAAAAATCTAAATTAATAGATCATTTAAAATGATGTGAGGATAATGGTACGCACAGTGTAATCGTGGTCGGCAGTCGAAGCTCGAACAAGCCCATGTCCTTGAAAAGCCGCAGATGCAAACGTTACAGTCAACTATTTTCACACTCCCAGCGGGAAGACACACTGAAAATGGAAAACACAAAAAGTAATGCTTGATATTTATTAAAACCCTCGGCGTCAGCTTTCCTTGTATTGGACAATGGAACTTGGGTTACATGCTGTGAAAACCATCTGCTGCTACACTTTCGTATGAACAAAAAGTTACAAAAAGAAAACATATTTGGGCCAAGTACGAAAAAATTTAGTTTTTCATTGCTTGAGCTATGTTCATTCACACTGTTTCAAAAAATTGCTCAAATGGCTCTGAGCACTACGGGACTTAACATCTGAGGTCATCAGTCCCCTAGAACTTAGAACTACTTAAACCGAACTAACCTAAGGACATCACACACATCCATGCCCGAGGCAGGATTCGAACCTGCGACCGTAGTAGTCGCGCGGTTCCAGACTGAAGCGCCTAGAACCACTCGGCCACACCGGCTGGCCATACTGTTTGAATCAGGTTAATCATATCCTTGGGTGTTATATGAAACAAAGTATGTATAAAAATTAGAAAATTAAGTAGTTGCTCGAAACTCACCAAGACCTTATAACATACATTAAAGTAAGTAATAACTTGAGAGATTGATGGTGAACTGTTTAACAGATTTCAGACTTGCCAGCTAAAAAGGCAAATCATTACTAGAAATAATCAGACATACGAAACTATATGAAGTGATTCACCGAGAACCTTTAGTCAAATTAGGTGAGAAATATTAATGCACGTAACATGAGATAAAATTTTGAAAAGGAGCAGTGAGGGAATTGATGTTAACATTTGAAGTTAGAAAAACGTCTTAATATCGGCGTAGGTAGCTGCTGTATACATAGAAGAATCCTGGAGATACTAGAAGGCATCACATAGATTACGTAGTAGTTAGACAGAGATTTAGGAACCAGGTTTTAAATTGTAAGACATGTCCAGGGTCAGATGTGGGCTATGACCACAATCTATTGGTTATGAACTGTAGACTAAAACTGAAGAAACTGCAAAAAGATGGGAATTTAAGATGATGGGACCTGGATAAAATGATTAAACCAGTTGTTGTACAGAGTTTCAGGGAGAGCATAAGGGAACAATTGACAGGAATGGGGGAAAGAAATACAGTAGAAGAAGAATGGGTAGCTCTGAGGGATGAAGTAGTGAAGGCGGCAGAGGATCAACTAGGTAAAAATACGATGGCTAGTAAAAATCCTCGGGTAAAACAAGAAATATTGAATTTAATTGATGAAAGGAGAAAATATAAAAATGCATTCAATGAAGCAGGCAAAAAGGAATACAAACATCTCAAAAATGAGTTCGACAGGAAATGCAAAATGCTTAAGCAGAATGGCTAGAGGACAAATGTAAGGATGTAGAGGCTTATCTCACTAGGGGTAAGATAGATACTGCATGCAGGAAAATTAAAGAGACCTTGTATGAATATCATGAGATCAGAAGGAAACCCAGTTCTAAGCAAAGAAGGGAAAGCAGAAAGGTGGAAGGGGTATATAGAGGGTCTATACAAGGGAGACGTACTTGAGGACAATATCATGAAAATGGAAGAGGATGTAGATGAAGATGAAATGGGAGATTCGATACTGCGTGAAGAGTTTGACAGAGCACTGAAAGACCTGAGTCGAAAAAAGGCCACGGGAGTAGACAACATTCCATTAGAACTACTGACGGCCTTGGGAGAGCCAGTCCTGAGAAAACTCTACCATCATGTGAGCAAGATGCATGAGACAGGTGAAATACCCTCAGACTTCAAGAAGAATATAATAGTTCCAATCCCAAAGAAAGCAGGTGCTGACAGATGTGAAAATTACCGAACAATCAGTTTAACAAGTCACGGATGCAAAATACTAACGCGAATTACTTACAGACGAATGGAAAAACTGGTAGAAGCAGACCTCGGGGAAGATACGTTTGGATTCCGTAGAAATGTGGGAACGCGTGATGCAATACTGACCTTACGACTTATCTTAGAAGATAGATTAAGAAAGGTTTCTAGCATTTGTAGACTTAGAGAAAGCTTTTGACAATGTTGACTGGAATACTCTCTTTCAAATTCTGAAGGTGGCAGGGGTAAAATACAGGGAGAGAAATGCTATTTCCAATTTGTACACAAACCAGGTGGCAGTTATAAGAGTCGAGGGACATGAAAGGAAACTTCCCACAAACTTCTCTTCTCTGTAATCCTATTCAAACTTCCTCATTAGTTATGTGATCTACCCATCTAATCTTCAGCAGTCGTCTGTAGCACCACATTTCGAAAGCTTCTATTCTCTTCTTGTCCAAACTATTTACCGTTCATGTTTCACTTCCATAAATGGCTACACTCTATACAAATACTTTCAGAAACGACTTCCTGACACTTACATCTACACTCGCTGTTAACAAATTTGTCTTCTTCAGAAACGCTTTCCTTGCCATTGCCACTCTACATTTTATATCCTCTCTACTTCGACCATCATCAGTTACTTTGCTCCCCAAATAGCAAAACTCCTTTACTACTTTAAGTGTCTCATTTCCTAATCTAATTCCCTCAGCATCAGCCGACTTAGTTCGACTAAATTCCTTTATCCTCGTTTTGCTTACATGACAGATGCTCTATCCATCTGAGCCACCGGGGGCACAGAGGATAGTGCGCCTGCAGGAACTTATCCCTTGTACGCTCCTAATGAAGTACATCAACGCCTGTTTGCAGGTAGGATATCCATTTAATTATCATTTCATTTCCAGCAGAGCTGCATAGTATCCGTTCTTTCGGGAACAGATACTACCGCCATATATAGTTAAAATATGATTTCCCGGCCATTGACCTTCTTGTGCGAACGCACACGCTGTGCCCGAACTCTTACGGGACTTGGTACATTAATCTGCCACAAGTACGATGGGCAAACATCTATCAGGCGCACTACGATGTAGTGGTGTGGACATGTTGGGAATGTGCGTCTCACGGAGAGCGGTCAAGGGATAAGTCCCTCTAGGCGCACTATCCTCTGTGCCCTCGGTGGCTCACATGGCTAGAGCATCTGCCATGTAAGCAGGAGTTCGAGTCCCGGTCGGAGCACACATTTTCAGTATGTCCCCAATGAAGTACATCAACACCTGTTTGCAGCTAGGGTGTCCATTTAATTATCATTTCAACCGAGGAAATGACTAAAATTGTAATAACTGACTTCGAATCCAGCAAACACTGAGCAATATTGTCAGTTGGTAAGTTAAGACATGGACATGAATGTAGACGAAATGTGTGTTGTCATTACAATCTAGCCAGGTACAGGAATGGTAACCTATATTTTGTATGAATTCATTTGAATCTATTACTTACAGTTGTGAGATTGTTAGGTACGTAAATAATTTTTTGCTTCTGAATCTAGCAATATACAGGCTGAGCAACAGCTCCCACACATCTTTATAACATACTAGGTACAGCAAGCAGATTAAAGCCTGAAGTTGACAGTGGTTAGAACTTTGGGGAAACTTAGACATATCCGAAAGGACAGGGAAATGTGTAATGAACGTGGTGTATTTGTTGCAGTGTAGAAGAAATTCAAATCCACTGATATAGAAGTCACAGCTGCATGTGTGATACTTCTGGCAACAATAAGTATCAAGCGTGGGCATAACATTATGATTAGGGTCCTTCTATCGATCACCAGACTAATATCTTGGTGTAACCTACAACAATAGAGAAAACCTAACTTCGCTTGTTCATAATTTCCCTAACCATACTGTAATTGTTGAAGGATATTTGAATCATACGAAAATCAACTGGGACAATTAAAGTTATTTTAGTGTTGGGCATGACAAGATATCCTGTAAAACGATAGTAAATGCCTTCTCTGAAAACTATGTAGAAGATGTTGGAGATATCGAAACTCGTACTTTTTTCACTTGACATCTTGAGACCTATGGACCAAGGTAGTCAGATAGGTACAGTATTTCTTGATTTTCGAATGGGTTTTTACTCAGAAGCACACCTAAACTTATTATCAAAAGTATGATCGTGTAGGGTATCAGACAAAATTTGTGACTGGATTGAGGATTCCTTCGTAGGGGAGATGCAGCATGTTTTCTTGGAGAGAGTGTCATGACAGATGTAGAAGTGGCTGTGGGTATACCCTGGGGAAGTGTGTTGGGTCCTTTGCCGTTCACATTGTATATTAATGATGTTACAGGGATGGAAAATAGCAACCACAGAATTTTCGCAGATAATGTAGTTGTCTACAACGAAGTACAGTCCGAACAAAGCTGTACAAATATTAGTCAGAGGGATTTTAAAGTCATGCGAAGATTGGCAACTTGTTTCACGTGTACAGAAATGTAAAACTGGTTATTTCACAAAACAGCCCATAGTGTCCTACGAATGTAATAACATTAGTAAGTCACAGTCGGAATCTTTAAACTCATGCAAATAACTGGGTGTAAAACTTACTAGAGAAATGGAATGGAACAATCACATAGGTTCATTCGTAGGTAAAGTCAGAAAGCAGACTTCTGTTAGTTGGTGGAATACAATCAGTCTACAAATGATATTGTTGACAACACATCCCACTACATCGCTCAAGTATGTGGGACTCATACCAAGTAGGAATAACAGGAGACATTGAACCTATACAGCTAAGGGCAGGGGAGGTGAAAGAACTAAGCCGGCAGGCTCTTGAACATAGACAGAAACTATTCCAAGAAAGTCTACTCAGGAAGTTTAGAGAAACGGCTTTATGTGATGACTCTAGGAATATAGTACAGCCTCCTACTTATCCCTCCCATGGGAACGTAGTGTCAAGAATAGATTTGCTGAGCCATGCACGGATAGACTGAAATAATCATTCTTTCCATATTAAATACATAAATGGAATGAAAAAACACCCTAATAATTGGTAAGTATGACGCATCGCCTGCCATGCACTTCACATTGAAGTTAAAGCAATTACAGCCCTCGGTAACAAAATTTTTTGACCAGGTTTCAACACTTCTATGAGTCCCTTCATCAGGAATTAAATACTCAAATTGGCCTATGACACAGATACAAAATTATGGGAAAAATATTTTTATATAAAAGTGTAGGTACTGGCTAGCAGTACAGGAAAGAAACAGTACTTATATGTCACGTATAAGATAAGTATCAAGCGAGAAAGGCTTCAAAAATTGAAAAAAGAATACACGGAAGGGGAACCACTATGGGCTGCTAATACATATGAAACCACAGGTAGGAACAGCAACTGCGGGATGGTGAACATTACACAAGAGTACCATCTGGTGGTGCATCAACATACGTAGGCTACTTAACATTTAAAATATAGTCAGCTGAATGTTATGATGAACAGCATTTAGTACATGAACTAACAGGCAAAGCTTTATTTGAGAGCAGGACACATGATAACATTTTGTTTATCTAAAAACTTAGAAATACAGTTTGAAGACTGAAAACTGATTAACAGTACAAAAAGAAACAGAACTTACATGTCACGTTTTATGCGTGACATATAAGCCAAGAGGGAACAATAAGAGCGGAAGACCAAGAACGAAGCGCTCGGATTAAAAAGAGTGTAAGACAGGGATGCAAACTTTCGCCCCTACTATTCAGTCTACACATCGAAGAAGCGATGATGGAAGTAAAAGGGAGGTTCAAGACTGGAATTAAAATTCAAGGGCAAAGGACATCAGCGATAAAATTCCCTGTCAGTGTGAGTGAAGAAGAACAGTATAATGACTAAAGAATATGGGTTGAGAGTAAATTGAAGAAAGGCGAAAGCAATGAGAAGTGACAGGAATGAGAGTAGCGAGAAACTTAATATCAGGATTGGTTATCACGAAGGAGATGAGGGTAAGGAATTCTGCTATCTATGCAGCAAAACAACCCCATGACGGACGGAGGAAGGAGGACTTAAAAATCAGACTAGCACTGCCAATAAGGGCTTTTATGACCAACTGGAGTATATTAATATCAAACAAAGGCCTTAAATTGAAGAAGAAATTTCTGAGGATGTAAATTTGGAACCCAGCATTGTATGTTAGTGAAACATGGACTGTGAAAAAACTGGAACAGAAGATAATGGAAGCATTTGATATGTGGTGGTGCAGAATAATGTTGAAAATTAGGTGTACTGGTAAGGTATTCACTGAGAAAGTCGTGCACAGAGTCGATGAGGAAAAGAGTGTAAGGAAAACACTGGCAAGAAGAAAGGACAATATGGTAGGCTATCTGTTAAACTTATCTCTACTGTTTAGGGGATATTATCGCTCTAGCTGTTGCCTGCTTAGACTTACATGAACTTAGTTGCATTAAGCAGTCCTTTGCGGTGCAATATGCACTCGTGCCAGTCTCCCTGCACATACATCTGTTACACCCCTTCATGAAGGTCGTTCCTGGCACACAAAATATTTCTTCGAAAAGACGATTTCCTCCTAGAAAAGAAAACGGTTATTAAAACAGCATCCCCATGTTACAGAAGGCAAGGTATCTCAAGTGGAATTTAGTATTCATTACGAACACTTTATGTCATCACGGGGCAGTAAGTAGCGCAATGCTGCTGACGTAACATGATTTTTATGCGGTATATGACACAGCCTAAACGATGTTCGCTTGTTTACCAGGTAGCACCTCTGAAAATACGCTGCTTGACTGTTGCTAAGGAACAACTGACAGCTGGCCGTGGTGGCCGAGTGGGTCTAGGCGCTTCAGTCCGGAGCCGCGCGACTGCTACGGTCGCACGTACGAATCCTGCCTCGGGCATGGATGTGTGTGATGTCCTTAGGTTAGCTAGGTTTAAGTAGTTCTAAGTTCTAGGGGACTGATGACCAGATGTTAAGTCCCATAGTGCTCAGAGCCATTTTTTTGAACAACTGAGACCTGTTAATCGACAACTGCCAGTCGCTACGGAACAACCGACAAATTGCTACGAAACACCTGACGAATGACAGTAAAAGGAAATGTAGAGGAAAGGACGTGTTAACTGCAGCGAAGCCTGTGCAATAGCGATTTGTATACATTCGACAGTACGTGCACTTTGGTGTTTTAAGAAGTTTGCTGTATGGCCGATTAGTGCGACATTCCTTATGGTACGGCAACATGTCTGAAAGACACCATTTCAGTGCTGGCAGTCGGAGATGAGTAAATAGATCGATACGTAGCCCTAGTAGGGAAAAGGAACAAATATCACACTCCTACACCGGTAGCGGCACACCTTGCAAGCGTGTCTTTGCCAGAATCATTTCGCTACGATTAAATCAGGATGTTTTGTATGCTCAGAAGCCTGTTAAATGGAACTCTCTTCATCCACTCCGTCGTCAAGAAAGAGTTAGTTATCGTAGGGAACTGGTTGTTTGGGGTCAGCAACTATAGTGCAGAGTGGTGTTCTCTGACGAATCCCATTTGACAGTGTAAGTGATTGTGCCCACCACTTACAGTGGAGACAGCCGGGAACATGTTAGTCACAGCGGAATGTTCATATACGTAATCGACATGATCAAGGAGTTTTCGTGTGAGTAGACATTATACACAATGGGTAAACACCGCCGCATGTCTTTGCACGAGATAACTTTACGGCACAATGGCATTGTAGGGAGATTATTCAGGACCATGTCCATCTGTTTAGGGGTGCGGTGGGTCCCGTTTTTCTGTTTATGGATGACAAATCCCGTCCAGACAGGGCCACTGAGGTACTGCACACACAGGAAAATGAAGGTATTGAACGTGTGGAATGTCCTGTGTACCCCTCTGCTCTAAGCCCTATAGGGCAAGCCTGGGATATTCTTTGCAGACTTGTTTGTCAACGAACAGCAGCCGTCCGAATCTTGAAAGAACTGTAAACCACCTTGAGATAGGAGTGTGACAATATCCTCCGAGAACTCCTCTGCATTTTGGTAACTCGATTAAATAACAAGTGCAAAATGTGCATGTCGTTCGTCATCGATTGTGATTATTCTTCTCCAACAATGTATCTTTTCCTTAGAAATAGTCAAGCATTGTAAATCTAAACATCAAATTTAATGTAATTACTAGGGAAATTTAAGACTTTTAATTGTTGTAAGCATAAAGTAGAAAGTTAGATATGACTTCACGTCCGTGGAAGATACCTGAGACACCTTAATCTTGCAGGTTACACTGTGCTGTTGGTTTCATGTGCAGGTAATATTTAACAACGAATGTAGTGACTGAATACTGATAGTTTGAAATTAACAGACTATTAAACTAATTAATAAGGAAAATATATTTTACAGTGAACTAATGTTCTATTTCCCACATACGAAGAAAATGACTGGGTGGACCTGTAAAAAGTTTTTGTGCTCTACAGTTCTAAGGCAGGTTCCATGTGGTTCTGCGCACTAGTGTATTCTCTGCAAGTGATGCTCTTCATCTTCTTACAAAATATTATTCTTACAAACTATTATTTTCTTATAAACTCTTATTTTCAAACCCTTATTTTCTTATAAACTTTTCAACTAGTCACTTACAGATGCAAGCCACAAAAAGCAAAAATTATTAAAAATGTTGTGCTAAAATTATATGCTGTGAATCATATGTCAAATTCTTTTTATCATACATTGCCACATACACAAGTATATCTTTCGGAATTTTATCATTAAAATTTGCACAGAGCTTCATTGTAGTTTTCTGTGTAGCTATCACATTCATTCTTCTAGACATATTTATAACACAGACAGGATAATTTTCAATAAAGCTGAATGGAGTCACATTAACATCACCATTCAATTGTGTAGTTCTCTTAAAATCTAAGAAAGCATCATAAGCTCTTAAATAATTATTTGGCGGATCTACATTCCACATTTCTTGAGGAAAAATCTCGTTTCTGCCATTTTTAATATAGATATTCTGTATTTTAACATGATCGAATAAGGAAGAGTCAAATAACTGATTATTTTTCTTTTTCGTCTAGAAAGCAACGAAGATGAAATAAGGCATATAAAATTTCGGACAGTTATAGAAATTTGTAACATCTAACTCAACATTTCTTTTTTCATCTAATCCAACAATCTCTACAGTCTGTGGTTTAAAGAAAGATATGGGAATTTTTGGATCTTTAGTCTATCTTGTTCTAATCCAAGCGAATATTGTGGTTGAAATTTAACAACAGGATACGAATTTCAATTGATTCTATAACAATTTTTCCCTCCTTTGGAAGTGTAGTTATATTTTCAACTCCAACTTGGTTTTTATCAGACCATTGAAGAACTGCATCTCCAGCACTCGATTTCCATGTAAAAATAACTTTTAAAACTCTTTCCCACATTGATTCTTTATAATCCTTAAAAAATCCACCAAATAATTATAATGGATAAAGTACTTCATTTTACTTACTTTTTAACTTTCCATATCTAAGAATATTCCTTTCCATGGTTAACTCATTGGCTATAGTCGAAGTTAATCGAATAAGTGCTGATGAAGAAATAAGTGGAAATTCCATTCTAGACCAAATATTGTTACCTTTCTTTATAGTGATAACATTAGTCTTGCTACATAATTATCAGTTAACTTTTTATTGGATTTTCCATCACAAGTTGGATAATCTGTACCATCACTTCTGATAATACTGAAATTCATGTACAAGAGAGCAAGATCTGGATGAAGCCAACCATCTCCAATATTTATATTAATGTCCGTGTTCTTGTAGGGCAGATTCAAACTATTTTTAGTCTTTTCATTCACAGGGAATGAATAAAACAGATAACTTTCTACTTTGTTCATGATTTATTTAAGAATAAAAATATTAGCATCAGCAAATTTCTAAAATAACTGTTACACAAGCACCATTAAAGTTAATTAAAATATCATTTTCGTTAGTTACAGTAATTTCTCAGTCCTGAATTGGATCAAATATAGGAATATTTACGGGATAAATCAGTTCATGAATTATTGGTCAACCAAAGTCTGCAATAGGCTTACATGAAGCAATAATATTAGTTTCTCTGTGAAAATGATCATTATGCTTTACATACATTCCATCACCAAGATTGAAATTTATATTGATTAGTTCAAATGCAATAATTTTAGGAACATCTTTAGCTACAGCTTTTTCATTAGGTAAAACAACTTGATTACTAAAACAAAGTAAACTTCCAATACTATCTTCTAAATCCTTATATAATTTCACATCACTTTCAATAATAATTCTGTTTAAAATTTCATCTACTTTAATGTGGATATTTGGCTACTTCGAATAAATAATTTTTTTCAAATTTTTCAAACTGTACTGACCTACAGTAATTTCTATCTTTTCTCCATTGCAGTACAGTTTATTATTTCTGGATGTAATATTCAGGTTTAGGAAAGTTGAATAAAAACCAACTAATGAAACACTACTAAAACTATCTCGTATCGGCACAGTCAACATTTCTTAGAGAACTGATGATTTATCACTAAGTTGAAACAATCTACTCATTTACTATTAAAATTTTTTATTAATAATTGATCAAAACCGATTGGGAACCAGAAATAAGACTTCCAGGAATGAAGTTGAAAAACAAATATGGCAGGCTTTTACCAAATTCTATTAGATGTGCAATAATTGGACCAAATGGATGTGGAAAAACAACATTAATGATTGATAATCATATTCTAACTCCTGGATGGCTAAATTGGAATGAAATTAATCACTTGTATGTTTATTCAAAAAGTTTAGATAAACCAAAATATTTGAAATTTATGAAAGGATGAGAAAAAATTGAGTACAAGCACAATGAAAAGATAGCTACATACATTGGAAATAATGAAGAAATCATTCCATTAGATAAATGTGAAGATAATTCAGTTGTTGTATTTGATGACTTCATTCTAGAGAATCAAGATATCGTTACAAAATATTTTATTAAAGGAAGACATAAAGGAATAGATTGTTTTTACTTTGCTCAAACTTACTCAAAAATACCAAAACAATTAGTAAGAGATAGCCTAATTTTTTAAATATATTTAGACAAGATGAAACAAATTTAAATCCCATTCATCACGAATTCGTTGGTGGAGATTTAATGTTCGATAATTCTAAAGAAATGTGTAGCAAATGTTGGAATGATGAATTTGGATTTTTCAGAACAGATGTGTCTAGAAAAACAAATGAAGATAAGTTTAGAAATAAAATAGAACATTTCTTAACAACATAAATATTTTAATCAATGATTTTTATTCATAAATAAATGTTTGCAAGGTACGATCCAGAAATGGTTAAAAAAGCCATAGAGAACAGGAGAGTAACAGAACAGTTAAAAGAAGAGTTTAAAAAATGGAAAAAACAGCCAAGAACAGAGTATGAAAAATTTAAAAAAGAAGATCAACCAGTTATCGATGCTGTTGAACAAGTAAAACAAGGAATTGAAGGATTGGGTGTCAATGTTTTGAAAGCTATTGAAGAAAATAGTGAAGTTGAAAAACAAATGGTTCCTTAATATTTTGATGAATGTAACGATATTCCAGCAATTAAACATTATGAAAGTGATAAAAGAGATTATACACTAAGCGAGTTGGAAATAACAAAGTTGTTAGATAATTATGATGAAACAAAACAGTTAAAAGACAAGGATGTTAAAGAAATAAACATAAGTGAAAGAATGTTAGAATACATCATAGTGAAGATAAACTTTTAGGATTAAAGCCTGCTGGTACATTTAAATTTGTTGGTAAACTGCCTGTTAAATTTGAAGGCGATAAATTTGGTAATAGAACATACGAAGGAACTGATGGATTAGTGAATCTTTTAACTAAAAAGCAAATAACTATGGATGACATGAACACACTATTCACAAGTTCTGATCTCTCACATTATACTGATACATTTATTGAATCAGGAACTATATATTCTGATAATAATCCAAATAAAATAGAATCAAATACAGGTAATAAAATTAAATATTTGATAAAAGAAAATGTTGAACTTTGTTTTTCCAAATTTTCTAACTGTAAAGTTGAAAGATTCTATTAAAACTGTTCCTGTGGATGTAAATATAATTGTATTTGGTGAAATAATTTAAAAGTTTAATAAATTTTATGTATATAAAAATGGACAACCACACTTTGCGTGACTATCACATATATTGTTTGAAGTGTAAGTAATTTACTGATACACATAATCCACTTGGAGTAACAACTAAAAATGGTAGACAAAGAACTGAAGGTCTTTGTACAATTTGTGAAACGACGAAAAGTAAATTCGCAAAAGAAAATTTGTAAGTGGTAATATTTGTGAAGAAATAATTAATGAATTACATAAGCCAATGAGACATATTTTACATGAAGAAATGTAACTTCTCTCGGTCTAGATGATTTATGACACGCCAACTTAGTCGAAATGGATTCAGGCAATTTGAAAGGAATTTCGAACATAAATCGAAGATACAAACATTTTTTGACTGTTATCAATGTATTTTCAAAATTTGCTTGGGCTGTTCCTAGTATATATAAAACAGGTAAGAATGGGCTGATGCATTCGAAAAAATATTCAGCTCAAGGAGACCAAAAAATCTGCAAACAGATAATGGTAAAAAATTTTATAACAAAGAATTTAAAGAACTGATGAAGAAATTTAACATTAATCATTATTCAACTTTTTCAGAATTAAAAGCATCTGTTGTTGAACGATTTAACAAAACACTTATAGAAAAGATGTGGAAGAAATTTGCTTTACAAAGAATTATAAATGGTTACATTTAAAGATCTAATTGGTGAATACAGTAAAACAATTCATCAAACTATAAATATGAAGCCAATAGAAGTTAATGAAAAGAACCATAAGATAGACATCATTGTGCCTAATGATAAGGCTAAATTTAAAAAAGGTGATAAAGTTAGAAGTAGTAAACTTAAAGACCGTTTAGAAAAAGGATATACAGCAAATTGGTCAACAGAAATTATTGAAATTGAAGATGTTTTTCATTCTAATCCGATCACATATAAATTGAAAGATTTCGAAGGTGATTTTTATGAACAAGAGCTACAGAAAACGAGATATCCAGATGTATACTTAGTTGAAAGATTTTAAAGAAAGAAAGGTGATAAACTACGGTATATTAATAATTTTTTCTTATGGACCATCTGACAGCAACTGAATAAAACACAATTTTAGTGCCGTACGCGTTTCGCCTTTATTTTCTGCAAGGCATTATCAGTGGCAGGTTGCGTGGATAATTTCCTACATATTACGCTCCTGTAGCGTTTTTGGTGTTGTTCTTCTTCTTACGAACGCCAATTCGCGGGTTTTTCCCCATTCCACAACACTATGCACTGAACACTTGTTTTAAAGCAACGTTTTAAAGCAATGAAAACATTGCTTTAAAACAAGCGTTCAGTGCATAGTGTTGTGGAATGGGGAAAAAACCGCAAATCTGCGTTCATAAGAAGTGATCAACACCAAAAACGCTACAGTAGCGTAATATGTACGAAATTGTCCACACAACCTGCCACTGACGATGCCTTGCAGAAAATAAAGGCAAAACGCGTATGGCACTAAAATTAAGTTTTATTCAGTTGCTGTCACATGGTCCATAAGTAAAAATTATTAATATGCCGTTATATTACACACAACTGAGGAAGACAGGACTATAAAAGTTGAAGATGTCAAAAAAGGAGATAAAGTTTATGTTAAATAGTTAGGTTCTGATAATTCTCACAACAGTCAGGTAAATAAAGATAAAGTTATTTTATAAGTTAGACCAGGCAATAAGTGTAACTTCAGGTTACACATATATTAAAAATTATGTTTATTTAAAGCTATTGAACAGTACGAATGCGAAAATTAACCATTTCATATTTTATAAATGTGTGTTATCCTGATGATGAAGATACAATCTCTAATTTCA
This sequence comes from Schistocerca americana, assembly GCF_021461395.2. NCBI lineage: Eukaryota > Metazoa > Arthropoda > Insecta > Orthoptera > Acrididae > Schistocerca > Schistocerca americana. The sequence goes on along the minus strand of NC_060126.1, from coordinate 438,300,203 downwards.
TAAATCAATTAACTGACGAGGCTGTAAATTATTTATATAATTTGAAAGGTGATGAAATTTGTACTGTCTATGAATACTTTAAAATGCAGAAAATTGACAGTCAGATTTTCCGACCATCGACTTTTGTAAATCAATAAGAAATTGTAACATTAATTTCTTTATGTGTAATCGGTTCTTTACAGCTTTCCCATTGTCTTAGTTCTTTAAAGCAATTACAAATCTTTGTGTTGTTAATGTGATGTTCAATTTTTATTCGATCCAACAATTGTAATCTAGTTCAAGTTAAATTATTTTCATTTACGCAATCATCAAGAGCTTGATTTATTGTTTCTTTCAATTCTTCTTCATCAATTAGATCTACTTCTTCAGGCGTTATCGGGTCTAAAGAGTACATTTCCTCTAAGTGATTTTTAGTTAGATCATTAATGTAGTCGAAAGGCTCATTTATGTTTTTAATCGTTAATTTAACAATCTCGAGCAGTGGTGTGTAATGTAAAACGAAGATTTCCTCATCTTTTTATCTCTGAAGTCGTCCAGTAACTCGTGAATAATCTTTTCTGTTTTATTAATATCATACACGTTATCATAGAAGCAGATATAAAATTTATCTTGCTAGTTGTGCAAAGAGATTAAATTCGAGTTTCAAATAGACAAGTTCTCTGTTTTTCCCACTTTACAGTTGTTGATTAAAGAATATCTTTTTGAAGTAGCTACATAGATGGAACCATTTTTTCTTTTCTGTTTGACTTTATTGATACAATTTTTATACTTATGTTGAATTGTTTGAGCCTTTTTTTCCTCTATTAATACTTCATTCTCTTTTGACTCTATTGTGAGTCTGTTTTGAAAGTCGATGGCGAGTTGTTCCTTTTCTTTAATTGTTTGTTGCACTTTATAGTCGCCGAATTTTCGAATCGATGGTAAAACTTCATGAGTAACTGATCATTTAAATTGTTTAGCTTCTTCTCTTTTTGATTTTAAAATTAAAGGATATAAACCAGATTCATTAATAAATATAGTTCTTTTTTTATTATAAGTTAGACCCACCTCCAAGTCGGGTCTTAAAATATCTTCATATTTTACTTTAAGTTCATTATCAACATTATTTCTAACAGCTTCATCAGTGTCTTTATATTCTAAAATTTCAGCAACATCTTTACTTTCAAATAATGGGTTATTGTCGTTATCAATTATCACAAAAAGTTCTTTATTATTGTATGAGGTCTACAATCAACTGCATTAATACAGAAAGAAAAACATTAGTAAATTAAAATTATATCAATTCAGTCTGATGAAGATTCATTATATCATTAACCAATTCATCTTGTGTATAGTTATCCAAAGTATTGAAATAATTTCGATATCAAACAATTCTCAAATTTTCTTTCATTCATTGGTATAAATTTATTGAGTTAGGATTATAATTAATTCTTAACATTTCTTCATAATTTGGTTGTCTATCTTCGATTTTATATAGTTGTTTCTGCAATTTTTTTCGCTGTGTTCCAATGACATAGTAAGTATAATCACATTCATCATCAAATATCTTCAAAATCACAAAAGTTGGTCTTACATTTTTATTTTTTGTTTGTGGAACAACATGAGATAATAGTGTATCTATTTCTCTATTTCTTGGGGTTATTTCATCAAAAGCCATATTAACTGTTTCTCTTAAATTTTCGGTTTGTTTTTTATCCAATTTTCGTATTTCATGTAAAGATTCTATTTGATAGTTATAGGCATCAATCATCTCTTTTCTAATCTTATATTCACCATGTTTTCTAATTGAAGGTAAAACTTCTACATAAACCCAATATTGAAAGTCTTCTGCATAAGGCATTTTGGATTCATAACTAGAGAATAGAGACCAGGTTCATTGATAAATTTTGTTAAATTTTGTATATATTCAGGTAGCACTAAAATAGTGCTACCAAAATTCTAATATGTTTTACAGTATTTTCGTTTAACATTCTCTTTAATAGAATTCCTAGCTCTAACATATCAGCAACTTCATTTGCATAAAACCACGGATAATTTTCTTCATCAATTATTATTAAAACATTTTTGTTGTTGTAAGTAAGCTTATTATTGTTTAGATCAATAAGTGCCTCCATTTATATAGAATAAAAATACATTAGTAAACTAAAATTCTACAGCAGGTAATGTCTTAGACACAATTTCACAGTAGGATTTGAAGATTTTTCGTTCTCTTAAGGTGAACGATTCGTTCAGGTAAAAATTTGCGATAACATTATCACGAATTGCTTTTTCAAGATTAGTAAATTAGCAACATTTTTAGCTTTGGATTTTTTTCTTTATCAAGAATCGTAAAAACTTCTTCAACCACCTTGTTGCCCTTCTGAATGAGATCAAAAACATTAAGCATAGATGATCCGATTTCCATTTAATATAGAATAAAAGTACATTAGTAAATTAAACATTTTCAGACATCTGCAATTTCTTTAAAAGTGTGTCATTAAGGATAATAATTTCCTTTTCGTGACATGTGTATTGTACTAAAAACTCATAAATGAAGTAAAAAACACACAGTACATTGATTGATTGATTGTTATGTGACTAGGGCCTCCCGTTCTAAGTTCTAGGGGACTGATGACCTCAGATATTAAGTCCCATAGTGCTCAGAGCCATTTGAACTGGTTGTGTGTCCAGGGCCTCCCGTCGGGTAGACCGTTCGCCGGGTGCAAGTCTTTCGATTTGACGCCACTTCAGCAACTTGCGCGTCGATGGGAATGAAATGATGATGATTAGGACAACACAACACCCAGTTGCTGAGTGGAGAAAATCTACAACCCAGTCGGGAATCGTACCTGGGCCTTAGGATTGACGTTCTGTCACACTGACCAGTAAGTGGTAAGAATTTGGATGTTATCAATCCGTCCAGCGCAAACGTCCATCATTTTGAATCATCTCCCACGTAACACACACACGTCCACAGTACAAATACTAGTGATAGAAAAAAATTAAGAGTGTAAATGCTTTAGCTATACAGCTATCAATCCAAAAGCAACATGAAAGAGGACTCATTTATTAAGTAAAAATTTTAATTATTAACGAAATTTTATTTCTATAAATGGAAGTGCACAAGAAGCGTAAAAAATGTGAAATAGAGGAATCAATTCATAACTTTTATTCACACAAATACTCAAAGGATAAACATTCATATATGTGTAAAGAAAGTCATAAAATGATTACAAAAAATGGATATAATAGCAAAAAAGAATGTTTTGAACAGTTTATGTCTAATTATAGGAGTCTTTTGGTAACGTTTAAGGGCATGAATGATTTTCTTTCTTTTTACAAACAACAACAACAACAGCAGTTAAAATATTTTAAAAAATGTATTGGCTGTCAACAAATTAGAGACCTTGGCTGCTTTTACGTAAGCCATACATTTAGGCACAAACTCACAAGTAGATGTAAGACTTGTCAACTAGAATATAGACAAAAAAGAAAAATAGAGTGTGAGTGTGGAAAAGAAGTAGTTAAAAGCGATCTCAGAAAACGTTTACAGACAAGTACACACATTAAAAATGAACTACATACTTAGTATATTTAAAATTTATCTTTACTGTTGATTTCTAATTTTTTAAATCTATTAAAATCTATCTTAAATATATAAGTAGTCAACTTTGCTGTTGCTTTCAAATTTTTCTAATCTATTAAAATTTATCTTAAATAAATTAGTAGCAATCTTTGTTGGTAATTTCTAATTTTTCAAATATATTAAAATTTATCCTTAATAAATGGAAGCCTTTCTGGAAGGTTTTACAGTTGCTCAACTTCGTGATTACTGCAGAATGAATAATTTCCAGGGATATAGTGCACTTAGAAAGGATGGTCTTATCAACTTAATTATTTCAAATAATTTACCTCTTCCCAGAAGAACTCCTGAAAAATTGAAAGTAAGTGAACTCAAAGCTAGAGCTGAAAATCTTGGTATTATAGGACGCAGTACATTAAAGAAATCAGATTTAATTAATGCCATTGCATTACAAGAGTTTGAATTTCATCGAGATGGATTCCTAAAAGCTAGATCAAGACCAAAGTGTGTGCCAAATATAAATTACTTTTACAGATGTGATGATGATATTATTGAAATTAAAGGCTGGTCTGTTGACTATAAAATTGTCTTTAACGATGATAACATTGCTAAACTCGATACTGCTAGTGAGAAAACAGATTACATAACGAAAGCACTCAATTCCATGGTAGATGTGGCTAAAAAGAGGACTAATTTAAGGAAAGGAGATAAGCTGAATGTAACAGTCAATAATTCAAAACAGTTTTGTCCAATTTCTACAGGTTATAATGCATCAAATAATACTCAAGAATCTGTTCAAGTCTTATGCAATAAAATGAGGGATACCTTAACATCTGATGAAACTGTTGATGTGGCAGAAACATCATTTAATATTCAGATGTTAGAAATTCCTACAGGTAGTGGGTGTAAAAAAATAATAAATGTAGCTGAAGACAAAAAGACTAAAGTGGTGCATCACAAGTATTAAAAATTATGATAATCTGTGCTGTCCTAGAGCTGCAATTGTTGCTTTGACAAACGGAATAAAGAAAATCAGAGAAGGAGATAAATATAAATTACAGAAAGAATTATCCAATATATTATGTAATCAGTTGGGTGAATACAATGAAGAAGGATTTACTTAAGATGACATTAAAATGTTGAAGAATTGTTGGACATCCAGATAAATGTTGTACGTGCTGAAAATTTCAATGCGGTTATCTATAGTGGTGCTGAAAAAGATATAAAGATTTATCTGTACGAAGATCACAACCATTTTGATGTAATTAATAGTATGACTGCTTTCTTGGGATCAGTATACTTCTGAATAAATGCAACAAGCCATATAACAACAAGGATAGCTCACAGATGTAAGATAAAGCTAAAAATATGCATATTATGCAAAGGTGCAGAACATGAAAGAGAAGTAATGAAAAATGCTTGAACAATCACCAAGAAGTCTGTGATACGGCTTACAAGTGTGAAGGATGTAAAGAGATTTGTTTATGATCTAAAGAACATAAATGTGGCTTTGAACTTTGTAGAAATTGTCAACAAGTAGTGGAAATCGGAAATCATAAATGTTATATGCAACCTGTGCTGCAAAAAGGTGTTATCTGTGGAAGAAAATTTCGTGAGGAATTTATGATGCAAGGTTGCCCAAATTGTAATAATGAAGGTTGCTATGTTAATGGAGAATTCCAAAATTTTTACATTTACCAGTGCTTTGTGTGTAATAAAATAGTTGGTGGTAAAGAGATTAAATGTTGTAAAAAAGGTTTCCCTAAGAACGTGAATTGTACCTATACTGAGAAACACATGTGGTCTGATGACAAAACAACTCAAGAAACCGGAGCTCATATTCCAAATCTTATAATTGTTCAAATTTTTAAAGGCGATACTGTTTGCAAATTTAAGACAAATTAAGAATTTTGTAAGTGGATGATATCTGCAAAGAACAGTTATCACACATTCATAGCTCACTATGCAAAAGGTTATGATTCCCAATTCATTTTGAAGTACTGTGTTGAAAATACAAGGCCATATACCATCTACACAGGAACTAACTAATGTTATTGGAGATCAAACACTTGGGTACAAAAATTATAGATAATAGTAACTCTGTACAAGGTCCATGCCTACTTTGTGTACCATGTGTTTGACAAGCACAATGAGCCCTAGCTATTATGGTATTTGCTTATACAACTTTACACATTGGTACCATGTTTCTCTAACATATAAATTACACAGCTATCTGATCATTTAACTGAGAGAGACAAACATTTTTTTTACAACCTCAGTGACACATGTTTACGCACTTACAAAGTTGGATAACTTCACACTAATGAAATTGTATTTTGTCTATACTTAGTGAACTGTTCATATTTTTTCAGAACCATTGATTGTTTGGTATGGGATGATGATTTTAAAGTACATTTGAGGTAGATGACACTATTGAATAGAGCAGAGAATTTTTTTAGGTTTTGAAATTATTGCAGAAAGCTACGACGTTTTTGAGATTTGACTGAGGTGTTATGATTGTATTATTACGACGACGATGTGTTTTATGCTGTTGAGGTATGTTTATGATCAATAAGTGTTGCACATGAATGTTTTCACTCGCTTTAACGTAGAGAAGCAGCGTTCTGCCTCTCCGGTCGTCATAGGGAAGGTTACTATTATTTGCAGAAGGTTTACACTTTCAGGAAAAGCTTTAGCCAGATAGTTATCGTAAAAAAAGTTCAACAAGGTCAAAGCACCTTTCGCCTTCATAGAATCTTTTCGGCTGTACAACACGTTCAGCTCATGACGTAGATCTTAAGATAGTAAATTTAACAAATTAATAGGTATTTTAAGCTCTTTTTCCGGAAAAATAGTTTGATGTTTTGCAAACGACGATGGATCAAACAGCTGTGTAATCGATAAGTTATCATTGAAACTGAATCGTTCTCTGATCTGAGTTGTGATGAGGTCGCAAACGTTTTGTGCACACACTATTCTTGATTCTGTGAAACGTCCCCGTTTTGCAGTTGGTTCTACCTGTTCCCAGTGATCGTCAGTTTCAGGTGAGGCCCTAATTTGCTGGATAGAATCTGCAAAGTGCGATACATATTAAACAGTTTTCGCTGCATCAATATTGGTTCAAATGGCTCTGAGCACTATGGGACTTAACATCTATGGTCATCAGTCCCCTAGAACTTAGAACTACTTACACCTAACTAACCTAAGGACATCACACAACACCCAGTCATCACGAGGCAGTGAAATCATCAATATTCCTCAGCTGGAGTTGATTAAAGAGAATGTCACAATGAGACACGACTGAATTAAAAAATTTTAACTGGAAGAGGAAATCTTCGTCTTGCAGGAAACCCTTCAGTCCTGTGGCCTTATTTATTGTCTTGTAATCACTGTCATCATCATCATAATCATCAATAATTCTTTCTAAGCGCTCATCAATTTCCTTTTGGTATTTGTACACAGTGGTTACGCTCCGTGATTTAAAATTCCATCTGCTGGACTGAGGACAGGCAGGAATACGCTTCTACATTACTTCGTCAAGAATGGCTGTACAGCTAGAAGACCGGGAAAAAAAGGTGAAAATTCCTTCCAAGTTGCTAAAGAAGATCCGCATTTGTTCATTGCCCGTCACACAACGTTCAACAATTAAATTTAACTGATGGGCGTAACAGTGAATAAAGTGAGCATTCCTGTACATTTCTCTAATTTGAGTTTCAACTCCACTTTTATGGCCACTAATTACAGGAGCATCGTCATAACACTGAGCTATCAGTTTTTCAGGTGTTTCATGCACATTCATTTTCTCTAGCTCGCAGAGAAGAGCTGCAGTTACATCGTCTGTATTGTGACTTTTCGTACAAAGGAAATAAATCTTTCATTTATTTGTCCCAGTAGCTCATAGCGAATTATTAGGACAAATTGTGACAAATTTGCACATCAGTAGTTTCATCAACTTCTATTGCGAGAAAGTTTGCCTTCGACAGTTCACTCCTGATGAATTGAGGCATACCTCATAAATTGAGTCCAGGAGTTGATTTTGAATTGTCTTCGATAGGCCTAAGAAAACACGGTTTTCTGATTTCTCAATGCGCTGCTTCAAGACGCAGTCCAGTTCTGCCATAAGACTGACTAATCTTCGAAAAATTCCTGGGTGTTTGGAATCTTCTGTTTCGTCGTGGCAAGCTCGAATTTGCCGCAAAATTTGATACAGTCTATCAGTCTACCCTCATATACCGATTTTTTGATACATTTTAATTATATATAATATATATTTTAATTATATATCTTTATTAAGGCGGTAAGCTCCGTATAATTGGCACATAATGTCCACTTTCCCTAGCATTGAAAACTCAATGAAACCATTTAAATGTTTTTCGCTGGAATTATGTCTTTTCACCTCTTCGTGAAATTTCTTTAAGTCAGTGATAGCAGTTTCAGTCCACGCACTATCAGTACTATTTGTAAGAGGACAGGTGAAACAGAAAAATGCATTTTTCATTTCACAACCACACAACCACTCAGCTGCATCATACATTGCTCTATTAAGACTGCGTTTGTATCCTTGCCTAGATTTGCACTGTTTCTGTTCTTGATTGATCGTTAGATCGGGTCTGGGTGCACCAAGTTCTTTCACTTTCATCCTATGGCCGTGTTCCAAGTTTTTGCCTGTTAAATTGCACACTGAATTCATATTGCGCTGGTTTCACACTCGCGGTATGTCGCAGATATTCACAGGCAAGTAAAACTCACTAAAATCTTGCAAAATATCAACAAAAGCAGTCGGCATCAGCAAGCAAGGAAAGTAAAGTAACGGGACAAATTTCGCGCGCTTTGTCCTCTAATCGCTTATGAAACTCTCGCTAAGTGGCAGTACTGTTATGTTACTGTAGTCTAGTGCACTCTTGCGGGATATTTGCAAACCTATTCTAAATGTGGATAAAGTAGCCAATGGTAGAAACAAAACAACTATGTAAAACATTATCAAAACAATAATACTAAACGTCAATTAATGACGCATCGAAGCGTAATAGAGATGTGCAGAGACAGAGACTGGATAGCGAAGTTTCGTCCACTCTACATTCCTTTATTACATAGATAGTGGAACGTGAAAAACGTGTGGTGGTTGGTATGACACCCCTAGGCTGCAAGCTCTAAGCCTTCAGGTCGCCCATAAAGAGCAGTACTATGTAGAAGCCACGCCCCCAAATCGCTGCTAAATGCAGCTTCCGGATGTTCCAAGGCGCAGCCTGAACACTACTAACCGTTCGGAAAACATCTATCGATACAAACAGTTCCAAAAACGTTGACCATCGTTGTTTTTATTGGAATGAGAAATATGCGAAATTTGTCCTGATAATTTAAATTATGTAATACGTTCTTGCGAAATTTACTTTAACATATATTTTGGAGCGGCTCCGCCTCAGAGCCTTTAATTACGAGCTGCGCCTGCCCGGGGTGTACAAAAATTCCGTGTCAATGTGGGAAAGCTTGCGTTGGCCATTCTATTCCCACGTGCATGACACGTGTGTAGAACATCACCGTCATACGAGGCTACAACAGCCGGAAAAATCGGCGGTAGCAGAACATTGCCTAAATGAGGGACACAAAATGAAATTTGAGGAAACTGTTGTGGTTGTCAACATTTCCGGTTTTTGGAACAGTGTCTACAAAGAGGCGATTGAAATTAGGATGGCTGATAATTTAATCAGCAGAGACAATGGGTTTCATCTTAGCAAAACGTGGAATCCTGTATTATCTCGCATCAAAACTGAACGTTCTTCGGTGGGGCCTTGATTGCGATATATCGTTGCCAGCAGTGTTTCACTAAGGGCAGCGCCACCTCCCTGTTTCGGAAGGCAGAAATCGTGATGGGCGGCGCATGCGCCGTGTACTGAACGGTGGCGTATATAGGACGTCGTTTTGCAACCTGGCGTCAGTTCTCAGCGGGACTCATCAGCAGAAGCAGCATTTTCCTGAAGATGGTGACCAGTTGGATCGCCGGAATATCGAGTCAAGTTGATTGTAGGATCGGCAGCAAACCTGAAGAGACTTTCTTCAAAACATATGATTACACTGTGGAGCTCTTAATTTATGATGAGAAAAATTTTACATCTATAGTTTTTCTAGTTGAGATATATTTTTACTGCCTTTGGAGACGCCATTTGCCTAGTGAATGACGTTTCACGCCTTGCTTTATGTACATATTTGCTCATTTTGTTTAACATCTAGTTTCTAGTTGCACTGCAGCAATGGTTAAAATAAAATTTATTAGACGTACTAATATCACTATTTTCTGTCTACAGACACAGTAAGAATAATTTTATGATGTACTTTCTTGGAAAAGAGAGCACAAATAGAAATTTCCCTTCACAGGAATTGCAAAGATAATTTTTTCAATGAATTGGTAACTTGTTTCGTAGAATAGGACCAGGTGATGCATCACTCTAGTGTTAACATGTGACATAGTTATTAGACATTTCCTATCTTTACTGTTATATTTGTTCTGCTTGAACTTTGTCATGTATAGATGTAAGTTATTGCATTTGCTGCTGCTGTTTGCCAGGCATAATGTTACTGAATTTGTCTTTGTATTACTCTGTTAAGCCAGTTTTACTACTGATTTATTTTTCTTGGTGCTGCACATTGGATCGTATTAGTTGTAATGTTGCATTTGCATTGCTAATTTATATTTATTGCTACTAGCTTTGCCAATTAGCATTTTTTGTCATTGCTGTTTGTGTTAATTTGTTATGTGTTGCTGCATTCCCTCGTCCCTTAGTACATATATCTGAGCTCAGTAGATTTAATTTAGCTTAAGAGGGGGTAGACTATATAGGAAACTAACTATGAAGAATAGGGAAAGAATGCATGAGAAGTTACATGAAAAAGATTTGGGCAAAAATGAGTATTGTACAATGAGAAATAATTATTTTGAGAAAGGATATGAACAAAACAGTAGGGTTTATGGACAGCAGGGTTAGATAGGATTTTATTTATCTTTTTTTTTTTTTTGCAAGAGCAAATGAAATAAGACGAAAGATCTATGGAATGAAGTTTTGGGTCGGACTGCAGTACCAAATGTTACGCTGAAAACATACCCTGTCCTTTCCTCTCGTGTTATTCCGCTACATGTTTGTGTACTCTTGTGTATTTGTGTTTTTCCTCTCTTTATGTGTTTAGCTCATAAGAGTTATGTTGTAAAATTTTTCTAATAATATGTTATTTACTTTGTAAAGATGTTTAGACATTATTTTCGAAAGCTATTCTGATCTTTTACATATTTACTTATGTCATAATTCCTGTAACACTGATATATATGTCTATTTCTATTCTTTTGTAAAGCCTGTATTACTACAAATGTTATCTGTATTATTAAGTTTTAATGATGTTTTCTGTATCTTTGTAATTGTATTCTCATGTTATAAAATTGTAACGCACACCAGTTCATCAAATTAAGTGACTTGAAGCATACATTTCACTGCACACGTTTCTGTTGGTCGTAGTATACGCACAGTATGTGAGAAGTTGGGGACTGTAAGTGTTTGCACTTGTGTTAATAATTCAGCAAGGGACTGGTTAACAGCACTGCTGGTTCTAAGGACATTTCAAAAAAAATTTTTGTGAGTGCACAAGTGGTGGTTCATGGACTTGCTATATTGTCCGCAAGACTCTTCAATGGTGATTGTGCACCTGGAGAGTCGCAACAGATGGCTGCTGGCCATCTCTACCAGGACTACAGTTGCTCTGCTCTGTGATGACCTACTTAGCAATATTCTTCAAACCTTCGGCTGACTCTGTTATGGGTTTGCTCTGTTGTGGCCCATTACCTGTCTGCATGTCAAGAGACAGCACAGTCTTTCTGTTGGAAGGACAACACTACTTCTTCAAGACTGCATGGAAATCCATTAGTTCTGTGTGCTTTTTCTTTTACTGCTCAGACTTTGAAAAAAAACTGCAGTTACTGCTGTGATGAATGATCAGGACTGTCTTTCTGGACTGTGAGAAAATCTTTGCTTTTGACCAACATTGCATCAATAAGTGTGTGCATTTGATATCTTTGTAATTTGTAATTCTGAAATTATTTTTTCAAATCTGTATTGGCCACTGCCCAAAACAATTTGTAAAATTTTTTGTGGGGAGTATGGGGGCTATGTAAGCAGGCTGTTCAGGTTTTTATGTTGGTAACGCCACGTAGCACTCTGTATGAAAATCACTGACTGTGCTGTGTGCAGTCTGCGGCTGGTTGGCATTGTTGCAATATTCACTATTGTAGTGTTGGGCAGTTGGATGTGAACAGCACATAGCAGTTGGAGGTGAGCTGCCAGCAGTGGTGGACATGGGGAGAGAGATGGCGGAGTTTTGAGAGCAAATGATCTGGACATGTGTCCATCATAGACAGTAAATTTGTAAGACTGGATGTCACGAAGTGATATATATATATATATATATATATATATATATATATATATATATATATATATATATATATAATGACTTTTGAACACTATGAAGGTAAACACATTGTTTGTTCTCTATCAAAATCTTTCATTTGCTAAGTATGCCTATCAGTAGTTAGTGCCTTCGGTAGTTAGAATCTTTTATTTAGTATTGGCACTCGCCATATTGCAGTAATTCGAGTAACGAACATTTTTGTGATGTAAGTGATTCGTGAAAGGTATAGGTTAATGTGAGTCAGGGTCATACTTTTGTAGAGGTTATTGAAAGTCAGATTGTGTTACGCAAAAAATATTGTGTGTCAGTTTAAACACAGTCATTTATAATTTTACTAAGGGGACGTTTCAAAATCGATAGCTTGACTGAATTGTTTAAACAACAATAATATCTTGCATGCTCTTAATGGTGCAGAAGTTAGAATTGCTGGAGCAAAAGTAGATGGATTTGACAAGGAAACTAATACTGTTTATCAGTACCACGGTTGTTATTGGCATGTAAAAAATGTTTCAAAAGTGAAACAATTAACAACAATAATAAGGATACAATCGATGATCTTTATCAAAAGACATTGGGAAGAAGTGCAGATATACGAAATGCTGCATCTAATTTAGTGGAAATGTGGCTTATGTGTTTGGGTGAACTCAACAGTATATAAAAAGCTTGAACAGTTACCAGAAGTTATTGAATCATTGAATCCAAGAGATGCATTTTACAGTGGACGAACAAATACAATAGAATTAAGAGCTAAGACAGATGGTATTAGCTCAAAAATAAAATATATTGACGTATGTAGTCTTTATCCTACTGTGAAATATTATGATAATTATCCAGAGCAACATCTAAGAAAAATACATAGGCCAATATATTATTCTAAAAATTGGTATGGCTTAATAAAATGTAAAGTATTGGCTCCTAGAGGATTGTATCATCCTGTTTTACCTGTACGCATGCAAATCGATAAAAATGAATAACTATCGTTTCCTTTGTGTGTCAAATGTGCAGAAGAACAAATAAGTAAATGCAGTCACAGTAAGTAAGAAAGAAGTTTTATTGGTAATTGGACAACTGATGAAGTTAAGAAAGCAGTAGAAAAAGGATATAAGGTTTTAGAAGTCTATGAAGTATGGGACTTAAAAAATAAAAGCAATATGCTGTTTAAAAATTATGGGAAAGACTTCATGCAAATAAAATTAGATAGTAGTTCCATAATTTTGAAAGTGATGAAGAATACATCAAAACAGTTAAAAAGAAGCTGAATATTGACTTGGATCATGATAGAATGAAGGAAAAGCCTGGAAAACGAGCTGTTGCTAAAATTTGTCTTAATTCATTATGGGGCAAATTTGGGCAAAGGAAAAATATGAGTCAAACAGAATATGTGACCAATTTATAACGCTTTTATGAGATACTGTTGGATGATTGATTAGATAACTTAGATGTGAATTTTATCACAGAGGAAATGATTCAAATGAGATATAATTTCAAGTATCATTACGTGGAAAACAGTGCAGCTACTAATATTTTCATTGCTACATTCACTTCATCAAATGCAAGACTTAGATTATACGATATGTTAGATAAATTCGGAGGATCTGTCATATATTTGGATACCGATTCTGTAGTATATGTTGATGATGGTAAAAATACTGTGGAAACAGGTTGTATGTTAGGTGAATGGACAGATGAATTACGAAATAATTGGATTACAGATTGGGCTTCAACAGGACCAAAAAGTTTTTATTATGAGAAGACAATAAGACACAATAAAAAGTAAAAGGCTTTACTCTAAATTGCAGAAATATTCAAAAGTTGAATGGTGAATCGATGATGAGGTTAATAGAAAGTGAAGTTAAAGAAAAGATACAGTTAGAATACAATCAGATAACCAGAGATGTTGATACTACAAATCTGGTCAACAAACAGATTAAGAAAGACTTTTCATTTCAGTATGATAAAAGAATTGTTTTAGATAACTATGATACAGTGCGTTATGGGTATTAAAATTATCTATATCTTCTAAAGCAAATAAAAAATTCATACTAAATGCCATATACAAATAGAATAAATTGGTTAGTTGCATTTTGTTGTATTCTAGATTGTTTAACTTTTTGGCTATAAGAGTGATAAACTTTCAAAAATAACAAATAAGCTCTAATGTAATTTTGTAATTTTGTAGGTAAATTATTAATTGGTAAATTAGAATCTACTATTTGTTTTACTGTCATAGAAAAGAGAGAATTGGAATTTTTTATTTCCTCCCATATTTCTATATCTTCTTCCTCGTAGTTATCAAAGTACTTTTCGTAATCTTCTCCATAAATTCTCTTTAGTGCACTAACACGTTTAGTATGCTTCAGACTGTTCAAGTGTTCTATAATTAATGACGTTTTAAAATAATCTTTCCAAGTATTACACTCAACTTGTTTCTCTCTTGCTTTATTACTTCTTTCGACAAATGTGACAAAAGGTAATTCATCCCATTCATATTTATCAAGATTAAAATTTAAAACTTTATCAAAATTTTATTCTATATAAGTGGACACTTTACTGAAGAAGGTCAATAATGTAAGCAAGTCTAATTTGTTGAAAAAGGTTAGTGAGCTTGATGTAAATGAGCACTATTACATTAATGACTGTGAAAGTTTAAAAACTAGACATGGTGATAAAATTTGTTTACAGCTCGATAATAAGTTTAAAATTATTTTGCCATGAAGGTTTAATGAAATAATAACTAACTGGGACATCCAATTTTTTAAAGATGGTGAAATTAAACTAAAATATAAAGGAATGAAGAGAATTCTAGAATTTATTGTGTAATTTTTAAATATCGAACTCCGGCCGCAGCGTGCGCAAGAAATTGCGTAAGTCCTGTCCGTATGAGATCGTTAACTCCACTGTACACAAGCAGAAAGTGCTAACTACTTTATAACAGCCGCGCGACCGTCAGATAACTAGCTCCGCCTCTGATCTCTCTGTATCTGTCGCTCTCTGCTACACTTGTCTTGCAGCAGTTAAGCAGGCTCTCTGGATGCAGAAAATTTATATTACGATATTTTTTTTTATTTCTGAAGCGATTTTGGTGGTTTAAACTTTGATGTTAAGCTAATTAAACTGTTTAACAGCTATTCTGGGTAATATTATTTAAAATATTAAACTAGAAATCAGAGTAATTTTGTTTGTTCTCGAACCAAGGTTGTCACACAAATATCAGCTATATATATATAATTGGAAACTTCTTTACTTTGTCAAAAATCACTGGATACGTCGACTGAAGTATATGGCTATAATCTCACGAAGTCAGAAGTGCATTATGCATGGGTAGTGCTAGCCATTTGACAAAACATTTTCTATCCTAGGCTGTGTACTTAATAACGACTCGAAAAAATGAAGCAGTTCAGTTGATTCTGAACTTAGTCTTCGTGAAGTGTCGTGTACACAGGGCAGAGGCCTGAAACTCGGAAACGAGTAAATGGTGTTCGATAGAGAATGTTTTGCACATTTCTGTGGATCTTTCGAGAGTTGTTTCTTTATAAAAATGTCTATGTTATAAGTATGTCTTAGCTACACAGAAAACTACAATGAAGCTGTGTGCAAATTTTAATGATAAAATTCCGAAAGATACACTTATTTATGTGGCAACGTATGGTAAAATGAATTTGAGATATGATTCGCAGCATAGAATTTTAGTTGAAAATTTTTAATAATTTTTTGCTTGCATCTGTATGTGACTAGTTGAATAGTTTATAAGAAAATAATGGGTCGAAAATAAGAGTTTATAAGAAAATAATAGTTTGTAAGAAAATAATATTTTGTAATTAGATGAAGAGCATCACTAAACTATCTGCAACTGCGCTCAAGTGACAGTTACTACTCCCTTTCCATCTTATGGCAGATATTGCTCTTCTTCAACCTTAATTTCGCTTTGCATCTCATGTGGAAAAAAACTGGAAACTACCACACTGCATTCCCATGCAGTACATGGAAGAGACTGCTGTGCAAACATGATTCTGTAACTAGTATCCTGTTGAGTGTGTTTCTATTGGAGGACAGTATACCAAGGACACATGAAATTTTGTCGACAGTATTTCAATCTAGTGATCAATATTAGAATAAAATGAAGCAAGATACACCAGAGATAGGATTTCTGGCATTTCCTATTGTTTTTGTTGTTGTGAGCCTTGAGGTTGTGTTTCGTGCGGCGTCTGTAAACAGTATGAGTTCTGCTTATTTATGTGGTATATTATATGTCAAAGTTATTTGGTGGATACTGTTAACTATTTACTTACAGGTTTTCTAGTGAATAAAATGATGTTTATTTTTAAAAGTGATTACGTAATCTGTGGGCAGCTAAGCCATACAACATCGATCGTGCAGTAAGTTGTACTCTGAAACACGGGAAGGTCTTTTACTGTGGAAAATGCTATACTTGTAAATGAACAGAGTTTCTTTAATATCTTAATGGTTATCCCTGTCTTGAAAATGGCACTTTAAGTTAGTTGCCAGAACCTCCTATTCCAAAATAGTTTTAACTTTTAACTGGTTTTGTAACACTTATTATTTTGGTGTGCAGTAGAGTAATAAAACACATGCTATTAGATATTGTACTGACATGATATTCTTGATTAAAAAATATTTGATTTTGACTTGAATATTTGTGCTTATGAACATCCTTATCTTGTATTTTGGAACAGATTCTCACATTTGGAGAAACCTTAAGTTTCTGAGTAATTTTTGTAGTTTCAGGTAAAGATTACAGCACACACAAGTTGAATGCTGTCAACACAAAATGGAATAAGAGGGAAAGGGAAAGTATATTTCTCCACTGTTACAGGGGCGAAAGACTAAAACTTGCTCCAAGGAACAACACTCTTGTGAGATACTGTTATCTCATGTCAAAGTTTAAAACTGAAAAGTTTCCTTAAGGAAAATATTGTTTATCTGCCACATATGTAACTGTAATAAAGGTGGGGCAAGAGAAAGGTAACTGACAGTAATCGCCATCCAACAGTTTTGTAAAAGAATTATTTTTCCAATGTTTAGTATTTTATAAAAGTGTAGCAAAAAGATGAAACTAAATACTTTGAGTGAATTAATGAAGTGTAGGACAGGTTTTCATTATCAACCATATTTCTTTTCAAACTGATGATTTTCAGTTTGAGAATAAAATTTTTAAAGTAATTCCAGTTTTCTGTGCCACTGGAGAGCACCAGTAAAGAGAGATTCTCTGTTAAATTACTTTCACTGACAAGAAAAAGTAAGATGAATAAAACATAAATTCACTGATGGCCATTAAAATTGCTACACCAAGGAGAAATGCTGATTATAAAGAGGTATTCATTGGACAAATATCTTATACTAGAACTGATATGTCATTACATTTTCAAGCAATTTGGGTGGATAGATCCTGAGAAATCAGTACCCAGAACAACCACCTCTGGGCGTAGTAACAGCCTTGATATGCCTGGGCATTGATTCAAACTGAGCTTGGATGGCGTGTACAGGCACAGCTGCCCATGCAGCTTCAACACTATACCACAATTCATCAAGAGTTGTGACTGGCGTATTGAGACGAGCTATTTGCTCGGCCACCATTGACCAGACGTTTTCAATTGGTATGAGATCTGGAGAATGTGCTGGCCAGGGCAGCAGTCGAACATTTTATGTATACAGAAAGGCCCGTACAGGACCTGCAACATGCGGTCATCCATTATCCCGCTGAAACGTAGGGTTTCGCAGGGATCGAACGAAGGGTAGAGCCACAGGTCGTAACAGATCTGAAATGTAACGTCCACTGTTCAAAGTGCCGCCGATGCGAACAAGAGGTGACCGAGACGTGTAACCAATGGCACCCCATACCATCACGCTGGGTGACACGCCAGTATGGCGATGACGAATACCCGCTTTCAATGTGCGTTAACCGCAATGTCGCCAAACACGGATGCTGTAAACAGAACCTGGATTAATCTGAAAAAATGATGTTTTGCCATTCGTGCACCCATCGCAGGCGCTCCTGTCTCTGATGTAGCATCATGGGAAACCACAGACATGGTCACCGAGCTGATAGTCCATGCTGCTGCAAACGTCGTCGAACTGTTCGTGCAGATGGTTGTTGTCTTGCAAACGTCCCCATCTGTTGACTCAGGGATCGAGACGTGGCTCCAGGATCCGTTACAGGCATGGGGATAAGATGCCTGTCATCCCGACTGCTATTGATACGAGGCCGTTGGGCTCCAGCACGTCGTTCCGTATTACCCTCCTGAACCCACCGATTCCATATTCTGCTAACAGTCACTGGATCTCGACCAACGCGAGCAGCAATGTCGCGATATAATAAACCGCAATCGCGATAGGCTACAATCCGACCTTTATCAAAGTCGGAAACGTGATGGTACGCATTTCTCCTCCTTACACGAGGCATCACAACAACGTTTCACGGGGCAACGCCGGTCAACTGCTGTTTGTGTATGAGAAATCGGTTGGGAACTTTCCTGATGTCAGCACATTGTAGGTGTCGCCACCGGCGCCAACCTTGTGTGAATGCTCTGAAAAGCTAATCATTTGCATATCAGAGCATCTCCCTCCTGTCGGTTAAATTTCGCATCTGTAGCACGTTATCTTCGTGGTGTAGTAATTTTAATGGCCAGTAGCGTAGTAATGGAAAGCAAAAGGTAATTCCACAAAAAAATATGTGCTGAATATTTACCTTTCAGAAAGATATAGTTATATTTGTATTCTACGACAGAACTACGTTTACAGGAGAGCCTAATGTTAACGAAGCCCATCTGTATTGGAAGTGATTGTGCTGCGTTATGGACACCACACCAATAAGGTGCCATAAAGATGTAAAGACCAATAATACCATTTGCTTGCTAGAAATATGCCAATTTTATGAGCAGACTCGTATCTGAATAACATAGATCTTCGCTATAGAGAATGATTAAGTAAGAAATGTTTACAGAAAACATGGACTGCGGTAATTCATTTTTGAGCAACAAAGACGCTCATCACACTGACAGAACAGATAGCAAAAGTGAAGGCAGACTATGTAGACCATACTGTACATTTCAAGAACAAAGACACACAGCATAGCGAATAAACAGCTAATAACAGTGTAATAAGGTTAATTACTTTGAATATGAAACATAAATTAACTTTTGAGAACAGGATCAAGCGTTTTGGAACAGGAAATTCAGCTTTTTCCTTTAAAAAATCATGAAACTATTAAGAATGTTTGTGTAAAAAAACTGACTTATGGTAAAGATTTTGACGATTTAGTTTGTAGAATAGTTAAGTTACTTTTATAGCTAGCAAGTACAGGTTAGGAAATTTTGTAAATTCTTTTCTTTTGAGGTTAGAAAAGTTCTAGAACACTAATGCCAGTTGACTTGAAAAATTTAAGAATCACAAGAAATCCGTTGCCCAGCAACGCACAACACCTGTATAAAGTCAAACTTTAGCTACCTTACTACATTCAACCACTCATGCCTTCGCTGTGAAATAGATTCATGTATGAGTCAGCTGGTAACTCTAGCTGAAGCATCCTTACCATAAGAGTGAGAGAAAATTATGTTAATTATCATAAGTTAAATTAGACCTTTTCCATACATCAAATGGGACAATACCTCCTATGACATTTTGTGATGATAATTGCTAATGAAAGTATGAATTACAGCTTCTTATTTAAAGAATGTTGACGAATAAGTAATTTCCTGTTGGGGTTACATACACAGAGCAAAAAGTCAGTGAAGAAGGTGAACTGTATACCTAACTTCAATAATAATTACTGTACAACACAGTTTAACCGAAAACACTCACTGCTACAATGATTTTATAGTTAATAACAATATGATTATTGTTAAACAGTGCCAATTTTACTTCATTTATTGCCTGAGTGAATGAAGGAATAAATGTGACACACATGTGACGTATGGATCATTGTAATTGTGAGTAAAAAAGTGTATATGAGTGTGAGAACCTGACAGTGTAGTGCCTGTGTGATTCATATACGTGGAGGAAATTATGAACTGTAAAGAAGCCAACACAGCATATGGTAGTGTCGAACCTTGTACCATGTTGCAGTATTTTAGACATTTATAGATAATGATATTTGCTTTTATTTGTTTTTTCTGAAACGCAATAACGCTGATCCCTCAAAAGAAATCTTGATATGGTATTTCTTCATGGTAGGAGTATACTAGGTTGGGTGGACCAAAATCGAAAGCTAACTGGCTTGGCGGGTTTGGCCAAAGTTTCGCTTTAACACTAGAAGTGGGATTAAGTGAGTCGAGAAATATCGGTACTCAATTCTTTCGACAATGGTAAGTGTTCCACTTAGCTTATAACTTTTTGTTACTTCTGAGTATAATAAAATTTAGGATACTGTGAAGTATCAGAATATCAAGATTAATTTATCCATTCAACTTGTTGTTGAATGTCGTGCATGTAAATTAAAGTGCTTAAAGATACAGCGATGCGGCACTTTTCACGTATTTTTGTTTTTGCAAATAGTCGTTTTGAGGTTTCGCCTATCTTCAATGGTTTATACTTAAATCTTCAGTTATCACGTCATTAATAACATCTAACGCAATTTGAATTCTGCAGCTGCCTTTCCAACAGTGCGGATACAACACTGTTTTTGTGCAACACAAAGTGTTACTGCTACGTTTAAAAATGTAGAAAATCGGAGCAAAAACAAGCAGAATAGAGAGGCAACTGCTGCGTCCACATTGCAATAGAAGTTGTTAATGCTGTGCTAACCGAATATTTTCAAATGGTTTATGCCACTAAAGGTGGGTAAAAGCTCAAAACGCGTATCAACAAATACATAAAATTGCACTCGACTGCTGTATTTCTTAAAGGAGTAAAGGAGAATTTTTAACAGCGAACGCAAACAATGATTACGTAAATTATGGAATTTTTCTGTGTAAGTTGTGATTTTATTTCGAAGACTGATGTGCAATCGTAGACGAAAACTTTCTAAGTGAAGTGAGAGGATTTGCAAAACACACACGCGAGCATTCTTACTGTAAAGTTCCATGTGTATTTTTTCAGTGCCATGTAGGAACGATAACTTTAAACTAATTGCTAAGAGACACAGTGCTGCAAACGGGAAGAGCGTGTTCAGTTTTGTGCAGGTTGTGTTCAGTTTTGTGTTTGATGCTGAAATCTACAGTGTAGCACAGACTTGATGGCAGATATTTGTACATAAAAATGACACTGTTACGGAGCTGGAGTTTTCGTTCAACAACTGTTGTGAATTTGGTAGTTTAGGTACAGCTGGAACTTGAATTATTTTGCAACCTCTAGACAGTATTCTGACAGCTTCCTCTATTACAGATTTCGAAGCGAACGAACACTAGACGACGTGGCAGAGAAGGCGTAATGCTGCAGAACCAGCTAACGTGAGTGTATCACTTCTAACAGGATGCAGGACAACCAACCCCGCAACAGGAAGATGCAATATTTATAGTCTAATGTAATTCATTATTAGCAGTTTGTCCTTTTATATTCACATAAGCCCCTTGCACTTAGTTAATGAATCCTAATCAGATGTGCTTACATATTCAGTCTCTGTTAGATGTAGTCATACATTCCGTAAGAGGCTACAATTTTCAGCTTAAAGCACCGCTCACCATTAGATTCAGTTTGCATTAGTACCAGTTAACGTCATTTGAAGTGAATTTGGAATTGAGGGAATTTTGTCATCGATGCAGAAGACATGTTTTGTGCGCAGTAAAGAAAACGACTAACAATAATTCACTCATTCCTTAATCACGTCTGAGACGCTTTCTTCCTAAAAGTAACAAGTGTGACGTTGAATTACTGCTGGGTGATAAACTGGAGGAGATGTGAACTTTGATGAAGTCCTTTGAAATTAAAATTGCATCTCTGTGGTACCTGAGCAGAGAAAAGGTAACATTTCAGTGAGGGCAGTGTATTTCTAATATAAATATCGACGACGCTAAGCGCCACAATGAAGAGGACAAGCATGCTGCATAGCAGATGCACCTGCTGGCCCCTGAGCTGTGTCATTACGAGTGTTTAATAGCATCGCGCGTAGTTGTGCGTTGATAATCGAGAGTTGCACAGTAAACTCTGTTCAGAAGATGAGCGCACGAGTGTGTGCTGTGTGTGCCGCACACGCTCACCTGTCGGTGAAGCAGCGACGCAGCGCATCCGGTGGAGTTGCAGCGGAGCTATCAGGGGGCTTCGCTTCCTTCGGAAACCTAAAAAGAAAGACAAAATAATGATAATAAAGATAGTTATGTTAATATAATTGTTTAGGTACTTGTCCTAGCTTAGGGAAACGAACTCTTACATCCTGAATTAAACCCAGGCTATAAGGCCTCAACGCACAGCCTGACAATTTCTACCAACCTGGAGGACAGGTCGCACGTATCACTACGCCTGTTAATATCTCTCACCTCCTAGTATCCACCAGGACGACAATTAATTTTCGAAATATTTGTGGGAGGTTCGAAATCAAAAGAGGACACAGATATCGTCTGTTGTTGCTGAAATTAGAAACCAAGGAAAATGATCCAACTCCCTACCTTAGTACAACCAAAGTCCTTGCATTAAGAGAATTTTTTTCGTATGGAGTTATGCAACCTGTTGACACCCTTTCGTCACAGATTCTTGAGGTTTTTTATAATTAATAGATTATTAGAAAATAAATTCAAGAGCTAACCGGCATGCATTGGGCATACTTAAACTTCTCTAGAATTGTAAGTCACGACATGAAAGTCAACGACTCCTTTGTGCTAAAGTACACAGCACCATGCCATAGAGTAAGCTGGTAGAACAATTGGGGAAAATGACAAAGATGGAAGTTCTCCCTTCAAATAACACTTTAGACACACTGAGTCGTGTATATGAATGTAGGCATTCGTGGCATACAGTGCTGCTGAAATATCTCGGGTTACCATCCGGGTGACGGACTTGAAATTACACGATGTTTCCATAACTAACACTCTCATCAACTTATGGCAAGCGTCGAGATCGCACGGGCGTCCGATAGATGGTGAGCGATTTAGCTGCCCCTATCGGTAAGTTTCATGCAACCCACAAAGCATGCACAGGGTTTGGGATTACTGAAGAATGGGATACAACCCGTCGGCTTTGACCAATGACCTCAGAAGGTACCGCAGATTAGTATTGCACAGATTGAACAACAAAGACGAATGTTCAGATACAAAAAAAAAAATAAATAAAGGACAGAGAAAACAGATGGTAGATATATATATATAACATACATTCATATTTGGAACATAATGTCAAGTATATCGCTTCTTTAAGTCCTAGTATCCTATTCCTCAATTGAGCTCAACTGAAGAACACGATAGTAGTGCAAAAAAGAAAGAAAAAAACAGGGACAGAAGTAATGTTGGCATGGTGTACTTCAGTTGATATGTAAGACTTGTATTCCCAACTTCAGCTGATCTTTATAGGTTAACTGCAATATTGAATATAAATTTAACTTATGTCCTCGTTTTCGCCTTCGATAATACTAGCATCCTAGTCTTCAATTGACCCATATAAATCAACTGAAGTACTGGATACAGATTTTACAGGTGTTGCTTTTTTCGCCTCCTATTCTTCAACTGTTTCTAGTACCAGCGAAGGTGGAAATACCGACATATATAAAATTTGTGTCCCATACTTCAGCTGATCTATAAAGCTCAAGTGAGGAACAGGATACTAATGTCGCAGTTCAACCGAGGTATAGGATGCAAATGTTACGTACGTCGCTTTTTTCCTTTTTAATAGCACTATTATCCTAGTCTTCAGTTGATCTACACAGATCAACTGAAGTACGGGATACAAACTTTTGTATGTCGGTCTTTTCGTCTTTGACAGTACTAGCATCGATTGAAAAATATTGTAGTAATAGTAGCACTAGCGAAGGCGAAAAAAACCGACTAATGTAAAATTCGTACACCGTACTGCAGCCGACGAGCCCTGCTTCAAGTCTTCCATATTCATAGGAATAGACAAATCCATAACTACAAAGAAAACTCAAAAAATAAAAGCCATCCAGAATTATAAATAATTCTTCGAAAATATCTCAAACTCACTAACAATGAAAATACACTCCTGCAAATTGAAATAAGAACAACTTGAATTCATTGTCCCAGGAAGGGGAAACTTTATTGACACATTCCTGGGGTCAGATACATCACATGATCACACTGACAGAACCACAGGCACATAGACACAGGCAACAGAGCATGCACAATGTCGGCACTAGTACAGTGTATATCCACCTTTCGCAGCAATGCAGGCTGCTATTCTCCCATGGAGACGATCGTAGAGATGCTGGATGTAGTCCTGTGGAACGGCTTGACATGCCATTTCCACCTGGCACCTCAGTTGGACCAGCGTTCGTGCTGGACGTGCAGACCGCGTGAGACGACGCTTTATCCAGTGCCAAACATGCTCAATGGGGGACAGATCCGGAGATCTTGCTGGCCAGGGTAGTTGACTTACACCTTCTAGAGCACGTTGGGTGGCACGGGATACATGCCGACGTGCATTGTCCTGTTGGAACAGCAAGTTCCCTTGCCGGTCTAGGAATGGTAGAACGATGGGCTCGACGACGGTTTGGATGTACCGTGCACTATTCAGTGTCCCCTCGACGATCACCAGTGGTGTACGGCCAGTGTAGGAGATCGCTCCCCACACCATGATGCCGGGTGTTGGCCCTGTGTGCCTCGGTCGTATGCAGTCCTGATTGTGGCGCTCACCTGCACGGCGCCAAACACGCATACGACCATCATTGGCACCAAGGCAGAAGCGACTCTCATCGCTGAAGACGACACGTCTCCCTTCGTCCCTCCATTCACGCCTGTCGCGACACCACTGGAGGCAGGCTGCACGATGTTGGGGGAGCGGAAGACGGCCTAACGGTGTGCGGGACCGTAGCCCAGCTTCATGGAGACGGTTGCGAATGGTCCTCGCCGATACCCCAGGAGCAACAGTGTCCCTAATTTGCTGGGAAGTGGCGGTGCGGTCCCCTACGGCACTGCGTAGGTCTTGGCGTGCATCCGTCCGTCGCTGCGGTCCGGTCCCAGGTCGACGGGCACGTGCACCTTCCGCCGACCACTGGCGACAACATCGATGTACTGTGGAGACCTCACGCCCCACGTGTTGAGCAATTCGGCGGTACGTCCACCTGGCCTCCCGCATGCCCACTATACGCCCTCGCTCAAAGTCCGTCAACTGCACATACGGTTCACGTCCACGCTGTCGCGGCATGCTACCAGTGTTAAAGACTGCGATGGAGCTCCGTATGCCACGGCAAACTGGCTGACACTGACGGCGGCGGTGCACAAATGCTGCGCAGCTAGTGCCATTCGACGGCCAACACCGCGGTTCCTGGTGTGTCCGCTGTGCCGTGCGTGTGATCATTGCTTGTACAGCCCTCTCGCAGTGTCCGGAGCAAGTATGGTGGGTCTGACACTCCCGTGTCAATGTGTTCTTTTTTCCATTTCCAGGAGTGTAAGTACTGAATGAATTGGAACTAACATATGGTTTAATACTAGCCCTGTCTTTTAAAAACACAATTATTAATTTCAACTTATGATGATGACACTACGCCACAGAAGATAACCGATTTATTATCTGTCGCTCGAAAATAAAGACATTAATATCTATGAGTAAACTATGACGTCATTAACCAAAGCCGACGGGTTGTATTCCATCCTTCAGTTAACCCCAGTATTTTCATGTTCTCTCGTTAACTATGCGCAAACGGTTAGTCCTGCAGGAGAAACGAATAGGAGCTTTTTGTAGGAACTTTAATATGGTTAAATTCTGTACACCATATGTTTTCATTAGAGGCAGTAGTTTACGAATTATTTATGAAACAAGACCTTCAAATGCGTTTTTCTTAAGTAACTTAAAAACTGTGGACTGCAGGGAAAATGTATCCCAGGAAAAAAATTTGTGTAGGGCTAATAGTCTGTGCACAGCAAGCGAGTACGAAAATCTTGTGTGTGATAGTCAAAAGCGTTGCCGGCTACATAACACCCAGCAGTAGGGGCTGCTGAACCATTGCTGAAGCATCCTGTGTATCTGAGAGCAGAGCATGCTTCTTCCCAAACCTACCCCCCTCCCCCCCCCCACCCCGCGCCACACACAGGCGTGAGGTTTTGCGACTTGTGGTTGGGAGGGTGAGAGGGGGTGCAAGACGCCGTTCGACTCTCGGTAAATTCAATATTTTGGGTCTGAAGCGAGAGTGAATTATTTAAATAATCAAATAAATAATTCAGCCTTGCCCTGACACATTAAGTGTCAACAGCTGGCTGCATTCTTGGCATACAGCTGCTAGTGCAGAGATCCATGTTGAACTTAAGTGGCAGCCCTCGTCCCTTTTAATAAGACTGTGATGGAGCCTTATCTCAATTGGTCTCCCTGAAGTCACCGACTCGACAAAACTGTTTTGTTTTCTGAATTCAAATGTCCCTCGCTGAGGCTGTCTTCCACTAATTTATCTTTATGCCTCAGACTTAATCATCTAATGACTTCCTTGCAGTGTTGCGAGATGCAGCGGTGAGTTTCCCCGCTGTACTGGCGGTTACACTCGCGAGGGACGCTACATATACAGGAGACTAGCAATTGTTGACGGTTCTTCACAGAGCCAAGCATAATTCGGTTTTTTGTTTTGGTCTAAGGATGGCCTTGATGTTTTTTGCCCCTAGGGTGCTTTTAGTTTTCTCTGAAGGACGACCAGTACAGGGGATGAGGGCGACTTTCTCTTTCCGATCTCTCTAACTCTTTTTAGTCGGTGGTTGTATCACTCGTTTCTTTCAGCGCACATCTAAATGGGCTTCTCTGTATCCATTTTGGCGTAACATATTTCTAAGGTGTTGCAGCTCATCTGGTGTTAATAGGCTATTTAGGTTTTTATGTTGGTAACACCACATAGCGCTCTATATGAAAATCACTGATTGTGCTGTGTGAAGTCTGTGGCTGGTTTGCATTCTTGGAATATTCGCTATTGTAGAGTTGGGCAGTTGGCTGTTAACAGCGCGTAGCGTTGCGCGGTGGGAGGTGAGTCGCCAGCAGTGGTGGATGTGGGGAGAGAGATGGCAGAATTTTGAGAGCGGACGATCTGGACGTGTGTGTCCATCAAAAGAGTAAATTTGTAAAACTGGATATCATGAACTGATATATATATATATATATATATATATATATATATATATATATATATATATATATATATATAATGACTTTTGAACATTATTAAGGTAAATTCATTGTTTGTTCTCTATCAAAACCTTTCATTTGCTGACTATGCCTATCAGTAGTTAGTGCCTTCAGTAGTTAGAATCTTTTATTTAGCTGGCAGTAGTGGCGCTCGCTGTATTGCAGTAGTTCGAGTAACGAAGATTTTTGTGAGGTAAGTGATTCATGAAAGGTATAGGTTATTGTTAGTCAGGGCCAGTCTTTTGTAGAGATTTTTGAAAGTCAGATTGCGTTAGGCTAAAAATATTGTGGGTCAGTTTAGTGTTGCCTAGAATAAGTAAAGAGAGTAATGTCTGAGTACGTTCAGTTTTGCTCAGCTGTTTGAAAATCAAATAACGTAGAGGTTTATCAGCACAGTCGTTCATTAATTTTTCAAAGGGGATGTTTCATTGGGAAGCTATCATTGTTGCAAGTAACACGTTTCCTGTGTACTACAGATGCCAGAAACGTCTAGCAATGCGCCGGATAATGACATCTCTTTGCATGAAGACATTTCTTTTTGTTGACTGTTACTTCTAGGGCGCCGTCTGGTTTTCCTTTTATCAGTATGTTCGAAAATGGATGGCGTCAAATCTGTTGTAGTCCATCGTGACCTGCATTTATCGACCTGTCTGCCACGTTTCCAATCAACTAAAGTTCTAGGTAATGGAATTCCAGTGACATGTGGCAAGCTCAGAAGTACATCATTAACTCGTTCGCTGATCTCACCACCGCACCTGAGGCAGGTTGTGGTGAGTACAGGTAATGATAGCTTCAGTATCTGGGGCTCAAAATGATCTGCTAAGAGCACCAAGGCATCTTGAAGTGATAATTCTGTTAGGTACAAATAATTTGTTTGCTTATCAATTGAAGTTTATCTGTTCTATCTTTCCTGCCTTCTGGCGACCTACTACTTTGATTAATATCACACTAAAACTCTATGTCACTATATATTTCCAGGCCAAATTTAATTAGGAGAGCTTGGGATGTGTGAGGATCTTATACCTCTCCTGCCAATGAAGGTATTATTCTTTGTAATAATTGTTCGCAGATTTATCCGCCTGTTTCCTTGCAGAACGTATATTCCATCTGTTGCTGGTTTAGTCATTGGTAAGAGTAATCACAGGCCAATGACAATAATTTGAAATGAGTGTGACTGTTGTTTGGCACGAGTGCTTAGGAAGGTTGTTAGTCCGCATTTTGCGGTCGATTCGACAAGAAATTTCAGATCGATTCCGTATTTCTGGATTACCGGAAGGCTTTTGACACTGTACCCCACAAGCGGCTTGTAGTAAAATTGCGTGCTTATGGAATATCGTCTCAGTTATGTGACTGGATTTGTGACTTCCTGTCAGAGAGGTCACAGTTCATAGTAATTGAAGGAAAGTCATCGAGTAAAACAAAAGTGATTTCTGCCGTTCCCAAGGTAGTGTTATAGGTGTGTTGCTGTTCCTTATCTACATAAACGATTTGAGAGTCAATCTGAACAGCCATCTTAGGTTCTTTGCAGATAACGGAGTCGCTTATCGAGTAATAAAGTCATTAGAAGATCGAAAAAAATCCAAAACGATTTACAAAAGATATTTGAATGGTGGGAAAATGTGCAATTGACCCTAAATAACGAAAAGTGTGAGGTCATCCCCATGAGTGCTAAAAGGAATTCGTTAAACTTCAGTTACATGATGAATCAGTCAAAGCTAAAGGCCGTAAATTCAACTAAATACCTCGGAATTACAATTACGAACAACTTAAATTGGAAGGAACACATATAAAATGTTGTGGGGAAGGCTAACCAAAGACTTATTGGCACGACACTTGGAAAATGTGGTAGATCTACTAAGGAGACTGCCTAAACTAGACTTGGCCGTCCTCTTTTAAAATACTGCTGCACGGTGTGGGATCCTTAGCACATAAGACTGACTGAGTGCATCGAAAAAGTTCAAAGAAGGGCAGCACGTTTTGCATTATCGCGAAATATGGGGGAGAGAGTCACTGAAGTGATACAGGATTTGGACTGGACACCATTAGATGAAAGGCGTCTTTCATTCCGACGGAATCTTCTCACGAAATTCCAATCACCAGCTTTCTCCTCCGAATGCGAAAATATTTGGTTGATACTGACCTAAATAGGGGGAACGATCACCACGATGAAATAGGGGAGATCAGAGCTCGTACGGAAAGTTATAGATGTTTGTTCTTTCCGCACGCTATACTAGATTGGAATAATAGAGAATTGTGAAGATGGTTCAATGAACCCTCTGCTAGGCACTTAAATGTGATCTGCAGAGTATCCATCTAGATGTAGATGTAGATGCATTGTTGGGGGGTACGTGCTAATCTGTTTTTGAGATGACTGTACGCGCCTCGTTTTGATAGCCTTAAGGTTTTAGCGTAAAACAATCAATGTAGTATGGTGACATGAAAAATGTTGCTAAACTGAGAACACTTAATATTAATATTGTTAACGTTTTCGTTACCTCGTGCTGAGAAATTGCCTATTGGCATCTGTCTCGGCTTTTCGACCGGTGTTTGTTTCATAATTTTTCTGACGTTTCGCCAACACGACTGGTTGACATTGCCAAAGCTGCATTCTCCATTGCTGGTGGTGGATTGGATTCGATCTGGCGAAACGTCAAAAGAGTCTTGAAACAAATATCGGCTGATGAACTCAAGACAGAAGTCAATAGGCAGTTTCTGATATTTAGTATTGCTTGGAATGAGTAACCTTTTCGGTAAAGTACCATACAGTTCGTGATCAACTAACAGTCTCTATTCTTAATGTAACCTGTCATTATCTGCTTACTCAAACTACCAGTAAATGAAGCATGTATACCGTAACTCCTTGGAGTAGATAGAGGCAACATCGTCATACGGCACCTGTCAGTAGTGATATATATGGAGAGAGTGACAAGGACATCACATCCTTTTCCGATCCGGAGACCGGTTACCTGGGTCAATGTATGGTGAGTCCCTTTAGTACTTTCATTAGTGCTTAAATTCTTCAATCAGTGTTGAACAGGAAGAAGAATATACCGTACATCTATGACCTGATTTAATTATAATTGTTTCTCACCTGAATGACACGTTTCAGGAAATAACGCCAATTTTCATGTGTCTTTTTAATATATTATTCATTGTATTTTTCTAAAATACAGCAGGTTACGAGATACTGTGAGAAAGTGAAGGCATGTAAGATGATAATTAAACTCAATTAGAGATGTTATTCCCGATTGGGAATGACCTTCGCACAGTTAACCCAGAATCGTATGTGACGAAAGAGTCTGACAATGATCCACTCTATCCACATGCAATAGTAAACGCGAGATGGGAGGAAGTGATGCAAGGAGTCATAGTATTAATGAAGGATCCTAAAAATTTTACTATTTATTTTTGGTTTTCACGTTTCTCCTTTTATTTTATTTTTTGTAGAGAACTACTGCAGGTAAACCGATTTGAGACTACGTTGTAGGAACCTACATGACGACACATCTTGCACAATGACATGTAATGGACAATCAGTGTCATTGTCAATAGACAGCTCATATGATACAGTAACCTGACGCGCAAAAATGAAGGGGCTGCTCACTAAATTCCGAAATCCGATCTTCGTGGAGGATGTAGAGCATATATTATTACTACCAACTTTCAAATCGCGCAATGACCATCATTCAAAGCTAAGGGAAATTAGAGCTCGTAGTGAGGCGTTCAGACAGTCGTTTTTCCGTCGCGCGATCCGCGAGTGGAATAGAGGGGAGGAAATATGACTTTGGCGCGAATTGTGCCCTCCGCCACACACCGCTTGGTGGCTAGAGGAGTACATATGTAGATGAAGAATCTCAGATTACCACTGTGTACATAAACGATATGCATTTTTAATGATTCCAATACGATTGTTCGTTATGGTTAGGTTGTCACCACGAAACAATTCACTGTATAACTGCCATTCCTTGTGTCTCAAAACGTTTTTTAGCACAGTCGACTTCAAAAATTTACTGCAAAAAGAAATTTGATAGTATTTTGAATGTTAATAATGACTCATTACAGGAAACATTCTCAGTCAAAGGGGGAGACAAGCAATAAAAATATATTAGATGGTTTTTAGACAAGTGGCATGGTGTGTCCGAAAGTTGCTGTTCTTGTGGCGGCTGTCACTGTATAGTGGGGGGTAATTACCTGATAACTGTGTCACTGTGCCCCCTAGCTATCATGTTTAATGTGTTGGCGATCTTTGATTGTCGGTGGCTGGTGCGACAGAAAGCACTCAGGAGGCCGGCCCACTCGATCTCTCCAGAGGCGTTATCTCTGGTGTGTGAGACACTTACAACCGTTGCTGGCTTACGCGACCAAGGTGCGAGTTCCAGCATGCTGGTGCGACAATGAGCGGCCATTCTCAATCTTTTCTCGCTCTCCAGCAGCAGCATCTACCAAGTGTGTGGGTGCTGACTGACCGCTATGGAGAGTCAGTGCCTCATACGTCATATACAGACACTGGCGTCGTATTCTGTAACATGGGTGGTTCGCACAGTGTCTCAGAATGGCTGTGTATCCATTCCTCTCTGGCGAGCGTTAGTCATCCTGCCAGGCGCTGCTGCGATTCGCGGAAGGCAGCAGGGCTGGCCATCGACCCTTTCCCTGCTACCTGGAGAGCCAGGAGTTCCATAGCAGACGATGATACATGGGACTACTCCTCATGTTTCTTAGTTTATTTTAAATAAAGTGCATATTTATACTATTCCCAACCTGTTCCAATGGGTGTATCTGTTTACGGCGCTCATTTAGTGATGTGTTTTGTGTGCGTGTGTGTGTGTGTGTGTGTGTGTGTGTGTGTGTGTGATGTGTGTATGTGTGTGTGTGCGTACATACTTGGATTTCTCCACTCTCATTTGCAAGTATACTATAATCCTGTACTGTAGACCCTCTAAGGCAATCTAAAAATTATATTATCGAACTTAAACACACTTTGACATCATTGTTTTTAACACATTGGAAATTCAGGGACTACTTCCTTGCTGTAAAATGTAGACTTGTCCTGTAACAAGAGTTTTATTTGTTTAAATAATGCACTTCAGTAATTTTTAAACATTAAAAGTCTAGTACTCATATACATATTTGGTTGACGGTCTTGAAAGGTATGTATTTGGAATCGATCGCAACTGTAATAAATTACTGGAAAATTGCAGTAGAGAGTGGTTACACTTTGTAGTGTTTACAGAAAATTTCGTTGTTTTTAACCCACTAGTATTGCTTCTAGCGTACTAATGATGCAGGGACAAGTTCTTTACAGTGTGGTGTAGTCTTGATACATAGCGGAGAGTTCATTTGTTTAAATAATATACTGTGGTAAATCTTAAACATTGAAAGCCCCATACTTAAGTGCACCTTTGGTTGACAATCTAGAAAAGTGTTTATTTTGAATACTGTGGGGAAAATCAGGTAAAAAATTGAACAAATGATAACTACATTGTAAATAATAATGGGATATGTTCACACGTTGGAAAGCTTACAAACAATGCCCTGTAGTCTGCTCCAAATTATCCTAATTAAGACGAGAACCTTGCGGATTGCCGTTTTGGATCATGAAACATCCATCTGTCAGCAATTCATTAAGCATGATAACACCTTATCGCACAATTCACCTTGAGGAGTGGGTGGAAGGAATCACTTAATTCCAGCTTCCTATTTTGCCCAGTGGCAGTGGTTGAACCCTAATGATGCTCCCTCATGATCCTTCTTCCATTGCGAAGTACAGACTACAACTGACGAGAATGACGTTACTGGTCTACAGTGAGAAAGAGGTATGGGAAGAATGGTGGGGGGGGGGGGGGGGACGGGACTTGACTCTCCTGCCTTCATTAAGTCAGACAATTGGCCTAGAGAGATGTGGAAATGTGGTAGACGAATCTGTTTTTCCGGCCACTTTTAAGTCATGCTACTGGCCTAGATAAATTGGGGAATGGTGGGGGGTTGACCTTGAAAGCAAGCTCATATGTTTACAGTGGATGGGTTACCTTCACTCTTAACGCCATTTTTAGGGTTCTGTACCTTGGTAGGTAAGTCCGAAACCCTTATGGGCTTGCTTTATTGTCCAACTACTGTCTATCTCTCTGTACGACGGTTAAGACTCCTTCTCCTCAGGAACGGTTACAGATAACAAGTTTAAATTTGTGTCAGCTGATAAGATCTATGATCCCTTGGAGGTGTAAACCATTTAAGCTTCTAAGTTAAAGCAGTCAAACGATACCGCCACTTCTGCCACATTTTCGATTCTCGCAAAGTCACTGATCAAAAGCTATAGTGTTCTTCCAGTTGATGAAGAATCATGAAATTTGGCAAGTAGCCGTTGATGAAGAATCATGAAATTTGGCAAGCAGCAAGGTTCCATAGTATAATTAAAGGAAAAACTCGAATCTCTTACTTTGTTATCTCAACACACAAAAAGATATTTTTTGTCATTTCTTAAGACCCCTTTCTCGGAGGAACGGGTAGGAACATCAAGCTGAAATTTATTATACATACTATCATCTACAGTCCCTTGGCGGCGAAAACATTTACGCTTCTGAGTCAATGGAATCGAAACATACGGCCATTTGTGTCACGCATTTTCATACTCGCAAACTCAATGATTAAAATCTAGGTGATAGTCTGTTGATCTACGATCATGCAATTTGGCAAGAAACAAGTTTTCACAGTAAAAGTAAATGGGTATCCGAAAATAGTTAAATTGCCATTACATCACACGAGAAAACTATTTCAGTCGTTTTTTATCCGTCAGTTAAGACGGCATTCTCTCAGGAAATCGTAAGCGTATCGACTTGAAATCTGAGTCTCACACTAAGGTCTACAGTCGCATGTCAGCGTAAAACATTTAAATCTCTAAGTCAATAGAATCAAAAGATACGGCCACTTATGTCACATATTTTAATATACGAAAACTCTCTCAATAAAAACTGTAGGGTACGCCCCATGAACTAGAAAAGCGAGATTTGGCAAGAAGCAAGGTTACAGTGAAAGTAAATCAAAAAATGTCTGAAGGCTTAACTTGGTGGGGAAGCTAGAATATCTGGAAAGGAAAATGCAAAGGTGCAATCTAGATATGGTGGGGGGTAGTAAAGTGAAAAGAAAAGAAGACAGGAATTTCTGGTCAGATGAGTGTAGGGTAATACGAAAAGCAGCAGGAAATGGTCAAACGGGAGTAGGATCCATTACGAATAGGAATGTAGGGCAGAGAATGCGTTACTCTGAACAGTTCAGTGACAGAACTATTCTCATCAGAACTGACAGCAAACCAACACCGACAACAACAGTTCAGGTGTACACGCCGATGTCGCAAGCTAAAGATGAACAGATAGAGAACGTATATGAGGATATTGAAAGGGTAATACCGTATGTAAAAGGGGAAGAAAATCTAACAGATATGGGGGACTGGTTCTGAGCATTATGGGACTTAACATCTGAGGTCATCAGTCCCCTAGAACTTAGAACTACTAAAACCTAACTAACCTAAGGACATCACACACATCCATGCCCGAGGCAGGATTCGAACCTGCGACCGTAACGGTCGCGCGGTTCCAGACTGAAGAGCCTAGAACCACTCGGCCACAGCGGCGGGCCTATGGGGGACTGGAATG
Source organism: Schistocerca americana (assembly GCF_021461395.2). NCBI lineage: Eukaryota > Metazoa > Arthropoda > Insecta > Orthoptera > Acrididae > Schistocerca > Schistocerca americana. Next base: position 438,265,328 of record NC_060126.1, on the reverse strand, counting down.
TAGTTGTAGGGAAGGAGCACAAGGAAGGCTAGGTAGTAGGAATTAGGAAGGAATGAGACTAACTGCTTTCTGCAGTAAATTACAGCAAGTAATAGTGAATACTCTATTCAAGAATCACAGGAGGAGAAGGTACACTTGTAAATGGCCTGCAGATACGGGAAGCTTTTAGTTAGATTGCATCTTGGTCAGGCAGAGATTCTGAAATCAGATACTGGATTGTGAGGCGTACCCAGGACCAGATACAGACTCAATTTCCAATTTAGTGGTAACAAAGAGTAGGCTGAAGTTTAAGAAACTAGACAGAAAGAATAAATACGCTAAGAAGTTGGATACGGAAGTGCTAAAGAATGATGAAATACGCTACAAGTTCTCTAAAGCAGTAGATACTGCGATAAGGAATAGCTCCAAGCAATTCAATTCAAGGTAAACGGACGTCTCTAAAAATGGAAATCTCAGGAGCTAGAAAGAAGAACATACGTAAATGGAAGGTAACTGCGAAGAAACCGTGGGTAAAAGAAGCAATACTTCACTTGATCCATTAAAGAAACGTTTGGGGAAAATTAGGAATACAGAATTACTGGTGACAGAAATGAAGTAGACTGGAAATGCAGAGAAGCTAAAGTGAAATGGCTTGATGAAAATTCTGAAGAAATCGAGTACGAAATGGTTGCTGGTAGGACTGACTAAGCCTATAGGAAAGTCAAAACGACCTTCTGTGAAATAAAAAGCAAGGGTGCTAACATTAAGACCACAGTGGGAATTTCACTGTTGAATGCAGAGAAGGTAGATGGAAAGGAATTACTGAAGGCGTCTATGAGTGGTAACGCTTGTCTGATGAGATACAAGAAGAAACAGGAGTCGAAATACAAGAGATAGGGGATTCAGTTTCAAAATTAAAATTTAAAAGAGCATTGGGAGGCTTAAGATCAAATAAGGCAGTCGGGATAGGTAACATTCTATCAGATTTTCTAAAATCATTGTGAGAAGTAGCAACGAAACGACTATTCACACTGGTGTATAGAATGTACGGATCTGGAGATATATCATCTAACTTTCGGAAAAATATCATCCACAAGATTCCGAAGACTGCACGAGCAGGCAAGTTCGAGAATTATCGCACAATCAACTTAACAGATTGTGCATCCAAGTTGCTGACAAGAATAATGTACAGAAAAATGGAGAAGAAAATAGAAGATGTGTCAGATGACGATCAGCTTCGCGTTAGGAAGGGGAAAGGCACCAAACAGGCAGTTCCGACGTTGAGGTTGGTGATGGAAGATAGAATAAAGAAAATCGAGACACGTTCATAGGATTTGTCGACCTAGAACAAGCGTCCGACAATGTCAAACGGTGCAACATGTTCCACATTCTGAGAAAACTATGGCTAAACTATAGGGAGAGAAGAGTAATACTCAACGTGTACAAGAGTCAAGAGGGAATAATAAGAGTGGAGGACCAAAAACAAAGTGCTCGTATTAAAAAGGGTGTAGAACAGTCTTTCGCCCATACTATTCAACCTGTACATCGAAGAAACAATGATGGAATTAAAATTGCAGGTGAAAGGATATCAGTGATAAGATGCGCTGATGTCATTGCCACCCTCAGTAAAATGAAAGAGAGTTACAGGGTCGACTGAATGGAATGAACAGTCTACTGAGCACAAAATATGAACTGAGAATATGAAGAAGCATGAAAATAATGAAAAGTAACAGAAAATAGCATCAGGGTTGATGGTCACGAAGTGGATGACTTTAGTGAATTCTGCTACTTAAGCAGCAAAACATCTCATGACGGAACGGAGCAAGGAGGACATCAAAAACAGACTAGCACTCCAAACAGGGCATTTCCGGACAAGAGAAGTCTACTAGTGTCCAACATAGACCTTAACTTGAAGAATAAATTTCTGGGAATGAGTTTTTGGAGCACAACTTAGTATGGTAGTGAAACATGGACTGTTGGAAAACCGGAAGACAAGAGAATCGAAGTATTTGAGAAGAGGTGCTACACACGAATGTTGAAAATTTTGTGGACTGATAACGTAACGAGTGAGGAGGTTCTAGACAGGGTCGGAGAGGAAATGAATGCGTGGAACATACTGACAAGAAGAAGGAAAGGGATGATAGGACATCTGTTCAGAAATCAGGGAATAACTTCCATGGTACGAGAGGGAGTTGATGAAAACTGTGGAGGACGACAAAGATTGGAATATTTCTAGCAAATGACTGAGGACGTAGGCTGATAGTGTTACTCTGGGAAAAACAAAAATCGATTTGGGACTCAAAAGGAAAACAAAAATCGATTTGGGAGTGTGTGAGTCTTACAGTGGCATGTAGCCGTGAGTAGGGGAATGGAGAGCTTTATCTGGACATGTGATTGGTATCAGGTTACACAGTGATCTTGAATTTACCACACGAAGTAGCCGAAAATATGTGTTATGCGGGTATGGTTGCATAGTGATCTTCAGATTAGATTTCTATGTGGCCCACTGGTCAGCGGATAACTGAAACGAGTGATCGGTAGTGATGACTCACGCTATGTCTCTGGTAATCCAGGGATCGGGATTGGCGGATGCATGGAGAAAGTTATCTGCCAACATGTGTAGTGCCATCGGTGAAGAGGTGGTGTTAGGGTGTGGTAGAGTTATTCCTAGTTTCTGTGTGGTCCCCTTATTCCACTTAAGAAAACGGTGAATGTGGATGCATGAGATCACCTCGTATTCCTTTGTCTACTAGTACTGTAGAGGAACAGTTCGGAGTTGATGGTTGTTTGTATCAGCATGATAGTGCACTCGATTACAGAGTGGCATGTGTGAGGCAATGATAAGTGAAGGATAACATTCATGAAATGACCGACCTCAAACCAGTGAAACACTTTTGAGAAAAGGTAGAACGTCGACTTCGCTTCTCACCCATCCATATCTGGTCTGGTTTTGGCTCTGCAGGAAGAATGAGGAGCCATTCCTCCACAGAGATGCAGACAACTCGTTGGAAATGTCTACAGCAGAGTTCAAGCTGTCATACGGCCGATCGGCGGACACAGCCCATATTAATGTGCGTTACTCGATGTCCCAATACTTTTTATGAGATAGAGTATGTATGGGGCCATAAAATATTACCTGTAAAAATTATATTGAAATTGATTAAAAAGCCGACTGGAAAATATCGATTTTCCGGATGGTTCGAGTAGAAAATTTTCGTTGCAAATATTAACAGGCGTTTGGTATATCAGCGTTATAATTCAGAATATTTTTGGGCTGAGGAGAATTTGATATCACTCAGGTTTATTGTTTCGGGGACGCAGGTTAATGTCGAGTGTGATGTAGACATTATGTTCCGGTTGTGTCGAAGGCACTCCTACTTTCCGTAGAAAGTGCCGTAAGCCACCTGTAGCACACCATTCAGATGGCTGCAGTGGTATCGCTAAAATACACAAATCCAATGTAATTCTACTCTGCAGTTTCCTTTCATACTCGTAAAACAGTGATATCAGTGATGGTGTTTCATAAACTCTGTTAGCATGGGACAAAAATATACTACAGCCCCATCTATAATGTCGTGTTTTGTCTATGACATTAGGTGGTACTATTAACGAAATTTTGATCGTGTCTGTCAGGTGGCACTCAACAAAGACTATTTTCGTTTTCCAAGAAACGCTTCACCTTAGATTTGAGGACTCATCTGTTGCCAGACATTCCCATTTATATGTACAACCCTTAATTTACATATTGTTCTGCTGTGTGTGTAAGCTTCACTCACTTCTGGTCCCGGCTCTTAGCTGCTGAATACAAATCTTTCACCAATCACAGTCTGTTCGTGTCTTTCATATGTGAGCACTTTGCAACTGAACATTGTCAGGAGCATGAAATGGTTACTACGCACACACACACACACACACACACACACACACACACACACACACACACTCATATGTGAGCACTTTGCAATTGAACATTGTCAGAAGCTCGAAATGGTTACTACGCACACGCACGCACACACACACACACACACACACACACACACACACACACAGAGGCACACATGCGGTTACATTCTACAACCACACGAGGGTTGGAACTTTAATATTGGTAACTATTTATTTACAGCTCGTACAAAATACATACGTGTTTCAAAGTTTTACTGATCATCAAAGTACTCACCAGCAGTACAGTGAAAGCTGATGGGGCTGCTAAGTGCTATACCACCTACTGCACTCCCCTGACTTAAACCCTCGTGAGTTCTACTCGATTTCTGTACTGAAGGAAACACCTCACGGCATTCGCTTCAGAACTGCTACAAATTCGTCGAGCAATAGACCGCGCCGCTCTAACTGTCAACACAACTGGCACTGCTAAGATTATCCTAGAACTTCCACATCGCTGGCAACGGTTTATATGCAATGCTAGTGTCTACTTTGAAGGTCAGTAAAACTTTGAAACATGTCTCTAACTTGTACTAGCTGTAATTAAATAGTTTCCACTATTAAAGTTCCAATCCTCGAACAGTCTGCAGCTGGCAATACTATTCAAAACAATCATAATACCAAATGTGCATATACAGTTTAAGCGCTTTTTACGAAGATATCTTAGTGGTGTCATTGACAGCTTTCAGCTCAAAAGCGTTAACTTGACAATACTACACTATGTGACCAAAAGTATCCGGACACCTGGCGCCCTCCATCGGTAACGCTGGAATTCAGTATGGTGTTGGTCCACCGTTAGCCTTGATGACAGCTTCCACTTTCGCAGGCAAACATTCAATTAGGTGCTAGAAGGCTTCTTCGGGAAAGGCAGCCCATTCTTCACGAAGCGCTTGACGGAGGAGAGGTATCGATGTCGGTCGGTGAGGCCTGGCACGAAGTCGGCTTTCCTAAACATTCCAAAGGTGTCCTATAAGATTCAGGTCAGGACTCTGTGTAGGTCAGTCCATTACAGGGATGTTACTGTCGTGTAACCACTCCGCCACATGCCGTGCATTAAGAACAGGTACTCGATCGTGCTGAAAGATGCAATCGCCATTCCAGAATTTTTCTTCAATAGTAGGAAGCAAGAAGGTGCTTAAAACATCAATGTAGGCCTGTGCTGTGATAGTGCCACGCAAAACAACAAAGGGTACAAGCCCCCTTAAACGAAAAACACTACCATGCCTCCGAATTTTGCTGTTGCCACTACACATGCTGGCAGATGATGTTCACCAGGCATTCGCCATACCCGCACCCTGCCGTTCAACTGCCACATTGCATACCGTGATTCGTAATTCCACACAACGTCTCTCCACTGTTCAATCGTCCAATGTTTACGCTCCTTACACCAAGCGAGGCGTTGTTTGGCATTTACCGGCGTGATTTGGGGCTAATGAGCACCCGCTCGACCATTAAATCCAAGTTTTCTTATCTCCTGCCTAACTGTCATAGTACCTGCAGTGGATTCCGATGTAGTTTGGAGTTCCTTTGTGATGGTCTGGATAGATGTCTGCCTATTACACATTACGACCATCTTCAACTGTCGGCGGTCTCTTTGTCAGTCAACAGACGTGGTCGGCCTGTACGCTTTTGTGTTGTACGTGTCCCTTCTCGTTTCCACTTCACTATCACATCGGAAACAGTCGACCTAGGGATGTTGAGGAGTGTAGAAATCTTGTCTAACAGACGTATGACACAAGTAACATCTAATCACCTTACCGCGTTCGAAGTCCCTGAGTTCCACGGAGCGCCCCATTCTGCTCTCTCATGATGTCTAATGACTACTAGGGTCGCTGATATGGAGTACCTGGTAGTAGGTGGCACCACAATGCACCTAATATGATAAACGTATGTTTTTGGGGGTGTCCGGATCCTTTTCATCACATAGTGTAAGTTTCTAAGAACAGAAATAAATTGATGAAACAAATTGATGCTGATACGTCAGAAATTAATAAATTTACCAAATTGTATTGGACTTTATTTCTTGCGTTCTCGGTCATAATTCATCTAAGTGACAAAACATTCCAATACAATTCATTCCTGTAGTGCTGTTTTCAATGTGATGATTTTTTATTTCAATGTATACACAGAAACTTCGCGCTGAATGGCCACGAGACAGTAAATTTTGATGACTGAGTTGAACGAGTTGAACATGACGGCACAGCATCATATCGTAGATTTTGTCGTTGTACTTTGTTACTACGTGATGCCGACATATTAAGCCACAGTCGCACTAAAGAAACCCGAGACAGCTGCAGCACCATTTTCTAGAGTGACAAATGCTGCAACTAATGAGATAATTAAAAAAAAAACAACTTTGAAACCAGCACACCTCGAGCATTGTAATGCATCGTATATTATAACAATAATTAAAGACGCACTTCAAGAACTCAAATTACATCGAAACAACCTGCATAGTACACGCACAGATAATGTGAATGTAATGGCACGTATGAATAATGGCGTCCATCAAATTGGAAAAGGCATTCGGAATTTGATCCTTGTACATGTGTCATGTAGTTCAACTTGCTACTTCCTCTGCAAGTGAAACTCTGCGAACCTACAGTTCTATTTCGATTTTCATCAGACATTCAGTGAAGGAGCTGAACCCCTCAAAGTATGTGATGATTGCCCATGAAGCTCGTGGTAAAAAGAATTGCAGATCAGTGGTTAGACCTTAGGAGATGTGGGAGGAGATGATCGACACAGAGAGATGAGAGTAGGATAGAGAACAGAGAGAGATAGGAGATGGTCAGAGGTATGGGGAGGAGGATGTCAACAGAGAGATATGGGTTAAGTGGAGATGGACAAACAGAGTGTGCACAAGGAGTGGGAGAAGGAGGGCCGAGGATGAGATGGAAAGAGAGGGAAGGAACTGAAGGACAGAGAGTGGAGTTGCATATGTGACAGATAGGAGGGAGGAGTGGATGGACTAGAAGAGGGATAAGAGTAGATGTGCAGGAAGATACATTTAGGGAGATACAGTGTGTGGTGTCCAGGAGGCAGAGAGGAGAGGGAGAAAGGGATGGGCTGAGCGATGGAGGAGGAGGAGTAACAAGAAGGAGAAGGAATTCGGCTTACATGTCGGAGGATGAGTTGGACAGAGGGGTAAGGAGCAGATTGTTGGAGAGGAACTGAGGTAGATGAAAGGAGGAGATGGAGTGGGGAGGAGGAAACATTTAATGGAGGTGTGAAGGAAGTTTATAGAGAGAAGGAGATGGACCTAGAGGGGAGGAGATGGACAGAGCAGCATGGAAGATGCACAGACAGGGGGAGGGGTGAATGTAGAAGAGAAAGAGAAGAAATAGTCAGATGTGAGACCACCAGATGAACAGAGAAAGGGAACAGGAGAAGATGGACAAAAAAGGTGGCAAAAAGAGATTGACAGAGAGAGTGGTGTGAGCATATCGACTAGGAGAAGGGAAAGAAGGAGATGGAAAGATAAAAGTGAGAGGAGGATGTGGACAACGAGAGATGGGAGGAGAAGATGGACTGGGAGAGTGGGATCAGAGATGGACAGAGAGAGAAGAGTGGAGCAGATTATCAGAGATGTGGGAAGGGGCAGACCTACAGAGAGGACACAGAGAGATGAGAGTAGGACAGAGAACAGAGAGAGATAGGAGATGGTCAGAGGTATGGGGAGGAGGATGTGAACAGAGAGATACGGGTTAAGTGGAGATGGACAAACAGAGTGTGCACAAGGAGTGGGAGAAGGAGGGCCGAGGATGAGATGGAAAGAGGGGGAAGGAACTGAAGGACAGAAGTGGGGCAGACCTACAGAGAGGACACAGATATTGATGGACTAAGAAAGGGTGGAGCAGATGAAGAGTGAATAGGGACAGCAGTAGATGTATAGAGGGAGGAGGGAGGAGCAGATGGAGAAGGAGAGAGAAGGGGAGTTGGGCGGAGAGTGGGGAGAGCAGGCGATTGACAGAGAAATGATGGAGGTGGAGATGGATCGAAAGACGGAATGGAAAACATTTACAGGGAGAGGAGGTGCAGGAGGTGGCCAGAGAGAGGAGGGAGTAGCAGACAGACAGAGAAGGGTGATGGAGTAGATGGACAGAGAAGGAGATAGTCTATGATGCCGAGAGACTGGGAGGAGAAGGGGACTGACAGAGAAAGGAGGAGGAGTAGATGGGGAGAGGGAAGGGGAGATGGTAGGAGAAAGACCAGAGGGGGAGATATAGGGAGAAAGGAAGAAGGAGGATATGGACAGAGAGGACACAATGGGGAGATGAACACAAAGTGGGGGAGAAGAAGCTGAGAAAGAGGGGGGAGGAAGAGAAGGACACAGAGAGTTGCAGGAGGATATGGACAGAGTGTGGGTGTGGAGGGGATGGGCATAAATAGGGAAGGAGGAGATCGACAGAGAGGGAGGAGGAGCTTATGGAGAGAGAGGGAAATAGGAGATGGAGTAAAAGAAGTGAATGCATACCTATGCAACGCCTAGGACTCAGCAGATATTAAAATGCAAAGAGAACTTGTCATTACAAAAAGAAATGAGGCAGAATATAACTGTATATGGAATGTTGTATGGAACAGAATAATGAGTCCTATAATGCTCTGCATTGCAGGACGTCTAGTTCAGAATGCAAAGCCAATCCTACAGAACACAGACATATTATTAGTAACTTATTAAAAATAGAAGATGGTGAATACTTAAGCTTGTGAACACGTAGGGTCCGCACAGATAACAGGTAACTGATACTGTCTCTTACAATTGTAACATATTTCCCTGTGTTACGGCATGACACGTTTACATCAGAGTTCAGTTCTGTAACTGATATAAAATTCAGAATATCGTTTCTATTTGTACGCAGTCGGATCTACACTACGACAATACTTTCGGTGATGATTATAACAGATCACTGAGTGGATCATTACATCACATATACATTACACCACATATAACAACATAAATTGAAAATTATATATGAAAACGAATACGGACAAAGAAATGGCGGAGTCAGTGACAAGCTGTCTTTTCCAAAACATGCAGCTGCCCTTGCCACAACGGGAAGGATGTGTGTCACAAAATGTGCAAGCAAGCGGAGAAGTGTGGTAACCATATCACACATTGATAGCCGATGTGATTGTGCGTGCCTATACGCAGTTAGTTGGGTAACAGATCTAAACAGAAACTTGTTAAATGACTGGAATTTTTCGAACAGCATAAACCTGCTGTAAGTCTCGCAGCACAAAATACAGTCACGTGTTCACCACTTAAGATGCAATAATATTTGTCCTCTTCTATGTGAAGGAATTGGTTAAAATAATCGAATGTATACATCAAAATCACGGTCAATACATACAGGTTCGAAAATCCACGGCTAACAGCCAAAACTGAACATAAATTATGAACGCACTTTGAACCCTTACCACTAATTCCATTCATAAACAGGGGAGGGTAAATATGGCCATCCATCTAAAGTACATAAAAGACGGAAGTTTCCATGTAGCGAGAGACAGGAACGACATGGGATGGTGGATGCAGCTGATGCCATTCACCGAGTTGCAGTGCCATCGTCGAAATCGAAATGTGAATACGGTTCAGGTGAATAAAACGAAGCCAAAAAAAGTGCGCAGTTTGCCAGTGTTTCGTAGCTCAAATTGATCCCTTGATCTAATACATAATAGTTAATTCACGGTATGTACGTCGCAAAGTATTTTTTCTGTTTCTGGTGAATAACATTTTGAATAAAGTCGCCACTGTTGGCTTCAATATGAATTAATTCCTTAGTAACATTAAGTACGTGGAACTCTAAAGTTACTGCTATTTTAGGACCACTGTAACGAATCCACGGGGACACTTCCAGTTTTTTTGTAAAAATTATTCTTAGTACAATCGTAATAACATTTGGTGAAAATGCACTGGGTTCCAGACGTAACAAAGTTTGCAAATCGCTCTATAGTGTTATTGTCTGAGGAAGCTTAAGTGTATGGTAAATATCAAAAGAATTCGCAGGGAGGCAAGACTGGCGGTTTCTAATATGGCGCCATCTCCTCGCTCCATGTGACGTCACTAGTCCCTCAGACGAGGCCCACTGGAAAGACAGAAGTGGGGCGCACGTCACAGCACGTGACACGACAGGTGTTATGATTGCCAGCAACCATCTCCGGCGGGTAGCGATTAACTACTTCAGATGAAATTAATAATTCCTGACTCCACATTTAAATGCATGCAAGCTCTCGACAGCACACGAGACAGTTACGACCTTCATTGTGTTACTTTTCAGTTACATACCGATTCTTCCGTGGAACCCGCATGAAGCACAGCGTTCACGAAGTGTGATGGACAAGCGAACTAGTGTTACGTCACAAGTTTGTAGTGGGGCCCGTATTTCTCGCGAGCCTTGTCCAGAGAAGGTCTGGAACTGCTGCGAGCTGCACAACTCGACTTCCGCGCACGCGTCGTTTCGGCCCTCTCTGACTGGTGCCAGAAGCTGCAGTCATGTCTATACAATCGGGAAAACCATGGCAGACCCGGACTTTTTATTCCTGACGATGATGGCGGCGACAGCCATCGAAAGGTTTTATTCGAAATGATGCAGCCTGAAAACCGAGAACTCTTTATTCATTGTGGGACTACTTCTCCAAATTGTATTCTGCGTGACAAGGCACCATTTGCAACTACTTTATTTTGCCATTAACTGCAGACCACATTAATAGCACAACGCACAAAAAATTAAAGCATTTTCGAAGAAAGTGCGTCCTTTCGAAAGATGAAGTGTGCCCTGAGCGCACAAGGTTACCTGAGTCGTATATAATCCAGCAGGAAGCTGTCCAGTTTCACACACGCCCAATTGGAGGAGAGCTGTAAGTTCTGGTCGCAATGCAGTTGCTGTCTGTTGCGAAGGCGAAGCCCTCCTTTACTAACGTCAATATATACACACTTGAAAACCTAATCAGTTCAAAACTGACAACGTATCTAATGATCCACTGCCAAGATCTAAACACAGTTGTAGGGAAGCAGCATACTCACGCCTTATAAAATTCACATCAGTCTTTCCATTGTGTGCTAGCCTAGTCCGCTGTAACTAGCTCTGACGACATAAATGTTGCGCAATACTTTAAAAATCAAGTAAATAACCGGAACGTTTCTAGCATGTCAGGAGTAATGCTAAATAAGTTTAACCATTTTCGAAATTTGGATGATTTTCTGTAAAAATCATTGGCGCAACAGAAAAGAGCTAGAAACTTAAAAATTTAAATTTAGATTCCTTTTGCCTAATAATTCAGTAGAAACAATATTCTGGATCTCACAAATTAAAATTTTAGTTGTAATTCATGATTTTCTGGTTATTGTCTTTGAAATTAAGGAAGAAAGATAGATTAGGTAGGCGAATAAATAAAGCTACGATGTTTAAGTTTAAGTAGAAGGGAGATCCGCTATAATCATAAAAATGTGAGAAGTTTCAACAGAATAACTATAAAACTATAGCTATAGCGGGTCTCCAAAGAGCAAGTTCAGAGCTCGTCTACTGCATGTAGTGTAATTAAATTGATTCTCTCGCCCAAAACATTTGACTTAGCCAAGTCATACTTTTATTATGATTACTTACTTGTGTGTTGATTGCAAATTTAAATTGAAAGCTTCATCGGCTATCAGCAAAGGAAGCAATCATTTATTCGATAACTTAAAGTGTTGCATTACTAGCCCAGCAGCTAGTCGGGAGAACAGATTTGATCAGGCGTTCCCTTAGCCGTCCGTACCGCGGCTTTAAATGTAAGAACGCTGCGCGAGAAGAAAAAGGCCCCAGTTCTTTCCAGACGATGATTAGCGCACCACCTGTGCCGGGAGTCGCGATGCGTCGGTATCGTTGATATAAACAGCCTCGGATGCAGTAATAAGTTGCTTGGGATACGCGGAACCATGAAATCGTTTTCGAGTGAAGTGTTAATTTTGGGATGACGTTAATGATCTATCTTTAGTTTGCGTATGTCGCATTTTCACGTGCCGCCGCCGGACAGACATTCTACCATTATTAGCGTGGGGTTTGATGAACATTATCATCAAATTATGGCGAGCATTCACTTAAACATTTAATTTGAACAGTTATAGTTGCACCAGCGCATTAGACTCTGAACTGCTCTGGTAGTTGGCTCGTGTGGATTCTTTTTGGTCTATGACTTTCAGAATATAGTGAACATTTTAGAGAGAATGGTTTTTGATTATAAATCCTAGACAATCTCCTAATCCCTCAGAGCTATAAGCTGTAGCTATAAATGTATTTCTCAGATGAAGTGGGCACTAGGTATTCTAATTACAGGCTTCACGTTTTGCTAATCAATTTCTGGTTGCCAATATTGTAGTTAGAGAGCCAGTGTTGAGAACGGTAAACAGCATAAATACAAAACATTTATTCTATATATCCACTCGCCGACCCACATATGTTGCTAATCGGCCAGGAAAATAACTGAGTAAAAGTGAAAGTGATTTTTAAGTATTCGGATTCGGAAGTGAAATGCGACACGCAACTGAGCAATGGAACAGTGATAGACATTGTTACATGTGCATGTGGACGACGCAATTGGACTAACAATGCATCTGGATTGACGGAGCTGGCGCTGATTCTAGTTGCACTGCTCGCATCGCGAGAAGTCAGTCTCGCCGCAACGCAGTCATCCGTCGGAGCGACCGGAGCCGCGTCTGCTGTTGCGGGCTACGCCCACAACACGGCAGATGTCGAAGTACCATCTGCAGTTCAACGCGCCGCCTCACATCAGTAATCCTGGTACGCCGCGCCGGCAACGCCATACGTCGTGCAGAAGGAACCAAGTTAAGTGAAAAGCTGTTAAAACTTTTACTAACCTGCACTAAAAGACTGCCGGCGATGGAACCGCAAAAAGAAACAGAAGTTAAACCTAAATCAGGACCTATGTCTGTTGAAGGAACTGTAAATACAGACTACGGTTCAAGTGTAAATATGCATGAAAATAGTAATGTTAAAGTGAAATCCGAACTAGTGTCTCCTGACAGTAGTGTGAATAAGGGCAACGATTCAATAGTAGAGACCCCTGTAGTAAAGCAGAAACCAGAAAGTGTTAAGTTATTGGATGATAGTTTCTCTGATGAATTAAAAATGAAACAGTCATCAGAGATGGTAGAGTTTAACCCATTAAGTCCCAAATCATTTTTTTTTAAATTGTCCTTTTTATTCCTTAATTATAATGTACATACTGTATGAACCACAATAAGTACAAAAATAGCCAAAGAATATTTATACATGCTGATATAATGGCCGCCCTCAAAATAGGATGCTGGGATCTAACAGTATTGTATAGCATACTAAACTGTATTCATGTCTTAACTATTTATTTCTTGTGAAATGGTACAAAACACTTCACACACAGTGTTACGTGGCATTTAACACAACATGTTTTTGGTTTCCCGTTGCATGTAGCTCTTACACATCTTCTTTACATGCTCCTTTTGTCAATCATATGACCAATTCCATCAAACCTGATGTCTGGTATCACTCTCAACTGACTTGATGGGTATTCCATTGGACGTCCAATATTCGGTCTTCCAGTGTCCAATTTCAGGTATGTAACTGCAACAGAACGTCTGAAATCCAGTAAATCCAGTGCATTTTTCCCATATACTAGTCTGTAGAGGAGCCAGGCATTTACGAGGGCCATCTCCAACATATATGTAAATAGGACCCAGTACCATTTTTTCCCTCTAGATACCGTTGCATGTTTTTCAACTAACCAGTCATTGTGGTCAACACCTCCCTTCAAAACGGCAGGTTGTTGACCTCGTGTCTTCTTACTTGTTTGTGTACTGTATCGCGTAGCTGCTCCCAAAGATTCAACTTTGTCAAAATTTGTACCAATTGTAACGCATCTGTTGTCATGCCATCGAACAAATAAGACTACACCATTCCTGTCCAACTGGTAGTCAGAGTTTCCTCGAATTGTCTTTTTCAGTTCGTTGCTGCTCAGTAGTGGACAGCCACCAACTCGATTCTCTCTGACAGTCCCAGTTGCACGAAAACCCAAATTTCTCAGATGACAATGGTTCACGGGTTTTTAATGCAGTGCAGCATGTTTAGGACTACTCTTGATCCCAATAGTAGGTCATCTCTTGCAGCATCTTCTGGATCCTTTCCTCAGTATAAACGTTATAGCTGGTATGCCAACATCTTCATCTTCAGACCAGTATAGCTTCTCAGCAGGGAGCTTATGGTAACCAGCAAAAAGAAGAAATCCGACAAAAACCATTTCCACTTGATTGGATGCTGAAACCACAGGTAGTCTCTCTCGACCTACCACTAAAATGCATTAAGTAATTATGGCCGAGCGTAATGCTAAATTCCTTAAACCTGTAGGACACCACGAGCTGCCCTGTCTCATCTAACATAAGGGTACCTATGGTCGCATTCACGCCTCCAACTCATAACCTCAATACGTGTAGGTGTGTCCTGTCACACACTACACCAAATAACGGCCTGCTCCGACCTCATAAATATTTCAAGGACGTGTCCTTCACGTCTCAACCACAAATACTGTTTAATTCTATTACACTGCCATTCCTTGCTACACAAGGTGAGTTCATTCTTACGACTTATCTGCATATTTTTCATAACAGTAAGCAATCTCTTTTACTATTAATTAGTTAGCTCTACAGCATACAATAGGTTTCACTGCCACTTCAGATCCTGCTTGTACACGAATTTGTATATCTTTTAAAATTACTGTTGGTGGACCATTTCCAATAAAATAACAAACAACTTTGTACTTATAATATTACCAGGGTTCTATACATACTTGTTACCCAAATACCTTTGTATCTTAATTACATCATACTTCTCTGTTGTTTAAGTCACTGTTAGGTTTGTCACATTAGGTATCTTCTTCACTAATCGGTGGATAGAATGGTTACAGAACTCATGGCTTGATAGCCATGCCGAAAAATTTTTGTATTGCAAAGAAGAAGTCGAAACTTTGGTGGATAGGAAAGATGAAGATAGAGTGAGACCTGAAATGGGAAAGGAGATCTCACCCAGCTGGGACTCCACAGCTGCCACACCGTGTAGAGGTTACAGAGCAACCTCCTCCCTACAGAATTCATTAGCTTAATGCTGGCTTGATAGTCATACCGGAAGATTTTAGTATTTCAGAGTAAGAGCCGAAATTTTGGTGGATATGAATGATGAAGAATGGGTGAGACCTGAAAAGGAAGGAAGATCTCACACAGCTGGGACTGCACAGCTGCCAGACTGTGTAGAGGTTACAGAACAACCTCCGCCCCACAGAATTCATTCGTTTATTATATGTTTATGAATAAAAGGTACCGTAATTACTCCGGTTATCGGCAAGACCAATTTTAACTGGCTTCTTTCAAAGTCAATAACACTCTGATATTTTGACAAGAAATCTATGCCAATTAAAACCTCAATACTGAGATTGTTTACAATTAAGAATGGATGATCAATTAAATTACCATTAATATCAAAGGGCAGTAAAGCTTCTTGCCTTACCGTTTTTGACACCTTGCCAGTAGCACCAATTATTCTTAGTTTTGAAACCCTCATTACTGTAAGCTTGTCTTTACCAGATAATGCATCAAAGAAGGACTGAGATATCGCACTCACCTCACTTCCACTGTCTTAAGAGACAACGTATATTGATACCCAACATAGTCACTATTATTATAGGGTGGCTTATTCTAGACTGTACAGGTGGTTCCTCAAACTCATCCAATAGTTCCTTTTGGATTTGTCTGCAACTAAAGTGATCGACATCTGTCTTCATTAAATTTAGGTCAAAGTGTGTAGGGGTTTCCTGAACTACATTTTCAGCTGCCTTTTACAGTCAGTTTATTAATTTGAAATCGAAGCACCGCACGACTTCATTACATTTAGTCAAAATATCCACGGGTGTGCTGCCGGTCTACAGTGTCCAACGGGCACAATATTTCGGCGATCATACATGTCGCCATCATCAGGTGAACTGACGGACTGAGCTCCTGTGAACGTGCCGGCACGGAGATCTGTACGCTATGGCTGCTCAGAGGGAACTGGGTTCGGTCGCGGCGGCGGCCAATTTAAATACCCTCCGCCCGCGGCGCGCTCCCTCCGCCGTCCGCGCCCCGCGCCACGGTCGCGCGGTGGAACAGATTGCGACGGCGTCTGAGATGACGTCGGAGTGATGGCAGAGATAGTGCGCGCCCTATGTACTAGAGTTTTAAGTACCCCATTCCTCTGTGAAGGGTGGTGGCAGCTGTCTGCATGCAAATACAGATCAGTGTGCGTAGTCTTCCGATACACCCCATGACCTAGGGTGCCGTCAGCCCTTCAACGTGCTCTCCGCCCAACCACTGCAGCACAACCTCTTGAGATGGATGAAGTCACGAGGGAGGAGGTAGGCACTGCATTTATTCCTTACACAGGCGCACTCTCGGGGAAAATCGCTCACATTCTGAAGAAACACCGGGTCGGAACTGTGTTTTGTCCTCCAAATAAAACTCGTGCACTGGTGGGGAGTGCCAAAGATGACCTCGGTTTGAGGAAGGCCGGCGTGTACCAGATTCCGTGTCAATGTGGCAAGTCGTATATTGGTCAGACGATGCGTACCGTCGAGGATCGATGCCGTGAACACCAGAGGCACACTCGTCTGATGTATCCGAGCAAGTCGGCGGTCGCTGAACATTGTTTGTCGGAAAATCACGCCATGGAATATGACCGCACGAGGATTCTGGTACAGACGTCGAGATATTGGGACAGCGTTGTTAGAGAGGCCATCGAAATTCGCACCAATGACGACCTCATAAACCGTGACTGTGGCTATAATCTTAGCAAGGCTTGGGAACCAGCGATCGGGTTAATCAAGAGTAAATCGAGCAAACGTATAGTTGTGACGACCACGGCGAACAGAGCCATCACTCCGACGTCATCTCAGACGCCGTCGCAATCTGTTCCACCGCGCG
This sequence comes from Schistocerca americana, assembly GCF_021461395.2. Classification (NCBI taxonomy): domain Eukaryota; kingdom Metazoa; phylum Arthropoda; class Insecta; order Orthoptera; family Acrididae; genus Schistocerca; species Schistocerca americana. The sequence continues at coordinate 438,248,434 of NC_060126.1, read as the reverse complement.
ACCGTGGCGCGGGGCGCGGACGGCGGAGGGAGCGCGCCGCGGGCGGAGGGTATTTAAATCGGCCGCCGCCGCGACCGAACCCAGTTCCCTCTGAGCAGCCATAGCGTACGGATCTCCGTGCCGGCACGTTCACAGGAGCTCAGTCCGTCAGTTCACCTGATGATGGCGACATGTATGATCGCCGAAATATTGTGCCCGTTGGACACTGTAGACCGGCAGCACACCCGTGGATATTTTGACTAAATGTAATGAAGTCGTGCGGTGCTTCGATTTCAAATTAATAAACTGACTGTAAAAGGCAGCTGAAAATGTAGTTCAGGAAACCCCTACACACTTTGACCTAAATTTAATGAAGACAGATGTCGATCACTTTAGTTGCAGACAAATCCAAAAGGAACTATTGGATGAGTTTGAGGAACCACCTGTACAGTCTAGAATAAGCCACCCTATAATAATAGTGACTATGTTGGGTATCAATATACGTTGTCTCTTAAGACAGTGGAAGTGAGGTGAGTGCGATATCTCAGTCCTTCTTTGATGCATTATCTGGTAAAGACAAGCTTACAGTAATGAGGGTTTCAAAACTAAGAATAATTGGTGCTACTGGCAAGGTGTCAAAAACGGTAAGGCAAGAAGCTTTACTGCCCTTTGATATTAATGGTAATTTAATTGATCATCCATGCTTAATTGTAAACAATCTCAGTATTGAGGTTTTAATTGGCATAGATTTCTTGTCAAAATATCAGAGTGTTATTGACTTTGAAAGAAGCCAGTTAAAATTGGTCTTGCCGATAACCGGAGTAATTACGGTACCTTTTATTCATAAACATATAATAAACGAATGAATTCTGTAGGGCGGAGGTTGTTCTGTAACCTCTACACAGTCTGGCAGCTGTGCAGTCCCAGCTGTGTGAGATCTTCCTTCCTTTTCAGGTCTCACCCATTCTTCATCATTCATATCCACCAAAATTTCGGCTCTTACTCTGAAATACTAAAATCTTCCGGTATGACTATCAAGCCAGCATTAAGCTAATGAATTCTGTAGGGAGGAGGTTGCTCTGTAACCTCTACACGGTGTGGCAGCTGTGGAGTCCCAGCTGGGTGAGATCTTCTTTCCCATTTCAGGTCTCACTCTATCTTCATCTTTCCTATCCACCAAAGTTTCGACTTCTTCTTTGCAATACAAAAATTTTTCAGCATGGCTATCAAGCCATGAGTTCTGTAACCATTCTATCCACCGATTAGTGAAGAAGATACCTAATGTGACAAACCTAACAGTGACTTAAACAACAGAGAAGTATGATGTAATTAAGATACAAAGGTATTTGGGTAACAAGTATGTATAGAACCCTGGTAATATTATAAGTACAAAGTTGTTTGTTATTTTATTGGAAATGGTCCACCAACAGTAATTTTAAAAGATATACAAATTCGTGTACAAGCAGGATCTGAAGTGGCAGTGAAACCTATTGTATGCTGTAGAGCTAACTAATTAATAGTAAAAGAGATTGCTTACTGTTATGAAAAATATGCAGATAAGTCGTAAGAATGAACTCACCTTGTGTAGCAAGGAATGGCAGTGTAATAGAATTAAACAGTATTTGTGGTTGAGACGTGAAGGACACGTCCTTGAAATATTTATGAGGTCGGAGCAGGCCGTTATTTGGTGTAGTGTGTGACAGGACACACCTACACGTATTGAGGTTATGAGTTGGAGGCGTGAATGCGACCATAGGTACCCTTATGTTAGATGAGACAGGGCAGCTCGTAGTGTCCTACAGGTTTAAGGAATTTAGCATTACGCTCGGCCATAATTACTTAATGCATTTTAGTGGTAGGTCGAGAGAGACTACCTGTGGTTTCAGCATCCAATCAAGTGGAAATGGTTTTTGTCGGATTTCTTCTTTTTGCTGGTTACCATAAGCTCCCTGCTGAGAAGCTATACTGGTCTGAAGATGAAGATGTTGGCATACCAGCTATAACGTGAGCAAACTGATCAGCTGCAATACACTATAGATATGAAATAAATGTGCTATCCTATGCGTTAAATGTTAATAGAGTGAGTGTTAAAAAAGTACATACACTAGCAAAAAAATTGAGTAACATAATGGCAGACGTGAAACATTATTTATAGCTCAGCATAAATACACTTCGATGAAGTAAGTACATAATTGTAAAATACAGATTTGTCAGGAATATACCGAACCTGTTCTGGCCCAGAAATAATAAATTGAGATTAAATAGGATTCATAATTGTATGCCTTGAGCATACATTTTCTCTAGTACGTGAGTAACGGCGTTTTGAGCCATTTGTTTACCGATTTTATGACAGTTAAGTAACCGCGAGAGTAAAATTGAAAAAGTTCTGTTAACTTTGTTCCAGTAACATATTGAAAGATAACAAGTGTATATCTCCGTTTCAATGTGACCCACCCTTAGATATTAAGTGAACAGAGTCTGAAGCACTCTTTTTGTTTGTTCTACAGGACAAACCAGATAATGGCAGCCTGGTAGCTGCGTGAAAGCGTGGAGTGACTTGGACACAACTCACAGTGACCCCTCCCCTTTCCCCATGTAAGTTAGAGTGGACGTGAAGGACGCACACCGTAGCAAATCCCCCCCCCCCCCCCTACCCTTGTGAATGGAAGTGTAGAACGCCAGCCAAAGCGACTACAACCACGTGTGTAAAAATGAAATTTTCTTTCAGGTTTAGAAAAGAATCCTAAGATATAATTATCTGTTTATGTATCATGAATAACTGTGTTATTTTCTTTGAATTTGTGTATGTAAAAATATTTACAGACAATTTAATGGATTTAAGATTTTCATAAATTTACATATTTTATGTGTTTGTCTCCCTAAGGCAATATGTATGCCAAAGTGTTTCATTGATTTTTGCTTAAAATTTGAGTGATAATGTTGCTTAAGAGGCAGTGAACATCTCAGCAATTTAAATAATTGAAGTGGGTAATAAGTTTTCTTTTAATATTTCTATATGTTTACATTTCAATTTTAATTTTTCATAGGGAGTTAAGCTGTACTCTTGATTCCCTTTTTGTAATTAATTTTTTCATTTACATTCAAAAAAAATTAAGTGGAGGGTGATGTAGGGAAGCAGCATACTCACGCCTTATAAAATTCACATCAGTCTTTCCATTGTGTGCCAGCCTAGTCTGCCGTAACTAGCTCTGACGTCATAAATGTTGCGCAATACTTTAAAAATCAGGTAAATAACCTCAAAAGTTTCTAGCATGTCAGGAGTAATACTAACTCAATATGTGTTGGATATCAGTTCAATAACTTTAACCATTTTCGAAATTTGGATGATTTTCTGTAAAAATCATTGGCGCAACAGAATGGAGCTAGAAACTTAAAAAATTATATTTAGATTCCTTTTACATCATAATTTAATAGAAACAAAGTTCTGGATCTCACAAATTTAAATTTTAGTTGAAATTCATGATTTTCTGGTTTTCGTCTTATAAATTACGGAAGCAAGATAGATTAAGTAGGCGAATAAATAAAGCTAGGATGTTTAAATTTAAGTAGAAGGGAGATTCGCTATAATCATAAAAATGTGAGAAGTTTCAACAGAATAACTATAAAACTATAGCTACAGCGTATCTCCAAAGAGCAAGTTCAGAGCTCGTCTACTGCGTGTAGTGTAATTAAATTATGATTACTTACTTGTGTGCTGATTGCAAAATTAAATTGAAAGCTTCATCAGCTATCAGCAAAGGAAGCAATCATTTATTCGATAACTTAAAGTGGTGCATTAGTAGCCCAGCAGCTAGTCGGGAGAGCAGATTTGATCAGGCATTCCCTTAGCCGTTCGCACCACGGCGTTATATGTAAGAACGCTGCACGAGAAGAAAAAGGCCTCAGTTCTCTCCAGACGCTGATTAGCACACCACCTGTGCCGGGAGTCGCGTCGCGTCGGTATCGTTGATCTAAACAGCCTTGGATGCAGTAATAAGTTACTCGGGATACGCGGAACCATGAAATCGTTTTCGAGTGAAGTGTTGATTTTGGGATGACGTTAATGATCTATCTTTAGTTTGCGGATGTCGTATTTTCACGTGCCGCCGCAGGACAGACATTCTACCACTATTAGCGTGGCGTTTGATGAACATTATCATCAAATTATGGCGAGCATTCACTTAAACATTTAATTTGAACAGTTATAGTTGCACCAGCGCATTAAACTCTGAACTGCTCTGGTAGTTTGGTCTGTGACTTTCAGAGTATAGTGAACATTTTAGAGAGAATGGTTTTTGATTATGAATCCCAGACAATCTCCTAATTCCTCAGAGCTGTAAGCTGTAGCTATAAATGTATTTCTCAGATGAAGTGGGCACTAGGTATTCTAATTACAGGCTTCACGTTTTGCTAATCACTTTCTGGTTGCCAATATTGTAGTTAGAGACCCAGTGTTGAGAGTGGCAAACAGCATAAATACAAAACATTTATTCTATTATTCCACCTGCCGCCCCACACAGTCTCTCTCAATATACAGGATTTAGGTGGAATAGTCATAGTATCTTGGCATAAGTACAAGATATAAGAATATCCAAGTTCGATCGGCAAAAATGACTAGCCAATTACCTGTTACAACAGAGCACCGTTAATTGTTTAACGAAACTGTAGGCTATGACGACATGTTAGTGAAATTCTCTCTTTTTTTCCTCTTTCAGTAGAGCCATTTTTGGAGTAAATATAATAGTTTGACTACGAAGTGTGCTATGTGTGATAAAGAAAAGACTGATCTACATGAAACATAAAGTAACTAAGTTATCTACGTAAAGCAATATCCGCCATTTGTCTGACATATTTCTTTTGTCACTTCCTTCATTACCTTTCCTCCTGGTGACCTTGATCTGTTCAGATGCGCGTATAAATATATATTCCTTTAAGTGAGAATAATTACTTAATTTCGTTAAAGCATTGACTCAAGGTCTACTATTTGATATCACTAATCTTATTAACATGTCCCTTACAAGTTTCCAAGAAGAAGTGTAGGTTAACATTGTTGTATGAACGGAAATCGCGAACTTCGCCGTTATCTGTTTCTCCATCATCGCAGCCATCTCGGCGACATAAGTACGAATTGTAAATTATTTAGGACTTACGTGCCATTATATTCTCGCAGTCCGATTGCTCAGTGGGAATAAAACAAGCGCTAAGAATATTCCAAACCTATACACTTGCGAAAATACGAAACCAAGCCAGTTATTCTTAGAGAGCAACATTTTGATTCTCGTAAAACTTCAAAGTTTAGACATTTCGTCAGTTTAAGTCCCGCTGCAAAAAGCGAGAACTAGCCTGGTGACTGGTGACCTCTTCTAGTACCATTAAAATACATCATTATTGCTGTGTATATGTAATTTTACTTCAAAATATATTTGTTTCAGAAATGTATGTTTCTTTTCAATGCAATCACACAATACGATTGTGAGATTTGGAACAACTCATCTATGATTTTCTGTAAGCTGAAAACCATTATCTACAAGTGAACAGAATTTATCTAACATTTGTAAACTAAATAAAACCGCAAGAAGAAACAATTGGTATATTCTTAAAATACATCGTTCTTAATGGTCAAAACACGAGGTAAGACAATATACCACTCTTTCCACAGTAAAGCCTAGATCCGCTTCCTTTAGCAGTGATGTAGGCTGAAAAATATCAGTAATTTCAAAATTTGGGAAATTTTATGTTATTATTTTATACTTTGTAAAAGAGATGCAAGATGGTGGATACACTTTTGTACATACTTCTGTTTCCTGGCTCCGTTGATGAGACCCATTTCTGCACACTTTGATGCTAGTCGTGAGTTATTTCGCGAGCTGGAAATCTGTTGCACATACCTTTCAATAAATGAATCAGTGTGGCTGATAAGAACACTATATGTATTAAGTTAATGTGGGAAGCTATCACACAATTATGCGATGAAACCGACAAGCATCTAGAGAAAACCCCTTTCTCACATTTTTTTTTTTAGTTTACGTGTCATACTTTCTTTAAATATCAAAAGAAAACAACAAGAAAGTGTGAGAATGCCTAAAAGTTATTGTCACTCTCTTCTGAGCTACTGCTTCCCTTTCATATCCGTAGGCTGACCACGAAAGATTTTTCGTTGACTTCCACTGTCCATACGTCTCTCTGCAACAATGGCTGAGTCTCAATCGCGACTTTGTATGAACCATAAATCTCTTTATTAAATCTGCGCAGCATTCCATGAACTAACTCAAGTATTTTTCTTCCACGAACTGACGTAAAAGTTCAAAAAGTAATTCTGTTTCCTACTAAGTTCCGCACACTACTTATTCGTGATGTAACAGACGCAACAGCTTCCGATGGAAGGGTGGATTAACGCGTAGCAGCAACACGGGATGCAGTTCACTAAGTATCTTCAATTCACTGCCCCACAAAGGTGTCTCAGTCGTTTGCAACTAACACCAGCAGTGATGGGCACACCGCTTGAGTGTATGCCTATTGTTAGGGCCCGACCGTTAAATTCTTATTTAGAAGTTAACATATACGCATCATAACTCACCGCCAGTAACAATGCTGCATAGAAATGCTCAATGAGCGAACTCATTACGTTGAAGCAATTATGTAGTAATATTCGCCTCTTAATCTCTTTGTTAGTTTGAATTAGAGCATGAAGTACTCCTAAACCTGATTTCTGAACATTTCCTATTGAACCCAAATGTCACACAACAGTTGAATGGTCGCATTTCACTACATACGTGTGTTATCGAGACGTCTTAAGTGTTGAATATCTTTCCTGCTAGAACGATCTTTCTTGAAACAATAAAGTTCTTAAAAACGAGGTACTGGTGGAATTATAGTTGTGAGGACGGGTTGTGAATCGTGCTTGGGTAGCTGAGAGCACCTGCTCGCGAAAGACAAAGGTCGCGAGTTCGAGTCTCTGTCCGGCACACAGTTTTAATCTGCCAGGAAGTTTCGTATCAGCACGCACTCCGCTACAGAGTGAAAATTTCGTACTAGAATAAAGTTCTTTTCAGACTAGTTTTGCCCGAAAGTACTCACCCCACACACAATACAAAGTACTCGAGCTTCCACTGCGGCCTGCACCTCTCCATTAAAACCAAATCGAATAACATGTAACAAATGTTAGACTTTTTTCCACTTGTGGCCCTGTTTTAAAGCGCTTACACGATGTTCATGAGTTTCAGCCATGTGATGTCAATTACTTAACTCTAAGAAAAGTTCTAGAACTTCAGACAAGAAAATGACGGCTGATGAACACACTCATAACGCAGCGCCACGGTCACATGATCAGGCGGCATTTGAAAAGCGGCGGGTGGCGTGTAGCCGGTCGTCGGTGGGCGGTGTCAGCAGTAAGATGACGGCACTCCTGAGACTATGTATTGTTCTGATTTAAACGTAGCCATGACCTATTTTGCGGAACTGTTTCGAAAGAGAGAAAACGCTTTCTCCAGACTGCCTCGAGCGTGGATGTGTGTGATGTTCTTAGGTTAGTTAGGTTTAAGTAGTCCAAAGTTCTAGGGGACTGATGACCTCAGATGTTAGGTCCCATAGTACTCAGAACCATTTGAACCATTTTGAACCACAGACAGCATTGCTGTACCAACTTCACTGTCACCAACCATTCGGCCTCACAGCAAGAAGTTACGGCCTCGGGTGCCATTTCATTTCGTAGCAGAACTCTTTTGTTTGTCATCCGCAGCATCTTTACGCAGTTGTATATCGACGATGTACTGCCCGCACCGTTTTGTGGCCCTTCATGGCAAGCCATCCTGGGCTTACACTTTGGCTAAATAACGCCCAGACACTCACGGCGAGAATTTCTATTGCTTGTCTTCGTGCTTGCCAAACCCTACCGTGGCCATCAAGGCCGCAGGATCTCTCTCCAATTGAGAGCATTTGAAGCACTGTGGGCAGGGCCCTCCAACTAGCTCGGGATTTTCACGATCTTGAGCGTCGTTTTGATGCAATTTGTTACCCAACGCCAAGTCGAATAATTGTTTGCATAAGGACCAGAGATGGACCAAAGTTCTATTGTCTAGCTCAATTTGTGAAGCCCCTTCTCTTGAATGAATGATCCAGTTTTTTTTTTTTTTTTTTTTTTTTTTTTGGAATTGTAATCATTGTTTGCATCTATATGTACACCATATGTATCGATTTGCCTCCCATTTGGATAATTATTTTGTGGTGCGTCTTTGTCTATGAGTGTAACATTGATCAGAAAGGCTTCACTTTGAATAGGTTCAAATTTAAGTTCAAACGTTTCCTTGCAGTAGACTGATGTTGTTTTCAGGGGTTCCCAAAACCAGTTGGAGAACATTACCAAATAATGTGTTCTTTCCTCTCATACACTCTCAAGGATTCTTTTCCTATATTTTGTTACTTCTTTAGTTTCTTTAGCTAAGGCGGTAACCACCCTCCCGTAAACTATCTACTAACCAGTTACATTGCCAGGTAGCTCCGGCTCACATCCTTCGACTATATTACTATGTATATGGCTCAGCTTCTTGTCTCATCTTGGCCAGCATACCCATCTCAATGAAATGTTATTTTCGATGCAGTGCACTTCTGATGTATAAATCTCCCCTGGCTCCAGGCTTCTCTTTTAGTACACACAAAGTTTCGCTTTTGTTAAAGATGTTTGACTCATCCAGTACTACTTATACTAACTTCTTTATAGCTTTGTTCTTCTGAAAGTATTAAGCTTTCCGCTAAAGGATGTAAATTAATCGTTTTCGTCATATCTTTATTGATATTTAAATCGTATCCTAGGTATCTGAAGACCGAAAGTCTCGGAGTATAATGCTGGAGCGGACATATTCTGTCTTTAAGTGTGGATGTAAAGGTTTTTTTAAAGCGTATATTGCTCAAGTCTCCCCTACAGTGCCTTTACCTCCCGAGTGAAGTTGATATTTTTATTACATTAGGTACTACCTTGTTTCATTTCACCCATAAAACGCCAACAAAAAATGATAGAAGTGGAAAATAATATGCACGCCGGCTTTCAAAGCGTCTATGTGGCTAACTTTTTATCACTGCAGCACTCTGTTAACAAGCGTTAGATACTGATGGCTAGATACTGACATCTATTGATAAAATTTGAGGCTGGCTGATTAGCTCTGATCTTTTGTGGTTACATTATTGTAGAACAGTCATGGAAGCAGTAACATCTATTAGGTGTCTGGAACTTTGTGTGGAGAATGATTTAAAGTAGCATGACCACATAAAAATAATGTTAGGTAAGGCAGATGCCCGAGTGAGATTCATTCAAAGAATCTCGCGCAAGTGTCACACACCCACTGCGCTACCAGTGCTAAACCGACTGTCATTGTTTTCTTTTCTCAGGCTGCCTGTTGAAAAGAACTTGCCCCGGTTTACAGGCGAGATACATATTAATAAGCCATCGGGGTCTCAAGTCATTATCATATCCAGTATCAGGAGGTGAAATGGCATGGACTCTTTGCAGAGAGTCGCTGATTGGAATGCGTACTGGGGAAAGGTGGCATAAATCTCAATACAAATAAAAGATTTAGAAACCAACACAAAGAGATATATATTGAAATTAGCACAGAACAACAAACACTTAACCGAGAGCAGATTCCACTGACATTCACGGAACGACATACGGAAATAACGTTCACCTATAACTACACAAGTTTACTGAAAACACTTCGGTGAGAGAATAGTGAACTAGGTTTTGGCAACAAAAGGAAGTGTGGTAGGCTTCTGTGAACCTTACCGCATGGCCGGAGCTGCTACTCACCAGCAGTATCGCGAAACACTCGCGATCACCGAATGACCGAAACGCTAATCGAAACCGAGAACCGTTACTAGACTATGTCCGATGTAACGAGCTGTTAAACTCGCCGTAGCGTGGCGGAGCGGACCTATCGATAAGAGGCGGTCACCCGCAAGACGGCAGCTGGTGGACCTTCCAGTAAGAGGTTCCAGATATGGGCTGGAGCGGCGACGCTCAGGGCTTTTGTCAGTTGGTCGGCACCTCACTCTAGCGTGCCTACGGCTGAAAAAAGTAGTTTCGGTGCCAACTCGCTGGGTGGTCAAGGACTAGCTGCTGCCTGCTGGGCTATAGAGCGGGCCGCTTTATTTTGCAAGAGAGGTTTCGCAACCTGGCTCACCCTCGGTTATTGGCGCGCTTCAGGGGCAATATCGGTTCCTGTGTATGCAGTAAATTATAGTTAAAATGTTTCTTTCGTTTCTGTAATTATTTGGGAGCAGTAATTAACTGTTGAACTTTCAACTATTCTAAAAGTGCATTGATGTCATTCTAGGACTACTTAGCCGACAAATTCATATCTCGATAAATAATCGAACTGATCATCTGTCTGCGACCTCTACGAGCACAGCGGCGCCAGTCATTAAGACAATTGTGCTTGTGCTGAACAAGATATTATTTGAAGCGTACACTCGCGCAAATAACTGCGAGAAGCAGCATTATCGATGACGCTCTCTCTATTCCTTGAACTAAGAGAGCTACGGTTCGATGTTAACTATTGTGGAAAGATATAGTCTAGCTTCTGATCGTAATGAGTATGGACGAATGTACAGTGGCTTAGGAGAGAAGGCGTTGTTGCGAGACCGCCATCTTTAATAGAAAGGAATTTTCTGATACAGTGCGTGAATAATAAGCCAATAAACCAACTTCTTGGCAGCATAAACAATGTGTGTATTATGAATTATATTCTCCATAACAATTTCACATTTTCAGATACTTGTGCATGCCCACATCTCTTTGGACTGTGGAAGCTCGAACATGAAAATTCAGTACGCTCATTTAAACAAATCCACTTCAACGGATAGGCTTCCATAGAAAGGAGCATTGAACCATAGTTAACGTAGACTAAGATTCCTACAGATACAGCACGCAATTCGACGACCAGCAGAGACATCGAGTACTTACAGTCAGCGTGCAGCGGCAGATCTCTAGTCTACAATGCTCAATACACTGAACATAAACGTCGTCTAGTGAAATCTGGTTATTTATTCATTTCAAATATCTAAGCACTTTTCTTAGAGAGACTGAATACTAAAGAACTAATTCCTTGAATCAGCAATAACAATAGTAATTTTATCAAAGCAGTAATTAAATAAATAATAATAATAATAACAGCAGTTCACGGAGTTTACTTTTTGTCTCTTAAAGGAAATTTTCAGCACAGCTCTACATACAATAATTGGGTTCAGGATGAAATAATGACTCCTCTCATGAGTCATTACAGTTCACGTGAGAGGGAGTTACAACTGTTCGTCACAGGTTCATTTAGTAGGCGCAAGAGCGAAACGAGTTTGTTCAAATAACATTGTGAAAACGCTTTAACAGTGTGATACGCATCATGGATTAGTTTGTCATTAAAATTCAGATAACGTACACTCGTAGAAGAATCAATCAAGTTATTGCTTCCTCCTACGCCACACACTGTCTTGTGGCTTGCAGAGTGTGGATGTAGATGTAGAGAGAGATTAGAGCCCACACAGAGGCATACCGTCAATACGTATATATTGTGTAAACTGAAGGTGGAAGGGAGTGAAAGTAAAGGAACTAATCGGATCAGTTGCATGAGAACGTTAACGCGGAATCAGTGGCGACGGGTGAACCTGTGCTCTTCTGCTTACTCTGCTGTTGAGTAAACCAATGCGCACATAGTGTTTACCGCAGATGTGCGGACTTTCTATGCATGCCCCCTCACACACTTCTACCTTGTGTCACCTGTTTGCAGTCCCTGTCCTTGTTTTCTATTCTCTCTAATTTTAGATTCCAGCTGGAGGTCGATTATATGAATGCGCGGTGTCTGCTCTTTGCGACGTGTCCGGAAATCGATTCGACTAGATGAGCAATGAGTCAGCAGCCTTCGGGTTCGATTCCCGGCGGGGTCAGGGATTTTCTCTGCCTCGTGACGGCTGGGTGTTGTGTGCTGTCCTTAGGTTAGTTAGGTTTAAGTAGTTCTAAGTTCTAGGGGACTTATTACCACAGCAGTTGAGTCCCATAGTGCTCAGAGCCATTTAAATCAAATCAGCAGCCTTCAGTGCGAATGCACATTTACATTATACCTCCAGCGGCAAAGCAAAATAAGCGAGTACGGAGTACATGGTTGGAGACTGCGAACGGGTGGTGCTAGCTGAGAGCCTCAGTCGGCCGGAGCGCGTGCCGAGGTAGTCCAGGAATTTCCGGTAAACACTGTGTCCCGGTGGCCCAGTGGTTAACAAAACTGTAGTTCTATGCAAGAGATTCCAACGTCAGAGTCTCAGTCTGGCACACAGTCTCATTATTCGCCGCCGATTCCACATAAAGTGCTGGTGTATCCTGTATCACTAGTACTTTCCCTTCCCTTTTCTTTCTCCGTCCTGCACCTTCAGTTTAGCTAATGTGTATCACAGTTGCGCATTTCGCCCAGTGTCTGTTCTTTTGGATATGTCCAAAAGAACAGACACGGTGCATTCATAAAATGCTACGTATATACCGAGAAAAGAGTCTGAAGGTAAAATAAGACAGATTAGAAATTGCACAGAGGCTTACCAAGAATATTTTTTTCCATGGCCCCTTCGTGAATGGAACCTGAAAAGAGAGAAACGATAATTGTAGACGCTCTATTCTTCACCACAAATCATTAAGGAGAAGGTGGATGGTTATGGTTTAGTTCAAATGGCTCTGAGCACTATGGGACTTAACATCTATGGTCATCAGTCCCCTAGAACTTAGAACTACTTAAACCTAACTAACCTAAGGATATCACACAACACCCAGTCATCACGAGGCAGAGAAAATCCCTGACCCCGCCGGGAATCGAACCCGGAAACCCGGGCGTGCTAAGCGAGAACGCTACCGCACGACCAAGAGCTGCGGACTATAGTTTCGTGTCACACCGAAAATACAATCATTAGAAACAGACCAAAAGTTTGGGTAACGAAAGGATAGGAAAGGAAATCGGACGCACAATTTTCAAAACACCTATCCTGGCATTCACCTGGAGCAATTTAGGGAAATGACGTAAAACGTTAAGTGTTTACGCCTAGACAGACAATGGAATTGCTGCCCTCGTGAATGTAAGTCCCGCAAACCATAAGACGGCTTGCGGAGTGCAGATGTACATGTAGGAATGTGGAACGTATCAGGTTGTAGGCAGCCTCGTGTTTCTTTCTCCTTTTTACACTTAATCCATCGATAAGATGGGTCTGATTAATCAATAAATGCCCATGTACATGCAAAACTGCAGTATTATCCGTGAGAGTGGGTGATGACTGTAGGCAATTTCCGTTAATTCTGAAACATATTTTTAATGCATTCTTGTAGTCAGCGAAAACATTACCCAAACAGTTTCCTCTGGCCTCGGCTTACGTTCAGCTGACGAGGCGGCTGCCTGCTGTCGCATTTACAGCGGCAGAGGTTGGCTTGCGTCTTTGGCAGAATTAACCACGCTCAGAAAGCAATCTATTTGCGTGCTGAGTTCAGTGAACTTGCCTTATCCTCTCCAGTAGGCGAATATGAATACACGGGTTTCTGCACACGACAGACCACCCACGCTAATGGCGTATCCAGTGAGATAACATCACAATACTTGCAGTAACAGTGGGTTGCCTCCACAAGCGAGACCTTTGTCTAATGCCGATAGACTGTTGTCGCCTTGAGCGCGTACACACTGAGAAAACGTTTGACTGCTCGGAGCTCGGAATCTTTGCAGACTGTAATGTCCCATGGGGCAGCACTGACAAGTTGCTGGAAATAGCAGTGTGGATAGGTCGGTGATCAGAGTGTTGTAAAAGAATCGACGCAGAACTGTCCAAACGGAATTGTCAGGCGGTTCCGGTTTGGCGAAATTAATTACATTGTCTCGGATTGGTCAAAATGGCATGAGTGGTGAGCTCACAAACTGTGAAGGAGTAGGAAAGTATCAGAAACTTCCTCTCTGAGACCCGTAGTAAGCACTTCTTCTCCAGGAGCTACAGTACACGGACTTGGTCGTCAGGACGCGCAGACAACGGTATTCTTCACCACGAGAGGAGAAGCGATTCAGGAGCAGATGGGTCACCCCATACTAGCGTCTGACCCAGCCTGCCATCACACCACGCCTGGCCTCACGCAAATGATGTGAGTGTCACAGTCAAATCGTGTGAAACTCGTATGGGATGATAGGCGTATTGGTTCATATTGATCAATCGCTTACTGTGTGATAACCTTTCGGCCTTATTTTATTCACTGAGGCTCTGTTTCTCTTTACGCACTAACCTTCCGATGCAGTCATCACCAACACTTCAGTTCCGTGGATTAGAAGTGAGTTATCACGATTTCTTGTTTGTTCAGTATATTTTACGAGAACTTTTCCAGTCCTTTCTCTCTGAAGATCAACAATTATCACACTTTCGTATGTGTAAACACAGTCATTCTTCCGTGATGGGCATTTTACCCTTGTCTGTTCAGAGCAATCACTGAATTCATAATAATAAATGCAGATAAGTTGTACCCTTGTTTCGTTAAATGTCTGATAGTTCCCATTACTACTTAGTAATTACTAGCGTTTAATCTGGGCACACAACAACTGTTCATGTGTTAGAGCCAACCGTTTCCTTCTGTTTCCGTACACACAATTCTTTTACATACATATGGGTCATAGTGTGGGACTTGCACCTTGAGAGGGGATGTTTAGTACATGTCAGTGACAAAACAGGTCGGCTAGAACCTTACCCTGAGGCGTCTTGCAAAAGTTAACACAAGGAAGGCGTAGATAATTGCAATAAAAGTTGATAACTTCATAAATAACTATCAGTTTTATGATATATCATTTTGTGTTTTGTTTTGTTGTAGGTGTGGAGACACAGAAAACACTCAATTGGAGGACTGAAAGATTTTCTACCTTACAAAACATCCCCAAGTCGTTAATAGCTCCTCAATCGAAATGTTTGCTTTTGAAGTACCACAAGTTATGCAACGTTTCTCAGCTTTCAAGTGGATATCTGAAAATAACAGACAGCATAAGACTAAAAAAATCTTGCCTGTTCTGAGACACTCCTCACGGTCTTGTTCGCTGCCGAATCCTCTTGCGACGCACTCGCATTTGATGGTGGGATCTCTCATTGCAGCATCAGAGCACCCTGCATCTTCGAGCGAACCTGCAAAATTCCAAGAATAACTTCAGTGTGAAGAATGGTGATAATAGTAACTTGAACAATGGAACAGCATCACAGAACAAACGTTCCGAGCAAACTGTCATTGGGGATCTACTGGGTGCTAAAGATTTATGTCGAAGAACGCTGATCACAAATCACTTGAGAGGGCAAACTTAATCTGGGCTAGTAACCCGGCTTGGAAACGTATGCGCCGGTTTCCTTTACAGCGAGTGGGAATCTGGGTTGGCATTGGGCTCAGTGTCGGGTCGCGGTACAGGTACGTCGGTAGCTCCTGCGAGCCGCTACGTGTTAGCCCGACCGCTACCTGCCAGCACACACCCCACCACTAAAGGCTGATCGAACCTTACAAGCGCCCGACAGTGTACACACACACAGTCGAATAGGTCGCTCCTACACTTGACAAGCGGTTCTCATGACCATTCAGCCTGTGATCGGCGCCTTTAGGAATTCTACAGGATTATGTCTTCCTGTTTTTGAACGGGACAGGGATATTTCCACGATGGGGAGCAGAAAGGAGTGCTACTGTGTGGGAAACGCTCTGGTGAACAGCGAACAGTGGTACAAGAGAGAGCACTTAATGCAGCATCGAAAAATTTGGAAATTTGCGGTAAGGACTATGCGACCAAACTGCTGTTGTCATCGGTCCCTAGGCTTACGCACTACTTAATCTAACGTAAATTAACTTACGCTAAAGACAACACACACACCCATGCCCGAGGGAGGACTCGTACCTCCGACGGATGGAGCCGCACGAACCGTGACAAGACGCCCTAGACCACACGGCTACCCCGCGCGGCCAATTAGCAGCATCGAGATTAACTAGACATAGTCCAAGTAAAGGTAAGCAAGCGTACAAGAGAAACACTGAGGTGGAGTTTTCTCAAAACGAAACTTACACAGAGCTGACAAAAGTCATGGGATATCTCCTAATATTGGGTCGGGCCTCCTTTTTCCAGGCGTAGGGTAGCGACTAGACCTTCCATGGACTCAACAAGATGTTGGAAGGCCATCACAGGAATACTGAGACATGCTGCCTCTATGGCCGTCAATTACTGCGAAAGTGTTGCCGGTGCACGATTTTGTGCACGACCTGACCTTTCGATTATATTCCATAAATGTTCGATTAAGGATGCATGTTGGGCGATCTTGCTGGCCAAATCATTCACTCGAATTATCCAGAATGTTCTGCAAACCACCCGTGAACAGTTGTGGCACAGTGACATGGTGTGTCTTCGTTTGGGAACATGAAGACCATGAATGGCAGCAAGTTATCTCCAAGTATGATCGGTTCACTCGGACCAGAGGAACCCCTTCCGCTCCATGTAAACACACGACACATCATCTACATCCATACTTCGCAAGCCACCTGACGTTGTGTGGCGGAGGGTACCTTGATTACCTCTATCGGTTCTCCCTTCTATTCCAGTCTCGTATTGTTCGGGGAAAGAAGGATTGTCGGTATGCCTCTGTGTGGGCTCTAATCTCTCTTATTTTACCCTCATGGTCTCTTCGCGAGATATACGTAGGAGGAAGCAATATACTGCTTGACTCCTCGGTGAAGGTATGTTCTCGGAACTTCAACAAAAGCCCGTACCGAGCTACTGAGCGTCTCTCCTGCAGAGTCTTCCAGAGGAGTTTATCTATCATCTCCGTAACGCTTTCGCGATTACTAAATGATCCTGTAACGAAGCGCGCTGCTCTCCGTTGGATCTTCTCTATCTCTTCTATCAACCCTATCTGGTACGGATCCCACACTGCTGACCAGTATACAAGCAGCGGGCGAACAAGCGTATAGAGCCATCACAAGCTTGCGCGATGCCTTGTTAACAACTATGGTTCAGGGCTTCATGCGGTCTGCATCACATTAGAACCCTGCCATCAGCTCTTACCAACTCAAATCGGGACTCATCTGACCAGGCGACAGTTTTCCAGTGCTCTTGGGTCCAACAGATATGGTCACGAGCCTTGGAGAAGCGCTGCAGGCGATGTCGCGCTGTTAGCAACGGCACTCGCATCGGTCTTCTCCTACAATAGCTCGCTAACTCCGTATTTCGCCGCATTGTGCTGTCACATACGTTCGCCGTAGGTCCCACATTGATTTCTGTGGTTACTTCACGCGGTGTTGCTTGTCTGTTGGCACTGACATTCTACGCAAACTCCGCTGCTCTCGGTCGTTAAGTGAAGTTCGTCGGCCACTGGGAGGTCCAAGTGTAATGTCATATCGCTGGTTTGGATGTGGAGTATCTTTGCGGGCAGCCGCGCCTAGAGAGCCAAGCATGGGACACGAAACTGTTATGTTGTGTAGTGTGTAGCTCTGCATATAAGAAGCATTGTTAGTATTCAGGTGGAAGTGTTGCTACAAGTGCTACTATAGTAAAGTGATTAAATATGGAAGTAATTCAGAGGAGAGTGCGTCAAGATGTAATTAAAAATGAGCAGTGCCGCCGATAACGTATTTGTGTATCCCCTCGTTGCGTGTCGCACAGTATCAAATATCCGCGCCGTGTTCGGTCTCCCAGAATGAACTGATGTGAATCAGTAGAAATTAGTTACCATAAAAGAGTGCAATCAGGTGCCAGTGTCTTGTAGCGAGCGTGAGAACGTGCGTTCGATCATCGCGCTTCCGCATCATCAACAATCAGCCGCGCCGCGATGGTTACGCGCACGCTCGTACAAGTGAGAACTGAGAACCAAAAAATTAGCTTTACGAACATTGTTATATCATTACTAGTGACAAGGAGGACTGTTACCAGATACCTGTATGTGTGACGAGCGTAAGAACTTTCGTTCGATCATTCAGCTTCCGCATCATCAACAATCACCCGCATCGTGTCGATTACGCGTACGCTCGTCCGAATGATCTTTTGGGCTGTTAATCGTCAAGATTGTTAATTGGGATAAACATTTGCGATTTAGAGTGTAAACAGTGCAACCTGTGGTTTCCATATCGTCTCAGAATATAAATGTTCATACCAGACAAAGGACAGTGTTGTGTTTTAACGTTGAGCGGCTCCTCTAAACCCGCTTGCATATTTCGATAGATATTTGCAGGCAAGCCAACAGCAGTTTGGAGAAGGACAATACGACCGCCGTGGGATTATCAGGTACGTAATGTGGACAGGGCGCACGGTCAAGGAACGACAACCAGTTTAAAGGGTCCCCCACCCCGATTAGTACTCCCGGGCGTGTTAACACGTGGTGACAGGTAATGGCTGAAATTTGGTATTCTCGGCCCACTCTTGACTCTGTGAATCTCAGAATACTGTATACGCTAAAGACTTTCGAAATGGAATTTCCCAAGCATCTAGCTCCAGTTACCACACCGCTTTCAATGTCTGTGCGGCCATAATCACGACAGATGGCTTTTCACATGAGTCATCTGAATACAAATGACAGCTTCGCCAATACAGTACGATTTTATACCTTCTGCGCGCGATGCTATAGCCATCTGAGTGTGATCACGACGCTATCCTATGACTTTGGTCGCCGCAGTGTATGTCTTCATTCAGCATGATAATAGCTATGTTAATAATGAGAAGCGTTTCATTTGGATAAAAAGCCTTAGGACGATTTTTGTCTGAGTTTGACCATTATTTTTTATGAAACTATACTTGTAAATGCTGCCGATTGGTCCAGTAGCTGTGTTATTACATTGTAAAGCATTACGCGTCACTAGGATGAGCAGCACATTAGGCAAGTATGAACAAAGGGAGCAGGCAGCGCGAAGCAAGCGAACACAAGTTGTGGGGGGGCAATCGTAGTGTACTGGACTTAGGAGTCCAATTTCAGAGTGACAATAACTTCAGGTACTTGGTGTTAATACTGAAAGAAGTGAGAAGTCCCACCTTCAGAATGTGAGACTATATGTTGGTTGTAAGTTGATTATTGTGCAGCAAGTGACAGTGTAGGGCATCTGCTGAATCAGGGAGACTGTACACGAAGAAACTGTGCACGAAGTTTAAAATTTTTATAGCGAATTACGTTCACGTACATTGTACACTTAAGAGTTTGATGATTTATTCGCGAATTGGAGGGACATTTCGAAACAGTAATTGCGAATTCGGCTGCCAGCTAGCTGCTAAAATGATATGTTGCCTAGCTAATTTCATAAGCCCAACTCTAGTTACGATTTTTTATTTATGTTGTAGTTACCAAATCAGTAAAAACTTTACAAAATTACCAGTTTTTAAAAAAATAGGAACTATTTTTTACAATGTGTGATCAGTTTCTTGAGAACAACTGGATGATAAAAACAGTTACAAGTAAATAAAAGATGACAAGTTGCTAAATAACTAGTGATTTTGTGTTTTACACTGATGCAGCCAGCAGCCTGCAAGAGAAAATCAGAAGCAGTGAGATATCCGAGACTTCATGCCGAAACATTAGTATCAGTTTTCAAGAGGCGAAAGCATACATTTCGTCCAACTGTTGTTATTTTCGTCTGAACTGTTTAACACCACTACTGAAGTTTCAGTATTCAATTGATTAAAAATGAGTTCTAGCGAGCGTGTGTCTGCAAAGAAAAGTTCTATACAGAACCAGTGACCATTAAGCTTTAATAATTTCCGTCACCACCCACACGAGAGAGGTCAACCAAAAAACAATGTACTAAAGGTCAAACTTAGGCTCTTTAGTAAGGAAAACGTAACATACTTTACTTATTGCACAGTGAAGAATGTTCTGCTGTCTATGGAATGGAAAGTCTCGATACAAAATCCAAAATATCTATAGAAAAACTGGTACAGCATTTTGATAGTCTTCCCTCTATTAGTGGTAAAGATAAGAAATGATCCAAAAGACAATGGCTGGCTCACTATGGAAGTTAGATCATCTTGCCAGAAACCAGCAGCTATGCACACTATTTACAAAATATACACAAAAACGGTCGTAAAACAGGCAAAAATAATGAAAAATGATGGGTGTATAAAAATTGTATGAGCAAAGTAAGACCTATGTGGGACATCATAAAAAAAGGAACGGCATAAAATAAGGAAACCTATGAGAATACTGTCATGTTATATCATAATAAAAATATTTCATAAACAACAGAAGCAGTAAAAATAATCAACAACTACTTTCAGCAAAAAAGCTGAAAAATTAACAAAAATCTGTGTCAGTGGAAATCATCAGCCAGTGGCAAGATCAACAACTGTAAATTATAAAAGTTTGTGGATCATGCTAGCAGGGGAGGGAACAGTCAAGTTTGTTACAGATCTAAAAACCAGATATTCACCGGCAATCGACGGTTTAGCTAACAGAATCGTGCAGGTTTCCCTCCAAAATACAACTGACCCCCTCACTCACGTAAGTGTCTGCTCATTACACTCAGGCGTCTTTCCAATTCAGTAAAAAAACACACAGGGTTACTGCTATATTTTGTGCTAGTGACAATGGTGAAGTTATAACATTTCATATGCTTAATTCATCAGCAGAAATGCTCGTAGCATTATGTAGCTTATGTGATCAGAAAAGTTCAGCAATTCAGAATATCAACACAGTCATTATACTTGCAGAGGAGATTCCGTCACACATGGCGACCGTGAGAAAACTCTGTAATCAATGCAATCTTTCGATGAGTCCGGTAAAGCAGTACAGCAGTAGGGTGAGTGCAACAGATATTTGCAACAGCTGCACTTCGTGTTACTCTGGATGCAACGCTGTTTAGGAGTAAATAGCAAAGGAACTGTGAACTGTGTTAACAATGTTTATTCGAGAAGGAAACCGTCAACATAAACATAGGCCTCGTTTTTAAGGCATGATGACAGTCAACATTATTACAATGTCTGATACAAAGTGCAATCAAAGTCATATTGTTAGTGAAATAGTAAACTCAAAATTCTGATTTGTATAAACTGAAATGTTTCACTAGACAGTGAATTTCCGTGAATTGTGATACGAACTGTCGATTTATTTTCCACATTCTTCAGGTCTACGGCGGCAGTTTGTCAGAAGGCAATAACGAGTATTGTTAGCAATAGTTTAATGTGGCAGATGTTGTTGTTGTGGTCTTCAGTCCTGAGACTGGTTTGATGCAGCTCTCCATGCTACTCTATCCTGTGCAAGCTTCTTCATCTCCCAGTACTTACTGCAACCTACATCCTTCTGAATCTGCTTAGTGTATTGATCTCTTGGTCTCCCTCTACGATTTTTACCCTCCACGCTGCCCTCCAATGCTAAATTTGTGATCTCTTGATACCTCAGATCATGTCCTACCAACCGATCCCTTCTTCTAGTCAAGTTGTACCACAAACTCCTCTTCTCCCCAATTCTATTCAATACCTCCTCATTAGTTACGTGATCTACCCACCTTATCTTCAGCATTCTTCTGTAGCACCACATTTCGAAAGCTTCTATTCTCTTCTTGTCCAAACTGGTTATCGTCCATGTTTCACTTCCATACATGGCTACACTCCATACAAATACTTTCAGAAACGACTTCAGATATTGCAAGAAATTAAAAGCTCTCATCAAGAAGTCAAAGACACTAGAGGGGAAATAAGCCAGGAAATTACAGGCTGTCGTCAAGAAATTAAAAGGAATATGCACTGCTGTTACAATAAATTAAGCTACGCAGTGGTAGTTTGCGAACTTGGCTTACTAGTTCATTTAATCAAAAACATGACTAACTCCGAAATCAGTATCATATCAAACATGAGGGACTGAAAACTGAAATTCAAGATTTTACGAAACAAACTGACGAACAACGCCAACAAAGAAAAGCTATGTAAAATTCGTGTCCGAGATGACGAAATTGCGGACGACTGGTGTGCTTGCCGGAGTAACAAAGAAACGATTATTAAGTTAACTGGTGGCATTCAGACGCAATGCAATAAGTTTATCAGCGTAGTAGACAAAATTCGCCGGTAACTATTAGCATGGTCCCGATGGAGGTTCGAGTCCTCCCTCGGGCATGGGTATGTGTGTTTGTCCTTAGGATAATTTAGGTTAAGTTGTGTATAAGCTTAGGGACTGATGACCTTAGCAGTTAAGTCCCATAAGATTTCACACACATTAAAAAACTATTAGAATGCGAGAAAGGATCTAGCAAAGTAAATTAGGTGTTTGTACTGTTAGAGATTAACGCAGCACTGGGTGTAATAGATCACAACATAACTAATGTGCCTGAAGAGGGGTTAGACAACAGGATGAGTCCACAGAATCTAAGACTACGAAGCCAAGCAAGGTAGCCACGCCGTAGCTTTTATCAAAGAGTTTCCGGACTTTCAAAATAATAAAAGAAAACGAAATGATGTGGGTGGTGGCCCTCAACTATCTACCCTCTACATCTACATCTACATCCATACTCCGCAAGTCACCTGACGGTGTGTGGCGGAGGGTACCTTGAGTACCTCTATCGGTTCTCCCTTCTACTCCACTCTCGTATTGTTCGTGGAAAGAAGGACTGTCGGTATGCTTCTGTGTGGGCTCCAATCTCTCTGATTTTATCCTCATACTCTCTTCGCGAGATATACGTAGAAGGGAGCAACATACTGCTTGACTCTTCGGTGAAGGTATGTTCTCGAAACTTCAACAAAAGCCCGTACCGAGCTACTGAGCGTCTCTCCTGCAGAGTCATCCACTCAACGTTGCAACATTTAAAGTTTTGGCTGGTTTCGCTGTCTAGGGCCTGGGATACGTAGTTGCTGCGTTACACGCCAAATACTGCTGAGTCTACTGTATACGATAAGAATACGCACATGAGTCGAATGGTCGACGGTTTCTATCACTCGGCAATTGCGAATTATGAAAGTAACATATAAATTTACAAATGAAAGATTGCAATTAAATAAAATCTGTAGGTACTTTCTTAACGACTTTAAATTATGAGTACGATAGTAGAAGTACTTTTGACAATGCGGTATATTTCTGCAAAACACTTATCTGCGACCACGCGCAAGCTGCTCCACTGTCCAAGTCTTTCCGCCGTCGGGTCCAGCACTTACCGTATCCTGTGTCCTACTGTCCAGAACTGCCACACTTCCTAACTGCCCTCTTGTCCTCTCTCGAAACGATTCTCCCCCCCCCCCCTCCCCCCCCCCCCCACTTTCATACAGTCTCACCGTTAACGAGCACTGTGATTGGCTGAGCGCTCCTTCCATGTCTCCAAGCCAAGATACACTCACAAACTTATTTAAGAACATACGAAATACTGGATATACATTTAAATACTTGACATTAAATAAATATTCCTACGGCTGGACCATAAACACGCTCTAACACACATTATTAAATACATAAGCATATTAATTAAAAATATACCAAAGGAATAGAACAGAAGTAAGCCAGTAGCCTAATGTCTCTCTGCCTTCTAAAACACAGTAAATAATTGACCAATTTCTTCATGAATAGTATATATCGGATATAAACAAAGATATAGATGAATAAATATATTTATAAGCATGCTGCTACCGTTTTTTCATGTAACTGTGGAGTACTTATGGCCTGATACGATCGATAGTAATTGGCCACTTTGACCTCCAATAACACATGTACTATTCAAGTTACATGCCTGTAATTCATACAACTCTAGGTTTACGCTAATAGCTTTCTGAAGACACGGCGATCGATAAAAGCGGTTGAAGCGTTTGTATTTTGGAAATAAGTTGCTCGGTGTTACTTGTATAATTTACTGCCAGATACTAAACTTTAAACTAATAAAGATATTTAAAATCTGATTGCACCATCAGAATCGACATGCAAATAATAGTAATTTACATATTTCCTTTTCAGGTATCGTGATTCATCTGGCTCCTATTAACTTCTATGCCATTAAGGTTTCACAAAGTCTGCCATCTTTGGCACTCATGGCGTGTCTCCTTCATCGACACAGCATCATAGAATCCGCAGCCCTGTGGCTGGACCACCCGTTGTGCGGCATCACGCGGTTGCTAAGCTAACGTGTAGCACCACTGCCAGGCCGCGGCTTTGACGAGCGTCGAGTGCGGCCTCCCCCACTCCGAACATATAATATTTCCAGGGCGTCACAACTCGCCCATTACTCACAAGTTCATGCATGTATTTCCGAAACATTACGCCAAAAATACTAAAACAGACACGGGCATCAGTCACATGAAAGGCAAAGCACGTATCTGAGGTGTCAGTGTATCTGAATATCATTTCAAGTACAAAGCTTTTGCTAACGCATTCTTAAATAAATTTTGAGCTCGAGAAAAACAGTCGGACATAAAATCAAAACTTCTGACACCACTGAACTACGCATGACACCATGATGTAACGAACTACATGATGTATTCGAACTACAATGCTTACCTCAACGAGCCTGTTAAAGAGGAAGAATTAGTGTTAATTCTGACACAAATATTACCATTCGAGTTACATGAAAAGTTGAGACTCACCCCGCGTTTCGATATGGAGCAGGGTGTTTTATTATCCGTCACAGATGTGAAGGAAGACGTACACAATAAGGGAGAAGGGAATGATTAAGATATTGGGATGCCTTTACTGGAAATGGAGATATGCAGAGTAATTATGGATACCTCAGTGAATCAAGAGTGTGAGAGGAGTGCTATCTCGGTAAATTAATTTTCACAATTGCACTTGTTCCATTTCCAACTTTTCCTGTTAATGTGCACGTACACTGAGGTGACAAAAGGCGTGGAATACCTCCTAACATCGAGTTGGACCTCCTTTTTCCCGCCGTAGTGCAGTAGATCGACGTGGCATGGACCTAACATCTCGTTGGAAGCCCCCTACAGAAAGACTCAGCGCTGCTGCCGCCGTAGCCATCCGTAATTGCTAAGGCGTTCCTGATGCAGAAATTTGTGCGCCAACTGGCTTCTCAATTACGTCCCGTAAATCTTCGGTGGGATTCATATCAGGCGATCTGGGTGTCCAAATCATTCCCTCTAACAGAAATGAAGTGTAAGATACGTTTTAACGAAATTTTTGTCTGCGAATGAAATTGAATAATAAATAATAATAAAAGAATTAAATTTAAAGGATTCGTTGAGGAAGATAATGTGGACGCTGCATGTGTCAACAAAATTTAAGTCAGATTTCTGGGAGAAGAGGAAACTGCAGTTTTAAAAATGGTTCAAATGGCTCTGAGCACTATGGGACTCAACTGCTGAGGTCATTTGTCCCCTAGAACTTACAACTAGTTAAACCTAACTAACCTAAGGACATCACGAACATCCATGCCCGAGGCAGGATTCGAACCTGCGATCGTAGCGGTCTTGCGGTTCCAGACTGCAGCGCCTTTAACCGCACGGCCACTTCGGCCGGCTAACTGCAGTTACAAGGAGGGAGATGATATACTGACAAGGAAACCTCCCCATCGCACCCCCCTCAGATTTAGTTATAAGTTGGCACAGTGGATAGACCTTGAAAAACTGAACACAGATCAATTGAGAAAACTGGAAGAAGTTGTGTGGAACTATGAAAAAAATAAGCAAAATATACAAACTGAGTAGTCAATGCGAAGATAGGCAATGTCAAGGACAATAGGAGCGAAGGAGCACCGTGGCCCCGTGGTTAGCGAGAGCTGCTACGGAACGAGAGGTCGTAGGTTCAGGTCTTCCCTCAAGTGAAAAGTTTAATTTTTTTTTCAGCTTTTGTGACAAACTCTAATGTTTTCATCACTTTTTTGGGAGTGATTATCACTTCCACAAGAAAACCTCAATCGGGCAAGGTAGAAGAATCTTTTTACCCATTCGCTAAGTGTACAAGTTAGGTGGGTCGACAACATATTCCTGTCATGTGACGCACATGCCGTCATCAGTGTCGCATAGAATATATCAGACGTGTTTTCCTGTGGAGGAATCGGTTGACCTATGACCTTGCGATCAAATGTTTTCGGTTCCCATTTGAGAGGCACGTCCTTTCGTCTACTAATCGCACTGTTTTGCGGTGCGGTCGCAAAACATAGACACTAAACTTATTACAGTGAACAGAGACGTCAATGAACGAACAGACAGATCATAACTTTGCGAAAATAAAGAAAGTAAAATTTTCAGTGAAGGGAAGACTTGAACCAAGGACCTCCCGTTCTGCAGCTACTCACGCTAACCATGAGACCAGGGTGCTCCTGAGTCCATTTTCTCCTTAATGTTGCCTATCTTACGCATGGACTACTCAGTTTGTATATTTTGCTCATTTTTTTCGTAGTTCCATACAATTTCTTCCTGTTTTCTCGATTCATTTGTGTTCAGTTTTTCAAGGCCTATCCACTGTGCCAACTTACAACTAAATCTGAGGGGGGTGCGATGGGGAGGTTCCCTTGTGAGAGTGAATAGCAAAGATGAAGATGCTCCCTGTACTATTCAAACCAGGGTCAACCATTAGTGGATCTGAACGAAGCTGACACTGAAGAGCTGATAGAACTACTAAGACAGTATGCAGTCTATTTACAGAAGCACATAGTTCAAGCGTGGAACACTTTGAAAAATTAAAGTCAAGTTCCACGAACTATTTCCAATAAATCAGACCCAGTACCTTTGATCAAGAGACAAACTGTCAACAAAGAAATTAAAAGCATATTGGTCAGTCAGACAACTGAAGAATTAGATGGAGAATTAGACTATATCGTTCCAGAGAACTTTAGAATTCTCAAACATCTATGATGTATGCTGACTGAGGACATGAATGAAAATTTGTACTAAAGCTTGGATTCGAACTTGGTTCTCCTGCTCACTAGACAGATGCATAGTGGTCAGCACCCCTTGCCTAGTGAGCAGAAGACCTTAGTTCGAGTCCAGGCCTTGGCACAAATTGTCATTTGTTGCTTCAGTCTGCACGTGTACAAATTAGATAGTTTAAGCTGACCCACTCCGTAACCAAGAAGGACGGCATGGTGTATCTCGTTATCAATGACTGTCAACTGCATCATTCAACCACAACATGGACAACCAAAAAATTTTGAATGTCTTCTACAAAAGTTTAAAGTAGTGAAACGGCTAAGTAGCCTTGATGAACGGATACTGGCAATTATTGTTAGATGAAGATAGCAGAAAACGAACCGCATTTTTACACATCGGAGGATCTTACCAGTTTCAAACAATACCTTTTGACCTCTCAATCTCATCAGTGACCTTCTTGAGAGCGCTAGATGAAATTCTGGAAGAAAAATTATTCAAACATGTGACACTCCTCACAGATCATATTATAATTAGCACCGCCTTGGGGGAAGAAATAAAATCTATGCTGAATACTAGAAATCTTTAGCAGATCTGTTATAACAGTCAACTTCGGCAAACCAAAATATACAGAATGAATAACAGAATGAATTCCTTCGATATGTAAGTTATTTATCTGCATGGAACATGATCAAATGAAACTAGGAACAGTGCGACATCTTCCTGATCTAAACTGCTGTAAAGAACACAAATATTTTCTCGGATCGTACGATTTCTATAATCGTTTTTTATAGTCAGTGTCCTTGTTTCCTGTCGTTGTAGAACTTTTAAAGGAGGATGCACTAAGGAAATGGAAAAAGGAACATCAGGAAGAGTTTGAACTTAGTACAAAACGACTGTGTGAGATACCAGTACTTCATCTTCATGATAAGAGTGAAAATTTTTATCTTGAACCTTACTCCAACGCTTACTAAGTTCAGAATTCTATCAGGTGACTCAAGTTCATGGAATCATTGAACACCGTACTATCGCCTCTGTGAGCCTTGTGCTCGCTAACTGGATGTGAAAATACAAAGTCACACAGAGAGAAACATTTGCCATTGCAAGAAGTTTTGGAAAAATTCGCTTCTAGGAAGATATTCTATCGTTGTTACAGATAATAAAGCAATTTCATTCTTGCTAAATTGCAAATTAATACACAATAGGCTAACCTGGTGGGCATTACCATATGACTGACGGTTCGATGTTGATGTGTTACTAGTTCTGTAAGAAAAATAAAGTTTCTGGTATGCCGGAATATACCATAGAAGCCCGGAGAAATTTCAAGAATATATTTGTGCAGTCCATTTTCGCACTTTAAGGGAAACGTCACGTAAATTATGGTCTCTTTGGATGTCTTTATGAAATCCACAGACCTCTATCCGTAATGAATGCTCATAGCTAAACTATGATTAGAAAACTTAATAGTATGCAGTAAATACTATCAAACAAGAGTACATTTTCTCCGATACCGGTCCTCAATCACCTTCAAATCTCTGAAAAGGTTTTACACAAGGACAATGAATTTGGCACATATTTATATTGGCTTTTCGAGCCAACATCAAACCCACCAGAATGACTAATACGTGAGTTTGGACGTCTGTTCAGTGCTGACTGTGGAAAAGGGTGCAAATGGTGGGTTGTTAAGTTAGGGGACTTTGAACCAGTTATCAATAGTTTGCGGCGTCGGTCATCCAGAGTACCGTCATGTACTGTTCTTTTTGTTCGAAAATCGGACAGTGTTACTGAGAAACATATTAATTTTCCCGATAAGGATGAGCTAATGCAAGAAGAGCGGTGCGAAGTGTCACTATAATAGTGAAAAACAGGGCAAAAATAACAAAATATACACTTGACAAAACTGTGAAGCCAGTTACGTATGAAGTAGGCGACTGAGATATAATTAAAACTTACATTACATTCTTTAGTATCAACAAGGAAATATTGTCGTAGACCACTGAAGTTCCGAAAATTGTTCACAACCAGTCCTTCCGTGGTGGAGTCAACGAAGTCTGGAAAATATCGCGGTCTTCAGAACGATGGAAACATAAAACTGTATCATCATCAGGGAACATTACAGGAGCATGTGACTTGTTAAACAGTTTTCATTCAATGAACGTAAGAACTATTGTCTGTTTGAATTAACAAACAATACTGGGTAGCTATTGTGAGCTCAGGTTAATCGCTAATGGGAGGTAGCTGCTGTGAGTGTTAATGTGGCTGTAGTGTTCCAGTAGTTTGTACACCAACACTCTTCGACAGTATGCTACGTCAAAAGCTTTAAGGGCAGACTATAGGAGAGGCCCCCGCTAGTGTTTTCTTTGTCAAGTACCACGTTGACCGGAATGTCATTTACCGGAATGTGGAAGATCATCGCACAGAGGCTCAAGTTCACATTATTGGTCAGGGCGTTCTTTGCACATATCCACAAACCAGGGGAGAGCAGCGTCGTGGTTTGAAAACTTTTCGAACGATCATACCCGCCACAACAATGCTTATTTTAGTCCCAAGCTTCGATAACAATATCAAATTCCAGTTCTTTAAGAAATGATATAATTTCGAATGGATTATAGCCATACAAATGGGCAAGTAGACAACTAATACATTAGAGAAGATAAACGTCTTTGCCAACATCGCTAATAGTAACCTTTATCCTCGGAACAGGTATCGATAATCAGTGTTAGCACCTTCAGAAGCGTGAAAGCATTTGTAGAATGTGACTATATGTAAAACAATTCTTATATATAGTATCAGTTACAATATAAAAGAAAAAACCAGAAACACAACAAACCTTAGCAGACTTTCTCATGAACTGGCAGCTGCGTAACAGACAACAACACTGACGCAACGGCACGTCCGAATTAAAACAACTCTACACACACTTAGTCACTACGTACATCTGTCTTACGTCACTCACAGCAGAGTACATCACTGCAGCCAGGATCGCGCTAGAGTGGGAGGCAGTGACCAGCGAAGGAAAGATGTTCACAACTGTACTGACAGGTGTCACTAGTGAAAGATGTATATCCTCCCTTAAAATAGTTTATGTGAACACATTACAGCGTACTTGCTAAAACGTGGACGAAAATAATTCCAACCACATGTTTACAAAACTTTAAGGAAGAATTAATTAAGGCATACTATAAAAAATTGTTGTTATATTGTTACGTACGCAATTTACTTACGTAAAAGATGACTGTATGTTTACAACAGTTACCGCAAATTGATATAAAGTAGATTAATTAACAAAGGATTTAACAGTTTGCAAAAACCACGGACACACATACACGGCCATTAAAATATTTTTTTAAATATAACTTTTTTTATGCGTCATATAAAAGCAAGGGTAAAAATTACAATCTGAGCTTCTACAGTCTCACTGGAGTAGCAGTATAAGCTGTGGTTAGATCCAAACTAACGGTAATGTACTCAAATGATAATATACACTCCTGGAAATTGAAATAAGAACACCGAGAATTCATTGTCCTAGGAAGGGGAAACTTTATTGACACATTCCTGGGGTCAGATACATCACATGATCACACTGACAGAACCACAGGCACATAGACACAGGCAACAGAGCATGCACAATGTCGGCACTAGTACAGTGTATATCCACCTTTCGCAGCAATGCAGGCTGCTATTCTCCCATGGAGACGATCCTAGAGATGCTGGATGTAGTCCTGTGGAACGACTTGCCATGCCATTTCCACCTGGCGCCTCAGTTGGACCAGCGTTCGTGCTGGACGTGCAGACCGCGTGAGACGACGCTTCATCCAGTCCCAAACATGCTCAATGGGGGACAGATCCGGAGATCTTGCTGGCCAGGGTAGTTGACTTACACCTTCTAGAGCACGTTGGGTGGCACGGGATACATGCGGACGTGCATTGTCCTGTTGGAACAGCAAGTTCCCTT
The DNA here is from genome assembly GCF_021461395.2 of Schistocerca americana. Lineage (NCBI taxonomy): Eukaryota > Metazoa > Arthropoda > Insecta > Orthoptera > Acrididae > Schistocerca > Schistocerca americana. The sequence continues at coordinate 438,217,732 of NC_060126.1, read as the reverse complement.
GCCGGTCTAGGAATGGTAGAACGATGGGTTCGATGACGGTTTGGATGTACCGTGCACTATTCAGTGTCCCCTCGACGATCACCAGTGGTGTACGGCCAGTGTAGGAGATCGCTCCCCACACCATGAAGCCGGGTGTTGGCCCTGTGTGCCTCGGTCGTATGCAGTCCTGATTGTGGCGCTCACCTGCACGGCGCCAAACACGCATACGACCATCATTGGCACCAAGGCAGAAGCGACTCTCATCGCTGAAGACGACACGTCTCCATTCGTCCCTCCATTCACGCCTGTCGCGACACCACTGGAGGCGGGCTGCACGATGTTGGGGCGTGAGCGGAAGACGGCCTAACGGTGTGTGGGACCATAGCCCAGCTTCATGGAGACGGTTGCGAATGGTCCTCGCCGATACCCCAGGAGCAACAGTGTCCCTAATTTGCTGGGAAGTGGCGGTGCGGTCCCCTACGGCACTGCGTAGGATCCTACGGTCTTGGCGTGCATCCGTGCGTCGCTGCCGTCCGGTCCCAGGTCGACGGGCACGTGCACCTTCCGCCGACCACTGGCGACAACATCGATGTACTGTGGAGACCTCACGCCCCACGTGTTGAGCAATTCGGCGGTACGTCCACCCGGCCTCCCACATGCCCACTATACGCCCTCGCTCAAAGTCCGTCAACTGCACATACGGTTCACGTCCACGCTGTCGCGGCATGCTACCAGTGTTAAAGACTGCGATGGAGCTCCGTAAGCCACGGCAAACTGGCTGACACCGACGGCGGCGGTGCACAAATGCTGCGCAGCTAGCGCCATTCGACGGCCAACACCGCGGTTCCTGGTGTGTCCGCTGTGCCGTGCGTGTGATCATTGCTTGTACAGCCCTCTCGCAGTGTCCGGAGCAAGTATGGTGGGTCTGACACCGGTGTCAATGTGTTCTTTTTTCCATTTCCAGGAGTGTAGTAAAAATTATTGTTATAAAATGTGGAAATATAGGTATTAGCAGGAATTACACAAAGTAATTCGGGTTGTCTACCGCGTCATTGTTATTTGGCAATTAATTTTTTAAACGTGGCTTTAGAGCTCTTCCACGTTATTAGCATTCACACGAAATACAGATAGACCCTGTGTCTGAAGTAGCCGATTACATCGCCAATCTCCTGCTACGACGCTGAACTATGTGTGTTACCACAGTTGCAGCAATTATTCCGTTTTGGCTTACAGGGTTTTCACTCGGATTTTTCTGCAGCTTAGATTGAAATGCCTTCTGTTTTTCAGTTTTTATTCTCAATTTTGCTATACTACTGCTGAGTTAATTGTTGTTACTATGGATGTAACCACAGCTTACACTGCTACTTAAATGATATGGTATGAGCCCAGATTACAAAAATGACTTTGTCTGAGTCCTATTGATAATTATATTTCTGAATTTTATAACAACGTTTTTAGTATGTTATCATTTGAGTACATTGTCATTACTTTGGATGTAACCACTATTTACACTGCTACTTTAAGACATTGTAGAAGTACAGATTGTAATTTTTAGTCCTGCTTCTTTTTCATTTAATTTTTTTAAAAATATTATAAGCATTTCAACGGCTTTGCATGTGTGTGTGTGTTTCTGTATACTGTTAAATTCTGTGTTAAGTAATCTGTTGTATATCAGTTTACGGTAACTGTACCAAATATAGAGCAAAGAAAAATTCTCGCACTTGGACTACACAGCGCTGATTTCTCGCATGATAGCAAAAAGAAAAAAAAATTCTCACAGATTTTTGTCCTGCGCATATTTCCGGCAGTAAAGGGACGTTAAAAACTGGCAATCTAGCAACAGTGTAAACCCATGTAAGGAAACTAACTCAGTCAGCGCATCGTAGTTCATCCGTGCTGTTCGTGCAGTGGGGAGCGTTCTGGGTTGGCATACAGGAGGTCGAAGCTTCGATTCCGGTTCGAGGCATATTCTTTATATTTGCCAGTTTAATTCTCCATATAATACTGTAATATTCATCGTTTCTTCAGCCACATGTTTCAGACATTTGCATAGTACAGTGTTTTGTAGTGGTGAACACAACAAAAACGTGATCAGACAAGACAGAAATAGACAGTTGAAACAAATGACCTGTCATAGAACAGAATAACTGCTAAAACCATATCAATTTCGAGATGCTAACGATGACTGCACTGTTAAATTACTCAATATCTGCCAGTCATTTATACCACATGCAGTATGTCGGCTCAGATGTAACACATTAGTAACCAGTATCAATAATAATTTCCATATTAATGACCACATGCCGTTTACAAAAGAGTGCGTTGTCCTCAGAGCTAATGTCCAAAGTGACCCCTGTGCAAGTCCAAACACTGGGTGACACGGTGTATCTTACGGCTCTGGACACCCTGCAACATGGCTGCATGCAAAAATACTAGAGCAGAATGAACACTCGCTATTAGTTGTTCCACATGGGTCCGCGAAATAGACAACACATTCTCTATCAAGTATACCTTTAAGAAGTATTTCAGGACATTTAGGTCAGGTGGAAGCGGAGGTCGTGCAACTAGACCTCATCTGTTGTTGTTGTTGTTGTTGTGGTCTCCAGTCCTGAGACTAGTTTGATGCAGCTCTCCATGCTACTCTATCCTGTGCAAGCTTCTTCATCTCCCAGTACCTACTGCAACCTACATCCTTCTGAATCTGCTTAGTGTATTCATCTCTTGGTCTCCCTCTACGATTTTTACCCACCACGCTGCCCTCCAATACTAAATTGGTGATCCCTTGATGCCTCAGAACATGTCCTACCAACCGATCCCTTCTTCTGGTCAAGTTGTGCCACAAACTTCTCTTCTCCCCAATCCTATTCAATACTTCCTCATTAGTTATGTGATCGTCTGAACCATTTCCGTGGAAATGTTATGTCTAAATACCGACACACATTAATTCCAAAGTGCGGAGGTGCACTTTCATGTTGGAACTATAGCCTCTGCAGAATACGAAGTGGAAAATCTTCCAGTACGCCAGGCAAATAGTTTGAGTAGGGAGCATGATACCTTCGTGCACAAAAACGGTCAGGCAACAAGTCGGAACCTGAAGCCCTATCTCCCAATATTCCAGCTCAATCTTCGATGCTAAAGCGAACTTCATATCCACGGTCGCGGGTGACGTGCAGGTTAAGGCCACACCAATGGGGGATACTGTGCCAACTGAAGACACCGCTACGAGTGAACGCCGCTTCATCCGACCGTATAACAATGTTTTGTGAAGTCGTCGTTGGCTTCCTGTTGCTGTTGGAACAATTCACAGAATTGCATCCAGAGACGGCGGTCTGCAGGGTGCGGATGTTGCGTTAAAGAATAATGGTAGGTGTGCTGCCCATACTAGTGCAGTATGTCTATGACCAAGCATTGTGGCACAGGCAGCTGCCTTGCTACCTACGTGTACTTCGCTGGGTTCTTGGTGTATGACCTCTAGAATAGCTTCCTCAGTAGCTGGAGTTCGGTGAGGCCTGTACGACCTCTGTCACGCGATGGTGGAGGGACCGAACCTGCCTCCCGAAGGCGAAACTTTAGACGACGGAACACATGTTTACCTGGATGACGTCTGGTAGGATATCTGGCACATATTCACGAGCGGCAACACCAGTCCGGTTATCAGCGGCACCAAGGACCAGAAGCACATCAATATACTCATCGTTAATCTGTGCCATACATCTGCCTCACTGTTTTAAAAATAACGGAAGAAAAGAGTACGATAGGTATACGAATGTACACGGAGTCTGTCAACGGCGCGTTACTCCGGTAGCAGCTAGTAAATGGTTCAAATGGCTCTGAGCACTATGGGACTTAACATCTGAGGTCATCAGTCCCCTAGAACCTATAACTACTTAAACCTAACAAACCTAAGGACATCACACACATCCTTGCCCGCGGCAGGATTCAACCTGCGCCCGTAGCAGTCGCGGGGTTCCGGATTGAAGAGCCTAGAGCCGCTCGTCCACCGCGGACGGCAGCAGCTAGTACCTGTCTGGTAAACAGTGCATAAAAACGTCATTAGTTGCAGCAGCCTGTCCCATCTAACGAATGTCACCTATATTACAGCTATTATTCTGCATGATTCATTCTGACACTGCTAATAATGAAATGTCCATTTCCGAATTACACCGTTTCCCTAACGGTAATGGACGTGATGTTTCCATATTTCCATCGATTATACTAATAATAATACTAAAGATGGAGATACTTACTAAACAGCATGCTTCTATCACACTCAATGCTGATAGGCATAATTAATGGTTCCATTGTGATAATGCGCACAAATGGTAACCGAGTTTGGAAATTATTTGCGAAGCCCGTTGCTAGACCTGAAGAAATGTAATCGATCTGAAAGTGGCAAGATTAATAGTTAGTACTAATCGATGGGACCTTTGGTTCAAATGGTTCAAATGGCTCTGAGCACTATGGGACTTAACTTCTGAGGTCATCAGTCCCCTAGAACGTAGAACTACTTAAATCTAACTAACCTAAGGACATCACACACATCCATGCCCGAGGCAGGATTCGAACCAGCGACCGAAGCGGTCGCGCGGTTCCAGACTGTAGTTCCTAGAACCGCTCGGCCACTCCGGCCGGAGGGACCTTTGGGGATTGTGCACAGAAAACAGGTTTGGAATCTAGTGCAGGCAATGGTTCGAAACAATTCGCGTCCACGACGTGCAAAGTGCTTCTTTAAAAGCTGACCGATGAAAACGATTATACTTCCAGTTCTGTGTTCGCAATATGTAAGTACAATTTTTTTTGTAGAAGACCCGCTGTAGTCGCTGTTTGACAATTAGGACCCAGATACAGTACCACACAGGCTACATTTAGCAAATAAAAACAGCACGCCTCGACCTGAAATCGAACTCTCGACCTCCTGCATGCTATCGCAAAATTCTCTCCACTGCACCACCTGTACAGCACCACTTCTATTTCTTTACTGAGGTAGTTACGGTACATGAGACTATAGAGTTGCCAGACTGCCAATCTTTTAACGTCCATTTACTGCTGGAAACATGCGCAGAGCGAAAGTCTGTGACAGACATTTTCGTACTGCTAATATGTGAGCAATCGCGCTGCGAAGTCCGACTGTGAGAATTTTTCTGCACCCTGCATATAGTCAGCTATTACATAGGTAAACTGCTTAATTAACGCTATAACAATATTTTTCGGGTCTCCTTTAATTAATTATTACTCATAATTTCGTAAACAGGTGCTACACTGTAATGTAATGACATAAATTATTTTAAGAAAGAATATACAGCTTACACAAGCCACATCTGTCGGTCCAGTTGTCAACGTGTTTCCTTGGCAGCCAGTCAAGCGGGGCCGTGGCTGCAGTGATGTGTCCTGCTGAGAGTGACGTAAGACAGACGTATGTGGTGGATAAGTGTGTATACAGTTGTTTTAATTATGACATGCCGTTGCATCAGTCTTCTGGTCTGTTACGTACCTGCCACTTCATGAGAAAGAGCACTTTAATGCTGTTTTAAAATATACACAATAAGCTGTCCATCGAGGTATGTTGTATTTGTGGTTTGTTCTTTCATATTGTACCTGACACTGTATATTAGAATTGTTTTGTATATGGTCACACAGTATGAATGCTTCCCAAATCTCAGGGTCGTAATATTGATTACCAAAAGCGGTTATCGATAAAACGGTTACTATTTGCGATCTTGGCAAAGAAGTTTTCCTTGTCTTATGGATGGCCCCTGGTGCCTCAAAAACAATAAACTAAAGTAAGTAATGATGTGTTTAGAATAATACATGATGAATCAGATATTAGCTTTTTTGTTTTTCACCTGTATGTGAATAGAGTGGAGGTCTGCTGTACTGTAACTATTTGTAAATACTGCCTTACTAGTTCTACGTTGCAATGATTCGTTAAAAGTGAAAAGTTGGCACAACTTGTAACATTGAATGAGATATGAGAGATGCAAATATTTACAGAAATAGGACTAGGTACTTTGTGAACCAGTTCAGGTATATTCATACTTATAGTTAAACAGACGAGTGAACTTAGTGTAATGTTAAAACAGCAACATTGACTGTTTCACATTCTGTCAAGAAAACCAGGAAGACGGACCTACTGCAAATATAGGAAATCAATAAACATATGAGACAGAATGCTAGATTAGCATTAAATAATCAGACAAGAATTCCTACAGGTGTGTGTTAGTAAAATTCAGTTTCCTTTAGAAATAATAGATGCAAACTGTAAATTCATCTGATTTCTCTTCAGTTGTCGAATGTATCTCCACACAAAGTTTTTGTCCTCTCTTTTCTGTAGTTAATGTAATTACTTGTGTGTGACAAAAGATGTATTGTCTAAGTCACACATGATGTTCATCAGTGCTTGCGATGTTCATTTGTCACCTGAAGATGGGCCAAGAAGCCCCAGGCCCGTCTTTGATCAAATAAATACAGTTTCGCAGAGTATTATGAAGTGTTTTGCTTTTTAATAATTTTGCTGAAATAAAATCGTCGTTCTGCTCAAGATTCACTGAATTTACCGGTGGCTCGATAGGAACTATTCTGATCGAATTTGCCTAATCCTCAGGTTTATTAATTTTAACTGTCGTATTTTTCTTTTTTTTTTCCTTTTAGACTCCCACATGGGTGCAGTCGGCCCCCATGTAAGTGTGACATGGTTCAAGAAAATTATGGTTGCTATGTCAGCTTACTACTACAGCGTTTTTCCTCGTGAAACCTATTCATGTGTAAGACAGACAAAACACTATTCCGCTGTACTGTATCGCAACTGTAGAAGTCACTAAAGATATCGATCTCAACAACTTCTTGATATAGTGATAGTTCGTGATTGCGATTACAGAAAGCTAATATATTTCCTCCGGAGCCAACAACAGTGTCGTCCTTCATATAACACTGACTGGATTTGTGCTTGTTGGTCACAGAGTACACAGTTAAACTGAGAATCCCTCATGATCGTTTAGGGAAAGGTATCTCACTGTATAAAAGGGGGTTTGGTAAACACTTCTGCAGGAAATAAATTATCTGATTTTCCCTAAATTTCTCTTTGTCGATCTTCTTCTGCTCATAGCTAGATTCTGGCAAATAAGAATGAGCTTTCTTTTCTTCTTATGTAATACTTCGTTCTTCCTCTTTATTGACGTTAGCTTTTCTAGCAAGGAAAAAAAGATTTAAAATCCTTCACCAATGTCTACCTTGGTTACTGTTGCACGAAGTACTACCATGTTTAACATATGACATTAGTCTTCCGGAGGCCATGTTCTGTTACTCCTCGAAAAAGTTAGTCTAGTTGTTCTTACATACAATACTTGGTAACTTTCCTAGCTGATTAGGTGCAGTGTCTCAAATCCTTGAAAAATAGGCGTTGGTCGTTCTCGCATTAAGCAATAAACTTATTTAATTACTTAAAAGAAAATGCAATGCAAACAGAGAAAAGCGACACCAAGAGTGTGGATATGGTAAAACAAAGTTCATACAATTTCTATGAGCAAACTCATAGAAAAAGGGTTCCTAACGAAAAAAGTCTCGGATAAACGTGAACTGAAAATAAACTGCAAAAAAAAAAAAAAAAAAAAAAAAAATGGAGGGAGATAAATCGAACAAGTAAGTAAGGACAAACATTAAAATATATAAAATACAAAATAATTCAAGAAAACTATTTTGGAGCTTGGGAAGTACAATCACAGATGAACCACAGTGCAACAGAAACATCCAGAAATAAGAGTAATTTATTAAGAAACCACGAACTTAACATAAACAAATTCATCAAGACATTTAGTTAGCGCATTTTTAAGCTACGACTGTGATGGTCGGTCATGGGGTAGACAGAAAAAGACGATTTAGAAGCAATAGATGCGTGGATTTGGAGAAGAAGCAAAAAACATTCTGGACTCGCACAGGACACCGAGTAAAGTGATACATAGAGGAAAAACTAAAGTACGCGAACACGTAATTCAACATAACAGATTCATTAGAAACCCCTGAGATGGAAAAATTATGGGAAAAAAATCAAGATACAAGACCAGCATATCTATATTGGTAAGTCTTTTCGGAAGAATGATCAGCAGTAACCACAATCAAATGGTAAAGGTAGCGGAGGACTGAGAAGGATGGCTGACAGGGCTGTATAGACCACACTGTTCTCAGTTCCCGGGGGGGGGGGGGGGGGGGGGGGTGAGCGTGGGCGATAATCTGAAGTCGCTGCAGAAATGTGCCACCAACAGGCTGTAGTCAGTCCAGTGTTAGCAGACTGCACTGAGCTTATACTAATAACAGCAACACTCAAGAGCATTACTTAATCAAATACTGAACCATGACTGCATGAAGTGAAGAACTAATTTTGGACAGAGGGGCTTCTGTTTTGACTGACATGAAAAACACAAATAAAATTGAATAACATCTTAAATACACTCTTGAAGCAGTTTTACTTAGTAACAGTAATAGTTCAATTTTTCCTTAATAGGTGGAGAATATGATGGGGGACCCATGAGCTGGTATAGTTTCACTAGCCAAGGATTTTTGATTATTGCAATAGCAAAAACTAATACCAAAAGCTAATCCTTCACTTAAATTGCTCTGCATGGGAGTAGCATACAACACTGGGCTTAATTAACTTCAAAATCTTACGAATACCCAATGGTTTCTTTGACTTAGGGTAAACAACATAATATGTGTTAGTGTGCGGATTTCCTTACACTTCAAAGGGACGATTATAAACATATTTGAACTTGGAAATTTCTTGGTTTATTTAAGTAGATTTTTCGTGAGTTCTTATGAAAACAAAATCCCTAATTTTGAATTTGGTGATGTTGAGGTCCTTATCATGCATTTTAGATCTGCTTTTTGTTTCATTCTGTTTCTTACTAATTCTTTATTCTCCATCAGATCTAGTGAAGTTATTAGCGAGTGAAGTTATTAGCGGATGCGAATGTGAAATAATCTGGGTTAAGTATCAAAGGTGGGTCAGATATGATAGTCGGATGCTTCTATAGACCACCTGCATCAGCAACCGTAGTAGTTGAGCGCCTCAGAGAGAACCTGCAGAACGTCGTGAAGAAGTTTCGTGATCATACTATTGTAATAGGGGGAGACTTCAATCTACCAGGTATAGAATGGGATAGTCACACAATCAGAACTGGAGCCAGGGACAGAGACTCTTGTGACATTATCCTGACTGCCTTGTCCGAGAATTACTTCGAGCAGATAGTTAGAGAACCAACTCGTGAAGCTAACGTTTTAGACCTCATAGCAACAAATAGAGCGGAACTTTTCGACTCCGTGAATGTAGAAGAGGGTATCAGTGATCATAAGTCAGTGGTTGCATCAATGACTACAAGTGTAATAAGAAATGCCAAGAAAGGAAGGAAAATATATTTGCTTAACAAGAGTGATAGGGCACAAATCGCAGAATATCTGAGTGACCACCATCAAACGTTCATTTCTGAGGACGAGGATGTGGAACAAAAATGGAAAAAATTCAGAAACATCGTCCAGTACGCCTTAGATAAGTTCGTACCGACTAAGGTCCAAAGCGAGGGGAAAGATCCACCGTGGTATAACAATCATGTACGAAAGGTACTACGGAAACAAAGAAAGCTTCATCATAGGTTTAAGAGTAGTCGAATCATAGCTGATAAGGAAAAGCTGAACGAAGCGAAAAAGAGCGTAAAGAGAGCAATGAGAGAAGCATTCAACGAATTCGAACATAAAATATTGGCAAACAATCTAAACAAGAACCCTAAAAAGTTATGGTCATATGTAAAATCGGTAAGCGGATCTAAATCCCCTATTCAGTCACTCGTTGACCACGATGGCACCGAAACAGAGGACGACCGAAGAAAGGCAGAAATACTGAATTCAGTGTTCCGAAACTGTTTCACTGCGGAAAATCGTAACACGGTCCCTGACTTCAGCCGTCGCACGGACGCCAAAATGGAAAATATTGAAATAAACGATATCGGAATTGAAAAACAACTGCTATCACTTAGTAGCGGAAAAGCATCCGGACCAGACGAGATACCCTTAAGATTCTACAGTGATTATGCTAAAGAACTTGCCCCCTTTCTATCAGCAATTTACCGTAGATCGCTGGAAGAACGTAAAGTACCTAGCGACTGGAAGAAAGCGCAGGTCGTTCCCATTTTCAAGAAGGGTCATAAATCAGATGCGAATAATTATAGGCCTATTTCGCTTACGTCAATCTGTTGTAGAATAATGGAACATGTTTTGTGTTCTCGTATTATGACGTTCTTAGATAATACAAATCTCCTTCATCATAACCAACATGGATTCCGCAAACAGAGATCATGTGAAACTCAGCTCGCCCTATTTGCCCAAGAAATTCACAGTGCCGTAGACACTGGCGAGCAGATTGATGCCGTATTCCTGGACTTCAGGAAGGCATTTGATACGGTTCCGCACTTACGTTTAGTGAAAAAAATACGAGCTTACGGAATATCGGACCAGGTTTGTGATTGGATTCAGGATTTCCTAGAAGAAAGAACACAACATGTCATTCTTAACGGTTCAAAATCTGCAGATGTAGAGGTAATTTCGGGAGTGCCGCAGGGAAGCGTGATAGGACCTTTATTGTTTACAAATTACATAAATGACTTAGTTGACAACATCGGTAGCTCCGTGAGGCTATTTGCAGATGACACGGTTGTCTACAAGAAAGTAGCAACATCAGAAGACTCGTACGTACTCCAGGAGGACCTGCAGAGGGTTAATGCACGGTGCGACAGCTGGCAGCTTTCCCTAAACGTAGATAAATGTAATATAATGCGCATACATAGGGGCAGAAATCCATTCCAGTACGATTATGCCATAGGTGGTAAATCATTGGAAGCGGTAACGACCGTAAAATACTTAGGAGTTACTATCCGGAGCGATCTGAAGTGGAATGATCACATTAAACAAATAGTGGGAAAAGCAGGCGCCAGGTTGAGATTCATAGGAAGAATTCTAAGAAAATGTGACTCATCGACGAAAGAGGTAGCTTACAAAACGCTTGTTCGTCCGATTCTTGAGTATTGCTCATCAGTATGGGACCCTTACCAGGTTGGATTAATAGAAGAGATAGACATGATCCAGCGAAAAGCAGCGCGATTCGTCATGGGGACATTTAGTCAGCGCGAGAGCGTTACGGAGATGCTGAACAAGCTCCAGTGGCGGACACTTCAAGAAAGGCGTTACGCAATACGGAGAGGTTTATTGTCGAAATTACGAGAGAGCACATTCCGGGAAGAGATGGGCAACATATTACTACCGCCCACATATATCTCGCGTAATGATCACAACGAAAAGATCCGAGAAATTAGAGCAAATACGGAGACTTACAAGCAGTCGTTCTTCCCACGCACAATTCTTGAATGGAACAGGGAAGGGGGGATCAGATAGTGGTACAATAAGTACCCTCCGCCACACACCGTAAGGTGGCTCGCGGAGTATAGATGTAGATGTAGATGTAGATGTACACAGGGTAGAAATTGTAAAGATTCTTCAATTATACTTTTGTTCTTATGATTCATTTCAATTTCATGGTGGAGGGTATTCATTGTAATTTCAATGTCTGCAATAAACCTGCTCATGCCGTATGATTGTGGTGCCGGTACGTACGGCACAATTTACCTAGTTCACGCATATAGTACCCCACTGGATTGCCTTCAGGATGGTATACCGAAATATATGTCACTTGAATGCCATTCTGTTCCATCCTTTCCTAACATGGAATCAAAGTACTTATCAAGGCTGAGACAAAAGTATTAAGACCAAAAGCAACAACATTGTATTGATAACATTTTCCCACAAATAGAAATATGGTATACTTTCGGGACTCTCTATGCAATGGAATTTGCCAATACCCCTCCGTCAGATCCAAGCTAGTCAAATACTGCACATGGCGGAACTTCTGAAACAGTTCGCCTAAATGTTCTGGACAATCTACTTCTCTTCTTACAACCTTGTTTAGTGATTTCGTGCATCGATTACTGCTCACATGCCTCCATCTTTCTTGTTTACAGCAATGAGAGGGCTGCTATACTCACTATTGCTATTCAAGGTCGCTTACTTCACCTTGAATTTGCGAAGTGTTCTGTTCACACTTCTTTCCACATGTTGTCACTTGTTTACTCCGTTCTTTTTCAGAATAGTTCGCCGTTTGCCTCAACTGAGAAATGTCGATTTTACATTTGTTTACTAATTCGGTTTTGAGGCCGAAAACATTTTCATCAACTTTTGTTAAAACCACAGACTCTGCAGTGTCTTGAATCTTCATTATTTCAGCTTTGAACCCATCGCTGATGTCATTAATCAGTCCCAGCAGAGTGGCGACAATATTTATAGTACCTATTTCAGTTTTTAAGTCTTTGATTGCATTACTTACATCACCTACTTTGAGTCACCTTTTAGAAGTTTTTACCGATTTTAATACCTTGTTTCTTAACTACATCTGCCTGTGTTTTAAGCTGATTGTTAATATTATTACCTCATGCTGAAATTTGTGGAGACAACATTTTTAACAAATTGTTCATGCTCAGTGGTTTTTCACTGTCTTGTTCTAGGGTGTTCTCATACTTAGATTCTACTTCTTGTGTTCCGCTCGGCTTATTTTCGACTTTCGATGAATTGAATAGATCCATCGAGTCGTTAACATAACCACTGTTGTCATTCGTGTCGTCCTTCATACCTTATTCTATTTGCGACGGATTCATCATCTGATTTTTGGTCATTGACGTACATATGGTACACAACATAAGCCTGTCGCTGTCCCGTGGCGCCATCTGTGCTCTGATCTAGTGAACAACTGCTACATAGTACACTAGGTACTTTTTCGTTTCGCTCGTTCTGATCTGCTGTCGTCTTTGTATCCATTTTAATTTTGTTAATGTTTTATATTTTATCTTCAGAAAACGTGCAAAGTTTTCTGTTAATTACTATGCCCAATCTATGGCAATTTCGCGCCCCTGGTCATTCAGTACTCGTCTTACAGTTACTTTACGCCCAATATTTATGTTACAATCTGTATATTAGTGAGTAAAACTGTCACACGTTGCCAAATATAACTTTAACGCGCCGTGAAACGCGGTAATATTATGCTTCGAGAGGATTTCAAAATTCGACCGTGCGTGTGTTTAATGGAAAAGAGTATAGCACTACAATTTCGAATTTTGTGAAGTTAACAGAAAAACCAAACCGGCTTTAACGTAGGGAGTTAACAGATGTGGTAAAATCATAAATGAATGACAAAAATTAACGGTCGCCAGCATTATTAGTTCATTAACTTGGAAATACATATATGAGAAAACTGGATGTTAGTTACTGAAGTTACGTTTGTTGTGATTTCCCTTTGAATAGCAAACAGGATACAAACTGATACAGTGCACTCTGTTCTGTGTGTAGCAGCAGTTACCAATAACCCATACACCAGTAAATTACGAGGAGAAAAATTACACTGAGCTCATACTAATGACAGTCACACTCAAGAGCATTATTTAATCAAATACTTAACCGTCACTGCATGAAGTGCAGCACTAATTTTGGACATGAGGGGCTTCTGTCTTGACTGACATGAAAAACACGAATAAAGTCGGATAACATCTTAAATACACTGTTAAGATTCCTCTGCATACAGCAGTTTCCCTTAGTAACAGTAACAACTCATTTTTCCTTAATAGGTGGAGAATATGATGGGGAACCATCAAATGGCATAGTTTCGCTATCCAAGGATCTTCGATTATTGCAATAGTAAAAACTAATTCTAAAAGCTAATCCTTCACTTACTTTGCAAGGCAATTAAGTACAACACTGGGCCTAATTAACTTCAAAAGGAACCATTCATGATGGGTACCAAAACCACACTATTTTTGAAAACCGACATAATATTTACCCAATCTTGCACTGTAATCCTACAAAAGTATATTTTATAATAAACTAAGGATATTTTGCAAAAGCCTTTCGAATTTCACCTTTGTTGTTGTACCTTTTAAGTAATTAAGGTTTTTCACTTTCCTAATAATTGATCTTTGAAGCTTTGTACTTAAACTTCCTACCTTAACAAATTCACTTGCTGTTTTTCGTTAATAAAGCATCCGAATGTTACTCTTACTTTAACTTTTGCTACTCCTTTTACTTTAGACAAAAAATCACTTTCAAATACACGAATGCCACATTTGTTGATTTAAATCAAGATACCCCGTTTTAGTAGCACTTAGCACAGTGTAGGGTCGTCATCAGGATTGGAGTTATGATTTCGAACACTAAATGGCGGTTTATGTGATTATTATTCAAACAACACACAAATTAAATGGTCCATGCCCATATACATCACTTAACTGAATGTATGAAGTCTGTGTAGCAGTGGCGATGATTGGTAACAGGCGAAATGGCGGCTAACTGTATATAATCTTGATGTGCGAATTCTCTATAAAATGTCTTCTTGACGTCGGATTTTCAACATATTAGAGCCATTCCATTATTCCGTTAATACCAAATAATAGCAGATCAACATCCGAGGCAAATCCCTTCTAATGCAGCTTCCAGTTGCCTTTGTTAGCACCGTCGTGGTGTACCGTGCTAAGGCTAGCCACACACTGCGTGCCGTTCACACAAAGGAGCCACCCAATTCGACCCTGAAACCCACCTTTTATCGCGCCGTGCCACTTTCGTTGCGAGGGGACTTCCGTAAAGAATTTACATGCTACAAATACAAGTGCCCTAAGCAAGAACCAGCTTTTAAAAAACATACTCTTTTCATAAACGTATTCATATTCAAATAATAATTTAATATTTCAGCATACTCTTTTTCTTTTTTCATATATACATTACAAAACTCTAATTGTGTTGCCATACATCAAGCAGTTCAAACAACACAGAATGCGCACTTCATAAATTGCAGATACACAGTCACATAAAATAAACCTACTCCTAATCGATATAAGTGTTACAAGTGAAAGTACCATTCGGCACAAAATTGTTGGACATCCACGACTTTTCACAGAGTATGTGGTTCAGAGGTTTGTCTGCTCTGTAAAGTAGGATAGATGATTATCTGTGGCATCTCTGTCGAAAGAGCGCAATACTGGTGCACGCACAAGTATTTCGGAGCACACCATAGGTTGTACATTGTTGAACACTGAACTCCGCATCAGACCACCCCTACGTGTTCACATGTTTTCCCACAGACGTCGTTAGTTACTACAGCAGTGAGCACTGGGCTATTGGGATTAGACTGTCGATAACTGGAAATGTGTCTATCCTTTTCGGTGAATCACATTTTTGCTAAACTAGGTCGCACGTCGTCTCAGCAAACGCCGTCATCGAAATGAAGGGCGCCTCCATACGTGCAGCGTGCCACGGATGAAGTTGTGAGAGCAGTATTACACAATGAGAGACAGTCTCCTGCGCTTGTATGGTACCAGTGTTAGTAATCAATGACACGCTGTCAGCAGCGAACCACCTATGTCCCTTCATGCTCGATGTCTTCCCCAACGGTGACGTCAACTTTCAGCAGTACAGTTTTCCGTTTCTTGGAGCTACAGTGGTTCGAGGAACATTTTAGTGAACTCATGTTGTTGTCTCGGCGACCCAATTCGTCTAATATAACTACTATGGAACCCATCTTGGACGCTATGGGGTGCCTTCACTGCGTACACAAATCAGTGTCTCCTTCTTAACGCTAACTACAAGATCTTTGCGTAGACATCTAATGCCACATACTTCCACAAACCTAACAACAGTCGTTTGGATCCATAATGCGCCAAAGAAATTATGGGTTTCTTTCCAAAGACGGACAAACGCCGGCCGCGCTGGCCAAGCGGTTAAAGGCGCTACAGTCTGGAACCGCGCGGCCGTTACGGTCGCAGGTTCGAATCCTGCCTCGGGCATGGATGTGTGTGATGTCCTTAGGTTAGTTAGGTTTAAGTAGTTCTACGTTCTAGGGGACTGATGACCTTAGAAGTTAAGTCCCATAGTGCTCAGAGCCATTTGAACCATTTTTTTTCTTTTTTTTGACGGACAAACAACCTATTAGGTAAATGGTCGTAATGTTTTGGTTCACCAGTGTACTTGTTTCCATTATGAATCTGTTTATTTCTTAATATGTCAAAATGTGCCCCTCAGCAGATCCGTTCTCGTAATCAAGTTGTGCCATAAATTTCTTTTCCTCACAATTCGGTACAGAACCTCTTCGTTTCCCATACGGTCTATTCCTCAGCGTTCTTCTATTGTACCACGTCCCAAACGCTTGTAATAACTTCTTGTCTGACTGTCTACCGTCAACTTTTCTCTTCTGTGTAAGGCTACATTCCCGACAGCATCTTCAGAGAAGACAAACCCTTTTCACATAAAAGCTAAACGCACGGATTTCACAAAGTCAGATACCGCTGATGTCAGACCGTTGCGGCTTCGTAGTGCCCGCTCTGAGCCCAGACTCCATGGCTTCGCCGGAAACAAAGCAGTTTCTCCAAAATAGTCTGCTGAAACTCATAGAAACATAAATCGTGTACGACACAGCATGCTATATGCGCAGATGGCGTCTTGCAGATTTTGGATGCAGGTTAACAAGTAGATGCAACCTACGTAGATTTCAAAAATTGGATACACAGTGTTCTGTACCATTGACTGATAACTACGATAGACATTGTGAACTTTCTTGGCAGGTATGCGAACATTGCCAGCTAATATTCCAAAGATATTCAAGCTCACATGCGGTCCCTCTTCATAGAAATGTAATGGCTCAAACTCGTTTACGGGTTGAACCGCACCGGTCGCATTACACGCCCACAATTAGACACTTGTGAACCTTTGGTTAAATTGTCTCGCTGATGGCAAGTTTGCAAATTACAAAATTAATACAACATATAATAACAGCAATAATAATATCGGGAACTAAACTAATGACTCATAAATGATATAGGCCACACAGTTGCTATTTGGTTAGAATAATGTTTATTCAGAAAGCAAAATAATAGCGAATTTGGTCGTATTTAGAGTTACTGTTAACCTCGAGCGCATATCCATTTGACACAGTTCGATCACTCACAATCTAATCGCGAAATACAAATCCGATACTCCACCTCGCTATCTTCGCGAAAAGTTAAAGAGTTCACACCAGGCGCGCGGCTGCTCAGCACTCAGAGGCTAAGTCGCGCGATACCACACAACGCGAAATTTTCTTAGTCGTTTCACTTCCTAGCTAACTAAAGACCGACCGTCCGCTTTCGCGTCTCCACCAGCATTGTCCGCTTTGCCCGTCCCCGGCCGCTTTTCCCGCGCGCCGAATATCCTGTCTCAGCTGAGTAGGGCAGTTCCCTTTCCTGAAGCCGTCCATCTGATTGGCTACAGTTTATTCTACATTATTTTACATTTTAAAATATTTAAATAATCAGAGCTTGACCACTTTCACGTTCTAAATAAAGTAACAATGATAATCATCACATAATGAACGACATATTCTTTTACATAGAAGCAATACAATATCCTTCTTAACTTTGAATGTCATGGACAGGAGCCTTGCACCATTGCGCTTTCTGATAAATAAATAAAGAACAAAAGTAACCATTATGCACTAAACTTTACAACAAATATTCTATTACCTAATGATCCAATAAGGTGTCATGCTGTCATCGTTCAATGTGTTTTGTGTGGAGGAAATGATGATCTGATGCTTAACTGAAAATACTGATGGTTTAAATTCATTTGTCATTTTAATGATGCGCTTCTGTATTAAATGTCGATCGTTAAGATCAACCAAAGCGTTCAGATTTTAGCATTTTGTTACAAAACTTGTTAATTTCACTTTAACAGTAAATCCTTAACTACTATAGATATGATCAATTTTCAGGTTTTATTAAGGTCCCCACGAAAATTTATGAGGAATGGTCGATTGAAATTACTGTGGCTTCATTCCCTGAATTACTATAGAATTAAATAGTTTTCTTAAATGTTTCCCTTTATGGCCGATCTAAGGTCCGCCATGTTTAACACTGCTACGCCTCCTTGGTCACAAACAGCTTCTACGGGGTTTCCCTATGACCTAGGTTCTCGTCTGTCTCACTCACACACTACAGCGCTTAGGCCTCATTCAGAACATAGACGACTGTGAATTTCCCCATCTCGTGCTGAATCTACGCTCTTTGTGGCAGACGGTCGTGGACCACAAGGTTCGCTTCACAATTCCTGAGGGCTGACTCTTTCGGCCATATACTTAAATGAGAGCGAAATGATCGTTGACTGACAATGTCTCGATACGCTTTAAGCTGACTGAACCCTTTACGCCATTGAGGGTGGAAATCGTTCAAAGAGAAGTAAAGTAAAACCTGATATCTATCAAGGGAGCGTAATAGGGCCTACAATGCTATGAATACATATACGATTAATCAGAGAGTGTCAGCGTTAGTAAGAATATTTGCTGAGGATGCTGTTGAATGCAGTGAAGTACCGTCATTGGACCGTAGTACGAAAATGTAGGAAGTAAAATCTACTCTAAGTGTAGATAAATGCAAGGTAGTGAATATAAAAGAGCGAGATCTATGTGAACAGAAGACAATGTCCTGACTGATTGACCTATCACTGTCAGACCAAAACCGATAAGGATAGAAACTTGAAATTTGGAGAGGGTGTTGACCAAATACTTTAGGCGTCATTTAAGAAGGAATATTTCGAAATTGCACCTTTAAGAGATTGAAACAGAGGATGAAATGTTTTATGAAATTATGTGGCTATTAAGGCAATTTTTAAGTTGGACCCACAAAAATTGGTATTTGGTTTCTCAGTCAGAAATAAATCAATATTTGTTTAGTATATTCGTAAACCTCTATGGAGGTGATAGAGGGGCTGAAAATTTTTTGAAACATTTAATCGGTATTAAAGAACTACTAAAGTATTTTTATGGGTACATTTATGAAAACAGTTATCTGACATCTCCATTAGAAATAAAGAAATGCTTGTTTCAGTGTGTTTGGAAATTCAACCCCTAAGAGTGTGAAACAGGATATGAAAGTTTTCATGAAAATATTTCATATTATAAGCATTTTTGAAGCTAAATCTACAATATTTTGTATTCGCCTTCTCTGTTAGGAATGAAGAAAATATGCGTTGTACTGTTCTTGGAAGACCAACCCCTAAGGGGTTGAAATATGGAGTGAAATGTCTTGTGAAAATATTTCATTGTGAAAGGATTCTTAAGCTAAATCTTTGGAAATTGGTACTGGCTTCTCGGTTAGAAATGAGAAAAATAGATGTACCATTGTTTTAGGAAATTCAACCTCTGAGGAGCTGAAAGAGGGCCAGACTGCTTCACTGAGCATTCCTCGCCCAGCCCAAACGCCAAGGACCGAACTTGGAATTTGGGAAGATTGTAGATTTGTACGATAGGCATAGTCTAAGAATGGTAGTTCGAAATTCCAATTCTAAGGAGATGGTATAGGGGATGAAGGGCTATTTGGAAATATGTTACTGTTAAGGTAGTTTTGAAACTAGAATTACGAAAATTAGTATTTGGTTTCTCAATCTGAAAAAAAAATAAGTTCCAGCGTCATCGAAAATTCAACAACTAAAGAGGTAAAATATTGAATGAAACTTCTTTGAACCTAATTATTATTGAAAGACTACTGAAGCATTTTTAAAGCTGTGTGTATGAAAATTGCTCTCCGACTTCCCGGTTGGAGATACAAAAATACATGTTCCATTGTTTTTGGGTTTTCAAACCACTAAGGGAGCGAGATAAGGGATGAAATGTTTTATGAAATTATTTCATTATGAAAGCATATTCCAAGCTAAATCTATGAAAACTTGTATTTGGCGTCTCTGTTAAAAATTAAAAACATACATGATACAGTGTTTCTGGAAATTCAAGCCCTCAGGGTGAAAGAGGGAATGAAAGGTCCTTAAAAAATATTTCGTTACATTAAAAAAATTTAAAGCTATGTTTATAGAAATCTGTATTTCATTTCTCTGTCAGATATAAAGAAATGTGTAGTGGATGAAAGTTTCGATGAAATATGACCGAAATAACGGAAAAGGCATGAGTAACAAAAATCTTGGACTCCAGGTACCATAAACGCTTTTTGGTCAGAAGTACATTCGGAAAAACCATGCTACTGTGTTATTAATTAGCGTCTAGGGTTTAGGTACTGCAATTCGTAAACAACATAGAAAATTAGTTTAAAGAAAAACGAAAAGATCTCTGCCGACCATGCAGTCAATGCGAGAGAAGCAGCGGTCGCTAAGCTGGTAAATGTGTACGGCAACAAGATTGAAGGCGATAATATTCAATACTTAGGATCGTTTCAATAATGAGGGGTAACACTAAAAGTGTTACCAAACGTAACAGTCACTTACAGTGTATTAAGGACGGAGAATAGAAGGCAGATGATTTCGAGACGTTCTTGGAAAGTTCACTGTTTCCGCAAAGAGAACAGTAAACTTACAATTAGAGAGTGACATCTTATTTTACACTTAGGTAGTGCGTTCAAAGCAACAAAAAAATGGCTCTGAGCACTATGGGAATTAACATCTGAGGTCATCAGTCCCCTAGAATTTGGAACTACTTAAACCTAACTAACCTAAGGACATCACACACATCCATGCCCGAGGCAGGATTCGAACCTCCAGCCGCACAGTCCATGACTGCAGCGCCCTAGACCGCTCGGCTAATACCGCGCGGCGCTTTCTTACAGATTCATGACGTTTTGATAAAGAACAACCTATCTGTGGACCTGTATTTTAAATCCAATCTATGTCGAGTTCCTTTAGTTTTTGGTTTCAGTTTAACCCTTCAATAAATATTCCGAGAGAAAAAAAGATATTGTTACAACCATCTCTAAGTTGCTGAACAGCTGAAAGCTGGAAACGTATTTCAGCTGCGGTCATCTTCGGAGAAGATGATAATTTACACAAAATGACAGAAAAGATTAAAAATTCATCGAGCTGTCAACTGCTCATTTTTCTTTCACATGAAGGCATAGGGACACACTGAGGACCACTCTTGCGAGATTTAAGACTGAGTCATTGTGTTATACTTTTGTCAGCAAGAGATACAGTCAGTTCCCTATGTCACGCAGGTATGCCTTGGCCTTCGGCCCCTCATGTAAGCTAGCAACGGCCCATGATTTTCGGGGTGGCGCCTACGGTGTCAAAAATTGTCGTACCACTGCCACTGCAGCTGCTACGTGATCGCATTTGTGAAAATCGTCACGTTGCCAAAATCAGACACAAATAAATTAGTACATAAATTAACCGCAAGCTACAAATTAGAGTACAAGTATGATTAAAGTCAATCTCAGTGATTGACTCATCAAATTATTATATTCTTCCTCTAGAGGTATGTTTAAATGGATGTGTCTGTAAATGGAGTTGGTAATCTAACTGAGTGCGGATTGACCAGTTGCAAGCGGATCAGGGGAGACAGCCATTGTCTGGCCATTAAGAGGAGCCGTAGGCATTTTCAAAGGACAAACACCGCCACTGGCGCTGTGGGATAAGAAGACATGTCGCACGTTAGGACCAGTATATTACCTGCAGACTAATCTCTGCCAAAGAGGCGCCATCTGTTTTGTGTCCTAAATGACGGAAAGATATTGTATCGTGTTTTTAGAGTGGGTACTCTGCTGGCATCGAATAGATGCGCCGCGAGCATAAACTGGTCGACTGCAGTATCGTGGTGCCCTGCCATCTGCAAGAAACAATAACTCTGGAATACACTACACCAGAGCAGTGCAAAAATAAAATCTCTGAAGTGGAGTGAAATGAGATGCCATCCATGTCTGCTGAGTTTAATAACATGGCACCAGCAACTGGCGAGGTAACTACGTCAACCGGCCGCTGTGGATCTTCATCCCGGAACAGAGCTGCTGCTACGGTCGCAGGTTCGAATCCTGCCTCGGGCATGGATGTTTGTGTTGTCCTTCGGTTAGTTAGGTTTAATTAGTTCTAAGTCTAGGGGACTGATGACCTCAGATGTTAAGTCCCATAGTGCTTAGAGCCATTTAACTGCCTTCCTCTTGACTCGACTAAGTGGGAGAAAAGATATCGCTCTGGAGGTCTGGTCAGCCAAGATGCGAAATAGGTCAGAAGCTACTTGTTTCTGAGCTCCCGCACTAAAAACGAACACAACTGGTTACTAAATATGTTTAAATTGAGAACGGAAGGGAAGGGAGACGGTTGCAATATTATAACACAACTGATCTGTGAGCACTTAGAAAAATGACTGCCACTGTTGAACACAATCATGTACAAGCCTCGCACACACAAATTTCAGCATCTTGCTGGGAATGCTCAGTAGAACTTACTTCAGAGCGAAACTCACTGCAGGCGAGAGTCGGACTTCGATTCCGGGCTGTGAGTGGTAGCAACCTTCGATGCAGGCCAGAAGACTTAGAATTTTCAGACACCACAGCCATTACTGATAGTACTGTAAGCCACTGCAGCATTCACACACCGAATGATAGGATGTACTGGAGTTTTCAGATTGAAGTTAGGGGTTTAACGTTTCTATCCCAAGTAGGTTTTTAACTCCACATTTCATCATCGTTTGAGTTACATTACTCAAGTTTCAAGTATGCTAGGGCCAACCTTCTTTCATGAATTTTAATTCATTAAGTTATCAGCTGAACGACAGCCCTAATTAAATGCCGGTCATTTTGTGGGAATTGAGCTGATTAGTGGTATGGGAACCAGAACAACTCCCCTGACATTGACAGGGGTATATTGGTAGCTCATCCGTAACCTCGTAAAGCCCCATTCAGTTTTAGCTTCGATGCTGGACAACAAATTCAGCTTCATCTCTCTTGCAGACAGGTTTTGTTATAGGCATCGGCTGCGTTACAGTCAATAACTAACTTGAAGAGAACTCATTAATATCACTCACGAAGCCACGCCACTTCATTTGAATGGTAAGCAAGACCACCCCGCGCTATGACCAGACTAATGGCGCCAGCCATGTGGTGAGATACCCCAGCGACCTCTCCTTTGTCACCTGAATCACTAAGTCATATTCAGTACTCTCTCTCTCTCTCTCTCTCTCTCTCTCTCTCTCTCTCTGGGTTAAGCGAATTCACTCAAAGATTTTCTTTCTTGTAACGCATCACTGTGTGTGTAGCTGAAGCAAATTTCCATCGGGTTGTGCAGTTTCTGTGCACTTTAGCTAAGTTTTCTATTCACTTACCCTTCCTTAGTAATGCTTAACGTTATTAAAGGTTACCATGAGCGATCTGTTGTGAATCTACAATTTATGAATACATCTACTTTATTCTATCATACTAACTATTCCTTTAACTTCTTAGTTCTGACTTATCTCAAAATGGCTCTGAGCACTATGGGACTCAACTGCTGAGGTCATTAGTCCCCTAGAACTTAGAACTAGTTAAACCTAACTAACCTAAGGACATCACAAACATCCATGCCCGAGGCAGGATTCGAACCTGCGACCGTAGCGGTCTTGCGGTTCCAGACTGCAGCGCCTTTAACCGCACGGCCACTTCGGCCGGCTGACTTATCTCCCTAATCTTATTCAGCAGCCATAATGTTCAAGATCCTCTGCAAGTAGGGATCATTTCTGCTGCCTTACACGGCTGGAGACTGAACAGACAATCATTATTAGAATAAGGGTGACATGTCCATCTTTACTGGCTCTGATCTGTCAATCAAGCTCCAGAATTAACAAATCAGAGGTAGCTAGCTTTTTCAATCAGTCCTTAGATGTGCAAAACGTTTCGCTTAGTAAGAAACTAGATATGAATTAGTGTTCCCAGGGCCACTTGTTGGACAGGATGTCACTGAAAACTCCCAAAACTGTAATGACATAAAATAACAGGCTCGATGGTTTCTATATGGACGTCATAAGGGTAGTAGGCAATGTAGATGAGGAGACAGGTGCCTGTGAAGTCCTGCATGGATAGGTAAGGGAAGTAAAACAGGAAATCTCGGTACAAATGTTACAGTTTGTGGTAGTGGAACCCAAGAGGGCTATTTGCGAAGTAAGGTCTGATCGGTAGCAAAAATCAAAAATGTTTTATTTGCAGCTACTTATCAACATAGTTGCCGCTCTAAATTAGACATTTGCCGTAGCATTGTACCAACTTCCCAATACTCTCGTTACGGAAGGCAGCCACCTGTACTTTACTACTGTGGTCCACAGCTTGTTGCCTGTGTCAGAATGCTTCATAGCTAGCGGTACATCTGAGCAGAAGAACTCAGGAGGAACCAATAACGGGCTTTACTGCGGGTTATCAAATATTTGAAAACGCTGGTGGAGCGTCTTCGTTCCCCCCACAGAGCGCGGCCGAGAAATGTCATGAGGAAGAAAACGCATGGCAGTTATGTTATGTGGGCTGCATGACATCAGGAGAAATCTCTCACCGGGCCGTCATACTTGGAGGGGGACACTATCTTCTAAGCATCTTTACATGCTCACTGTGCACTCAGAAATGAAAAGAGCAAAGTGACGCGATCGACAGGCATGCTATAGACGCTGCCAACACATCTACGCAAAGCTTCATCGGAACTTCACTGCGGTTTCCATTTCACGCGCGATCGGATCTTGCTTTCCGAATAACCCTCGCAGATCGAAGGACTGGAGCAGACTTTAGAAGGGATCGTTGGTTTTGTGGAAGGAGTTGTGGACAAAAGGCCGAAAGTCACTGTCGAGAGTTTGTTGGAAATCTCTCCTCTCTGTCGAAGAGACATTTACTAAGAGTAGAGTGAAAAACTACTTAATCGATTAGATAGCGAGGTACAGTATATGAATGCCATAATAGACTTTCTAGTCCTTGTAGTAGGTGGTATGCCGTTGCATTTGGGTAATGAAGTCAGTTTACGTACCATGAGGAGAAGCATCTGTGGCCAATAGGGCACCTTTCGCCAAGGAAGGAGTCAACAAACTACCTCGCTGTGCATCCAGCATAATTGTCAATACGGGCAACCCGTGCCACACTGACGACAGAACAGGCATCTGGGGAAGCAGCTCGAGTCACGACAGCCACCAGCTCTGTTCATAATGTCTCACACAGACATGTTTCAGGTCTACGAAAAACGCCTACCTGGCAACTGCCTACCAATATCCCTACTCCGTCTTGCGAGTAGTTCAAAGGGCTGAATTTCAGGAGTCACCTTGTGGACTTTGTCTCCCAACCTCCGAGACTTGATTCCTCGCTATCAGACAGACAACATTTAACCTATTTCGTGGTCACCTGTGGGGATGGAGCCTAATATGGCTGAACACCATTACCTTAAAAAGCAGACGCGGCTGTGTGAGTGCGTCTTGTTGTGATGGTGAAAGGATGCGTGACTGAGTATGCAGGTGTTTGACAGTTGACAGTGGCGTGCCGACCGTGCTGGGTTGGACTCAGTGGCAATCCACACAAGGATTGTAGCGTTTGACAGGATGTAGCGGCATGAATGTCACTTGGCCCAGCAGACAGTTACAGACATCAAATTCCTGAGGGGCAGACACTGACAGCATGAGAAATCACACAGCAGCAGGAGGGCAGCAAGTAAACTCTTGGTTTAGTGCGGTGTCTGGAACATTGTAGGAAGTTTGGCAGTAGGAGCACGGAAGCGGCTAGCCGACGTGGTGAAAAAGAATGACCACATAAACCTAAATTCGATAAAAATTTATCCAAGACAGTAACAGAAAACCCCGCATCGCCTTTAAAAAGAGAAAATTAAGACAAGTGTTTGTGTGTGTGAATATGTGTCTCCCGTGAAATCAGTAGCTTTTAGGTTATTCATTTCCAAAGTACAATTTTTTATTTAATTGCCCTGATCGTAGTTCTTTGAACAGAATTGTCTGTGCCAGCTGACTTGTGTTATTTTTATGTGCTTATGACTTGCTACAGCGCAGCAGAAAGAGATACTCTGAAGATGGCTAGTGTATAGCTGAAACAGGAAATTCTCTTCAAAATCTTTGGGAGCAAGACAGTTAAGTAAGAAAAACATGTGCATCACGTGATAACCCTCAGAACAGATATCTTATGTGAAATTATATTCATTATCAAAGGCTTTACAAATAATAAAAAATTAACAAAATTATGTCTTTTAAACGTTAAAGTCGGTTTTTGTAAACTATGTGTCCAGGGATAGAGCTTGTGCGCTCTATCAGAACACATTATTAAAATTTTTGTAAGTTATATGTAGTTTAAACAAGACAGAACATGCGCTACAACCGTAAAAACGTCAGTTTGGCACAAAACTGTTAATATAATAATAAAAGTAGCGGCAGCATATTAATTTAGATGTAGTGGTTTATGTATAAGGGTATTCACTGCTATTTGTTTCTGAATGTTTAAGAGCAAAATATCCAAAAGTAGATATAACGCATACAAAACTTTAATTTTTATTAAAACTAATGAAATCAGCAAAAACCTGCCGACAGCATCAGAAAGATTGGAAAATTTCCACTTAATATGATGTTTTGCACATATGTGACAGTAAGATAAATGGCTGTTAACAGTTTATGGTAAATACATGTAAGGGGAATATTCGTAACAGCAGTGCGAGAGCATAAAATGGTATCTGTCGCAATTGCAGTGCGAGAGCAGAAAAGGGTGCCTGTCGTGTGGGAGAGTTAGAGTAATATGGACGTATATATCCATGAATGTCGATTGGTTTCCAGTTGTTTAGCGTTCTTAAATTTTACGAGTCGGAAATATGTGAATTCGTGCACATCAGTGCTACACTTGGGAAAATGATTGCCAACATGAGGTTAATTCCCCTTGAGGGCTGAAAACTTATCTTTTTAAGGGTAAAATCAAAAGGTTACAGTAATGAAACTAAATTATTTTTATTAGATCATTACTGTTATCACTGTTTCATGAGATGGTCATGCAGATTATAAAACTTTCCAAATAATTACAAATTTTATTAAATTATTAACACTAACATATAACACAATGTGGTGTGGGTCACACTTTGTGTAACAAATATGTGAGCCGTGCGTACCCTACATAGTACACGCCCTACATACATACTTTTTAATTTCTGGTATGGGTCTATAACAACAAAACTGAGACATACACATCATATATATTTAAATATCTCATGAACATGCCTTCTCCAAGTTGTGTGTATTTCCCAGAGTTGATCAGATGTTTCTTCATTATTCGTTTCGCTACAATAAGAAGACCAAGTGAGAGCATAACATGGCAGTATTACTATTACTATTAAAATTGTAAGTAGTAGTAGTACTAGCAGTATCAGTGGTCAGACACAAAGAACTGACAGCCAAAAATCTTCCAATTATTCCCAGTTGAGAAATAAGGAGTCCAGCGATCAAAAGAGTTACAGACAGCAGTTCATTGGCACACTTTTTAATTTGGTCGATCCTAAATGGGTTGCAGGTATAGATGAAAAATTTTCTGTACGGAGAGAAGTCGTGCGGAAGAAACATGTTTTGTTGTAAGTATCTAGCTTCAGCATGGATAGCTTTCATTTTTGAGAAGATATTGTATGTAACTCCCGTGATGCACTAAGAATTGCGTCATCATTACGTAAATAAACTGGCTTTTGGAAATAAACAGTACCAGCTGTGTCATTGACTCATCAATACGATATTTACAACGACACAATATCATTTACCTTATGTCATTCAAAAAGTAAGGGTTCAAAGAAAATTGTTTTCCGTTCTAAAGATTAATTATGATTCTGGAAGTACGGGTATGGGGGATCGTACTAGATAACATCTGATTACACTTAAGGGTAATGGTCCCAGAATGGCTGCCAACCAATGATTTACAAAATATTTGGGCGTATAATATATAACTGTGTTTGGTCAAGGAGCATGTTAGTACTGTAGATTCAGCAAATGTGAATGCAACAGAAGTATGAGCATGTACAAGACTGTTGCGACAATGAGAATCTTTTATCTTGACTTCTTGTTTCAAGGACGGAACACATCACGTGGTGTGAGTTTAACAATGTGTTAACACATTGTGCGAACGGTTACAATTGGATTCACTTGTTTGAGACAGGATTTAATCAGTGTAGTCGTAGAATATGGAAAGCAAAGGGAAACCACGATATTAAAGTCCCATGTTGTACCCATAGTCTAAGGGGATTGTGTTCTTAAGTATGGTTGTTCTGGAAACCGACATCCGGGTGGGCGCCTACCTGGGACAGTCAGGCATTTTGTTAAATCAGTACAAGAACACAAAAGGTGAAAATACCTGTTGAGGATAGCTGCATTGCATGTGAAGACGATGAAAACGAAAGGAAAGTTAGAAAACTGGAAGAAATAAGTGGAGAGACATAATATCATTCTCTTGGGGTTAAGCGAGTTTCGATGAGAAGGAGAATTTGAATCTGTAAGGTAAAAGACAGTTTACAAAGGATAAGAGAGGAAGGTAAGTAGAGTCGGAGCTATATGCAGGAAACATCTTTGGAAGAATATAACTAGGGTTCTTCCACTTAGTGGCAGAGCGTTAGTAGTGAAATTAAGCAGTACCCCTGTGGATACATTTTAATTCAAGTGTACAAGCCGGCATCAGACGCAAACGAAGATGTAGTGGGCAAAGTACACGAGAAGATCTAGGAAATCTACGAAGAAAATGGAATAGGAAAATAAGAACTGTAATATTGGGAGACGGAATAGTACAGGGGCAAAGGGGAGAAGAAACGACGTAGTCTGAGATTATGATCTGACAGATAATTTTAAAACTAGCGCAGCCACAGCTAAAGTAGTTATACATAACTGGTTAACGAATTCATACAGTAGAACAGGTATTTACATGTATGTGTTAACACCTATATATAAACACCTGTTATACTGTATGAATTGGTCAGTCAATTATGTATAAACATGAACTGGAAAAGACCAATAATAAGTGGCAAACCTTCTGCAAAAGATTTGATCTCTCGAGACCTAATACTTGGTTTAAGCAGCAAAAACGACGATTATTTATTTGGAACGCAATGGGTGATATTTCTAGACACAAAACTGACTTTCCTGTTGTCAACCAGAAATTCAAAAACAGCATTGAGGCGGTAAATACCTGTCCAGGATACGAAGCCAGATTAGACCAAAAGTCACTCTTAGCTGATATTATGGCAAAACTGAAGCCAATAAACAAAATAAAACACATAAATAAATGGGATGTTGGGCAACTGAAAAATAAGAAAGTCAGCAAGGACTTCAGTTGTAAGGCAGAAAACGGAACGTGTAAAGAGAAGTGCAGAGATCGCTGAAGAGTGGAATATCATCAAAGATATGATGTATTAGAGAAAGAAACTGGAGAAGTGGGAAGAACAAGAAATGAGAGAGAATGGGTAACGAGAAGTCTATTTGATAAAATGAATGAGCATAGGACACAGAAAAGTGACAATTCGGAAGGAGGCAGCAGACAACAGGGACTATGTTGGACTTGTAGGATACTGTACCTAGCAACACATGAGGGTTCCTGGTCGGTGTTTCCATCTGGCGATCGATATCAGAGTAACGCCAAGCAGTGCACACTAGAGACCACCCTAAGCAGTTTCCGGCGTTTTCTACAGTTTTTGTTGTGAGAGGTGAGGCAATGTTTTCTGTAATATTTGTAAATATTATGAGATCTACATATTTAAGTGCTGTATAATATATTATAGCTATTTGGAGGATATTGTCAATACTTCAGTTACAGTTGTGTACAATTTTTTAACTGGTTAGATAACACTTGCGCGCCCGGAGATCAGAACGCGCTACTGTTGAGGAATCTTTTGCCAATGGAGAGATGATCATGACACTTTTTCAATTACAGGCCTAATGTTCTGTGGATACACACAATATGTAGTTAATGCACTGGTTTACATTTCCTTCTGCATCCTCATGCTGTTGATCATCGATGATTTTTCCATCTTTTGAGGCAGTTTGCAACCCCAAGGCCGAGAGAGTGCGCTGCCTGTCTGTCCTCTCCTCCGCCCTCTTTGACGAGGCCATTGGCAGAATGAGGATGACTTCTTATTCAGCCACAAAAGCTGATAATTTTTATGCAGAATTTAAGTGCATAAAAAGTTCTCGGTTTACTTGCCGCGTCAAATTTGGATAAAATCCCAAGCTTTCGATGACTACCTCTGTCATCTTCATCAGGGGTAAAACTGACTGTCGTGGACCGGTGCGGCTTACGCTTTTATAAGCAGTGGACGGCTTCTCATTGGCTGGATGACGTCACGGTGAAACCGATGCGTACTGAGGTGGCGGCCTCTATATCCATAGATTTTGTTTGCGCGCTTTATCCAGCGTTGCTTGCAGCGCCATCCATCGCAACAGGCGGAGAACTGCGAGGAATGTAAGAAGTCTCCCTCTGCACTCTTTCTATTTCAATTGCGCGCTTCCATGCATTGCTGAGCGCATAACCGGAATCTCTGTTGAAATTATTTTCACAGAGTCTAATTTCAACTGCTTCCCTGATGACAGAGTCCCAATAGTTTGAAGCGTGAGCAAGTAGTCTTGTTTCATCGAATAAAATCTTATGTTTATTTAACAAACTGTGCTCAGCCACCGCTGATTTTTCTAGATACCTGTATTTCAGGTGACGCTG
Source organism: Schistocerca americana (assembly GCF_021461395.2). NCBI lineage: Eukaryota > Metazoa > Arthropoda > Insecta > Orthoptera > Acrididae > Schistocerca > Schistocerca americana. The sequence goes on along the minus strand of NC_060126.1, from coordinate 438,187,217 downwards.
ATGTTCCACACAGCGATCGGCGACAGTTCTTATAGACTGGCCCACATAACTTCTGCCACACTCGCAAGGAATGCTGTAAATTCCCGGTACTCTCAGGCCAAGATTATCTTTCACGGGTCGCAGCATTTCCTTAATCTTCCTGGGTGGCCGGAAGACTGGTCTGATTGCTTGCCGGCTCAGGACTCTGCCGATCTTGCTGGTCGTTGCACCGCAGAATGGTAACCGCGCGATGTGTTGGTCCTCTTGATCTGTTCGAACAGCGTCCTTTCTTGGTTTCTTCGCCAGAGTAGATCTGATATCACGAAAAGAATAACCATTTTTTATGAATACCGTCGTCAGATGGTTAATCTCGGAGCCGAGATGATCCTTGTCCGAAATAGTCCTTGCTCTGTGTACCAAGGTGTTCAGCATAGCTCTCTTCTGAGCTGGGTGGTGAAAACTACGCGTGTTTAGGTATAAATCTGTATGCGTCGGTTTTCTGTGCACAGAATGTCCGAGACGTCCATCTGATTTTCGCTCCACCAGTACATCTAAGAAGGGTAACTTTCCATCCTTCTCCACCTCCACTGTAAATTTTATGTTCTGATGTATACCATTCAAATGTTCAACAAACTGCTGCAGTGCCTCATTCCCATGTGGCCAGATTAAAAATGTATCGTCAACATACCTGAAGAAGCAGGATGGACGTAAGGGATCACTGTTCAACGCTCGTTCTTCGAAATCCTCCATGAAGAAGTTAGCTATGGCTGGTGACAGTGGCGAACCCATGGCTGTTCCGTCAATCATTTCATAAAATTTCCACCATACAAGAAACAGGTGGTCGTCAAAGTGTGTCGAAATAACTTCAGTATTTCAGGAGAGAAATGAGCAGCCAACATTTTAACGTATCTTCCACTGGAACCTTTGTAAACAAAGAGACCACATCTAGGCTGATCATGATGTCATTCGGACCTATCCTCATCTGCTTTATAATGTCAACAAACATTTTTGAGTTAGTAATATGATGGCTACAGTGGCCGACTATAGGAGCTAATAATTTGGTTAAGTATTTTGCCAACCGATATGTAGGAGACCCAATAGCACTAACAATAGGTCTCAACGGAACCCCATCCTTATGGACTTTGGGTAGACCATATTACCTGGGTGGCCTTGTTGCTCTTGGTCGTAGATTCTTGACTAGTTCTTCTGGGAGGCCAGAGTTCTTCAGTAGCTCCCCTGTCTTCCTACTAAGTGCTGCTGTGGGATCCCGTTTAAGAATACGGTACGTGGCATCTTCCAATAATATGGCCACTTTCTTATGATAATCGGTAGCATTGAGGATAACTGTGGCATTCCCTTTGTCGGCTGGTGGTACAACTAACTCTTCATCATTCCCCAACGATTTCAATGCCAGTTTCTCCACTCTGCTCACATTGGGCTTAGGAGGCTTGGCTGTTGCTAAAATCCGACTAGTTGCAAGCCTTACCTCATCTGCTGCCTCTTCAGGAAGGTGCCGAACCGCTTGTTCTACTCCACTGATAATCTCGGCCACTGGTAGCTTTTGTGGAGCTGGAGAAAAGTTCAGTCCCTTACTGAGAACCGAGATGGTGGCGTCGTCAATTTCCTTGTCGGAGAAGTTGATAACAGTGCGATGTGCGTCGCTGGACCCAGAAGTTCCATTTCCCCGGTTTAGGCGCACAAATTTATCAGCCTGTTTTGCTGTAGTCTTGCTGTAGGATCATCTCGGCTCCGAGATTAACCATCTGACGACGGTATTCATAAAAAATGGTTATTCTTTTCGTGATATCAGATCCGCTCTGGCGAAGAAACCAAGAAAGGACGCTGTTCGAACAAATCAAGAGGACCAACACATCGCGCGGCTACCACTCTGCGGTGCAACGACCAGCAAGATCGGCAGAGTCCTGAGCCGGCAAGCAATCAGACCAGTCTTCCGGCCACCCAGGAAGATTAAGGAAATGCTGCGACCCGTGAAAGATAATCTTGGCCTGAGAGTACCGGGAATTTACAGCATTCCTTGCGAGTGTGGCAGAAGTTATGTGGGCCAGTCTATAAGAACTGTCGCCGATCGCAGTGTGGAACATCAGCGTAACCTGAAATACAGGTATCTAGAAAAATCAGCGGTGGCTGAGCACAGTTTGTTAAATAAACATAAGATTTTATTCGATGAAACAAGACTACTTGCTCACACTTCAAACTATTGGGACTCTGTCATCAGGGAAGCAGTTGAAATTAGACTCTGTGAAAATAATTTCAACAGAGATTCCGGTTATGCACTCAGCAATGCATGGAAGCGCGCAATTGATATAGAAAGAGTGCAGAGGGAGACTTCTTAGACCTCCAAAAGGCCTACGACCGTGTCTGGCATCCCGGTCTCCTGTTTAAACTCCAAACCTACACCCTTCCTATCAACTACACCCGTCTGGTGGCCTCCTTCCTCTCCCACTGCCCCTCCTATGTTACCATCCACAATGCCAATTCCCACACCTTCTACCCCTCTGCAGGTGTGCCCCAGGGCTCTGTCCTCTCCCCTCTCCTCTACCTCCTGTACACGGCGGATATGCCCCAACCCCCCCCCCCCTCCAGTACACCTCTTGCAATATGCTGATGACACCGCATTCCTCGCCCTCGCTCCTACCCTCCGACGGTCCCAACGCCTTCTCCAGAATCACCTTGACCTTTTTGCTGCATGGTGTAACCAGTGGCTCTTGATACTCAATCCTTCCAAGACCCAGGCAATCATCGTAGGTCGTACCACTCGCTCCTTCCGGCTCCTGGATTTCTCCCTTACTGTCTGCACACGTCCTGTCTGCCTCACCCCCACCCTCACCTACCTTGGCCTTACCATTGACCGTCACCTCAGCTGGATCCCTCATCTCCGCTCCATCCAATCCAAAGCCCGCAACCGCCTCCGACTCCTCAAACTCCTCTCTGGCCGGACATGGGGGTTGCACCCCTCTACCATCCTCCACACCTACAAATCCTTAATCCGTCCCATCCTCTGTTATGCCAGTCCTGCCTGGATATCTGCCCCCCCCCCCAAATTCTGTAAGTCCCTCCAGATCCTTGAGCGTCATGCACTCCGCCTCGCCTTCCGTATACGCCTCCCGTCCCCCACGCAGATCATCTATTATCTCATTCCTTTCCCTCATCTGCTCCAATTCCTCGAACATATCCGCATCTTCTACACCTCCCGCCGTCTTGAACCCCCTCACCCCCTGGTTGCTCCTCTCGTCTCCCAACCCCGCCCCCTGCCACTTCTTCACCGTTGTGTCCCCCCTACCCTCCATCACTCCACCCTACATCTCCTTTCCCAAGGTGGCTTCCATCAACTCCCCCTCCCAGACGATGCCCTCTCTCCCTCCATTTATCCCTCCTATCAACTCTGATCCTCACCCCCCTCCTTCCTCCGTCCTTTCCCAGGGCTCCCTCTTCCTCCCCCCTTCCATCCTGCGTTTTTCTCCCCGCCCAACCTCCCCCAATGTCCCTTCTGCCCCCCCCCCCCGAGTCCTTTTGCATTCCCCTCCTCTGCCTTCCCCACTCCCTGGCACGTCTGCTCAGCATCCCCCACCCCTCTTATGGGTCCTCATTCTCCATTGGCTTCTTTCCCCCCTCCCACCCTTCACTTTTCCTCTCCTTCCCCCCCTTTTTTATTTCTCCATCATCTGTCTAGTTCCCCCCCCCCCCCCACCTGCTCTCGGCTGTGGTATGTCATATTTGTGCCAACTTTTTAGTGCTGTGTTCAGTGTTGTGCGCCTTTCCACAGTGTTGCAAACAGAAATCATGCTGTCGCTGGGTGCGCATTTTATATCTTGCGAACAGAAACTAGACTGTCGCTGTGTTTTTCTTTTTGTTTTTTTTTTAACTGTCTGTCTGTTATTTTTCTGCTTCTTGTGTATTTTCTTAGCATCATCAACCCTGTGTTGTATGTTTTAAGTTCTAGAATTTACTGCCATTTTACCTTAAAGTCACCGATTTTATCACCAACTGTTATTTTTTATTATCTTCATCTTTTTAACACAAATTCTGTAGGCTGAAGAGTGGCGTAGTAAGCTGCTGCCAGCCCGCCCCCCTTCAGGGGGAATTGAAATTCAATAAAGAAAAAAAAAAAAAAAAGGAGACTTCTTACATTCCTCGCAGTTCTCCGCCTGTTGCGATGGATGGCGCTGCAAGCAACGCTGGATAAAGCGCGCAAACAAAATCTATGGATATAGAGGCCGCCACCTCAGTACGCATCGGTTTCACCGTGACGTCATCCAGCCAATGAGAAGCCGTCCACTGCTTATAAAAGCGTAAGCCGCACCGGTCCACGACAGTCAGTTTTACCCCTGACGAAGATGAAGGAGGTAGTCATCGAAAGCTTGGGATTTTATCCAAATTTGACGCGGCAAGAAAACCGCGAACTTTTTATGCAAGGACTCCGTCGCGAAAGACTCCATAGTCATAACAGAATTTAAGTGGTGGCGGAGTTCGACCGGGGGGCCTACGACGTATTGATTACTAATTAAAGATGCTACTGTCACACTACGGATTCTGGGTTATAGAAATTATTACGACAACGATAGGCGAGCAGTGTCTCCTCAAGGTTGCTTACCGCTGACGAGTGCACAGAAGATGTGAACTGAATGGGAACTGGTTGTGTGTGAACTTCGGAATGAAGTAAGTGCCGAGGCCATCTGAAAATTGCAGTTAGCGTGATCATGGCTCAACAGCAACACTCTTTCTCAATCTGACGAAGCAGATGCACAGATTAAGAAACGAATTCCTAACTACAGGAAACGAATCCACAAAGAAAGGGCAGGAATTTCAAGATTCGATACATAAAGTTCTAGATTTCGCCGCAAATATGTCGAATCATGAGATTACCAAGAACGCACTTTTTAGAGCAAGAAGAGAAGCTACCGAGACGGTCCTGTACCCTGGCAATATTTCAAAGATTCAGCTGAATGAAGACATTTTGAAAGTAAATGAAGGTAACAGATTTTGAAGCCTGGCGATAGGTCTGCCCCTGACTAAAGAATCCTGGTGTTCGGTTGTGGAGAAAGGGAGAAAATCCTGTGCAAAAATGGAACTGTTCTTACGGGCAGGGCAACGGCAATTGTTCGAAATAATTGAAACAACTGTACAACGTACATGGTAATATCGGAACCATAGGAGAAGATACGAAGGTAGGACACCCGATAGGTTAGCTGAGAGCGCTAATGCGATGCTTCCTGGACTCTGGTAGGCGCGCCGGCCCCGGACCAAATCCGCCCGGCTGCTTAACGACGGAGGACGGTGTGCCGGCCAGCCTGGATGTGGTTTTTGAGCGGTTTTCCACATCCCGGGCTGGTCCACACGTCCCGCCTCAGTTACACGGCTCGTGCACATCTGAACACATTCGCACTCTCCCATGGATTACACTAGACACAGGCAGTTGGGGTGCACTAATTCTGTCCCGGGGGGTACGGGGTGGCGGCTTGAAGGGCATCCGGCCACCCCTTACATTAACCTTGCCAAACCAACTAACTATGCCGACCCTGCGTCATTGCGGGCTAAAGGCACAAGCATAAGAAAGAAAGAAAGAAAAGAAAGGAGGAGATATGAAGGTATTTCCTGTTTAGTTTGCATTGCACACAGACTAATCAAAATACAAACAGAAGTCTTTTTACTGGACTGAATAATGACGATTCCTGGGTGGTCACCAAATAAGTGCAGTGTTATACGTTGAAATGGTTTCTATTAAAGCTACGAAAACCCTATTCCACGAAACATCCGTCTCCGGTGGCAAGTTTCAGTTCATCCAATTTCTGTGGAAGAAAACACAAAAACTGGGATTACAGACCGAATACAGAGAGAAGAAGTCAAATTGTTCTGCTGCATGTCTATGCTGTGCTACATCTTCTACCAAACTGTGCTCATGAAGTGTGGATGGTAATAACGGAGAAAATTCCCACTGGAGACAATGTCAAATGGCTCTGAGCACTATGGGACTTAACATCTGAGGTCATCAGTCCCCTAGAACTAAGAACTACTTAAACTTAGCTGACCTAAGGACATGACACACATCAATGGCCGAGGCAGGATTCGAACCTGCGACCGTAGCGGTCGCGCGGTTCCAGACTGTAGCGCCTAGAACCACTCGGCCACACCGGCCGGTTGAAAGAGTCCATGACAAATAATATGTAACATTGAAAACAAGCCCATTCAGCTAGGAGGTTAACTAGTATTCGAGTAACTTACCAGAGCATAGCATGCGATAGGGAGCGGCAGCCATCAAGATGGCGACCACAGCGACAGAGATCCTCATGTCGACTGCTGCCGAGCAGCGAGTGGCGGACGTTTCCTGTACTGCCACACCCTCCCTCACCGCCCCCTCCTCCGTCAGGTGGCGTCATATAAGAGCCATAACGGATCTTCACTGGCGAGTTATGTTCTCTGACTTTCTGGAAAAGAAGTTCCTCGAAGTGTCGGTTGTTACATCTCTGAGCTCAGTAAAGCAGTTGTTTATGTCAGCGCCTTCATTGCAGTGCACGATGTCGGACGCTCATCCGTTTACTGCAGGTCGTAATGCACACCGATAAAGTGACGACAAAATTATCATACCTCATGAGTCTGCTAGGGCCGTGTAAGCTACGTCTCTAGAAATTCTTTCTGCGTCTGTTTCTACATGTACAGTCGTGGACAAAACGAGCGAGACCCCTCGCATTTTCGTTATGCTGACCCGCACAGCTTTAAAGCCTGCTACACAGCATAACAGGCAAGGTGACGAAGTGCTACCAACATACTATGCACAGGCGTCATATTGAAAAACTATCCGAACTTTGTCAGCCTGTTTTCAATCATGTGTTAAACACAACACGTAAATATAAGATATAAATGAAAGAAGAAACGCTAATTAGTATGAACTGAACTAATAAAAATGAATTTCAGCTTATCGAGATAACATAACTGTTTTAGTAAGACAAAGTACCCCAGATCGTTACGAATTAGCAAAATATTACGCGCATTCGGCCGCGAAACGATCTGTGTCAACGTTCAGACCAGTCATATTGGATTACCATTGCTGACCTACCAAAAAAGTGTGCAGATTTAGCAATGTGTGAAGATTCATAACGAAAGTCAGTTAAAAATAATACAGTGCCACACGTAAATCAATTCAGTTATTGACACAAGCGGAAAATGTAGGCAGTAACAAGTATGAAATTCTACAAGAGTTTTATATTGACATCCGCAGGGCGCCGATACCGAATAACGGTAGCAATAAAGCGCACTGGGGGCTCAAGAATTTCTTAAAATTGCTTTACTGATGGTCTATCTGCCTGCATCGAGATTAGAACCGAAAACAAACCAGACCTCCCTTGCAGTAGCAAACAACTTACACTATGACTACAGACAACCCAGGCTAAAAGCCCTCTATTATTACTCCAGTCATGAATAATCCGGCGATTCCCCAATGAAAATGGCAAAATGATCTGCAGTTTCTGTTGCATAGCGCTTTCTGGACTCAAAAACATGAATTTTCTACCTCTATGTCACCGCTCATTTGACAGTCAAAACGTTCACTAGCCGAAGTATTTCTTAAGCTAGCTAGCAATGGTAATGCTTGAACTTCTAAAACGCGGTGGCATTAATACTGGGATCTGAATTATCACGTGTATAGGCAAATGGATTTTATTTGCATTCCTGTAAAGGTGATTTGGATCGAAAGCGTAGCTACGATTAATATGCTGATGTATCGACTGCAACTAGAAGATTTCGAGTGAAGAGTAGGGGAAATTATTTATGGCCGGCCACAGTGGCAGAGCGGTTCTAGGCGCTTCAGTCTGGAACCGCTTCACCGTTACGGTCGCAGGTTCGAATCCTGCCTCAGGCATGGATGTCTGTGATGTCCTTAGGTTAGTTAGGTTTAAGTAGTTTTAAGTTCTAGGGGACAGATGACCTCCCATAGTGCTCAGATTCATTTAAACCATTTATTTTAAAATATTTATGCTGCCCTCATCTTCAGTAACTGTCGTAGTTATTTTCGTTGTTAGGATTTTGTCACCTAAATCGGTAAAAATGGAACCCTACTAGTCTCACTTTCTTTACCATCTATCTGTCTACCCAACCCTTAAAACCGGTTTACCTCGAGTACGGGTAGACATAATAAGCGGAAATGTATCGTACTTACAGCGGTATACGGTCCCTTGGTGGAGTAAAAAAGTGAGCTATGTCAACGCAACCTAAAGATACGACCGTTAATGTAAAGAAAATTTACGCGGAAGGTCAAAAAATCGCCTAAGAACTAAGCGACCAAACTGCTTAGGTCATCAGTCCCCTGGACCTATAACTACTTAAACCTAACTAAGGACATCACACACATCCATGCCCGAGGTGGGATTCCAGCCTGCGACTGAAGCATCTGCGCCGTTCGTGACTGAAGCGCCTAGAACCGCAAGGCCACCGCACCCGACGAAACCCAAAAAAATGTTCAAATATGTGTGAAATCTTATGGGACTTAACTGCTAAGGTCATCAGTCCCTAAGCCTACGCACTACTTAACCTAAATTGTCCTAAGGACAAACACACACACCCGTGCCCGAGGGAGGACTCGAACCTCCGCCACACAGTCCACAATTGCAGCGCCTAAGAACGCTCGGCTTATCCCGCGTGGCCTGACGAAACCCTGCTCACCTCATGTGTAAAGATAATATATACCGTCTAGTGAGGATAAACTGTATTCACTAGCAACTGGGATCGTTTGATCACGGAACTTTTACGAAGCTACATTAATTTTTTTTTTCGAAGTCGTGTGCAATATCCACTTAAAAACATCCTAGGAACGTCGTATGCGGTATCCACTTCTGAAGACGCTGACAGATACTGCAGTACCATAACAAGTTGTTAAGAATTTATTGTTATTGGTCAATGCATGTCATTTTATTTCAGCATCAATTTAACGCACTTAGGTATTTGTCTATGGTTGAAACAAAAATGGGTAAACAGCAAACAACTTCGATGTTGAATCAAATGTAACTCACATGCCGCAATTACAACATAATTTCGTTGTTACATCTACAGGATTTCTTTGCAATCCAGACTTACGTGCCTGGCAGGTGTTTCAATCGAACCGCCTTCGGACTGTTTCTCTACCGTCCCACTCTTTAACAGCGTGCGGGAAAAAGGACCAGTTAAATCTTTTCTTTTTGAGTCCTGAATTACATTATTACTATGGTCATTTCTTACTGTGTAAGTTCCCGAGGAAATAATGTTTTGGCGTTCAGAACAGATGTTGATGATTGAAATTTCGTGAAAAGATCTCGCGGCAACGAAAAATGCATTTTTTTTTTCATGAATGTCACCCCAACTCTCTTATCACATCTGGGACTCTCTCTCCCCTATTTAGTGACATTACAAATCGTGCTACCGTTCCTTGGACGTTTTTGGCATGCACCGTCAATCACGTCTATCAAGGATCCCATACCGCCGGCCGTTGTGGCCGAGCGGTTCTAGGCGCTGCAGTTTGGAACCGCGAGACCGCTACGGTCGCAGGTTCGAATCCTGCCTCGGGCATGGATGTGTGTGATGTCCTTAGGTTAGTTAGGTTTAAGTAGTTCTAAGTTCTAGGGGACTGATGACCTCAGATGTTAAGTCGCAAAGTGCTCAGAGCCATTTTTTGATCCCATACCGCGCAGGAATACTATAGCAGTCGACGAACAAACGTAGTGTAGGCAGTGTTTTCAGTAGACCTTTTGCGTATTCTTAGTGTGCGGCCAATAAAACGCAGTCTTTCGTTTGCCTTCCCCACAAAAATATGTTTGCGATCATTCCAGTTTAAGTTTTACTGGGTACTGAGATGAAATGACAGCATTTCGACTTTTGTTTTGTCAGGTAAAATAAAGTTAATTATTGTTACTGGACGCAGTTTTCGTGTTGAATGTATTCCTCATTCAACAGAGAACACTCCTCATACACCACACATAACTGTTTCAAAGTATTAAATTGTTACTGATGTTACCAAGTTGCAGTGGTCAACTGAACTTGCAGTTTTGAAACAAAGGAAAATATTATAGCAAAATATGTAAACTAAGAAGCGGACTATCCAAATAAACAAACATTTCCGGTTCAAGTCGTTGCAGTAGGTCTACTACACAATAACGTAAAGTAGGAGCAAAGTCCATTAGTAGATCGTTATCAGGTTCAAATGGTTCAAATGGCTCTGAGCACTATGGGACTCAACTGCTGAGGTCATTAGTCCCCTAGAACTTAGAACTAGTTAAACCTAACTAACCTAAGGACATCACAAACATCCATGCCCGAGGCAGGATTCGAACCTGCGACCGTAGCGGTCTTGCGGTTCCAGACTGCAGCACCTTTAACTGCACGGCCACATCGGCCGGCATCGTTATCAGGAAAACCAGCCCTCAAGATGCAACTGCCACTACAAGGACTAAAGGACTTAAGTTTCCAAACATGTCAGTGAGCTGTCGAGGAAAGTGGACGCATCCCGTCTCCTGAATCGCAACGCATGCCACTTACGAAGGGACACGTAAGTATCATAACCCGATCTTTCCGAAACTTCGCTCAATGAAAGAGGGGACAAAATAAGCGAACACGTGTCTCGGCTTATCTGCATACACTCAACCGTTTCTGAGAAAAAGTTTTCAATGTGCTGTTGCTATATTGCAGATACCCTTTAGCGTGTAAGGATTTAATTGAAGCGGTGGCTCAGCGGCTACCGTCGCGACTTCAGAACTTCGCGCTGCGAGTTTGAAACCCGGGTGTTTCTTATTTCCCCCTCCCTCCCCTCTCCCTCCAATTTATGTTGAAACAATGTCGTTATTCGTCAATTAATTTACTGTGTAGCCGGCCGGAGTGGCCGATCGGTTGTAGACGCTACAGTCTGGAACCGCGCGACCGCTACGGTCGCAGGTTCGAATCCTGCCTCGGGCATTGATGTGTGTGATGTTCTTAGGTTAGTTAGGTTTAATTAGTTCTTAGTTCTAGGGGGCTGATGACCTCAGAAGTTAAGTCCCATAGTGCTCAGAGCCATTTTACTGTGTAATGAGAGACGTTAAAAAAATAAACGAATGAGAAAATGATGTGCAATGTTTGTGAATGTACTTGCAACCCTACAAGTTGTAAGGATGTTCAAAAATATTTCACATTATTTTCTCACTCGTTTATTTTTTTTTTAATTCATTAATTACACAAAAAGTTAATTGACGAATAATGACAACATTATTTCAACATAAATTCGAAAAAAGACATTCGTAGATAATTCTGATAGAGAGGGAGGAAAGAATAATAATAAAAAAAAACAATATGGTCTCGAACTCTTGAATCAAAGTTAAGAAGGAACGACGGTAGCCACTGAGCCACCGCTTCAAATGCACTCTCGGGTGTAAAAGGTATCTACACTACAGCAACAGCGCGTTGATAATTTTGACCGTCGTTTTCTCGGAAACGGTCGAATGTCTGCAGATAAGCCGAACACATGTACGCTTATTTTATCCTCTCCTTCACTGAGCAACGTTCTCGGACAATCAGCATATGGTACCTGGCGAGTTCCCCTCGTTAGTCGAGTCGCTTTTTACGCCCGGCGAGAACTATGTATGCATCACATTAAAGTGTGCCACTTGGAAACACGACGAGCGAGGATAAACACGTTTTCCCTATTATAAGTCAAACTTCTACAGCTAAAATTCACGGAGTGTTCTTCAGGTTGCCTCAGATATTTCAGAAATGTTTCTTGCGTTAGGCCTGCCGTATATGTAAAACGTAAAAATTTCATTTCATATAATATTTATCAGGATAATTCATGACAAGAGCGGACCAGTCCATTCTGAGAAAAATTATAGATTCTAAGTTGCTCCACAATGTAATGACACGGGTACGGGCTTGCGATCTCTCGTTTATACCATCGATTTCCAAGTTACACGTACTTGGCCATTACGTTGTGGCTGCAGTCGTGGAGGAGGCAGTCTGTTTCCTACTAGCGCTGATTTTCGCAGCAGACATTAACCGCGAGGAATCATTCAGTCAACTCTAAATGGCCCATCTGGCTGAGGCAGACAAGGGCACTATAATAGCACTCCATGCAGAGGGATTTTCTAATGGCTATATAGCCGGAACTAAGTCGACGGTAACCAGGTGGATTAGACGAAAGGAAGAGGGTGGTAACCTGAATGGAAGGACTCATGACCGTCGCTTCAAAACAACAGCAGGCCAGGATCGGCAGATACGCCGTTTCAGTGAGAACCACTCATTTGTCAACTCACGACAAATTCAGCAGACTTTGGGTCTCAATGTTAGCAGTGAGACCGCCACTCGTCGTCCAAGGGAAGGCGGACTGAGAGCAAGAAGCACTGCTGTGAAAGAGACATTGACTGTTTCCCACAGAGAAGCCCGCCTTGCTTTTGCTGCTGAAAATGTCGACAAACCTCTCCAGTTTTGGAGGCGAGTGATTTTTGCGGTTGCAAAAGTTTTCTCTACGCCATCAACCGGAAAGTACTTGTTTACCGGCCAAAAGCTGCTAGGTATAGTCAAAATTACATTTAAAGTTGCCGAAGGAGTGGCAGGCAGTCGGTAACGGTATGGGCTCCCGTGGGAAGTGGAAGGAACACTCGATGCGCGAAGTTTACATGTCAGTTCTGGAGAACGTGATGTTGCCTTCTGTGACAGCAACATTTGGCCATGATCAGATCATGTTCAAACAAGATCGGTCGCCTAGTCATATGGCACGTGTGGTTAAGAGGTGGTTCGACGACCATAGTAATATTACTGTAATGGAATGGCCACCTAAAGGAGCTGATTTGAATCCCATTGAGAATATTAGGGCAGAAATGGTCAGAGTAATAAGGGAAAAGGGACAGTCACCGTCGATTCGCAGACAGATTTCTGATGTGATTCATGACGCTTGGTTCAAATGCTTCAAATGGCTCTGAGCAATATGGGTCTTAACCTCTGAGGTCATCAGTCCCCTAGAACTTACAACTACTGAAACCTAACTAACCGAAGGAGATCACACACATCCATGCCCGAGGCAGGATTCGAACCTGCGACCGTAGCGGTCACGCGGTTCCAGACTGTCGTGCCTAGAACCGCACGGCCACCCCGGCCGGCCATGACGCTTGGAATGAGATACTTGAATCTCCTAGTTATGTGGCTAGAGTTGTGGGCTCAATGCCCAACAGACTTCGAGCCGTTGTGGAAGCCGAAGGAGGCTATAAGCGATACTAAGCAGCATCAGCAGAGGCGTTTCTTTTTTTCAGGCCTTAACCAATCAGCTGCAACAGATGTTTCAAGTTTTTTTTTACAGGCGTATATTTTATATAATTTTAAGGAAACACAGTAAACGGAATCTGGACAAACAAATTAATTCACAACAAGGTATGTACTATTTAATTTGCAAAGATAAGGAATACTCACGTTATACGGTATATTCATGCAGTCTCTAAAAATACATGACGCACGTGTATATGCATGAAGGGTAAAAAGCAGTTCAGCACAAATGAAAAATACTGAGGAGAAGCTGGCCGATGAAGGCGTAATTGGACAGCGAAGTTTGGGCTAGAAGGGGAGGTAAGGAGGCCCGAAAAAAAAGAGAAACGTCAAATACCCAATATACTTCGAGTCGTTCTCGCAGCAGAGGGCGGTTGGTGTATGCGATTTGGAACAACAGTAGAAGAATAGTTTTATTTACTGATTTTTGAGGCTTTATTTTGTGACGGCTAAACAGTGCTGCTTCATGAGGCCCACTATTTGTCCAGATGCGGCTAAACATAAGAGGCGTAAAAAATTTTGAGAGATGCCGAAGTTCTCTGGAACAGTAACGTGTCACAGAATGCTTTGAGATTCTAATCTATGATTTCACTTTATTATTATGTATCTTTTCCTCAGTGAAAGTGAACGGTAGTAAGTTTCAAGATATAAAGAATAACTGTAAGTCACAGAATGCTTTGAGATTCTAATCTATGATTTCACTTCATTATTATGTATCTTTTCCTCAGTGAAAATGAACGGTAGTAAGTTTCAAGATATAAAGAATAACTGTAAGTTTTTAATTTGTGGAATGATGTATTTAACAGTTGATATTTTCAACAAATCTGTAGTTATAGGACATATTACGAAGCAAGTCAAAAATGGCATTGTGGAAAGATCAGGTTGGTCTCTAAAGGGTGACGATGGTGAAATAGTAAATACAAAACTATGGATAACAACTATTGCTGATGGTAAGGAGCCATAATCGATATGCCACTATTCTTAAGATGTATTTCTGAAGTTTATCTTCGATCCTAGGATTGAAACCGATACTCTGTTTTACGTAAATTATATAATCCTTAAAATTTACGAAGCAGCGCGGAATGTTAGTATACAGTATACAGATCAGGAACCTAATCCCACTGCCTTTAATTTTGTTCTCATGGATGATATTGTGACAGTAAATAACAAGAGGAATAACAAAACTCTCAGAAGCAGTATAGAGAATTCAAGTGTCCAGTGGATTCAAAAGTTTGCTATAATAGCGAATAATTGCTTCCACTGACTCCTTCATGCCTACATTTTCTCCGTCAGACAATGTTTGAAACTAGGACTAGCAAGGTAAAACATTTTTCCACAAATTATCAAATTGGAAGTCGAAGGGCAAGTTACATAGTGTTGTGTACATAGTTCTGTGTAGTCAGCGCGTACACAACTTTCCCACTAGAGCGCGCCCCGCTAAGGAAAACGGCGCAGGCGCAGCGCTCGTCCGTGTCCGCACTAAAAGATGGCGCTGCCATAGAGACAGACCAAATTCTGCTTCCACCGATCCGCATATTAATATGTAACGCAGCCAATGAGATTGCTGCTAATGTAGAACCTTTTCTCCTCGCGGATCACACTCCCGCAGTGATACATGAACGCACGAGGTATTATAATGAGTGTACAGACCTCCAATTAGTCAGTCTGCATTAGTCTGTACCAGTCTGTACGTGTTCTATATTTGTCTGTACCAGTCTATAGTCAAGTTTCAGTCCGTGGCTGATAAGATTACCATATTCCTGTACATAGCCATGAAGATAAATGTATAGACACTTTTGTCAAGTACCAGAGATATACGTGAGAATAAGATTAGCGTACCAATACCAAAGGAACTTCAGCTTGTCAATTGTAAATAGCATCCAGAACCAAATTAAGTAATTTTTATGCTTGTTATTATTTTAATAAATGTGTGTAAAAATTAATCAAGTTCTGTTTAAAGTTGTTCACCGTAAATCTGCTACTCTAAGCGTGCAAGTGGCATTTCTATTGTCTGACCTAACGGCAGAAGATAAACACGCCACAATAAGACCACAAGACATATTACTGACACTCGCCTACTTCGTCAGAGCGACAAGTCAAATAACCTGATGGCATGTGTACTGAAGGTCTTACAGTACGCACACCACACATAGAATGTAAATCTTCCTGGCAGATTAAAACTGTGTGCCGGACCAAAACTCGAACTCGAGACCTTTGCCTTTGGCGGGCAAGTGCTCTACCAACTTATTTTTGACGATTACCATTTTTTTTATTTTTTTATTTAAGGAACCGCTGCAGGAGCAGGACGACGGGTAGGGCAGGGGTCGACACCGGAAGCCTGGCCATCCTGCCGCCATGCCCAAGCAACGTGTCCGAGGATCGAAGGATCAGGCAGAGGATGTAGTGGGTTGGTCTATGTTATTTTATTTTTTATTTCTTTAATTTTTATAACATTTTTAATTTTTTTAATTTTTATTTTGTATTGTATTTATGGTTTTGTTTTTGTTTCATTAGAAAAAAAGATCCTACAACTGCCGTAGCCGAGCGACCGAGTCATCTTCTCGTCTGTTGGGAGGGGCTCCCCCTATTCCGTCCGTAGAGGATCGATATGCTCGAGGAGTCTTCTTCATTTTCAGCGTCTCATACCCGGAACTCCCCAGTGAGCAGGAGGATCTGCAAATAATGAACCTAAATAATTTGCGAAAGGAGTTCTGTACTTTGGGTTGCGGCTGAAAGCTGCATGTGTCATCATCAGTAGGGACCAAAAGTCGAGTGTGCCTTTGGTTGGTTGGTTGGTTGGTTTGGGGAAGGAGACCAGACAGCGTGGTCATCGGTCTCATCGGATTAGGGAAGGATTGGGAAGGAAGTCGGCCGTGCCCTTTCAGAGGAACCATCCCGGCATTTGCCTGGAGTGATTTAGGGAAATCACGGAAAACCTAAATCAGGATGGCCGGACGCGGGATTGAACCGTCGTCCTCCCGAATGGAGTGTGCCTTTGGGAGCGTCGCAAAATATATAGTAAAGGACCATGCCTTTTAGCCAGTAACGGCGTTCGTCCTGGTTGATGGAAAGTATACTCTGTCGGGGCGTAATATATGATCAGGGGAGATAGACTCCGGCAATCGCCGCAAGAGTAATGCCAGTATGCGCCGCGTCAGTAGCAAGCACTCGCTGGTCACGGCACAAGTCAGACGGTGTGCATCCGGGTCCACGACTGAGCATGTTGTGCACAGAGGGTCGACCGTCAGGTGTATGGAATGTAGCCTCTGACGAGTAGCGAACATCCCATTCACAATCACGTACCACAATGAACGTACCGTCGTAGGTAGAAAAGGCGTGTGTACCGCTCGCCACACCGTGTTCCGGGCAACTTCAGGATGTCTGTGTGCGAACACATTGATACGTTGCTGCGGTTGATGGAGGCGATAATAGTTTTTCGTGCTGGGCATCAGTGTCGTCGGATTGTCTGACCGTAAGTAGCTGAGGTCAATCGAGAACTATCTGGTGTGGGTGAGTGCCGGTGAAATGTGTCCTACAGAAACCGGGGGATGCAGAGAGTGCGGTGCCACTTCCGCTATCAGGGTGCCCGTCAGAGTGGCGTGGGCAGAGGTCCACGTGCGACGCATAGTGTTGAGATAAAGCGATCGCGCACGGTTATATACACGAATTAATACGATACCGCCCGCCCGCTGCGGCAGTTTCAGGGTGGCGTATCGGACTTTAAAAACAAGGCCGGTTCTTACGAAATGTCCATATGATGCTTTAAATCTGTAGGCCATCGTAGCCGTCAAGGGAAGGACATGCGCAAAATAGTTCAGTTTGGAGGGAAGATGTAACGTTGATGTAACGTGTTCTGAGGAGCATATTCAAGCGACGCAATTTGTAGTTCTGCAGCAGAGCACGTGTCTGGTGTAGGAGCCGGCGGTACGTTGCCGCCGCCGGGCGGCGAACATTGCTATAGAATTATTGCACTCCTAAACACTTGAGTACGGACAGATTGTCAAAGGACACCGCCGTTGCGTGGGATAGCCCCCTCCGACGTCCATGTATTTTGTCTTCTTTATGTTGATGACGATCCCATCAGCGACCGCCCCGTACTGGCGTAGTCCTTGTAGCGCCGTATGCATTTCATCCTCTGATCTGGCCAGGAACACCAAGTCAGCGGCGAATGCACCACGATGAAAGGTCACGTGCAGCTTGGAAATACCTGTTAATCGCTGCCGTAGACCATGTAAAGTTGGTTCAAGGACCGGCGCAAATAATATACCCGACAAGAGGCACCCTCGTCGCACTGACCGTCCAATAACAATGTGACCAAACTGATAACCGTTGACCATCATGCGGGAGCGCGCTCCGTGGACCAGACGAAGGACCATCTGTGCAGACTCTGGAGAGAGGCCCATGTGTTGCAAAACTGCGCATAAGAAGCCGTGGTCGACGCGGTCGAATGCGTAGTCAAAATTTACGGCGACAAGGGCGCCTCGTATTTTGCAGGCCGCCGTCAAAGCAATTACGTTGCGGCATGCTCCTAACTCCGTATGAATGTTGCTGACACCACCTAAACATGTCTGATCAGTGTGGATGGCTTTTCCGATAGCGGTGTGGAGACACGCGTGGAGGATGCGGGCGAAGATCTTGTAGTTGTTGTTGAGGAGTATGAGTGGGGGAAAGTACTGCCACCTACAACCACCATTCGGTTTCGGTACTGGGATCAAGATGCCGCCTGTGAATTCTGTGGGGACAGTGAAATCAGGGAGGATCAGGTCTTGAAACATTTGGAGCCACTTGTCGCCCATAAGGTCGTAAAAAGTGCGGCAGAATTCCAGGGGTAAACCGTCCGGTCCAGTTGACTTGTTTGGTGCTCCACGTGCCAAGGCCGATGTCGGATGTAGTGCGCAACAGCAGACCAAAATCGGGTGCCACGTCCCTTCGGGCTACACGTACGTTTCACGGATCTTCTATGTACAAGGTCCCACAGTGTCAGGCGAACGTGTGCGATATAGTCGTTTGCGTCACTGCGCGGCCGCCCTCCTGCGTGTTTACCGCCCTAATGAACTGACGTTTGCGGTGGCGCCTCTCGCGCACAATGTGATGCACTGATGCCGTTTCGTTGGGGATGCAGTCTTGCACTCGCGCACGGATGCGGACACCTTCTAGCTGCTCTGCCCTGATGCGAAGTAGACGAGCTCTGATGCGTTGTACGGACATCTGACGCTCGGGAGACGTCGGTTGCGTCACCAGCTCACGTAACGCTGTATAGTAAAATTCCGATGTTGCCCTCTGCCAGTTAGATCTGTGACGCCCATAGGCCGTCAGGGAGTTTCGGAGTGCGGGTTTGACACATCCCAGCCACCACAGCAACGTGGAAACATACATGGGCAGACGCCTGATACATCGACGCCACGTGTCAGTAACTGCCTGCCGACACGCTTCCTTGCGAAGGAGGGAGACGTTCAGCGTCCACGGGCCTCTGCTGCGTCTTGTGAGTTGTCGCGGTAAAGTGATAGATTAGGTTAGATTAGATTTACTTTCATTCCAATTGATCCGTAGTGAGGAGGTCATTCAGGATGTAGAACATGTCAGAAAAACCATACATGACAAATATTTACAACTCAAACAAATAAGCTAATGTACCATTCTACAGGCCCCAGTGGCATGGTCGTCATTTTTTAATGAATGCTATATGAAAGAATCATTTTACAAATACTAATGCACTGAATTTAAAATTAAAAAAGTCTTTTATTTATTTATAAGGTAATAAACGTTTAATAAAACTAGTAAATACTTATTTACAATGAACACATTACTGCACTGAACTGGTGCAGGAGTTAGATTGTACTTACACACACACACACACACACTTATTTACAATGAACACATTACTGCACTGAAATTGTGCAGAAGTTATATGGTACTTAGTTGGTCTACTGAGAAATTCATCAATGGAGTAGAAGGAGTTGGCCACCAATAAATCCTTTAGGCTTCTTTTAAACTGAATTTCATTGGTTGTTACGCTATTTATGGCTGCTGGCAAGTTATTGAAAATCTGTGTTCCTGAATAATGCACACCTTTTTGTAAACAACTAAGTGACTTTAAATCCTTGTGAAGATTATTCTTATTTCTGGTATTCATTCCATGAATTGAGCTGTTGCTTTGAAAAAGTGATATATTTTTAATGACAAATTTAATTAAGGAATAAATATATTGGGAAGCAGTGGTTAGTATCCCTAGTTCACTAAACAGGCTTCTGCGGAATGTTCTTGAGTTCACACCACATATAACTCTTACTGCACGTATTTGTGCCAGTAAAACTTTAGCTTGTCTTGATGAATTACCCCCAAAATAATCCCATATGGCATTATGGAATGAAAGTAAGCATAGTATGACAGCTTTTTCATTTTTATATCCCCTATGTCTGACACAATTCGCATTGCAAATAAGAGATTTGTTAAGAAGCTTCAGCAGTTCTGTGGTGTGCTCCTCCTAGTTGAATTTATTATCAAGCTGTAATCCCAAGAACTTAAGACTGTCCACTTCTTCTATCTGCTTGTCATCGTATGTTAGGCATATATTCGTGGGACACCCCTTACAATTTCTGAACTGCATGTAGTGTGTTTTTTTCAAAGTTTAGTGACAAAGAATTGGCTAGGAACCAGTGATTTATGCCCACAAATATTTTATTAGCTGACCTTTCTAAGACTACACTTGATTAGCTATTTATTGCAATGTTTGTATCATCGGCAAACAAAACGAACTTGTCTTCTGGTAATGTTACTTATGAATGGTCATTGATATACACAAGAAAAAGTAAGGTCCCTAAAATGGAATCTTGTGGGACCCCACATGTAATTAGTTCCCAGTTGGATGATGCCTGATATCCTGATGCATGTCTCTTTCCTAATAACACCCTTTGTTTCCTGCCAGAGATATAAGATTTGAACCATTTTGCAGCATTTCCTGTTCCACTATAATATTCTAATTTACTTAAAAGGATATTATGATTTACACAGTCAAAGGCCTTTGACAGATCACAAAATATACCAGTTACCTGCAATTTTTTGTCTACTGAATTAAGCAAATTTTCACTGTAAGTGTAGATAGCCTTCTCAATATCAGAATACCATAGTGCAGATATACGCGATATGATCCGTGAAGTTCGTCGGCCAGAGTTCTGCATCACGGGTTTCTGTGCGGAGGGCACGTGAGACGTATATCCGGTCCAGACGACTGGCAGATTGGCTGGTAAAGTGCGTATATCCACGCTGGTTCCCATGATGTAACAGCCATGAGTCGTGGAGCGCGAAGTCACTCATCAATGCTTGTAGAGCCGGGCATAGGACGTTATGCGGTATCTGGTCCTCGGGACGCAGAACACTGTTAAAATCGCCGCCCACTATGTAATGGTCCATATTTCCTTGCAATAGTGGGGCTACCTCCTCCGAATGCCTGTCACCTCGGTGCGAAGTACAGGAGGGAGCGTAGACGTTAACGAGGCGGACTGCGCCAAGTGTGAGTGCGATGCCTCGCCCGTTCGGAAAGTACGTCACGTCCGTCGCGACTATTCCATCTCGGAGAAGGATCGCCGTTCCTCCTGCGTCATCACCAGAGGGTAGGCTGTAGGTGGTGTAGCTATATAGCTCTAAACGTAGCTCGGGACGGACCTCCTGGAGAAGTGCAATGTCCAAGTCTGCCACTCTGATCATGACGTGTAACATGCGGGTCTTGACAGTGGAGTGGACACCATTGACATTGACTGCTCCCACACGGTATGACTGAGACATATCATTCGGCGGAGGCAGTGTGCTGGTGCAAGCCCATAGTGATCTCGCACACCACACAACCATCCAGCCGCATGCTGTGCCTTACTGTGCCGTATGATCCCCTGACTGGCAGAGCCCCCAGGCTCAATGTCAGCCATGGGCTCTAGTGGAGATATCGATGTTTCCTGTGCATCATCGGCCTCCATATCGTCTGCCAAATCACCAAGAGAGGATTGTGATGTCAGTGGTGGATGGTCGCTTTCACAGGAGCCCACATTTTGGGAGTCGACGCAATGCGCCTCGTTTTCTGGGCCACCAGATGTAGGAGAGTGTTCCTTGTCTTCAGGCACCTTCTGGTGAATGATGCCACTGGAGTCCGTTGCAACTGAGGATGAGTCAACGAAGTCGATGTCTTCCGCCAGCTTCACATCCCTGTCCCGTTCTTCAAATGACAATCGTCTCTTCTTGTGTCGCTTGGGTGATTTCTGCTTGCGGGTCCGACATTCGACATCCACTGGAGGGCGGGGCTCGACACGGTCTCGGTCATCAGGAATCCCTGTGTCGGATCCCGATAGTGACGAAGCTGCGGTTGGCAGAGGCTGTAGGAATCTCTGCACCGTTTGGCTGCGGCGTCCTCGACGGCGCTGACCCTCCAACGGAGCTCGCAGCGGCTTGAGGAGGTAACAGGTTTTGATCATCCGTCACATCGTGTCGTGCCGCCTCCACATACGTTAGCGGGAGAGAGGTCATCATGGATCGTTGGGGAAGTTCATAGCGGGTCACCTGAACGAGGCGGCGCAGCAGACAGTTCTAACATGGCCCTCCTGGCCGCAGCCCGAGCGGGTCCTCGGTTGGCCATTATATATAACAATTGCGCGGCAGCCACCAACGAAAATATACGATGGAACGTGCTTTTTAAGTTCTATGCGCACTTGTTGTACCCCGTTAAGGACAGGGTACGTTTCTAATGTGTTCCATTTCTCCTCTGTGTGGCTCAGAACTGTGCCGTGTGGGCGCAGCGCATCAACGACAAGGTTGGCAGGAACTTCGAACGGTAGTTCAAAGATGCGCACGGTACGCACCCCCAGACCGGCATGGTCAACTCCTACCACGCTCACATTACCGTCTGCGTGACAGAAGCGAAAGCCGTTTGCAGATCGTAGGAGTAGTCTGTCGCAGGCCGCTTCGTCAATCAGTTTGAGGTACGCTGTGCTGGATACAATAGACACGTGAATGCCTATCAGTTCTTGCGGTTCTATGTGCATGATGTCTCGAAGAAACCGTTCAATTTCATGGGCCTTCGGTCTCTTGTACGATGCGTTGAAAGTTAGTTTGATTGTAGCTTTTCGATATGAGAACGCCATGGCGGGTCGGTACAGGTACTATAAGGCAATACAACGACGCGACCGCGCGCTAGCGGGTAAACAACAACACCTGCGGAGCGCTGCCCGGCGCGCCCAGCCCGTCCACACGATATCACGGCTGAAAGCCGACTGTTGAAGCACGACTCACGCCCCGTCTCACAGCTTTACTTCTGCCGGTACATCGCCTCCTACCTTCCAAACTTTTGCAGAAACTCTCCTGTGAATCTTGCAGAACTAGCATTCCTGAAAGAAAGGATATTGCGGAGACATGGTTTAGCCACAGCGTGGGGGATGTTCCCAGATTGAGATTTTCACTCTGCAGCGGAGTGTGCGCTGATATGAAACTTCCTGGCAGAATAAAACTCTCTGCCGGACCGAGACTCAAACTGTAAAGGTTTGGAAAGTAGGAGACGAGGTACTGGCAGAACTAAAGCTGTGAGGAGGGTCGTGAGTCGCGCTTGGGTAGCTCGATGGTACAGCACTTGCCAGCGAAAGGCAAAGGTCCCGAGTTTGAGTCTCCGTCCGGCACATAGTTTTAATCTGCCAGGATGTTTCAGCAAGTTACATAAATTAGGATGACAACAAACGTTTTTCAAGTAGACTGATCACTCTAGCCATCCAACGCTTTTACTGTCTGTTACATGCCCAGTATGTAAACTGGCAACGCCACCAACACACAATACCACTAAGGCATGAAACAACTGTAGCAAAACAGAGCATCCACGTTGTCCATGTGATG
The DNA here is from genome assembly GCF_021461395.2 of Schistocerca americana. Taxonomy (NCBI): domain Eukaryota; kingdom Metazoa; phylum Arthropoda; class Insecta; order Orthoptera; family Acrididae; genus Schistocerca; species Schistocerca americana. Next base: position 438,164,111 of record NC_060126.1, on the reverse strand, counting down.
GATAGGACGACTAATTTGCAACATAAATGTCAATGTAAGCAGCAATTTCTGTTGGAACGTGCATTCTGGACCAAATAACGTACATTGCCTACGTCTTCAGTGCGAATCATGTAGCAAATTAATTTAAAGGACATAAAAATATCTAATGGATTTACTAACATAGTTATGAACCACTCATAGATGTCGAACGTATTCTACGGTGTTACCATTGTCCATTAGACTAGCTAGAAAACTTTCGATCAGCTGATTAGCTGAGATTGCTGGCGAAGCTCGAACTTCGAAGACGCCACAGCATCGTCTGCCACCACTTCTGGTAATGGATAGTACGTCTGCTCAGGTTCCGAATGTAACATCATAAATAAGGACAAGGGGAAACGTATTCCATAACATAAAATATATTTTAGTTATTCTATCTCAAATGAACTGCGCAGAAAAACATTCAGCAGAAGTGAATAACTTTTTAACAACATTAGATGATATTAACAGCTTGCCGGCGCGGGTTAGCCGTGCGTTCAACGGCGTCATATCGCGGACCGCGTGGCTGCTTGCGCCGTCAGTTAGAATCCTTCCCCGGCCATGGATGTGTGTTAGGTTAGGTAGTTTTAAGCAGTTCCAGGTCTAGGGCACTGATGACCTTAGCTGTTTCGTCGCATAGTACTTAGAGTCATTTTTTGACCATTCGAGTAAATTTTCTTTACATAAACGGTTGTATCTTTAGATTGCGTTGACATAGCTCACTTCTTTACACCACCAAGGGACCATACACCGCACGTAGTGCAATACATTTCCGCTTAAAATGACTACCAGTACTCAGGGCAAACGGGTTTTAAGGAATGGGTGGACAGATAGACGATCAAGAAAGTGAGACTTTTACCGATTTAGGTGACGAAATCCTAACAACGAAAACAGCTACGACAGCTACTGAAGACGAGGGCCGCATAAGTAATTCCCGATACTCTTTATTCGAAATGTTCTAGTTGCAGTCGATACATCAGCATATTAATCATAGCTACGCTTTTGATCCAAATCACCTTTACAGGAATGCAAATAAAATCCATTTGCCTATACACGTGGTAATTCAGATCCCAATACCAATGCCACCGCTTTTTAGAAGTGCGAACATTCCCATTGCTAGCTACCTTAAGAAATACTTTGGCTAATGAATGTTTTCTGCTGTGGCGAGTCTAATAGAGAACTCGACACATTGTAGAATACGTTTGGCAGCTATGTCGCCTTTTATTTCCTGGGACGGTGCAGAATTTTCCTACTAAATTTACTCGCTAATAAAAGTATTGGGTTATTTCGATAAACATCCCGAATGGCTGTCAAATGACCGGTGACATAAAGGCAGAAAATTTATGTTTTGAGTCCAGAAAGCGCTATGCAAAAGAAACTGCAGATCATTTTGCCATTTTCATTGGGGAATCGCCGGAGTATTCATGTCTGGGGTAATAATAGAGGGCTGTTTGCCTGGGTTGTCTGCTAGCATAGTGTAAGGTGTTTGCTACTGCAAGGGAGGTCTGGTTTGTTTTCGGCTCTAATCTCGATGGAGGCAGATAGACTGTCAGTAACGCAATTTTGAGAAATTCTCGTGCACCCAATATGTCTTATTGCTACCTTAATTCTGTACCGGCGCCCTGTGGATGTCAATATAAAACTCTTGTAGAATTTCATACTTGTTACTGCCTACTTTTTCCGCTTCTGTCAATAACTGAATTGACTTACGTGTGGTACTGAATGATTTTTAACTGAATTTCGTTATGAATCTTCACACATTGCTAAATTTGCACACTTTCATGGTAGGTCAGCAATGGTAATACAATATGACTGGCCTGAACGTTGACACAGACCGTTTCGCGGCCGCACGCGCATAATATTTTGCTAATTCGTAATGATCTGGGGCACTTTATCTTACTAAAACAGTTATGTTATCTCGATAAGCTGAAATTAATTTTTATTAGTACAGTTCATACTAGCTAGCGTTTCTTCCTTCATTTATATCTCATATTTACTTGTTGTGTTTAACACACTAATCAGCATTAATATAGTCTTACACATGATTGAAAACAGGCTGACAAAGTTCGGATAGTTTTTCAGTTTCACGCCTGTCCATAGTGGGTTGGTAGCACTTCGTCTCCTTGCCTGTTATGCTGTGTAGCAGGCTTTAAAGCTGTGCGGATCAGCATAAAGAAAAGGCTAGGGGTCTCGCTCGTTTTGTCCACGACTGTACATGCATACTCCAAAAGGCACAGTTCAGTGTTAGTGCAGTGCACACTGTGTCACAAATATCTGTATTACTCAGCACCTGCCAGCCGATGTCGCCGAGCTGTTCTAGGCGCTTCAGTCTGGAACCGCGCGACCGCTACGATCGCAGGTTCGTATCCTGCCTCGGGCATGGATGTGTGTGATGTCCTTGGGTTAGTTGGGTTTAAATAGTTCTAAGTTCTAGGGGACTGATGACCTCAGATGTTAAGTCCCATAGTGCTCAGAGCCATTTGAACAATTTTTGAACTCAACACCAACACTAATCTCCCCTTACTTTGCCTTTTGATCCTTTACATTTACGTATGTTACAGGTGGGAGAATCCTTCTGATTTCTGTCGTAAGTCCAGTTCGTATGAACTTCCTCAACAGTGTTTTCGAAAAGAATACCCCAGTTCATATGAACTTCCTCAACAGTGTTTTCGAAAAGAATACCATCTCAATTGCACAGCTACTTGGGGAATTTCATTGATTAATCGTAAACAGTTCATTAAATACAATCGCACGTGTGACACAATGAGGTATTTATGGTGTGTTCATATTCTACGTAATAGTGGAGAACACAATCGTCTGACAAACACTTGCATAATGAAAAAGATATAGAATACATCATAAATCAATAAATATAACAGATACAGTTAGGTACCTTTCAGGGATGATGGCTGTAGTGCAATTCTATAATCCAAGATATCGTATATTGAAGCATTTAAATGTTGTTAATTCGTAGGTCCATTGTGAAAATGTTTATTCGTTGTGAAATATTAACTTCTGTAGTTCCAAAGATATTGAAAAACTATTTGGTCACTCGATGTGCCTAATTTTGTTGGGAGTGCACGTTATTCAAATTTCCTTAAATATGTAACAGATTTATTGTCGAAGATCAGAGAGCTGTGACTTAGCCATGAGATTGTCTGACATCTCGCCCTTTCTTGGATCACTTCCTGTAGTACAAGGCGACCGTCGTTCGCCACATTACCCCTCATTGGGCTCTACCGACGTCCGGCCCACTGCTGAAGTGGCTGAGGCTGGGCTCTCCTGGGGCCGCAAACAAATTCACCTCACTTTCTGACAGTCGCAGCCAGATGATTAGCTCGCCTACACACGTATAACGTTACACACCTCCACTTAATGTGGCAGATTAGCTTGCTAACTCGACACATTGAGTCACTCCGAATGTGACATACAAATACAATAAATGAGTATCCTACGAGGTGCATTCAAGTTCTAAGGCCTCCGATTTTTTTTCTAATTGACTACCCACCCGAAATCGATGAAACTGGCGTTACTTCTCGACGTAATCGCCCTGCAGAGGTACACATTTTCCACAACGCTGACGTCATGATTCCATGGCAGCGGCGAAGGCTTCTTTAGGAGTCTGTTTTGACTACTGGAAAATGGCTGAGGCAATAGCAGCATGGCTGGTGAATGGGCGGCCACGGAGAGTGTCTTTCATTGTTGGAAAAAGCCAAAAGTCACTAGGAGCCAGGTCAGGTGAGAAGGGAGCATGAGGAATCACTTCAAAGTTGTTATCACGAAGAAACTGTTGCGTAACGTTAGCTCGATGTGCGGGTGCGTTGTCTTGGTGAAACAGCACACGCGCAGCCCTTCCCGGACGTTTTTGTTGCAGTGCAGGAAGGAATTTGTTCTTCAAAACATTTTCGTAGGATGCACCTGTTACCGTAGTGCCCTTTGGAACGCAATGGGTAAGGATTACGCCCTCGCTGTCCCAGAACATGGACACCATCATTTTTTCAGCACTGGCGGTTACCCGAAATTTTTTTGGTGGCGGTGAATCTGTGTGCTTCCATTGTGCTGACTGGCGCTTTGGTTCTGGATTTAAAAATGGCATCCACGTCTCATCCATTGTCACAACCGACGAAAAGAAAGTCCCATTCATGCTGTCGTTGCGCGTCAACATTGCTTGGCAACATGCCACATGGACAGCCATATGGTCGTCCGTCAGCATTCGTGGCACCTACCTGGATGACACTTTTCGCATTTTCAGGTCGTCATGCAGGATTGTGTGCACAGAACCCACAGAAATGCCAACTCTGGAGGCGATCTGTTCAACAGTCATTCGGCGATCCCCCAAAACAATTCTCTCCACTTTCTCGATCATGTCGTCAGACTGGCTTGTGCGAGCCCGAGGTAGTTTCGGTTTGTTGTCACACGATGTTCTGCCTTCATTAAACTGTCGCACCCACGAACGCACTTTCGACACATCCATAACTCCATCACCACATGTCTCCTTCAACTGTCGATGAATTTCAATTGGTTTCACACCACGCAAATTCAGAAAACGAATGATTGCACGCTGTTCAAGTAAGGAAAACGTCGCCATTTTAAGTATTTAAAACAGTTCTCATTCTCGCCGCTGGCGGTAAAATTCCATCTGCCGTACGGTGCTGGCATCTCTGGGACGTATTGACAGTGACCGTGGCCTCATTTTAAAACAATGCGCATGTTTCTATATTTTTCCTGTCTGGAGAAAAAAAATCGGAGGCCTTAGAACTTGAATGCACCTCGTACTTGCACGTCAGAATAACGGCGTAAGTATCTTTGCGGTGTTGTATGAAACAGTGTATACCTCCTAGGATTTGTTGTATTATCAGCTTAAATTTCCTAAATGTAGCACAAATTATAAATTTATGGTTTGTTAATTTCATATCAAAATAAACACGTAAATTTAAATAAACTCTTGAGTTAGCTCTTTCTTCTCAAATGCTTTTAGCACTTTTGCGTTCATTTAATGACACCTTTCGCTTCGACCAATACACTTCAGTTTCAGAAACACAGCAAATGATCAGTGTTGTGACATGGAAGTTTAGATTGTTCGCAGTCCAGTTGCCTCTGCAGAATCTCTTTACCCTCTTGGCCACTTGCCGTCATTGCTGAAGGACTATAGCTGTCACATTACTACTGTGGTTTGATTACCAATAAACCCCAAAGATCAGGCACTCCCCAGTGAAATCGATACATTCACAAACAGGACAGAAAAGTTAACTGATTTATAGCCTAGGCCAAAGACTTGAATCAGCTCGATATTTCAAACACTCTCTCCGTGTTCCCAGCAGAAAACATGTTTCTCGTGCTATGAATCGATTAAAATTTTAACGTTTCTCTACCATATTACCACATCTAATTAGAAACTTCAAAACCAATACTATCCCGTGCAGATATAACCCACTTAACGTTTCTTTTAACTCAATGGATAGCTGGATCATACGATCAACAAATGTTCAGTGACATTCGCAATAAAGTAGCAGTGATTAGAAAAATTGCTTACGTAAATCTATTCAAACACATTTCCAAAATAACATATATTTCAAAATTAACCCACGTAATATACCCAGAAAAGCTTAGCTCGTACTTTGCACGTAACCCTGTGGTCTGCTCCAACAAACAACTGACAGTTTAATGATATCCGATGAACTTCACATGCCAAATTTTGCGAGATCAATAATCATAAATGGACTACTAGCCGCGTGGTGGCTTGCACCGCTTCCCGAGCGGGAAGGCGTGCCGGTCCCCGGCACGAATCCACCCAGCGGGTTAGTATCGAGGTCCGCTGAACCGGCCAGCCTGTGCATGGTTTTTAAGGCTGTTTTCAATGTGCCTTGGCGAATGCGGGGTGGTTCCCCTTATTCCTCCTCAGTTCCACTATGTTCGAGATTGCTGTGCAAACACTGTCTATTCAAATGTGTGTGAATTCTTAAGGGACCAAACTGCTGAGGTCATCAGTCCCTAAGCCTACACGCCACTTAACCTAACTTAAATTTACTTGAGCTAAGGAGAAGACACACACCCATGCCCGAGGGAGGACTCGAACCTCTGACGACAGGAGCCGCCCGTGGTGGAGGGGGCGGGGGGGGGGGGGGGAGGGCGGAGGGCGCACTGTAACGCTGTGTTCTGCGTGGGGTGGCGGTGAGGTGTGTGGCCTGGTGTTGTGGGTTGTGAATCACTAAGGACTCGGGAGGGACGAAGCCTCTCCGTCGTTTCTAGGTCCCGATTCAATACACGATACACACACACACACACACACACACACCCAAGGAACCCATGGAACCCATTAAAATAGTACAATGACACATTTTAATCACCCCTATAAATTCTTCTGAACCCCCTCCCCCCACCCCCCCACACACAGACATCTTATGTATAGTACAACTCATTCCTCTCTCATGTGAATAACGAAGTCAATTACGTTCTTCCGAGCTTCGCGCACCAAGAATCGTGCGGCCAAGGTTTAAACACTCTTTGCAATGAGTTGCGCCTTCGTGCATCTTACAGACATCTTAAATTCACCAAGTTTACACTTGACACCAAACAGAAATAGTCCCCACCATTCTTATAAATTACGCTTTAAAATGTATATACCCACACATTTGTACACATCTACTACTTTCTTCTTTCTGTGTATAATCGCAGCTCTGTCACGTTCCGTAGACCCGGTAATTTTCCAAAAACAGAATATTTGAGCCTATTCACATTGGGGTGTGGACTTGCAACTGCAACAAATCGTCCATAGAATTTCGAAGTACTTTACTCTCTCTCTCTTTTCATTTTTCTTTCTCTTTTTTTTTTTTTTTTTTTTTTTTTTTACATGTTCTACAGTTGATTTTTCTTTGTTTTCCACATATACGCGGTCCCTATTCTTGTACTTAATCGTCTTTTAAAGCCCAAAATGGCACTTTTTTCTTTAATTTGCCTTCTTCTCTAAATGAGCCTTCACTAGATCCTCTCTTTTGCCTGCTCATACTAGATGACCTAATGGAAAATCCACGACCTCAGTAAGTAAGAGCTTTCGCTTGCTTCCTGTCATTACTTGTAATGGTGAGTGTCCTGTGGCATTACTCTTAATAACTCATATCAGGTGATACACTCCGTTCACATGGAATATTTGTTACTGAGATACTTTCTACGCAGGCGGCCAATTTCTCGGATATATCGTTGATAGCGTTGACATATGCTACTTGCTGGGTGGTATACTGATATCTTTTTCTTTTATACCTTGATTGTTCATGCAAACATTCCATAATTTAGACGTAAATTGTGATTCCTTTTAGGACAACAGCCACTCTGGTTTTGTTACCGTAGTAAAGAAATCCATTTCTAGTTTACCTAACAGAATTTTGCTATTAGCTTTTCGTATCAGATACCATTTGATAAACTTTGCAAGTACATCGCCAACCACAAATATATACTTCATACCACCACGGCCAGTTGGGAGTGGCCATAAATTGTCTACAACAACCAACAGCTCGCACAACTTTGCCGGGATGATACTTTGCGTTTCCCACTGGTGCGAGGTAGTGTAACGCCTCACCCGCTGGCCTTTGCCACAAGCGGCGAACATTTTTAACATATACACATTCTTCAATGATTTCTGCAGCTTTTTGCTGCTCGTGGTCTAGTGGCTAGCGTTGCTGCCTGTGGATCACGGGGTCCTGGCTTCGACTGCCGGCCGGGTTGGGGCTTTTCTGTGCCCGGGGACTAGGTGTTTGTGTTGTCCTCATCATTTCATCGTCATCATTCATGACAGTAGCACGATGCGATTGCGTGAAATGTTGGACCGCGCAGAAAACTGGGACTTGTACAGGCGCTGATGATGGCGCAGTTGAGCGCCCCACAGACCAAACATCACCCGCATCTGCAGCTTTTTGTGCCCCGTCAAGCCCATAACTTAATTGGGCATAATCTATTTGCTGCTCAATATAATTTTACGGAAATCACAGTCTCCTCCGCTCTCTTTTCGCGTCTTTCCTACGAAACAAAGCATCCTCATGAATTTTACTGTAACGGGGTGTCTTTTCGTAACCCTAACTACCAAAATTGTGTATTTTTCAGTTAGGAGTCGTCAGTTTGCGCTCGTCGCATTGAATATGGCACGAATCTCTCTTTTTCCCCTTCTACTCCTATCATGTGTGAGAGTCGAAACTCTTCATTTACTTCTTCCTCATCACTGCACCATTTTTCCAACAGGTGTTCATGAAAATGCGTCAGCTAAGCAGTTTTTTGTTCTTTTTGTATATCTTATGCTATAGTTGCATTACTGCAAAAACATTGCCCGTTGCATAATACGATCGTTTAGCAACTTACCATCTTGCAGAGAAATGAGAGCTTTATCATTGGATAGCACAGTCACTTCGTGACCTATCAGATACAGCCGGAACCTTTTGAACCCGTACATAACAGCAAGTAACCCTTTTTCAAATATGCTATAGCCGCGCTCATGTTTATTTAACATACGGCAAGTAAAATCTACATTCCTGTGTTCTGTCTTTCCTTCTGCTACTTTTCCTGAAATATCTCAGATCTGATGCCGTAGCTTGACAAAATGGCAGCGACACGTGATGGAAGTATAATGTTTTACTACAGCGTAAAATGTTCTTTATGGCTAAGAATACCCAGTCACACTCCCCGCTCCATAGCCAAGTCGAGTTTTTCTTTTCGGTAAAAATAGCACAACTATAGGTCTGATTTTACTTGTTTTCTGGCATTTGGCCTTTTGCACTGGCAAAAACCGAACGGTGTGGCGCAATGGTCAGTGAACTCGTGTTTAGGAGGACGACGGTACAAACCCACATCGGGCCATCCTGATTTAGGTTTTCCGTGATTTCCCTAAATAGCTTAACGTAACGTTTGAAGGGGCACTGTCGGTTTCCTTCCCCATCTTTTCATTATCTGAGCTTGCGATCCGTTTCTAATGACCTCCTTGTCGAAGGGACGATAAACGCTAAACTTCTCCTCCTCCGCCGGCCCCTGTGGCAGAGCGGTTCTAGGCGCTTCAATCCAGAACCGTGCTGCTGCTACTGTCGCAGGTTCGAATCCTGCCTTGTGTATGGATGTATGTGATGTCCTTAGGTTAGTTAGGTTTAACTACACTCCTGGAAATGGAAAAAAGAACACATTGACGCCGGTGTGTCAGACCCACCATACTTGCTCCGGACACTGCGAGAGGGCTGTACAAGCAATGATCACACGCACGGCACAGCGGACACACCAGGAACCGCGGTGTTGGCCGTCGAATGGCGCTAGCTGCGCAGCATTTGTGCACCGCCGCCGTCAGTGTCAACCAGTTTGCCGTGGCATACGGAGCTCCATCGCAGTCTTTAACACTGGTAGCATGCCGCGACAGCGTGGACGTGAACCGTATATGCAGTTGACGGACTTTGAGCGAGGGCGTATAGTGGGCATGCGGGAGGCCGGGTGGACGTACCGCCGAATTGCTCAACACGTGGGGCGTGAGGTCTCCACAGTACATCGATGTTGTCGCCAGTGGTCGGCGGAAGGTGCACGTGCCCGTCGACCTGGGACCGGACCGCAGCGACGCACGGATGCACGCCAAGACCGTAGGATCCTACGCAGTGCCGTAGGGGACCGCACCGCCACTTCCCAGCAAATTAGGGACACTGTTGCTCCTGGGGTATCGGTGAGGACCATTCGCAACCGTCTCCATGAAGCTGGGCTACGGTCCCGCACACCGTTAGGCCGTCTTCCGCTCACGCCCCAACATCGTGCAGCCCGCCTCCAGTGGTGTCGCGACAGGCGTGAATGGAGGGACGAATGGAGACGTGTCGTCTTCAGCGATGAGAGTCGCTTCTGCCTTGGTGCCAATGATGGTCGTATGCGTGTTTGGCGCCGTGCAGGTGAGCGCCACAATCAGGACTGCATACGACCGAGGCACACAGGGCCAACACCCGGCATCATGGTGTGGGGGAGCGATCTCCTACACTGGCCGTACACCACTGGTGATCGTCGAGGGGACACTGAATAGTGCACGGTACATCCAAACCGTCATCGAACCCATCGTTCTACCATTCCTAGACCGGCAAGGGAACTTGCTGTTCCAACAGGACAATGCACGTCCGCATGTATCCCGTGCCACCCAACGTGCTCTAGAAGGTGTAAGTCAACTGCCCTGGCCAGCAAGATCTCCGGATCTATCCCCCATTGAGCATGTTTGGGACTGGATGAAGCGTCGTCTCACGCGGTCTGCACGTCCAGCACGAACGCTGGTCCAACTGAGGCGCCAGGTGGAAATGGCATGGCAAGCCGTTCCACAGGACTACATCCAGAATCTCTACGATCGTCTCCATGGGAGAATAGCAGCCTGCATTGCTGCGAAAGGTGGATATACACTGTACTAGTGCCGACATTGTGCATGCTCTGTTGCCTGTGTCTATGTGCCTGTGGTTCTGTCAGTGTGATCATGTGATGTATCTGACCCCAGGAATGTGTCAATAAAGTTTCCCCTTCCTGGGACAATGAATTCACGGTGTTCTTATTTCAATTTCCAGGAGTGTAGTTCTAAGTCTAGGGGACTGATGGCCTCAGATGTTACGTCCCATAGTGGTCAGAGCCATTTGAACCATCCTCCTCCTGTGCTTGGCAAAATAACTTCCGATCAGAGTTTATGACCTAAAAACTGAATATCAGCTCTAATAAAATCAAACTTAGGGAGTGTTAAGGTCACTCTTCCCTTTCCTAAGACCAAGAGCACTTCCTCCAAGAACTTGCAGTGTTCTCACCAAGACTGAATGTCATTCTAAATATAAAACAACATGTTCGCTCATTATTCGACCTTCCAGTACGTGACTTAAACTCTCACGGAAACCGCAACAGATATTGTTAATCCATATGGCATCAGTTAGAAGCGATAACTTCACCCTTCGAATAGGAAAGCAGTGTACAGCCTAGTCACTTAAGGCAGCGGAATTTTCCAAAACCCAGAGGTCAAATCGGCATTAGTTTCATATTGCAAAAATTCTGTATGAGTTATTCCATGTCGCCTGACTGATGTAGTTCCCTTACTATAACCTTGTTCAGTTTTGCACGTAAACCATTCTAACCAAATTATCCTTCTTTTCAACGATTACAGCTTGACTCTAGTAATAACTCCCACATTGTTTCACAATACACCATGCTAACATCTGCTTTAATCTGGCCTGCACAACCTCTCGATTAGCAATAGCAGTCATGTACGGTTTTGATCTGATAGGCTCTTGTACTCTCACCTTAATTTAGTGTCCGGAAACGACCACCCTAACAGGCTTGTCTGAGAATATATCTTCGTACCGATTCAACAAGTTACCAATTCCTCCTTTTCCGCGTTCTAAATATCTTTAGCCGCTTCAGCAGTTTTCTTTATTCGGTTATACATAGAACTATCTTTGTAGAACCCTGTAGTAATTACTGTATGAACAGTTCGTTGGTCTCCAGTTAACAGATTTCCAACACCCGCTTCCCTTCTCTTATCCTCCAGCTCAAATTTAAGGTACTTTTCAACACAGTTTAAAGAAGGTTTACATTTACTCAGGAAATACCTACCCAATGCGTCTTTAACTAGGCAATTCAGTATAAAACATCTCATACTAAAACAGTAACCAACATACTTAAACTCTAAGCGCATTTAATTATTTATAGGTTTAATTAGCCCAGCAACGGCGGTCTAGACACTACTACCCAAAAAAAATCAAAAATTCCTTATACTTATTTCTATTTACAAATTGCTCTAATACAGTTGACACATTTCTACCGGAAACTAAAAGTGCACTTATTTCTTTCGTTACCCACCTCGATTTCTAATATAGGTTGCACAGTGATGATTTCTTCTTTCCCTAAAGACTATTCTCTCAAAAGATCATTTCCAATATCCATAGCTTTCTCCCCCATATCTATTGTACACATTACATCATCAGACCAACCTCCGATGTCATCACAACCATCAAAAAATTCATTAAACACTTCCTTCACCCCGGTTCCGTCTCTCTTTCTTTCAAGACCGGCTGCTACTTTAAATTTATTCTGTGCCCACCAGTGGGATAGTAACGCCTTCATAATTTTCCCTTGCCATTTCCAATCATTTATGGAGTAGTCACTTTGTTCCTTGCCGTACCATCCAGCACTAACAGCATCTCCTAAACAAATATTTTCCCCGTTATCCACTTGTGTATTCTCTCGATCAACCTCTAAATCATTTGCAGGCTTTAAATCGCCGTCAAAACCCTTTGTTTCATCATCCTGTTCAGAATCAAATAAAGTGTCTCCTTCGTCCGAATTTACGGTATTAGTAGCTGTAACATTTTCACGATTAACCACATACCTTAAAACTTAGTATCCCTTACCCAAATACTCACTTGTTCCCACCGAATCACTATAAGCTTTATAACAATTAACTCCGCTAACATCCACCGACAACTCATAAGCTTCTTTATTTAAAACACCTGTCGATACATTACAGAAATCATCACCAATAACTCCGCTAACCTCTACCGATACACCATATAAATTCTCGTTACCGCATAGCTCTGCATTAGAATTTACAGTACATACCAATTCCGGCACATTCGAAACTACCTCTGCGTCCGTAACATTCTCTCTGAGCTCAAATTTCTCCGTTACTTTGCATTCTGACCCACTAGCTGACACATAGTTTTCACATTCATCCCTCCACATGCACTCGTAATTCATGCGTTCATCAAGTGCCATCGGTTCACATCCATTAAGAGAAGTAAATGCACGAATTCCTGCCTCCGAGATACCTACGACTAGTTTCAACCTTCGCACCTAAAATATCACCTTTACCTCCCTCTAACAACTACTCACCCATATCTGCCGATATATAATAAAATTCATCTACAGCTGACGAGATTACCGCTTCGCCACCAAACAGATAGATTCACTTACTTCCTCCAATACAGAATCTTCTACATCCCTTGCACTTATTTTACTATACTCGTTGCTACAGACAAGTACCTCATCAGAATTCGTCGTACATTCCACCTCTACCAAATTCAGCTCCACCTAAGATGATAGAATCTTTCAACAAAAATACATTCACTCCATCATTTACTTCCCTTTCAATAAATAAATTTTCCATACCCATGTTACCATTATCGTATCTCTCAACCAACTATACAATATTTCTTGCGTCCTCTTTATGGTTGAAATGCATAAAAATTATTCCCCATTTTTTTAAATTTCGTATAATCTCCATCTTCAACATTTGTGGCATACTTACCGAATTTCTGGCACCAGCAGAATTTTGAAAATAACGTGTCCTATTCAACGCCAGTTTATTTCACCAACTCCGGACCTGAGATGCGACAATCTCTAGTTTACCGACCTTCGTAGTCTGGCGTTGCATTTCATGAGGCTCCTGTACCTCAAATCTTCTTTCCACGTTTCGATTTCCCTTATGAATGTTACCGTTTCGATTTCCCCGTTGAAGATTGTAATTATGGTGATAATTATTTATGTTATGATCATTATAATTATCGTGGATATTTCTGCTGTTGCCGTTCTGGTGTCCATTTTCCTGTCAAAGTTCCAATTACTTATCTTCAATTACAATGCCTGTTCATGTTTCTCAATAAAATATAAGACCTCGCCAATGGAATTTGGTGGACTGTGGACAAGATTTCGTTGAAGGAAACTGCGATAGTTGTCTCTTGAGCGTCGTAATCTCCGTCAACACACTCAAAGCACGATTTATACGCGTCAACCTAGCCAGTCAAAATCACAAAAATCCCCGCATTAACCCACTTCCATGTTTTCACAAAACTATTCTACATGCAGCAAGAAAATCAATTGGGTGGTATTTTCCATCATCTGCTAAACGTTTTGTCGTTCCTGAATTAACCCATGGAATATCTATCATAGTAGTAGCCTGATTCGCTAGTTGCAAAATTATGGGTGTTCTTAAGCGCCTCTTTCTCACAGTCTACTGCTCTTACTGATAGATGGTTAACCGATTCCAACCGTATATATATATATATATATATATATATATATATATATATATATATATATAGGGTGTAACAAAAAGGTACGGCCAAACTTTCAGGAAACATTCCTCACACACAAAGAAAGAAAAGAAAATATGTTATGTGGACATGTGTCCAGGAACGATTACTTTCCATGTTAGAGCTCATTTTATTACTTATCTTCAAATCACATTAATCATGGAATGGAAACACACAGCAACAGAACGTACCAGCGCGACTTCAAACACTTTGTTACAGGAAATGTTCAAAATGTCTTCCGTTAGCGAGGATACATGCATCCACCCTCCCTCGCATGGAATCCCTGATGCGCTGATGCAGCCCTGGAGAATGGCGTACTGTATCACAACCGTCCACAATACGAGCACGAAGAGTCTCTACATTTGGTACCGGGGTTGCGTAGACAAGAGCTTTGAAATGCCCCCATAAATGAAGGAGGGTTGAGGTCAGGAGAGCGTGGAGGCCGTGGAATTGGTCCGCCTCTACCAATCCATCGGTCACCCAAATCTGTTGTTGAGAAGCGTACGAACACTTCGACTGAAATGTGCAGGAGCTCCATCGTGCATAAACCACATGTCGTGTCGTACTTGTAAAGGCACATGTTCTAGCAGCACAGGTAGAGTATCCCGTATGAAATAATGATAACGCGCTCCATTGAGCGTAGGTGGAAGAACATGGAGCCTAATCAAGACATCACCAACAATGCCTGCCCAAACGTTCACAGAAAATCTGTGCTGATGACGTGATTGCACAATTGCGTGCGGATTCTCGTCAGCTCACACATGTTGAGTGTGAAAATTTACAATTTGATCACGTTGGAATGAAGCCTCATCCGTAAAGAGAACATTTGCACTGAAATGAGGATTGACACATTGTTGGATGAACCATTCGCAGTAGTGTACCCGTGGAGGCCAATCAGCTGCTGATAGTGCCTGTACGCGCTGTACATGGTACGGAAACAACTGGCTCTCCCGTAGCACTCTCCATACAGTGACCTGGTCAACGTTACCTTGTACAGCAGCAACTTCTCTGACGCTGACATTAGGGTTATCGTCAACTGCACAAAGAATTGCCTCGTCCATTGCAGGTGTCCTCGTCGTTCTAGTTCTTCCCCAGTCGCGAGTCATAGGCTGGAATGTTCCGTGCTCCCTAAGACGCCGATCAAGTGCTTCGAACGTCTTCCTGTTGTGACACCTTCGTTCTGGAAATCTGTCTCGATACAAACGTACCGCGCCACGGCTATTGCCCCGTGCTAATCCATACATCAAATGGTCATCTGCCAACTCCGCATTTGTAAACATTGCACTGACTGCAAAACCACGTTAGTGATGAGCACTAACCTATTGATGCTACGTAGTGATGTGCTTGATGCTAGTACTGTAGATCAATGAGTCGCGTGTAAACACAAGCACCGAAGTTAACATTACCTTCCTTCAGCTGGGCCAACTGGCGGTGAATCGAGGAAGTACAGTACATACTGACGAAACTAAAATGAGCTCTAACATGGAAATTAAGCGTTTCCGGACACATGTCCACATAACATCTTTTCTTTATTTGTGTGTGAGGAATGTTTCCTGAAAGTTTGGCCGTACCTTTTTGTAACACCCTGTGTGTGTGTATATATATATTGTGGTCCATTGATCGTGACCCGACCAAATATCTCACGACATAAGCGTCAAAAGAAAAAAACTACAAAGAACAAAACTAATCTAGCTTGAAGGGGGAAACCAGATGGTGCTATGGTTGGCCCGCTAGATGGCGCTGCCATAGGTCAAACGAATATCAACTGCATTTTTTTAAAAAGGCACCTCCATTTTTTATTACGTATTCGTGTAGTACGTAAATAAATATGAATGTTTTAGTTGAACCACTTTTTCGCTTTGTGATAGATAGCGCTGTAATAGTCACAAACATATGGCTCACAATTTTAGACGAACAGTTGGTAACAGGTAGGTTTTTAAATTAAAATAGAGAACGTAGGCACGTTTGAACATTTTATTTCGGTTGTTCCGGTGTAATACATGTACCTTTGTGTACTTATCATTCCTGGGGAGGCATGCTGTTACAGCGTGATTACCTGTAAATACCACATTAATGCAATGAATGCTCAGAATGATGACCGTTAACCTAAATGCATTTGGCGATATGTTAAACGACATTCCTGTTAATAACGAGTAGGTCGCCTTCCGTTATGTTCGCACATGCATTGACAATGCGCTGACGCATGTTGTCAGGCGTTGTCGGTGGATCACGATAGCATATATCCTTCAACTTTCCCCACAGAAAGAAATCCGGTGACCGTGCGGGCCATGGTATGGTGCTTCGACGACCAATCCACCTGTCATGAAATATGCTATTCAATACCGCTTCAACCGCATGCGAGCTTTGTGCCGGACATCCATCATGTTGCAAGTACATCACCATTCTGTCATGATGTGAAACATCTTGTAGTAACATCGGTAGAACATTACGTAGAAAATCAGCATACATTGCACCATTTGGATTGCCATCGATAAAATGGGGGCCTATTATCCTTCCTCCCATAATGCCGCACCATACATTAACCCACCAAGGTTGCTGATATTCCTTTTGTCGCAGCCATCGTGGATTTTCCGTTGCCCCGTAGTGCATATTATGCCGGTTTACGTTACCGCTGTTGATGAATGACGCTTAGTCGCTAAATAGAACGCGAGCAAAAAATCTGTCATCGTCCCGTAATTTCTCTTGTGCCCAGTGGCAGAACTGTAAACTACGTTCATAGTCGTCGCCATGCAATTCCTGGTGCATAGAAATTGTTACGGGCGGAATCGATGTTGATGTAGCATTCTCAATACCGACGTTTTTGAGATTCCCGATTCTCACGTAATTTGTCTGTTACCTGACGTGGGGATTAGCCGCGACAGCAGCTAAAACACCTTCTTGGGCATCATCATCAGTTGCAGGTCGTGGTTGACGTTTCACATGTAGCTGAACACTTCCTGTTTCCTTAAATAATGTAACTAACCGGCAAAGGGTCCGGACACTTGGATGATGTCGTCCAGGAGGCCGAGCAGCATACAATACACACGCCCGTTGGGCATTTTGATCACAATAGCCATACATCAACACGATATCGACCTTTTCCGCAATTGGTAAACGGTCCATTTTAACACGGGTAATTTATCACGAAGTAAATACCTTCCGCACTGGCGGAATGTTACGTGATACCACATACTTATAAGTTTGTGACTATTACAGCGCCACCTATCAAAAAGCGAAAAAAGTGGTCTAACTAAAACATTCATATTTCTTTACGTACTACACGAATATGTAATAAAAAAATTGGGGCTCCTATTTAAAAAAAACAGTTGATACGCGTTTGACCTATGGCAGCGCCATCTAGAGGGCCACCCATAGCGCCATCTGGTTTCCCCCTTCAAGCTAGCCGAGTTTTTCCGTTTGATGCTCATTTCATGAGATATTTGGCCCAGTCACTATCAGTAGACCACCCTGTATGTATATATATATATATATATATAATTTAAGTTCTTAACAGTGTCGTCCTGTATCTTTTCCAGCTTCCCCCAAAATCTTTTTCTACTGTATCGACTCCGGTCTTACCTCAACTTTTACTCTTCCGCTACCTGAATTAGGATTAGAATTTCCCTCTTCCATTGTTGTAGTCACTGCCTAGTAGAGATCAAATTTGACAGAACTTCCTTTAACCACGTCGCTGTACCAACCGCAACAACATTTCTTTCCTATGATTTCGTACTATTTGCCCCGCTAATATTGTCCCTATCAGTAATACTCCGTTCAGATTTAGCGCTAGCTGGCCTTCTAGCATTGTATGAACCACACATACTGGGTGATTGCTTAATTATTGTAAGCTTCATCACTGACAATGATCCTGTGGGATCACACATATTAACACTATCGGCTCAAGCATGCTGGTTGCTTCTGCTGCGCTGCTGCTGCCGAATGCGCAGATGCTGCCGACGTTGACAATCTCGAAGTCGCCACCGGTGGTTCGCGTTGCTGTGGCCGCCGCTGACACTTTGCGGCCCCGAGGACTTCGCTGCTGCTCGCCGCTGCAGACTCGAACTAAGCATGCCCCTGTGTAGCCCTCTTCTTCATTCTGATTTCCCGACATGTAACTCTTGCTACCGATTCCCATACATGCAACTGCTGCAAAATCTTGCGCTTGGAGCCCCCACGAAAACTGCCTGTCATACAGTAGATTTGGGACCTGTAGCATAGAATATTGTAACGTGTTAGAATTACAACTGCATTTCTGAAGGGGTTAGATTCATATCCTGGACGAGATAACCTTATCTGCAACGGTGCGTAGTGTTATTGCTACTGCAGTTGCTATTCCAAACAGCATCCCATACAAGCGAACAAGTTATGAATTAGTCTGATATTGCTCGCACCTTAGATACTTCGGCTGTGAACATATGTATTGAAAAAGCTCTATTTAATCACAAGGTCGAGCCCCGCACGTCTGCTTTGATGGCCTGCTACTAACTCTCTGCAAATAACTCGCTTCAAATAATAACCTGTAAATGTGATCCTGCTGTCACATTGTCTACGCATTGATTAGAACTGCGAGTTAATACAAAACTCAAAAATCCAAAATAAAAGGTAAATGAATGATTTAATAACAAGGGGTTTTATTCTAACCTCTGCAGTTGATGTGGACGACAGAGAATTATGCTGAATAAGGTTTACTCAAGGAAGGGCGGCTCCACTATATGAGATCTGGTCCTATGTGATTAGTTAAAATACAGACAGAAAATCCCCTTATCAAACGAAGCGAAGATACGTTGACAACTTACAAGAAAGATAGCAAAATCCCAAACTAAGTAGACATCAAAGATGCCCAAAATCTAAGTCCATTTCCTACTTGCAATACACGAAATATTCACTAGATCAAAAGGGTTCAGAGTTTAGCATGATGATATACAAATTCTAGCATACAATACAAAGAACGTAAGACACACTCTATTCTTAATTTCGTAAATCAAGCGGAAAGCTTTAGTCCCACTCTGGAGCAGATTCAGAGCTCTCCAAATATAAAAGTCCAATAAGAAATTAAAGGAAGATAGCGGCTTTTACCGCCCAGAATCAATCAAGTTTACAATGGAATCATGCACATTACCGAAGACAGGTCAGCCTTCTTCAAAAAAGGGACCAGATTCGCTCCATTGAGCTCTTAACTGGAAAACTCCCAGTCTCTACTTGATTCCCATAATGTTACACTACTATCGGCTTTTCCATTGGCTGAAAGCCATGCCCACAAAAAATACATCGTTCTTACATGCTACAGACATGATTTGACTCATCTTTACCACTTCCTAAACTAAATCAACGTTTTACAACAATGAAGAGATGTTATAAATATTTTCTTACACTCAGAACATTCCAAATAAATATAAATAAACGTTTACTCATAAATAAATACGCCAGTATTCTTCCACAAGTTGGCTCTCGATAAATGACCACAGTTTGTCGTTAAGTATGGTTTGAACAATTATTTATGCCGGTTTGACAGAAGCGTCTGTTTGCTCTCTTTACCACAGTGGTGTCAGGTAACACAAGAGATTCGTCATTTTGAAATTGTCACGATTTAATAACAGCACTTTCAATCAACATTTTTGTAAAGTCACTGGTGAAATAGTAAACAGTTCATTAAATACAAGTGCAAGTATGACATAATATGAGGTAGTGATGCTGTATTCATTTTCTGTGTAATTGTGGAGGCTATGATGTTCTGACAATCGTTTGTATAATGAAGAAGATATAAAAGACGTCGTAAATCAGCAGATGAAATAGATACAGATATTTAGGTTTCAGGAATGATAGCAACATTACAATGCTATAATCTGAGATATTGTACACCGAAATCGCATGTAGCGCTTAAGAGTTGTTAATTCAGAGGTTCATTGTAAAAAAGTTCATTCTCCGTGAAATATTAATTTCTGTAGTTTTAAAAGTATTGAAATATTGTTGTGTCACTCGATGTGCCTCATTTTTCTGGGATCTCAGATATATTCAGATTCGCACTCATATATAACAATTATTATTGTCGAGGTTCAGAGAACTTTAACTTAGCCATCTTTAAGACCGTCTGGCACCTCGCCGTTTCTTGCAGCATTATCTGTCGTCCTAAGCGACCGTCTATCGCCATATTTCCTTTTAATGTGATTTGCCTGCAACCGGCCCTTCGCTGATGCACCTGGCCCACCTGGAACGACTGTAGTGGCCGCCAAGGCCCCAATGCGCTCTCTGCCCTCACTCCTTCACAAACAAATTCACCTTAACTTGCGTGAATTCTAGGTGGCCGATTAGCTCGCCTGCATAAGCAGGACGTTACAGTATCCAGATACCGTGATAAATGCGGAAAGAACGCCAGAATAAGAAGTGTGGAGAAACCTGTGAGGTCAGGAGGAGCTAAAATGTATCAAGATTTCTCTTACCATTCTGGCGGCGTGGGGCATGCAGATGTGAAGTGTGCCTACATAACTTATTGAAAAGTATCAGAGGCGTGAGCAGTAGCAAACGACTGTCTGACGCCCAGACGTTGTATGAGTGTCTGCTGGAAAATAATACCTCTGAATTTTTTGTCCTGTTCTTACAAGGGAACCTCCCCATCGCACCCCCCTCAGATTTAGTTATAAGTTGGCACAGTGGATAGGCCTTGAAAAACTGAACACAGATCAATTGAGAAAACAGGAAGAAGTTGTGTGGAACTGTAAAATATAAGCAAAATATACAAACTGAGTAGTTCATGGGAAGATAGGCAACATCAAGGACATTGGGAACGCAGGAGTGCCGTGGTCTCGTGGTAACGTGAGCAGCAGCGGAACGAACGTCCTTGGTTCAAATCTTCCATCGAGTGAGAAGTTTAATTTTTCATTTTCAGTTTATGTGACAAACTTTTATGTTTTCATCACTTTTTTGGGAGTGATTATGACATCTACAAGAAAACCTAAATCGGGCAAGGTAGAAGAATCTTTTTACCCATTCGAAAAGTGTACGAGTTGGGTGGGTCGACAACATATTCCTGTCATGTGACGCACATGGCGTCACCAGTGCCGTATAGAATATATCAGATGTGTTTTCCTGTGGAGGAATCGGTTGACCTATGACCTTCCGATCAAATGTTTTCAGTTCCCATTGGAGAGGCACGTCCTTTCGTCTACTAATCGCACGGTTTTGCGATGCGGTCGCAAAACACAGACACTAAACTTATTACAGTGAACAGAGACGTCAATGAACGAACGGACAGATAATAACTATGCAAAAATAAAGAAAATAAAACTTTCACTCGAGGGAAGACTTGAACCAAGGACCTCTCGCTGAGCAGCTGCTCACGCTACCACGGGACCACGACCTCCCTAAGCTCATTTGTCATGATGTTGCCTATGCGACCCGTGGACTACTCAGTTTGTATATTTTGCTTATTTTTTCACAGTTCCACACAATTTCTTCCTGTTTTCTCAATTGATCTGTGTTAAGTTTATCAAGGCCTATCCACTGTGCCAACTTATAACTAAATCTGAGAGAGGTGCGATGGGGAGGTTCCCTTGTTAATATCGGCTGAGGTAGGCTATTCCATGTTGTGCGTATTACGTGGTTGACTTTCCCACTTCGCTGGCACAAGTTGCAACATTCTGCCGCTAAAAGGCTCCAAAGTGTAATATGTAACATGACGACACGTAGTGTAACTGCGTCATTGGCCGAGATACAGACTAAAGAAAACTGAAACCCCGAGTACGAGGATTTTGTTCACGCAACGAGCACCCTCTTCCTTCAGCATGACGGTGCCAGACGACACACTATTGTGGCCATATTTGCAACAAGCTGACGCTTTGTGTTCACTGCCATCTACCGTCTTCCATATGTTGCCAACTTGGCCCTATACGATTTTCACATACTTCCAAAACATAAGGACACCTCTAAGCACATCACATTGATAGTGATCCACATCTACATGGATACTCTGCAAATCGCGCTTAAATGCCTGACAGAGAGTTCATCCAACCATCTTCACAGTAATTCTCTGTTATTCCAATATGGAACAGCGACCAGAAAAAGCGAAAACCTCTTTCGTTCCATGCGAGCGCTTATTTCCCTTATTTTACCACGATTATCGTTTCTCCCTATGTAGGTTGGTGTGAACAAAATATTTTCGCATTCGTAGGAGAAAGTTGATGGTTGAAATTTCTTGTGGAGACACCGCCGCAACGTTTAACGCCATTTTGAACTTCCGTTTCTTCTTCTTGTTCTCTTGGCGCTGTCTGTCTGAATCCGAGTCTTATTTGCTTCTGGTTGTACCAATTTTTCCGAAATGTTGTTTCGAGGTGATGCAGTTATGCTGGAAGGCTCTCTTGATCGCAGATCGATCGTGCCCTGTGAACAAGTGCGCAAAACGCAAATCGAGGACCACCCCCACGGCGGCAGCAGGGATACTGCAGACCCCAGTTCAGACCCAGGCGCCGCTTCCCTTACCACCCCCAGTGGCCGCACCAAAGACACCAGGAGAGGAACGGTGGAGGGGGTAACTGCTAGTATATATAGGCCGCCGTGAGCAACAGCACAGCATTCGTCAGGAACCACCTGAAGGTGGACGCGTGTACGCCTGCCGAAATATTGTGGAGAAATTACGACGCTACCCGGTCAGAACTGTTCAAATTGGAAATACGCCGGGAAAACCTCAGTTCGCATTAACGCCTTTGTTTTAATGATATCCACCCAAAATCCAGTATGTCAGTGACACAGTCTCTTGTATTTCGCGAAAGTGCAAAACGTCCTGTTCTTCTTTTTATTTTCTCGACGATCTCCGTTCACCCTACCTGGTATGGATCCCAGATCGCGCAGCAGTGTTCCAAATGAGGACGGACAAGCGTAGTGTAGGCTGGCTCTTTACTAGATCTGTTACATTTTCAGATTCTTCTGCCAATAAAACACAGTCTTTGGTTTGCTTTCCCCACAACACGTTCCATGTGTGCTTTTTTTTATTTTTTTATTTCAATTTAAGTTGTTAACGGTTGTAATTCGGAGGTATTTAGTTGAATTTACGACCTTTAGATTTGACTGAGTTATCGTGTAACAGAAGTTTAACGGTTCCTTTCAGGACAAATGTGGGTGACCTCTCAATTTTCGATATTTAGGGTCACCTGCCAATTTTTGCACCATATAGATATCTCTCCTAAATGGTTTTGCAGTTTGTTTTGATTTTCTGATGACCTTCCTGGACGATAAACGAGACCATCATCTGTAAACAACCCAAGAGAGCTGTCTCCTAAATTGTTTATACAAATAAGAAGGCAGTGATAAAGTAGTGCTTTGGGGTGAGATTGTAGACTTGCCAACATAGCCAAAAAGTATATACTGGCTGTATCAACAAACTCGTCTACCGTTGGGAAAAACGTGTTCGTCGCCACGGTGACTATCTTCAGAAATAAATATGTAGAATAAAGAAGCAGATTGTTCATAAGGTTCGTTTTATTTGAAAAGCTTTATGAGTTTTCACATACAAAATTCAGATCCATTACTTTCCATCATACCCCCGTATGTGTATAGACACACATGGTTATGGACATACAATTACGCTGTAGAGCAAAGCTCAAAAAGCCTCTAGGGGAAAAGATGGGAAATTTAGCACACGTTACACCCAACAATCACACGTTGCCACCTTCAAATGGCCCAATCTTTGGGTAGCAGACTGTAAATCAGAGGACAATGTAATAATGGCCGACTGGAAAGACTTCGGTAAAGACTTAAACTGAACGTATATGGGAGCGCATATTATTTTAATTAAAGAATAAGCTGTGATGAAATATATACCGTTTATCAGTCGTGAGGTACGAAGTCTGAAAGAGGTAACACAAGGTACACTGATCATGCTTGGGATGGTGATGCTGCTGGTGGGGATACCTGGAAACGTGTCAGGAGAGCAAAAATTCCATGTTTTGATGAAGGGAACAGACGTCCTTTGCAATAGTTTATTAGGAAGGGATTTCTTCACAAGACAGGGACTGGTCATTGACTGTAGGAACAGATGGTAAGAAATGAATTTTTTTGGAGGGGGGAGGGTGGAGAGCAACCCACTGTTGACGTTGTCTGATGGTGAGATAGTGTGAGGACAAACGTCCCCACAAAAGTTTATTGTACGGATCGATGCATGAAGAGGGCATCAGGAATATAGAAGCGTGAGAAACGTGCGCGCTGTTGGTGAAGCAACTGACCAAGCCAGTTGTCAGGTGAATGGACCACAGGAGGAAAAAGAAACTTCGCGGCCGAGGGAGAACGATAAGAGCAAAGTAAGAGGAGGTCACTAGGAATCGAATAAGGGTAATTGGGAGTATTCCGGACAGTGAAGAAATGATAGTGCTGAAGCAGAAAGTACTAGAGCGGATAAACATTCCAGAAACTCCAGCATGAAATACACGCGGATACAGTATTAACAACGTTTTACAAACTATTAAAGTTCAGTAAGCACTGTCGTTAGGACGACAAGACAAACACTGGTACAAAAATAAGAATATAAGACATACTGGTCAGAGATGTTTTGCAAACAGGACACCTAAATGCAGAAGAAAAGGCCGAATTAGAGAAACTGTGCATTACATATTGCAATGTATTCCATTCAAAGGGTGACAGATGGTTATTTATCAAACCTGTGAAGCGTTCACTTCCTACACTACCGAAATATGAAGACAAAGTAGTAAGCATCAGACCCTATAGCGTCCTAGAATCACAGAAAAAGGTATTACAGGAACGTATACCACAAATTCTAGCCAATGAGCTAATAGTCTTAAACGAAAGTCCATGGAGTGTTTCGGTATCATTAACTCCTGAGAAGATAGATGGCAGTGCTCAAATGAAATACAGGTAACTTACAGATTAAAGTAGTGGAAACGAGACCTTAGTAGGAGGAATGTTCCCAATACAGAACACTGCAGATATGCTGGAACAGTTTGAACAAGCTAAGTATTTCACCGCACTGGACTTAATAAGTGGGCGTCATCAGATACTAAAGACCTGGACGACAGGGAAAAAAACCGCCAACAATCAGAACCATGAAAATAGTGCGATGCCAATGGGATTAGAAAGCGCACTAAGTAAATTTCAAAAATTGATGAATGTCATATTAACATGGTTCCAGGGGACTAAATGTTTAGTATATCTCAACGATGTTGTTCGTTATAAACTTCCTCTGAGAGAGCATAATGAGAATTTGCGAAATAGTTTTCACAGGCTAAGGACAGAGTGACTAAAGAAGGAGTCACAAAAGTGTGAATTTTTGTGGAAGTAGGTATTGTTTGAAGACCTAACATGTAAGCAATGTCAAGCCACATTCAGTGGCAAACGGCGCTACTCAAATTTTAGGTGATTCACTTTACTACTATTATCTGAAAGTAATACGTTAATCCGAGGGACAGCAGCTGTACTTCGAAATTCAGATTCTAGCTTGTGGCGTCTTCGAAAAGATGTGTGCATGTAAACACTGCGCAGCATACCGATCAAATATGGACATATTACTGCGAGCCAAAACGGTGTACTGCAACAGTGCTGACAGCAGGTTGTGACGAAACAGGTTTGGACCCAACCTTCACAATTTGTCTTTTATACTCCTCATTAGAATAGCTAGTTTCTTATTCTTTTCATGCTGTTATTCTTTCAAAAAAATTTTATGATAGAATAATTTATCTGAGCACACATTGCATGAATTTAAGAACTATTATAATTTCCTTGTGCAACCTATTTTTTCACTTTATTTAATCAACTGTTCTAAACATATTTAATTAATTAATTAATTTTGTTGGAAAGATGCATTTCAAAAATTATGGTATTTCAAAGTTTCCAGTCTAGAAGGCATCCAAGAAAATCTAGTGAGCTAATAAATAGATTCAGAAAGTAGATTATCTGTAAACTGTAGACCAGTTTTTGCAAATTACTATAATGTCAAGACATGTTTATTTTAGTTCAGACCTAATTAATTCAGAAAATACAATTAATCAAAGACTTCAACCAGTCCAAACTTTCAGCTCTTATTATGACCACATCAATACAAATTTCTGGAACATGTTAACATACTATTCATGGACTAAATTTCCTGAATACAACGACCCTAGTAACAACTATTTAATTGTCATAATTAAGAACTGCATAATTTTTAATATCGAAATTTTAATCATTAATATGGTTGCCATGCCTAAAAAGAAGTAATTTTAATTGTGTAAACATTACTTGGTTTTGTGTATATTAACAGCTAGTGCTCATATTGGCAATTTGATAAACAAAGTCTCACAGTAATTATTATATCTGTTTAAAAAGGAATAATTTATTTGATCTATGCCAATTTCAAATAATAATAATAATAATAAAATAACCGAGATCACATAATATTCTAGCATGCATCTGTGTAAGAACGAAACGCTTGCAGTTCCGTAATTATGCTTCTAGTTTTTCTTGCAGTTAAGTCTTGTTCAGTATGTAACTTGCTCCAAGATATCAGTATTCTCTACATTATGTACTGTAATATTCTTTTGAAAACTTCCCTTGGGATTATTTGAGGATACGAGTAGTGACTATTAGAACCAGTGATAGACCGAACAATAACATTCTTAAACATGGTACAATGCCTTAACGAACTGTTATCATCATTCTGTGAGCCTTTCAGGCAATTTGTTGATATCCTACAGGAAAAATTACACTGTGAGCTAATTAATTAATGATTTTCATCCTTTTGACCGAATACGGTTTAAGGTTATCTGTCAAATGTGTCTACAAGGAGACCAGCATGAACACTTTTGATCT
The DNA here is from genome assembly GCF_021461395.2 of Schistocerca americana. Classification (NCBI taxonomy): domain Eukaryota; kingdom Metazoa; phylum Arthropoda; class Insecta; order Orthoptera; family Acrididae; genus Schistocerca; species Schistocerca americana. The sequence goes on along the minus strand of NC_060126.1, from coordinate 438,137,256 downwards.
GTAATGAGTCCTGTTCGTTAGCCATAGGAACGAACTTCCGTAAATGAATATGTGTAGGGATTTATTGTGATCATTTGAAAAGAACTACTTCACTTTTGTTTTTATTTATTAGGAAATTCAATTCAGTCACGAACATTTTCAGCTAAGGGACCAATGGTGCAGCTATTGTGAGCCACCATTAGCCTACAAGTTGACTCCCTTTGAATACTTACGTCTGGTACTCCATTCGAAAAACAGTACCAGACTTAATATAGTGTCTGTTTTCGGACTTGCGAGTACTAGAATAGTGTGTAGAAGTGACTTTTAATGGACAGTGGTAATAATGGTGTTTACCCCTTATTTGTATAGAAGAGTGGGAAGCAATACAAAAAGTGATATAACGTTGTCGGGTGTTCTGGTGGAACACCCGTCAACCCAAGATGTCATTAGATCGCCGGGAAAGCCTGAAGAGTTACATGATATAACGTGAACGAGCAAGCGAGTGTTTAGAAAGTAATATAAAGAAGTGAGTTTCACTTTACATTATGTACCTGCAGTGTAAAGTACACTTTAGTAAGGCACTTTATATAGGAAATTATGAAACATTCAGGTGATTGTTAGAGGAGTGTACACTCGTACAGAGAACAAGAATGTGGCTAAATAAAATGTACAGTGGTTTGTAAAAAGCATTTTCAGAACAAAGTGTCTGTGTTAAACTACGACTGGAGCTGGACTGTGAGACAGAACAACAGAAGGGCGCCATAGGAATTATGAATAACTGACCTGTCTGTGGAAGAAGCAATGCTGAATACTTTAGCAGCTGAGGTGGCAGCCTGTAACCGTATTACCAATACTAACTATAATGGTCTTATCTAATTTATTCGTCTGTTTTTACTTAATGTGGCTTCTGTGTACCCATACTCTTTTATGTAATATTCATGTAAATATTATTGATATTCATTTATGTAATTGTAATTAATATATGAATCTAATGTCATATGTACCGTGCTGTAATAGAATGTAAAACATAGAGCTTTAATTGTAATGCTGGTTCTGGCATAAGAAAAATGGGTTTGTAATCATGTAAAATTTGGAGAGAAGTCCCTCCACAATGGAACTGGTTAGGTGGGAACAGAAAAGATGGATAATCACTCAGTTTCATATGATATTTGACGTTATTCACATGGCTCGAACAGATTTTTCAGCATACAGTGGTAAATTAGATATTAAACTAATTGATAAACATAGGTTAAAACTGTTTGATATTACAGTTAAAAAGGAAGACATATTTTATATAGAATAGAACATCTATTTATTTCTTCATCAGCTCTTATTAGATGAACATCTCTATCAAATGAATTGGCTATGGAAGGACATATTCTTAACAATGATAAAAGTAGAAACAAAGTGAAGTACTTCATCTATTCGCATTATTTGGTGAATTTTTCAGAATTTTAAAGAAATTATTTGGGTTGGAGATTTAACAGTAATTTTCACTTGGAGTTCAGAAAAGATCAAGAAGATTCTGTTCTTCGATGTACCACTAATCACGATAATGGTACACTTGGAGAGCAAGGTAAAATTGTTGTAAAAAGAATGAAAATTTGTGTTCTTGTTGTTAAATATGAACCAGAATATTCTATGAACTACAACAAGACTGAAAAATTCAAAAATTCCAGTTTCTTCCTTTGGGCTACAAACAACTGAAATTGCTGGATTAAAAGGAAAAAGAGATTTCGAACTGGGTATTACCAATTACTATAATTCTGTTGAATTTGATAGGCCTTGCTTTATTTTCTTTGTTTTCCAAAGTAATCTAAAAAATAATCAGTTAAGTGATTCTTCTTCATTTGATGATGTTAAATCACATAATATTAACGTAAAAAATGGAAGAAAGTAAGTTTTTTCTCAAGAATTACAGAATCTTAATCCTCCAAATAACTTTTTAAATGCTTACAACGCTTTTAGAGATTTTAAAAGACTAACACAATTAAATAACGATGTAAATGTAAATCCATTCAATTTTATTCAAAATTATCCTTTCTATGTCATAAATATGACTATAAGAATGAATTTTTTAACTACTCAAAAAACAACAAAGAAATAATGTGCATTTTTAATAAAAATATACCTAATGATAAAATTTCCTATATAATTATATATGGTAAAATGAATTTGTACTTCTGATACACAAAACCGAATAATAACTCAACATTTTCAGTTACATAAATGAATAAAAATTTTAAAAAGCTATAAAAATATTATCTTTAATTTTACCTTTCCATTTGAAATATTTTCAGAAAGATAGGGAAGATAAAAACAGAAAAAATTAAGTTTTCAAAAATTAAAGTGCTTGATAAACATTTTAATTTATAAAAACCTAAATATTTCTCTATGTAAATGAAAGCAAAACAAAATTGACATTAATGGTAGAACAGAAAACCGTGTATGAGAACTTAACAATTATAGTACTAGGTGTGCAGAATTCTTCACTAAATTATCAGAACATCAAGTAAGTAAATCTTACAATATTTGAAAAGTTAAAATTTTAATAACTAAATAACGTAAAAAAGTTTTATTACTCTTACATGATAAATATAAAATTACTCTTCCTGATTGTTTACTAAAATCTTTTAAGAAGCCAATGGTAAATTAAAGAAAACTGTTGGATTATAATTGTTTAACGAGGTATAAAACAAAATGCGGCTAAATCATTTCATGTTATTGAATCTGTATAAATTTTAGTTTCTTTGATTTTTTTTATTTTTAGTTAAATGTCACCATAGATAAATTTTTGAATGTGGAATGCAGTAAAACTAAAATCTTGGTTTTAAATATCGGATTAAAAAAAAAAATTCTCTTTGTTCCAGAACTTTCATAAATATACTACGCTTTCGGTGTCCTGCATGGTCACCTCACAGCACTTTTACCTGTGTTCCTGAGGTTCCAATCTCATTTATCTGCCCAGTTGTGCAGCACATCGGTGGGCGACAGGGTTGCTGCATACTTGCCATTGACGTCTGCAGTGCTCCTTTTCAGCTAGGAGGTTCTGCAATTATTGCGAAATCGAGGATATGGTATGACGAATTGTTGTTGTTGCTGCTTCATTGCTGCTTTATATGATGGTGTCCCTTATCGATTGGATTGCTTCGTTTATCGATGCCTTGGTGGTTAGGTTAGGAATATCTGGTATATTGTTTGTCACGAACATGTTGAAGAATGGGTTCCACTTTGGTCAGATGATAATATTGCTTGCCAATCATCAGGGTGATGGGCATTTCCTCTAAGCACGAGAAGGACGTCATTGTGGTCGGAATCGAGAGCGTCTGTGACGAATATGTCGATGTTTCCCGAATGTTCTTAGAGCAGGAAAACGCCGAGGATATGGGGTCGATGTCGGTGATTTCGTGGAAAGTGCGTAGGAGTATCGGGAGTCACAACAGTAAGTCCCTCGTAGCTTGCAAGATGTCGTATATGATTCGCCAATTTCTGTTTCTGCCTCTACAGTTCCATGTGCAGTCCTATGAATTCAACTCCCCACCGAGTATAACGTTTCAGCTTAGGTCTGTCACAGCTCGAAGCTCTGCTCCTCGGATTTTGGTTAAACTTGCTGGACTGTGCGTAGCTGTTAATATCACTGTAGTGTTTTTGACTTGGAGGTTTCCGTGTCATCATTGTGGGGCGTCCAAGCAGCCAGCCCAGCCGAACTCTGCAGCCATTGACCCAGTGTGCTACGCAGTGCAGGTACTCGAACAAAACAGTTGTTGTACTGTATTTCCAACTGCCTTTCTCTTGAGTCCCCGGGATTTTCATGCCAAGTCCTCCATCCACTCACATCATCTCCAGTCTCTACAACCTCTCCCTGCACTGAAGCATTGTCAGTGGTAAGCCCCACAAACATGGCTGCCTGTAGTCATAACGTGTCCAGTGGTCATACCAAGACAACTGTTACCATTAAATGAGCTATATAAATCTGATGGTCCTTCGTGATTTCTCGAAACAACCAAATGTCGCTTACTATTGTTTACAACCAAGATCTTCATTTTGGGGCCATAAAATAATGGGTATGGCCATATGAGTGGAGTGTAGAAGAAGTAAAAAACTTCCCAGTGGTATTAACTAGTAAGGAATTAAAGTGGTGCCTAGGTTTAATAGGATGTTACCGCAAATTTATTAATATGTCATTAAAATTGTGCGTTTATTGCGATGTTACAAAAAGCAGATAGAGAATATGAATGTTGAAGGGGACATCAATTTGCGCTCAAACAGCCAAAATTAAACTAGTAAAGGGATTTAGAGATATATATTAGAACATGTAATAAGTAATGACAGAATACATAAACTAAGAGAAGGATACAATTAGTAATTATAGACACAGAAGAAAACTATTTTGATAAGTATAATCTGAGCATAACACGTCAATTACAAAAAAATTGTTCAAATGGCTCTGAGCACTATGCGACTTAACGTCTGAGGTCATCAGTCGCCTAGACATCACACACATCCATGCCCGAGGCAGTATTCGAACCTCCGACCGTAGTGGTCGCTCGGTTCCAGACTGTAGCGCCTAGTACCGCACGGCCACTCCGGCCGGCAACACGTACACTACATTTAACATTGAAAGGAAATAGATACATTTTGACACTTCAGAATACTGCTGGTGTGTGAATTATGAAGGAGAAAGAAGATACAGACCACAGCTTTCATTCCCCTGACAAATGGAGCGTTGGAAAGAATTTGCAGCACGTTAGTAGAAGATAAGAGATATTCCACACAGGAAGACTGTAGCAGTTAGGATCTATTGGGTCTGTACTGTGTGTTTGTTTTCAATACTACACAACAAAGCAGCATTGAATATAAACCTTTCGAGTGGATATTTGGGAGTACAGTATATCTACTAGGAGTATTACAAAAGGACATAGATAAGACAAACTATCCCTAGATAAGATAGGCTACAGTTACGAAATGTGGAATTAGCACCAGCATTCAATATTTGACGATGCCACTATGTCTGCAGTACATTAGGACTTTGTTTTTATGAAACAGATCTGATAATGGTCATTAAAGATCGAAACCGGTAATCTGTTAACAAAAAGTTTGTGTCCATAGACGTAAATTAAAGGAAACTTGTTACATATGCAGGTCACTGTTTTTTCGCGACGATGTCGCAGCTTGTGATTCTAGGGGAAGAATTTCGCTTACAAAATACCAACCGATCCATGATGACTTAGCTCTCGGTTGTTACCTGCGGGTGGCGTGCCTTCAACATTCGAGTACATAGAACAGTGTACAATAACGTCGAGCAATGTAAAATAAAGGCATCACTAGGACTATATTACCGTCATAAAGAAGAGCTCGAAATTGCCATACAACCTGGAAGCTGGTAGCACATGTGAGTCTCAGAACAAAGTATTAAAAGTTGAAAAGTGTAACGACAGTAGATTTGAAGGCAGTTCAGCTGTGTTAGGACAAACTAGAGCATCTAAATACTAATAAAACATAGTGCGATATGTTGATTAATGATGTAATAGAAATTACTTTAGTGTAGAGAGATTACAAGAAAAGAAGTATTTATTACGCTAAGTAACAAGATACAGGGACACCCAAAAAAGAGGGGTTCTTAAATATTGTAGGAAGCCTTGGTCGTAATCAATTCTGCGTATTATAAGACGCCAGAACAGCTGCTGGAATTATACGAAGAGTAAGTGGCTCTAGTCATGGCCACATTGTCTGGTTTTAATCGTATGGAAGATTTATTCGCCACAAGCGACCAATTGCTCAAGAATGGAATGACTAAACTGAACAATTCCTCAATACCCCTTGAGAACTATTTATTTGGATATAAAGGGAGTTGCAGCTTCCATAACGATCAATGAATTACAACACAACGCAGTTACAAACCCTATTTAGTGAATTAAGTATAGAAATGAATAACTAATTAGGACCATAGTTCATGCATAACAAGGCATATATGTACGACATATATTGAATCCAGTACAGACTGTTCAACACTTAAGACTAATCTAAGCTGAATTAAAGATGTAAGGTTTCAAATACCTCTAATGGACGAATATGGATGTATATTACCTGAAAATTACGAGCAACTTACATTGGAAAGAGAACATCGATAATATTATGGGGAAGGCAAAACAAAGACTGCGCTTTGTCGGCAGAACACTTAGAAGATGCGACAAACTCGCTAAAGAGATAGCCTACATTACACTTGGCTGTCCTCTACTGGAATACTTCTGCGTGGTGTGGGAGCCTTACTAAATAGGATTGACGGAGGACATCGAAAGAGTGCTAAGAGGTGCAGCCTGTTTCGTGTTATCGCGCAATAGGGGTGAGAGTGTCACTGATATGATACGTGAATTGAAACAAAGGCCGCTTTCTTTGCAGAGAGATCTATTTACGAAATTTCAGTCAACAACTTTCTCTTCCGAATGCGAAAAATTCTGTTGACACCCACCTACTTAGGGAGAAATGATCATCATAACAAAATAAGAGAAATTAGAGCCTGAACGGAAAGATTTAGGTGTTCCTTTTTCCCACACGCCGTTCGAGAGTGGAATGGTAGAGATTCGATGAACCCTCTGCCAGGCACTTAAGTGTGAATTGCAGAGTAGCCGTGTGGACATAGATGTAGATGTAGAAAATCACGAATCTACATTTGCCTGCAACCGATGATGTGTTAGGCCATGCATTTTATTCACCAATTGTTGAGAGGAACGAGTTCGCTCTGTACATAATTTCAAGGCAAAGACTGGAAAGGAACAGTATGAAAATACACCAGAAGAGACAAATTAGTTATTGGTTGATAGGTCAAAGAATTTATACTGAAAGTTATCAACTCACCATATAGAATGTAAGGAGATGGACAAAAGAAAGAATTTATGTAAGTAAAATTTTGTGTCAATATCGATATATAACCAAGAAGACAAAATGCAAGTTCTGATATAAAGCTGGTATTGTGGCAAAGATATGAATTCATAGGAGTTTAGGATCACACGTAATTGAAATGAAAGGTTGTATGTAGTTCCTAGATGGGAAGACAGGAAGATATGACAGCACTGTGTAATGCGTATTTATCTCAAGATATGAAACTAAATGTTATGGAGATAATAACTGTATTCTGGAAGATTGGTAAAATGCGCAGATCACACACATATATATTCAATCAGGTGCAGTGATCCAGATGAACTTGGAGGGATATAGCACTACATTCGGATTTGAACGTATGTTGTTGTGAGGACCCAGAAACACATCTTAATACGTCAGAGATACGGTTAAATCTACACCTGAAACAAGTAACGCCGAATGAGATGATTGAAGAATGGCTGGTAAGAGACTAGAGGAAAGTGAAAACTTCAATGATACGAAACAGCTCGAAATGGAACTTGAGAAAAGGGCCCAAACGTGTTATATTCCTACACATATAGTTGCAATTATAAGGATTATTGTATTTTTGTGTTGTTGCAAATATAATTGTTGCAAATATTTGGATAACAATTATTAGATGAACCTAGAAGAAGTGTATGTAGCGGTTTTTTTGTGTAAGGAAAATTGTAGTCAGTTCACCAGAGACACCTAGATTGTATCTGCAAACAGGAGAGAGAGGACGATGAAATGTTGATATATGGCAGACATCCTAGAGAAATGGGTTACAAAGTAGTCACAAAATGCATACAGTAATGCATAAAATGCAGTTCTTTTTTTCTTTCAGGTCAGTGGAACGAATCCAAGTAAAAGTCTTACTTTATTTACAACACCAAGTGTAGTGCAGGTTAATGTATATTTCGGGATGGTGAAACGTGATGACCTGGAAATATTTTACTTAAATGTCAGAGTATAAGTGGAATTACTTTCTACGAAACCTCATGGTAGGCATGCATGTGTTTACGTGGGGAGTAACCCAGGCGTGCATGATAATTGCTGCAGAGATTACTCTGGAAGCAGCTGGAGCAAGTTATCACCTGAAGGTCGGCCAAGGAACCAGCACACAGCTACCACATTTGAAAAGGGCCAATAATGTGAGGGTCGATGCCATACTTACGATGCAGCAGGAAGCATACAATTGTTTAACGCATATACTACGTTGATGGCCTCACAGTCGAGGTCCGGTACTCATGGCTCATATGATTTAACAACATGTGGAGCTTGGTGGAAGCGGGAGAGAAGGCTTCAGGCATACAATTACAATTTGGGTAACTTCTGTGTTACCAGTTTATTTTTATTAAAGATTTACACAGTGTAAACTTTTGAACAAGTCGATGTCGTTGTTAATTAACATTTGCAATACTACTGTTGGCATGGGACGATGTTACTGCAAGCTCAGGTGCTAATGCTGCGCAGGTAACCAGCACTCAACCTGAAATTAGAAACAACCAGCATGAGGCAGTTTTTTATGTATCGACAGTGGAAATAACATATGAAAGCTATATAAGTTTCTCTTTCTTCGAAAAGTTGGATGCAATGAGGACCAAGGTACTTCGGCCATAAGTACACAGAATCTTCTGGATATTTTCGTTGTTTTTATGTCCACTCTTCTAATTTGTCTTACAGTTATTTAGGAAAATAGTCAAACATCAAAGTTTACATATTGTCTAACTACAACATGGGACCATATGCAGTTACAAAGATTCCCCTATAATAACTGCAAATATTCTCATTTTCAGTTACATGGTAAGGGAATTTGCAAGTCTGACTGTTTGGAATATCTTTGAACTTGTACTAAAGTGTTTTCTAGACATTTTAATGTGTACGTTGCAAAACAAAGTGTACATTGGGCATTTCTTCCTGTAGTAGAACATTTCAGAATGATTGAGCATCGCTACTATGCAACACACAGTAGAATAGGTATTGTAAGTTGTTGTTGTCTTCAGTCCAAAGACTCGTTTGATGCCATTCTGGTATATCTTGTGCAAGCCTCTTCACCTCCGAATAACCACTGCTACCTACATGTCTGAATCTGCTTACTGTGTACATCTCTTGGTCTTCACTTCCGACGGTTTTAAATTCCCAACCTCACACACGCTTCCGTCCAACATTAAATTGGTTCAAAATGTTCAAATGTGTGTGAAATCCTATGGGTCTTAACTGCTAAGGTCATCAGTCCCTAAGCTTACACACTACTTAACCTAAATTATCCTAAGGACAAACACACACACCCATACCCGAGGGAGGACTCGAACCTCCACCGGGAGCAGCCGCACAGTCCATGACTGCAGCGCCCTAGACCGCTCGGCTAATCCCCTGCGGCATTAAAGTGGTGATCCCTTGTTGTCTGAAAATGTCACCTGTACTTACATTGGCTTGTACTACAACGATGATGTTTAGTTTGTATTTACAAAATAAATGTATATGAATCGATCCTCACCTTTGGATAACTTAGGAGGGCAGACTCTTCGGTAATCAATTTTTTTGGGAAGGCATTTACATCTCCAGGTGTTCTGTGTTTCATAACACATGTGGGATTCGTGAATACGAATAAGTTGGAGGGTAAGAAGAATTATGGGTGCTTTATACAGAGATCGAAGTTATAAGTGGTTTATTTTCTGCGCACCTACATGACCATTCAATAATAGGTATGCAGGTTCAATATTATAGTGTGTGGATGGTTCTGTCTGAAAGTTGAACTTTTCCTTTCTTTTGCTTGATGCTACTGGTGTTAAGCCTCCAAGTAGTACTGCTCAGTAACTGCTCCCTCTAGTGACAAGTGCTCCACTTTTGCCGAGGAACAGAAGATAATGGTGAGCAAAACCGACACGTTCTGAAGAACGTAAAGGGCTTTTCTCGACCTTAGTTCCTTTTGTAGTGCTAGTGTATGCAACATCCCTTTGTATGCAATATTTAGAAGCAATGATGGATAAGTAACTATTAGTACAACAAACAATTTGAAACTTCCTGGTAGATTAAAACTGTGTGCCCGACCGAGACACGAACTCGGGACCTTTGCCTTTCGCGGGCAAGTGCTCTACCAACTGAGCTGCCGAAGCACGACTCACGGCCGGTACTCACAGCTTTACTTCTGCCAGTACCTCGTCTCCTACCTTCCAAACTTTACAGAAGCTCTCCTGCGAACCTTGCAGAACTAGCACTCCTGAAAGAAAGGATATTGCGGAGACATGGCTTAGCCACAGCCTGGGGGATGTTTCCAGAATGAGATTTTCACTCTGCAGCGGAGTGTGCGCTGATATGAAACTTCCTGGCAGATTAAAACTGTGTGCCCGACCGAGACACGAACTCGGGACCTTTGCCTTTCGCGGGCAAGTGCTCTACCAACTGAGCTACCGAAGCACGACTCACGGCCGGTACTCACAGCTTTACTTCTGCCAGTACCTCGTCTCCTACCTTCCAAAGCTGTGAGTACCGGCCGTGAGTCGTGCTTCGGCAGCTCAGTTGGTAGAGCACTTGCCCGCGAAAGGCAAAGGTCCCGAGTTCGTGTCTCGGTCGGGCACACAGTTTTAATCTGCCAGGAAGTTTCATATCAGCGCAACTCCGCTGCAGAGTGAAAATCTCATTCTGGAAACATCCCCCAGGCTGTGGCTAAGCCATGTCTCCACAATATCCTTTCTTTCAGGACTGCTAGTTCTGCAAGGTTCGCAGGAGAGCTTCTGTAAAGTTTGGAAGGTAGGAGACGAGGTACTGGCAGAAGTAAAGCTGTGAGTACCGGCCGTGAGTCGTGCTTCGGTAGCTCAGTTGGTAGAGCACTTGCCCGCGAAAGGCAAAGGTCCCGAGTTCGTGTCTCGGTCGGGCGCACAGTTTTAATCTGCCAGGAAGTTTCATATCAGCGCACACTCCGCTGCAGAGTGAAAATCTCATTCTGGAAACAAACAATTTCTTCGAATATTTCATTTGTGAAGAAAAGCTATAAACGATCAATTGGACACTTGGCGTTTTTTGCTTCGCCTGTGACTCCCAGTAAATGCTTGACTACATTATGTTGAGGTCTTCTTACCCTCGTGTTTTGAATTAGATGTCCATGGCTCCACTGCATACCGCCTTTCTCAACACACAAATCAAATTTATCGACAGTATCATTTTCGTCCAAAGACTTATCACTTTCAGAATTGCGATCGCTATCGAATATTGACTCTAGACTGCTACGGTCTTCATTAGCTAACTCTTCGTCCAATCATTTCAACAACTGCTCATCAACTTCCATTCTTTTCAAGATAATGAAAAGCAAAACTTTATTTAATAATCAATGTTGGTCAATAAAAACATTTACGATTGTATGACAATTAAGTTAAGTAAACTTTATAAATAAAGAAATAGATATACAACATTTCTAAGCGTTATTTTTTTATTTCATAATGTTACCATCAAGACTTACTTGCAATACAGCATCAGAGAACAGAAGGCTGAACTGACTCACAAGAATGCACTTGCCTGGACTGACTCTCTGCAACTTTACAATTTGCTGCCTTAAACAGTGATATCTGTCTCCAATTTTATCCAGTGATTTGTTAATGAAGGAGGGAAGATAGAAGAAGCTGCTAAAGGAAATCTTGAATTTCTAATTCGTTGTTGACGAGAAATTAAAACCACAGACTTACCTTTCATCGTATGTTGTGTGTAATGGAGGATTTAGATTAGATGCAACGAATATGTATGTAGTGGTGGACTGACCAATAACGAGAGTTGTGAGTGGTAAATAGTACAACTATTTGTTTGGCACAGGGGTGCATGTTTCGATTGCCCATAGAGAATTAGTAGGTTGAAAGCAAAGGAACCTTCCACAAAATAGGTTATATAGAGTTTGGGGATAATGAAGTGACAGTCCTGGCATCTTGATGTACAAAAAACCTAGTGGAATGACATTCCAGCTATAGGAAGCTGTTGTCATTGCTGAACTACCATGAGCAGCGTCTAGCGTATTGAACAAACCAGTTGAACGGCATATAATTGCACTAAGGCTTCATTCACATGACTACATCTCAGGTTGACCCGAGAAGTCACTTTGGGTGAATGTGCAGCCAGATCTGCCTCTGGATATATTATGTGTTGTGGAGCCTCAGCGAAGGAAGAACATACTGATCCAGCAAGTTGTTTTATTAAGAGAAATGTTGTACAAATACAAGGGAGGAATGCAAGAGAGCGGCTTCCATAAATATAGATAATTTTGGCGCTGGGGAAGTTCTCAAGGATTTATTTTGTCTACACATTTGTGTATGTGTGGGACTGTACTGCCTAAGTTTTCTCTTTGCTCCATGTGAACGGACTTGCTGTGCCAGAAACATTCTGAGGAGGGAAGAGGGGTGAGAATAGTACCTGTCCTCAGACTGCAATATATTGAGGCGAAGAATGGAAGAAATGCGAGTCTCAACAGTATTGTAGTTTTTCGCCTGGACCAGGACACTGGAAGTGATGAGTCGGAATTTGGGATTGCTGCAAGCACAGGTAGAGATAGTGGCCACGGGAACTAAAATGACAAGGTTTATTACAAAAATAAGATGACAGCTTATGGGACGCACGAGGAATACTGTCAAACTTGCAAGAAGCCATAAATCACGCATTGCATGTACAACAGAATGCTAATCTTTTGTAGGCTCGACAGTAATTGTCAGGGTTGTAGAAAGCCCAGAGCGAGATACCGCCTGGGTTAAGCCTAACTATGGAACTCAGTACACAAAAGCCACCTTTCTTGTATCACACAGTAGCAGCAGAAGTCAAAACTGACGAAGAACGATTATACATTCTAGCTTGATTACCAGTAAGAGGAAGACATGCACAGTTTAAGTGTTATGAAACTGAGTAAAGTGGGGAGTCCTTGGAAAATCCCTGCAGGTGAGGAACTGTGGGCTGTTTAATTTCGGCAGACGTTGCAGTGGGTGCTCAGCTAATTGAATACGTTGGGAAATACTAATCGTAGAAAATGCTCCAGTTGTTGTGTCTTACTTACTGTAGATTTCTCACCTAAAATCATTTGATGGTTCTTCATGTCGAGTGTGCTTAACAATAACACATTTTCTTCCTTATAGTGTTGTTTTCACTTGAATAAACGTAACTTGGATCGGAAGGAACAGTCCGTCAGGAGCTTTGGGAATGTGCACAAATATGGAGTCAGGAAACCCACCTCAAGGAAAAGGAGAGGGGCACTTTTTGTTCGTGCATATGACGTCGGTGCCACTCTTGTTGCAGGCACACACGTTGCAGTTCTTCATGAATACCATCTGTGGCAGGCAGTGAATCCCCCAACGACTGGTGGCATCATGGTCATCTGTATGACAACGAGCGAAAATATAATTTCCAACAGTTATAATAGAACAACTAAAATGAACACATCGAATAAAAAAATTTATTCTTCGATGCAACTGTAGTTCGATTACTATCGATATGTGTGTTTTTTTAATGTAGATGTCTGAACAACTTATGAAATCAATAATTTAATACATGAAATACTTTCAAAAGAAAATCAGGTGGGAAAGTTGTTTTTACAATTGTAAATGGCTCCACATCTCCAAGGGTTTAAATCACGAGTCAATCAAGATTAAAAATGTAGCCACGAGAGTGGAGATTCTGATTGAAGGCTGTTAACGAAGGTATGAGCATACGCAATACATTCCCACATATGTGACTGGCTTAAAGACTTCTTAAGTAAAGAGACCCAGTAGTTGACCTCGATGACGAGTGTTCATCAGAGAGAACGCTGACGTAAGGGGTTCCGCAGGGAAGAGTGCTAGGACTGTAATTATTCTATGTATGCATAGATCATCTGATTGACAGGGTGAGCATGAATCAGTGGGTCTTTGGTGCACAGGAAGGTGTCATCTTTGAGTGGGTGTAGGTGGATATAAGAGGATAGGTAGAAAAATATTAGTTAATGTAGATGAGTAGGATAAACTGTCCAGTAATACTCGAATGCAGCATTAGCAATGTGCTACTTGATGCATTCATATCGATTAAATATCAGGGCGTAACTTTGCAAAATGAAGTGTGACAAGCGTGTAAGAATTGTACTGGGGAAGGCGAATGGTCGACTTTAGTTTATTGGAAGAGTTTTAGTAAAGAGTGGTGCACCTGTAAAGGAGACCTATTTTATGACCCCGCTGCAACCCATTCTTGACTACTGATGGAGTGTTTGGGAACCCCACGAGGTCGCATCAAAGAAAGATATCGAAGCAATCCAGAGGCCAGCTTGCTAGATTTGTTACTAGTCAGTCCGACCAAAATGCAAATATCAGAGAGATGCTTCGCAAAACCAGATCGGATCCCTGGAGGGAAGGCGACGTTCTTTATGAGGAATGCTACTGAGAAAATATGGAGAATCGACTTTTGAAGTTGAGTGAAGAACAATCCTCGTGTTGCCAACGTACATAAATAACAGTAATTAGGGCTCATAAGGAGCCGTATAGATACCTGTTTTTTCATCGCACACAACGTGTGCTGACTTGTAGAGTATGTATGTAGATGTAGAAGCAGATGTAGATGTACATTCCATTCTCGTAATATGTCCGGAGATTCGATCTAGATAAAACGGTAATTTTCGGAGGAGAAGAACACACTCCAAATATGAGGTTAGCGCAAAGTAATACTGATTTCGATGTTTATTCGCTCCACGAGACAGAAATAAACAAACATGCAGCAGCACAAATGATTCTGAAGATAATGAAAGCAAAGAACATATGGTATTTCATTAGACAGAAACCACTTTGCCCCAAAGTACATATATAGAAGTTGATGTAACACAGCTGGATATAATCACTAGATCAGTGGTAGATGAGCACAAATTTTATGATTCTGATGATTATATGATAGAACAGATTGAATTTGAGAAAGGAATATACAGATTAACAGAAGATCTTATGTTATCATATACGAATAAGGAAGCCGACTATAACGAAAGCGAAACAGGTGCTCGTGAAAATGGAGGGGAAACATGTTTACAACAAGACGGGTTTGCAGAGATTACCGTAACTCTTGAAGAGACAGCAATTGAAGGTCGAGAAGATGGTAGCGTTTGATGAAAAGAAAATACTGTGAAATATGTAAAGGATAGGATGAGGAAGAAACCTCTGGACAAGAAATAATCACTAAAAGCAGGAGGGGTTTCAAGGAAAGCAGAGAGAATAATAAGATATGTCTTTTATGGGAAGTAAAGGAATTACGAAAGGTTGATAGATGGCAGGGATATTGGTGGAATGGGAGAAAAATCGCATATGTCGAAATGGTATCGTGAAAGAAGAACCATTCCACCCACACGTGATATGTAGTATTGTAAGTAGGCTATTTAGGTTTTCTTATTGGTAACGCCACGTAGCGCTCTGTATGAAAATCACTGCCTGTGCTGTGTGCAGTCTGTGGCTAGTTTGCATTGTTGTCTGCCATTGTAGTGTTGGGCAGCTGGATGTTAACAGCGCGTAGCGTTGCGCAGTTGGAGGGGAGCCGCCAGCAGTGGTGGATGTGGGGAGAGAAATGGCGGATTTTTTAGGGCGGATGATCTGGACATGTGTCCACCAGAGGCAGTAAATTTGTAAGAATGGATGTCATGAACTGCTGCATATATTATGACTTTTGAACACTATTAAGGTAAATACATTGTTTGTTCTCTATCAAAATCTTCCATTTGCTAACTATGCCTATCAGTAGTTAGTGCATTCAGTAGTTTGAATCTTTTATTTATCTGGCAGTAGTGGCGCTCACTGTATTGCAGTAGTTCGAGTAATGAAGATTTTTGTGAGATAAGTGATTTGTGAAAGTTACACCTTATTGTTAGTCAGGGCCATTCTTTTGTAGGGATTTTTCAAAGTCAGATTGCGTTGCGCTAAAAAAATATTGTGTGTCAATTTAGTGTTGATCAGAATAAGTAAAGATAATAATGTCTGAGTACGTTCAGTTTTGCTCAGCTGTTTGAAAAGCAAATAACGTAAGAGGTTTATCAGCACAGTAATTCAATAATTTTTCTAAGGGGACGTTTCAGTATTACACCTAAATGTACTGAAGTTTATTGTCGATCGAAAGCTGGAGAACTATATAATTTGCGAAAAGCAACAGACAAAGCATTATAATAATTTGGTGAAAGAATTGATAGACTATCCTATATGCAAAGAGTTTATAATTATTGAAATGAAAAATTTATTGAAAGATAAACGGATAATCAAGCTGAAGCTAGAATATGTAGTTATGATGGAAAGATAAATGGCACAAAATTTAATATTGATGGCTTAGTTTGGATTAATACCCATGAGAAATGAAGTAATATTAACCATAAAATAAATAATTTGCAGTCTGTGCATAAAAGTCAATTTAAAAAGTCAACATTCACAACCCCAACAAATATTACTTAGTTCGTTACATCTGGGTAACCATTAGCAGTACAGAATATTATAGATCTATAAAAATATGAATCAAGACTGGTAAATGGTAATAACCAGACTTAAAAGTATAGTCTGAATGATAAAGTGATTGACGTGTCTTGTTAATGTAGAAATGGTATAAGATATTTAAATTTCCTGATTTAGTAATTCAGTGTATGCATAGATTTCTTATATTTCCCAAGTATCAAAATGCTTCTTAAAAGTTTCAGATAATGCTGTACGTAAAATGGTAACGCAAAAGATTAGAGAGAAAGACGTTTTATAGCTGGAAATGCATTAATGGACGTTACAGCAACGACCAGGGACCATACTAAAAATTAAGCGAGTAACATAAAGGTAAAATATGGTTAAAAATTGTTTTGTGGAAAATAATACTTCACACGTGAGTACGAAATAAAGAGTAACGTTTCAAAATTGCAAGAAAAGGTCTAATTAGGTAACCAAATGTTTGAAAAAAGCAAAATAAAAGATTAGGAATATGGGATGCGCAGAGACACATTGTCCTAGTGAAAAATATTGATATAATATGTTGTAAGTTTTGAATTATTTGTGCAAGTGGTGAGGTGATCTATGCCTTTACAGAAAATAAGGCAGAGAAAAATTGTAAACTTCATTATGAATATAATTTATCCTGTTAATGAAAAGCAAACGTTCTGATGAAAATCATCAGACCACAACTTCGTAAAATTACATGTACACTGTGAATATTTACTGAATATCCCTCTGTTTATATTGTTGAGTATATATAAAACAGTTGATACACAGAAGTAATAGTTCTTGTGAGGTTACATTTTCTTGCAATCATCCTTTAGATGATAACTGAAAATGTGGGGAATACATAACAGAACAACTATTCTGATCATATTTTAATAAATTTTTAAAAACATTTTTCGTGCAGTTGTAAATCGGTTAATATGAAGTGTGTATTTTAACATGCAGATGTCTGTATAACTTATATGTAACACTTGAGAAAGAGAATAAGTTATAACAGTTGGTTTTATAGTTGTAAATGACTTTTAGTGATGGCGTGCGCAACTCTAGTAAGAAGGACACGGTAGCGCGGCTCTGAAGTGAGCAGATGAATAGCCAATGGACCTTAATGTAAAATTAATATTGTAGTGAATTGCGAGTCGAAAGATTTATAAAATGCTCGCTGTTAAGTCGTCACTGAAATTCTGAAGTCGCTGATATAAGGATTTCCGAGTTTATGCAGCAGTAAGGTTTTGCGAGCGGTGCCTCCTGTGTGAAGAATGGCTCTGGAATGTAAAATGTTGATTGGCGTTTAAACTATTTGTGGCAGTTATGAATAAGGTGTGTAATATCGTTGGCCACCACAGTTTCCATGACGCGACTGCGATAATTCGAGGTTGTTACACGGAAGAGCCAAAGAAACTGGTACGTCTGCCTAATATCGTGTAGGGCCCCCGCGAGCACGCAGAAGTGCCGCAACACGACATGGCATGGACTCGAC
Organism: Schistocerca americana; assembly: GCF_021461395.2. NCBI lineage: Eukaryota > Metazoa > Arthropoda > Insecta > Orthoptera > Acrididae > Schistocerca > Schistocerca americana. The sequence continues at coordinate 438,119,487 of NC_060126.1, read as the reverse complement.
TAATGTCTGAAGCAGTGCTGGAGGGAAGTGACACCATGAATCTTGCAGGGTTGCCCTGCTCATAGATTCGTAAGAGTACGAGGAGGTGTAGATCTCTTCTGAACAGCACGTTGCAAGGCATCCCAGACATGAATAAGAGTTTCGCTCTGCAGCGGAGTGTGCGCTGATATGAAACTACCAGACAGATTAAAACTGTGTGCCGGACCGGGACTCGAACTTGGAATCTTTGACTTTCGCGGGCAAGTGCTCTACCAACTGAGCTACCCAAGCACTTCTCATGACCCTCCCTCACAGCTTCAATTCTGCCAGTATCTCGTCTCCTACCGTCCAAACTTCACAGAAGCTCTTTGTTTCGCAGAAGAGCTTCTGTGAAGTTAGGAAGGTAAGAGACGAGGTACTGGCAGAACTGAAGCTGCGAGGGCAGGTTTGAGTCGTCCTTGGGTAGCTCAGTTGGTAGAGCACTTGCCCGCGAAAGGCAAAGGTCCGGAGTACGAGTCTCGGTCTCTCGGTCCGGCACATAGTTTTAATCTATCTGGAAATTTCATCCAAGATATGCTCAATGGAGAGTTTGGTGACCAGCGGAAGTGTTTAAGCTCAGAAGAGTGTTCCTGGAGCCACTCAGTAGAAATTCTGGACGTGTGGGGTGTCGCATCGTCCTCCTGGCACTGCCCAAGTCAGTCGGAATGCACAATGGACATGAATGGACGCAGGTGATCAGACAGGATGCATACGTATGTGTCTCCCGTCAGAGACATACTTAGAGGTATCAGAGGTCCTATATCACTCCAACTGCACACGCACCATTACCATTACAAAACCGCCTCCAGCTTGAACAGTCCCCTGCTGCCATTCAGGTCCATCGATTCATGTGGTTGTCTCCATAATTGTACACGTCAATCCACTCGATACAACTTGAAACGAGACACGTCCGACAAGGCAACACGTTTCCAATCATTAACAGTACAATGTCGATGTTAACGGGCCCAGGAGAGGCGTAAAGCTTTGTGTCGTGCCGTCATCAAGGCCTCACGAGTGGGCCTTCGGCTCCGAAATCCCACATCGATGATGTTTCGTTGAATGGTTCGCACGCTGACATATGTTGATGGCCCAGCATTGAAATCTGAGGCAATTCGCGGAAGGGTTGCACTTCTGCCACGCTGAACGATTCTCTTCAGTCATCGTTCGTCCCGTTCTTGGAGGATCTCTTTCCAACCTCAGCGATGTCGGCGATTTGATGTTTTACCGAACTGTTGATATTCACGATACACTCGTGAAATGGACGTACGGGAAAATCCTCACTTCGTCGCTACCCCGGAGATGCTGTGCCCCATTGCTCGTGCACCGACTATAGCACCAAATTCAAACTCACACATCTTGATAACCTTCCATTGTACCTGCAGTAACCGATCTAACAACTGCGCCAGACATTTGTTGTCTTATATAGGCGTTGCCTGTTTACGTATCAATGTATCTGAATAAGCATGACTATACAGCTTCTTTCGCGCTTCAGAATATGTTGTTTAGTAAAAGTAGAACTGTAATAGAGCAAGAGTCATAATAGCACAAGAGTTGGATATAGTTTGAACATTACAGTTCATTATTCAATTTAACTCGAACTTTATTTAATAAACAGGTAAGTCACGGTCCTAAATCCTGCGTCATATGTTCTAATTAGCAATTTATGTTAAAATTATGATGCTAGAAAACGTATCTGCATAATCTGGAAGCTTACAGATTCAAAGCATTTATCAAAACAGAGTGGAATATAAAGTTCGTGTGCTGGTCGCCTTTGTTTGTCCATCACCCGACGTGATTTTGCTGAAAGGAAGTTCATAATCAAATACGTACAATTCAGTGATTTACAAAGTGATATCTATAAATATGGCTCCCTCAGCGTAGCAAAAGAAACAATACTGCTTGCTTCTAAATTCAATTTTATGTACAAATTACATTTAAAAAACTGGCTATAAATTAACAGTAAATTTCAGAATTAATAAATTAAATTAGTTCCTTTGTAGCTTGCTGACCACAAAAAAAAAGGTATGGGAGTTATTTCAGAGGCTTAATAGACGAAACAAGCAAAATATAAGATACCTAAGAAACTTGACGCAGGTATATGTAATTTTTCGCCAGAAAATGTTCAAAGTTAACTAACGTAAAATAGTTAGTTATTTCAAAAAATTTCAATTTAGTGTTGTGAGACCGTTCAAGTGTCTTTGGCACTCACATTTACACAGATTTAACAATAAGAGTGAAAGCGCACCTGGTTACTAGGGATGAGAAGTTTTATAATCTGCGGTTTACTGTGAATCGATGAAGAAAAAGAAGAGAATAATACTCACACTCTCGAGAGTTTTGTTTTTACCTGCCCCCCCCCCCCCTCCTCCAAATGCATCTCCAGCCTGACGTACAAATGCCTAAGATGGAGGTCACGTATTGGGCTAAGCGAGTTTTTTAAGTAACTGTCGTTCTAAAAGATGCTCGCTATAGGTGTGAGTTCGGCAATCTAGGTATTTGTACTCATTGCTTTCATCTATTAGCTGCCCACAGGTCTGCTTTGCTTGCTGATTATTTTTTATACCTACGCCAGTCATAAATCCTGCTGAATGTACGTAGGTGTACACTGGTTCGATTCCTGTGTCCAAAAGTAAAATTAGTTGTCATTCATCAATAAGTGGCTGAATTTCATTGAGGAAACACTGTGGAGGATTAAATGAAGAAAATTGGAGATTCCAGTGGTGGTCGTAGTGATTTAAACGTCGAAGTGCAAAGTGGGCATCCACCAGCCATTGCTAATGACTAGTAGAGAAAGTTGATGTAAAGATCAAAGGACCACTTATATTGCGATTTCATCATTATCTAAGTATTGAGAAGCATTAACAAACGTTATTAATTAAATTCTTACTGAAGGCACAAGCTACTGTGAAATCCACCATTCAATAGTGCTTAACAAATCGGCCAGGCTGTTTCTATGACAATGAAACACAGAAGTCGGTAGTTCATTAAGAAAAAAAGCGCTGAACATTGATGGCAGTGACGTGAGAAAGTAGATGAATGTACAGGGTTAAATGAAATAGTAAAATTACTTTAAAAATACACTTCAGTTTATTAATGGAAAACGGTATCTTGTTAAAAAACCCTTTATAGGTCTCAATAGCTTATGAATAGCAGCAGTCTTTAGAAATGCAATAAGAAGCAGTTTATCATTTGTTGTTAAGAAAAGCATTCATTGAAGGGATTTATAATATAGAGAATATACATATTCTAAATGGGCCTTTGGACAGCTGGACTTATTGAAGAGAAGTTAACAACACATTTAGTACCTTATACGGTGCTTTGCTAGCAAGGAAACACAGTTATAACTTTTCATAAATTAAATATAAAGGAAAGACAACTGGCTTCCACATTATGTCTTTCAAATCCTAGACAGCCATCTGAAGGTACTAAACGTGTTATGTCGCAATTATTTCTAAATGATACTTTCCACTCGTTTTGCGTAAATAAAATTCAGCTTCATGATTACATAAGATAGAGTACTATAAATATTTTTACGGACTCTTACAAACTTATTCTGTTCATTACATCTACATCATACTCCGCAAGCAACCTAATGGTGTGTGGCGGAGGGTACTTTCGGTACTACTATCTGATCCCTCCAACCCGTTCCACTCGCGAATAGTACGTGGGAAGAATGATTGTCGGTAAGCCTCTGTACTGGCTCTAATTTCTTGAATTTCCTCGTCATGGTGACTACGCGACATGTATGTGGGGGGAAGTAATATGTTGTGTGACTCCTCCTGAGAAGTGCTGTCTCGAAATTTCAATAGTAAATCTCTCCGTGATGCACAACGTCTCTCTTGTAACGTCTGCCAGTCGAGTTTGTTTAGCCTCTCCGTAACGCTCTCTCGCCAGCTAAACGATCCTGTAACGAAACGCAACGCTCTTCGTTGGATCTTCTCTATCTCCTCTATCAGTCCTACCTGATAGGGATCCTAGATAGATGAACAGTACCCAAGAATCGGGTGAACCAGTGACTTATAAGCCACATCTTTCGTGGGTGAATCACATTTCCTTAAGATTCTTCAGATGAATCTTAGCCTTGTGACTGCTTTTCCCACTACCTGTTATCGTTAACAAGGACTACTAATGTTTTAAAAACATATTTTTAACACGTAGCTATTCGAAATTTCAACATATCAATACCAACTGTAGTTGTGCACTTATCCTGTTTGCTATTGGTGAAGCTAGGAAAAGCTTCTGGCCTTCTGCCAGCCTGAGGGTGATGGGTCAGTCTACCTGTAGATTCTCTGGTTGTGGTTGCAACCTCCCACCCAGGTGGGTGCTTTGCAGTACCTTTAGGAAAATCTCTGGAAGTTCTGGCAGGAAGCAGAACATTGCAGGAAAGTGCTGTTAGTGGGAACAGTAGGAGACCAATAGAAATGACCGCACGTGGTTCCTGGGCCTGACTGCTAGATAGGACTGACGTTAAAGGAATTTCGCAGAAAGGTCCGAAGCTCGCAAATCTCTGGGGTGGAACTGAAAGCTCTCGTCTGGTGTTGCAGGCCCATTGTAAGCCCTATGAGGTGAAGTTCCTCACTTAATGTGTTTAAATTTCTTATTATTGATGCTTGGTTCCAGTTAGTGGTACGTAGTGCCCAATGAAGTTTTGTTTTAAATTCAGAATACTTGAAAAAAGTCTCTTCCGTGGTCATTTATGTCTGTCATTTCTGATTTTTCTTCTACAGTGGTGCTATTAACTGAGTGCACACCTGCTGAGTACACAGACTCTGATCCGGTAGCTAGATGGATATAGTGCTGAATAAAAGTGATGTATTTGGACAGATTCAAACGAAGTCAATAAATGAAGTTTGGTTTTGGGAAATAATTGAGTCTAATGTTTTTGTGTGTTTGTTGACCAATTTGAGACATCACAGCGGTAGGTTATTCCACTGTACATGCTAATACACTCCTACTTAATAAGTTATAAACTTAAGTAATGAAGGAGAGAGGCAACCAGGAGGGTTCATATCTAGTGCTATGTAGGATTTTATTACAGTAAGTTTAGTGTAAACAGCATCATGATCCAAGTGCCTTATCATGAGATATTTCAATTTTAACGAAACAAAAAAATTAGAATTTATGGGACTGCACAAAGACAAAAAGCTACCATTGTTAAGTTACCAGAGCTGCGGCACACTGCACGACGTCACGACATCATGGCAAACTGTAGATGTTTACTGAAGCTTTCGGATGGCCAATGCAGGGATAGAAACAGGCACAAACTAAAAGTAGAAGACAGTTTCTGAGGACTGGCGGCTCTCGGAGATCAGTTGATGGACGAGTACAAGGAAGGAACGACAGAAGAAAGAGAAACAGCCCACCGAAACAGGGCATTTTATAAGAATACAAATGAAGAGAGCATTGCTTTAAAGTGTGTCCCTAAAGAGTTTCCACAGGAGGAGTCGATGTAGAAGACTACAAAGTGAATAGAAAAGTACCTGATAAAGTCGCTTGTTTGACAGCACAGAAAAATGAAAAGTTATAAGGGTAATCGACATGCCATTATGTACAGGCGAACACCGAAATTGACTGAAGCCAGACCTATCACACATGGCAGTCCACCTTGGCAAATTATACGCTTTTTATTCATTTTATGTTAAATATGTTTGACTGAAATCAGTCGTTCGCACAGGCAGTGCCTTTAAAACGTATGTCAAATTATATTTCAGCTGATGACAATATCTACAGAGTTGGACAGAGATAATTTAATTGAATGAACAAAGCTTACATCACATTTTACGTCATCATGACACAACCAGCTGTCATTAACTGTGATGAGGCTAATTCTTCATTTGTGTGTTGACTCAGTATTAATATAGGATCTACGTCATGGTCATGGGGTGAAACCTGGTGATGGCGGGGGGGGGGGGGGGGAGGGGGGGGGAGGGGTGGCGTTAGGTTAGTTTATGTCCTGGAGAAATCGTGTGTCTTACTGCTGGCGGAATCTAAATCTATCCTGACGGTTTGTGTTTTAGTCCCACATTATAGAAGAGCAAATTTATAGTCACGTTGTGCACGAGCAGATAAATTCCGCAGGGCGGAATTGTTTTGTCAGTCTGATTTGGTTTCAGTGATGCAAGTTCCATGAATTCTAATGGGTGCTATAGTCAACTCAGCATAAATGTGGTAAATTTAATTGGATGACAAATGGGCTCAGTAATATAGTTGATTTTACTGCATTATTTTCGTCTTTCATTTTCATATATGGTACCCTCTCCTACTGTTACTGTAGTCAGGTAAAGTTCAGTTAGATTCGTAGACGGGAGTGCAGTGTGACAACAACGGCATCGCAGGTAAGGACCGGTAGATTTATCAGGCTGAACTTGCGCTACCGCATTTTAGTGCCACAACATCGGAAAGTAGGTCTGTGTCGACATTAAGTGCCGCAGTCCTATTTGATGGCTGCATACCATCACATGCGATACTATGTTTCAGAACTGGATATTGGACTACTTCTTTCTCTTGATGTAATATGATGTACTTAAAGTGCTGAAACAAATTATTCAAGAAAGTTGATGCATGAGAAATTTTATTTTTATTAACCTCCATTCGATGGACCTTATTTATAAAATAACCAAGAGGAGGTAAACCATGTTTGTAAATGAACTGTATTCCTGTATGTTGTTTAGGAAGTTATCGTCAGATGCTACCAAGAACCAGCTCAAGACAGGATATAAGATGCTAGTCGTTGCATTTTTCAGTCTAACTGTCAGATCAGGGAATCGTTTCCAAAGTAATAAGTAACGAAAGGGCTTTAGTTGTTAACTGCAAAGTATTGAGAAGTTTAATTGGATAGCACAGGCCAAAGCTAGGCTGGCGACACTTAAGCTGGCTATTTTAGAAGTGCAGCAGCTCAGAGAATTATTGCTGGTCTGCCTACAAACGTTCCTGATAAACATGTGGAGCAGTACGTTCTCCATTTTCTATCGCGTGCCACACATAGCACAGCGGTACACGGATTCATGCTGTGATACCGAGTGCTACTTCAGATGGCTTCATGGATGTTCCTGGGTATGGAATATGGAATGATTCCAAACGTTAACATCTGAATGTATGGTCAGTGTGATTTTCTACACTTCAAGAATTGCCATGAAGAAGGAAATGCGTGGCAGTTATGTTAGGTGGGCTGCATTCACTAAGGCGAAGCCTCTCAGCGGGCCCGCCTACTTAGCGAGGGACATTGTTAGTCTAGGCACCTTTACTCGCTCACAGTGCGCTGACAACTGAAAAGAGCGTCTTGTTGCGATCGACGGGCATACTAGAGACACTCCCCAAAGCATCTGTGAAACGCCTCGTGGGATTTTCACAGTGGTTTGCATTTCGCGACAGATCGTTACTCACTTTCCAAATAGTCATCGTACATTTGTTTAGATAACATATTTAAGCGATTAATAATGAAAGATCACAGGGTCAGTGTGAGTGCGAGATAAGCCACCGCAACTGTCAAATGTGATATGCTGGTACATTAATGACAGTGTAGCCTCCAGAATGCTAAATACAAACATGTAAACGTGCATGCATTGTGCTGTGCATGTGCCGAATGTCAGTTTGTGGGATGCAATTCCATGACTGGAGCACTTGGTCGGTCAATACAGTTAGGGTTAATGCTGGTTGTGGATGATGATCGAGTTGATGTCCGGTGAGTTCCCATATGTTGTCGTCCCATGACGTTCCAGATGTGCTCGATTGGAGACAGATCTGGTTATGGAACGGGGCAAGGCAACATTTTGACACTCTGTAGAGCATGTTGAGCTACATCAGCGGTTTGTTGGAGAGCGTTATCCTGTTAAAAAAAACACCCTGTGGAACATGAATGGCAGGCAGAACAGGTCGGATCACCAGACCGATGTACAAATTTGCAGTACGGGTGCGCGGGATAAGCATGAGGGTGCTTCCGCTGTCATACCAAGTCACACCCCAGTCCACAACACACGGTTTAAGTCCAGTGTGTCTAGCACACGGACAGGTTGGTAGCGAATCCTTAACTGGCCTCCCTCTAGCCAGCATACGGACATCACTGGCACCTAAGCAAAAAAACGAAACTCGTTCCTGGAATCCAGTGAGATCTCTTTTGACGCCACTGAAGTGGCGAATAACGTTTGTTTGGGGTCAGTGTAATGCACGCTACAGGCCCTCTGGCTAAGAGCTGTCCTTGAAGTAATAATTTGTAAGAGATTGTTGCATAACTGCGGTGTCAGCTGGTGCTCAGATTCCTCCTGCAGATGCAGTTCGATGCGCCAGAGCCATATACCGAACACGATGGTCTTCCCACTGGGAAGTCCCACATCCTTCTTAGTACATTCTCACGATCGCCGCTGCCAACAATCATGTTCCGTGATTACATTCCTGCCAAGTATTTCTGCAATATCGCAGAGCAACATTCAGCTTAGCCTTAGGTGCGCGGAGTGGCCGCGTCGTCAAGGGCGTCATGTTACGGATTGCGCGGTCCCTCCCGCCAGAGGTTCGAGTCCTCCCTCGGGCATGGATGTGTGTGTTGTTCTTAGTATAAGTTAGCTTCGATTAGTTTAAGTAGTGTGTAAGCGTAGGGACCGATGACATCAGCAGTTTGGTCCCTTAGGAATTGACACACATTTGGACATTTCGTAGCCTTATTACACGACCTCGTTCAAACTCAGTGAGGTGTTGGTAATGGCGTCTTTCTCGCCTTAAAGGGATTTTCGACTAACATCAACTCACCACGACCAGTCTCTAAGGTAACTAACTCTCGCGACCGTTAGACTGTGTATTTAAAGCAAACCTTATTTCATTCCTGTTAGTGATCCTACTAGCGCTACTCTTATGTAACTAGCGCGAAATTCTAATAGTCATCATCTTTCAGATTGGCAACACGCCCGCCAACTTTTGTTGATGTCGCACAACTCCTTCTTAGCGTTGCGATTTTTTTCCACCAGTATAGCATCTTGTAAACATGTTTAATTTAGCCACAGTTGGCTCATTATCAAACTGAACCATATTTTTGCAGCAGAATCACTGTGAACAGTCATTTAGAAGTAATGATGCAGTAGTAAGAGGGCCTCAAGGGTTCGACAAGCATGTCGGTATTCAAAGAAACCATAAATTGAAGATATGAAGTGAAATGGTTTCCCAGGGCGACAGTAACAAAATCGGCGTTCACCAGCAGAATCACTTGGCCATTGAACGGACATCATCTCTACCTGATGACTGGCTAGTGCCAAAGCTTTGTGCTGTAGAGATGGCGACGACGTACACAATATAGGTATACTGGAAACATGGATTTATTAGGGAAGCAACAGCAATGTTCATACGTCGATATTATACCGATGATATATCTAAAATGTCACTACAGCCCCTCGATATACAACGTATTTAATAAAAGGTGGTAGTAGAGCTAATACGAAAATTTCCTACAATGAAATGACCGGACACCAGTGTGTGTTGAGATATGGGCAGTTCAAGTTCCACAGCTAATTTGAAATTTGAACAATCAGCCCTAGACAAAGCTAATAACAAACCATCTCTTTGCTATCGATATGTAGATGACACATTTGTGGTTTGGTCCCATGGCAGAAAGGCCTTGGACGATTTCTATGATTATCTAAATAAAATTCACCCAAAAATACAGTTTACCATGGAAATAGAAAAGGATAACAGAATATCTTTCTTGGATGTCTTAGTTATGGGACGGTCCGATAGAAGCTTGGAATATAAAGTTTTTCGGAAGGCAACACATACGGACAGATATTTACATAAAAATTCTAATCATCATCCACAACAAAAAAGGGGTATCATAAAAAGTCTTGTCGATCGAGCGGAACGGATATGTACACCTTAACATTTGGATGCTGAAGTGAAACATCTGAAGCAGGCTTTTGAAAAAAACGGCTACTCAAGAAAAGAGATAAATAGAATTTTGCGTCCAAGGAATAGAGGACCAAAAGATAAGAATGAGCCTCTACGACAGAAAAATACAGTAGTTCTCCCTTTTATTACAAAATTAACAGATCGGATCGGTAAGATTTTACGAAAACATGACATAAAACCTGTCTTTAAACCAACAAAGAAAATAAGTCAAGTACTACGATCTGTGAAGGATAAACGCCCTCTCCTGTCGACATGTGGTGTGTATAAAATTCCATGTACCTGTGGTAAAGTTTATATTGGTACTACCAAAAGAAGCGTAAACACGCGACTGAAAGAGCATAAAAGTTTTTGTCGACTCGGAAAAATAGAAAAATCAGCTGTAGCGGAACATGCTCTTCAACCAGGCAACCACCAAGTGAAGTTTTCGGATACCGAGGTTTTATCTACAACGTTAAATTACTATCCACGGCTATATAGAGAAGCTATTGAGATTTATAAACATCACGATAATTTTAATAGGAAAGAGGAGGCTATGAAACTTAGCGATATATGGACAGTGGCTCTACAAAATTGCTAACAATTTTTATCTTTGACAAGGTGGTAATCGATAGTCAACCTTATCTTTGCTATGGATTATCACTGCTCATCACGTGTCACATGAACCACGCCCCCCTTTCTCACAATATATAAGTCGCTCTCAGACACACGACCAGCCAGTCGGCAAGACTCAGCGGAGCAGCGCCTCTGAGGAAGTCCAGCGCAGTCCTGGACGAAACGTAAGGAGCAGAAAAGTTCTTGGACCACGACCTCACATCCCGGAAAGTATATCACCAGCCACAGCTAACAGCCTGCATTTTACTGACACGTGAGGCAGGGGTCAAAAGAGATGTCTTAATAAATTGCCGTAGTGTGCACTTATTGGGCACGTACATATTGTCGAGTGATCATGGAGGTGATGGGCAGGGATTGTCGATGACATACTCATAGGGCCATTCACTTCACCAAAAAAATTAAAAGGTGCTGTCTGTCACCCGTTTCTGCAGGATGATTTAACGGCGTAGCTGAAGCGCGTTACCGTTGCAGAAGAAAACGAATATCTTTTATGAACGATGGCGCAACGCCGCTTTTTTCACGTATCCTCCCTCAGCGCCTTACTGTTACGGTTCATGAAGCACGGATTCGTCGAGGAGATCCGGTAGCATGGCCTCCCCTTTCATCGCACTTGAATCCTTTGGCTTTCTAGCCGTGGGCACGTTTAAAGGCACTGGAATATGGCCAACTGATCGACAATAAGCAGACCTTACAGAACGCGTGAGTAGTACGTGTGACGCACTCCGAATGGAGCACAGTGTATTTAAAGGAGTGCGTGGTTCATTACGACGAAGGGCTGAGGCATGTGCTTGGATCCGTGGTGACGACATACAGCACTGCCTAATGAGGCAACAACTATGGAACAGACTGGTGACAGATGGGAATGTGGTGACAAACTTGCCCATATTTGTTTCTGGTCATATTGTTGCAGGAGCTTTTCTTCTACTTTCCACACTGCCACATCCTAATGGAATGTACGAGACTTTACTAAGAATGCTGTATAGTGCCGCCATTTTCTGTAAACATTTCCTTTTTCTCATATACTTCTTCACGTTAGTCTATCATTATTTCGCTATATAAGTACACAACTTACACTCATATCTACCTGTTCACTGCATATGAATCACTTCCTCCTACTAACTGCATTAATATTGGCTTACCATAACTTACCAGCTAAGTTACTTACCTATAATTAAAAAGAACCAAAACGGGAACACTAAATTTTTTATAAAAATTATAGTCCTACACAAATCGTGTGGAAACCAACAATGACAGAACTCAGGCCGGATTTAAATAATGAAATATTCCTGTTTCGAAATAATGAACTTTTTCCAAGATCAGAATCTATTATATGTCAAAAATTTCAAACGTCGCTTCCGTGTGGAAACCAACAGTGTCAAAACTCAGGTCGAATTTAAATAATGAAATATTCCTGTTTCGAAATAATGAACTTTTTCCAAGATCAGAATCTATTATATGTCAAAAATTTCAAACGTCGCTTCCGGTACATTGATATTATCGCAATGTTAGCCACCTCCGTGCTGACATCGTTCGTATTCTTCAACAACATTTCTTTTCATCGATGACAGTCAACACAAAGATATGTTACAATCGTATGGAACATAGAAATGACTGTGGGGTGGCCACATGAGAGATGTTATGTACGTGTGGCCCAAGGATCGGCCGACGCTGCGCGAACATGGGGGCGTATACAGATACATGTAGCTCACCTATTAAGCCGTCAGCGCCACATTTGTAGTTAGTACACGTGGCCGAGGTGCCTTCCTCATCGCAGAAACACGTGTTGCATCTCTTCTTGTACGTCGTACGTGGCTGACAAAATGCCGGCTGTGCCGAAATCGATGCACGTTTCACTCGCCTTGCAGGTTCGCCAGCTGTACGAAAATGAGCGAAGATGCCAGATTAGTAATAGTTCTTTAAAAACAAAGAAATCGACCTTACTAGATGACTTCTTCACTTATTAACCTATTTCTTCACTCACACAATTAGCCCCTCCTCTCCCCCCTTCCCCACCCCCCGACACACACACACACACACACACACACACACACACACACATGTAGTGATGCAATAATGTATCTGTTAGTAATGAAACATGTACTAATCACGAAAGCACAAAAGCCAGAACCGTTTCCAACTTACAAGTACAATTGTAAACTGTAAGATGTGCAAAGTCAAAACCATCAGAGCTTCAAAATATACGCAATTTCAATTTTAAAAAAAGTTTCACCAGCAGTGAGGAAACAGCTATATGGAACACAGCAACAGTGGTGACAGGGTAAACAATAAAGATGATTAATCTAATAAATAAGATAGTTCCACAATTGCAGACACTTTAAATAATCTTTCTCTGTCAGTAGATAATTTGGATTTCAGTCCTTAGGTAGCCTACAGTTTCTACGAAACCTATATCAAAACAGTTTTTAAAAAAGTTACATCTTACATCACAAAAAGAAATTTTTAATTCTATTAAAACTAAGTGTTGAACTGATTTTCATTAAGTATAGTAATACGACCTAATGTAAGACATAAAACAATTAAATACAATAGCTGCCAACGGGCATTCACTTATTACAACGGGGAAAGTTGAAAATGTGTGCCTGACCAGGATCCGAATACTTGTCTCCTACTTACTAATAAGATGTGCTGACCACTACGTCGTACGGACACACTGGTCACAACAACTTCATGGTCTACCCTAGGAGCCTTCATCTGCTAGTAAGCATGAGGCCCAGGTTCGAATCCTGGTGCATCAAAATATTTCAACTTATCCCATTGATACAGATCAATGTCCACTTCGAGCTAATGTATTTAAATTCTTTGTGCCTTGATTCATAATGCCCACAGGATCAAAATGGTATCTTTTTTTGTTCATGTCCGAAAGAACAGACATCAAATATATGAATATTTGTTTCAATGGAGCTTCGTTACACTGTATATTGAATTAGTTAATGAATCTTTTCACGCTCGTACTTTTCCACACAGACCTTAACGTACTCTTATCAAATCACTTCACTTAGAAACACGAAACATTAGCACAGAATTGTTGGCTGCCGCCTGTCACAGCTTTGGAAGTCCGCTTGGAATGCGCTGCTAGCGAGGTCGCAGAAGAAACCTGTGATCAAAAACCACTGACGCTGTCACCTCAAAGTCAGCCAGTCCGGCCTGAGGCTCATCGCCCGCCTCCTGCGGGTGCGCATTTTCTGTGCCTGTCTCGCTTGAAAATCAATAATTTGTTCCGTCAACCACTGCTCCTCTGCTCAACCTCATACAGAGAACCACTCGACCACACCTCCCTGCAGAAGTGATGTCAGAAAAGCTCCGGAGTTGAGATTTCTTAACTGACGAGTGCAGCAGTTACGACAATGGCAGTGCAGCAATGGCGTTCAACGACTTTGTGAAAACAAGTGCCGACAAATTTTTTTCACCATGGTGTGTATGACTTTTTCTCGTGCTGCCTTATATTTTTATTTGTAATCTTCTGGTAGTATCAGTGAAATGACAGTAAAGAAGTTTCGGCTTACAGAGCAGTACAGCACTTGTTTTATCAGTGAACTGAAGAGCGAGTGTATAATGTGAATTTGCAAAGGGTATTAGAGAGACTACAGGAGAAAAAAAAAAGGAACAGTCAATTCCTATCTAATCTCCACCTGTTCCAAGAGCCAGAAACGCCTCCTTCAGCAAATATGGTGATCATATTTTTAGTTTTTTTAATAACTCACATCCTGCTGCAAAGTTAGGGAACTAGAATGACGAGCAGAATTTAAGTTTGTCTCGACTGAAATTAGCAGGGAATGCCAAGAAGTACGTGGTGCGTCATGAAAAGTTTCGAAATGTTCAGTCCTCCCTGGACATGCATGTTCAAATGGTTCAAATGACTCTGAGCACTATGGGACTTAACTTATGAGGTAATCAGTCCCCTAGAACTTAGAACTACTTAGACCTAACTAACCTAAGGACATCACACACATACATGCCCGAGGCAGGATTCGAACCTGTGACCGTTGCGGTCGCGCGGTTCCAGACTGTAGCGTCTAGAACCGCTCGGCTACACCGGCCGGCGGACATGCAGGAAATGATGTAACGTTGTACACGGTCAAGTAACGTTAATGTGGTCATCCTCTATGTTTGACGTCAGCGTGCAATGACAATTCACAGACGGAAGGTGGCTGACTAGTGTGAAGGTTTTATAAAGCTTGTCCAGGGGACAATGACAATAGTGTAATCGTTGCCGTAATGTGGAATAGATCAATATATCTGACGCCCAAAATGACACGATCATTTGTGTTTGGGCCAAGGCTGGAGGCATTTCAGAAAAGGCTAAATTCGTAAACTGTTCGCGTGTCTCCATGATAAAAGTATACAGAGTATTTCAAAACTGCGCTATCCAAAACTTTCACTGACACACTCTGGTGCACCACAGGAAATAAGGGGGAACGACGGCTGTAGAAATTTGTAAAGGCAAATACACGTGCAATTGTTGAACAGCTATCTGTCCAGATGAAACCAGGGCTACCAACAGTGTCTCCTCAATGTCCGTTCACTGAAAGTTGCTGTGTGTGGGCCTCTGCAGTAGGTATGTTGTTCATGCACCCATCCCGACTACTGTTCACTGCCGACAAAGGCTGAAATTGGACGCCCACTGATTGGTGACAGGTCATATTTTCAGGTGAATTACGTTTTATGTTCCATGAGAAAGATGGCCGTTAGTTTGAAAGGCGTGAAATTTCAGAAATCCATCGCCTTAAACAATTGTCAGAAGAATATAGTCAGAAGACATTCCCTCATTCTTGTCATTTTGGAAGGCACAGTTGATCAAAACAATTATGCTTCTATCCTTGGGGACCATTTACACCTCTACAGGCAGCCAGGCTGCAACACGATGGTATCAACCAGCAGGACTGTTGTGGCGTAACAAGCTAGCTACGCCACACTGAGAAGGGAGCCGAAAGGCACGCGTACACACACGCCGACTGGCGTCAAGTCTGGAACAGGATACGTTATGGTTCAAATGGCTCTGAGCACTATGGGACTCAACTGCCGAGGTCATTAGTCCCCTAGAACTTAGAACTAGTTAAACCTAACTAACCTAAGGACATCACAAACAACCATGCCCGAGGCAGGATTCGAACCTGCGATCGTAGCGGTCTTGCGGTTCCAGACTGCAGCGCCTTTAACCGCACGGCCACTTCGGCCGGCCAGGATACGTTATGACTGCTATAAAGAAAATACGTAGCTTTGGAATATACTTAACTTTTAATCACACCTTGTGATACATCTCTCTTGACTATACAAATGAGACTCGTAAGATACATGCACTGTTACAATTGGCGCCTTGCTAGGTCGTAGCCATGGACTTAGCTGAAGGCTATTCTAACAGTCTCTCGGCAAATGAGAGAAAGGCTTCGTCAGTGTAGTCGATAGCAAAGTCGTCGTACAACTGGGGTGAGTGCTCGTCCGTATCTCGCGACCTGCCTTGTGGTGGCGCTCGGTCTGCGATCACACAGTGGCGACACGCGGGTCCGACATGTACTAAATGGACCGCGGCCGATTTAAGCTACCACCTAGCAAGTGTGGTGTCTGGCGGTGACACCACAAGGACAATGCAACATGTCAGACATGAACCACTTTGACTGGGCTGTTCGCACCACGGATTCTCAACCAAGAAACCTAGTGCAACGGTCAACAAAAAAGGTGTCAGTGAGACTCCACATTCCTACCAGTATCTTCCAGAACCTCACTGATTCACCTCCTGGACATCTCACAGCAGACCTCCCTGGGAAAGACGGTTGTCTTCTGACAGGTGGTAAAAATTACTGTGACTCGACAGTGTAGAAGAAAGAACGTGTTTAGGAACCAGTTACTGGGATACCTGTGAGACAGGGAGATCAGTGTAATGTTTGGAGAATCAAATTAGGACGATACATAGTAACACATATCATTTAACAGATGATGACAGTGCCAGTAGAGCCATTTTCAGCCTGCAGAGCAAAGGCCGTTCATTGCATCTTGCAGGGTTCGTCTGCTGAGATGTCACATAAAGCATGCATGGTGTCTCCAAAAGTTTTAAATGAGACTGTGGAAACTGAGACTCAGGTAGAGACTAGCTTAGGGAAAAAGGAATTGGTTTTTAATACTGAAATCGTACGTCATAAAGGAGGTCATCTACGCCACATTCAACAAAACCATAGAAAGCCTTGATGAATGAAGTGTAAGCGACTACAAGCATAAGACACTCCTGAGTAGAATCAGTGACAGACTATTATTTACCGGCCGGGGTGACCGAGCGGTTCTAGGCGCTACAGTCTGGAACGGCATCACCGCTACGGTCGCAGGTTCGAATCCTGCCTCGGGTATGGATGTGTGTGCTGTCCTTAGGTTAGTTAAGTTTAAGTAGTTCTAAGTTCTAGGGGACTGATGACCGCAGAAGTTAAGTCCCATAGTGCTCAGAGCCATTTGACTATTATTTAAGTGGCTGTAAGGAGGGGTGTGGGGTTGAAGAAGTGGAGATTTTTGTTAGGTATGGCATTGCATGCATCCACAATACTTGTGGGCATATTTGGTATAAAAAATTTGAACCTAACTCTCTTTAGGCTATGTGGTGTTGGTGGGGATAGTGTTCACTTGCCTTGTTGTTTGGATTCTTAGTGGGAGGGAAAGACTTCTGCATTAGCATGAAAGTACTCCCTAAGCTACAATGTCACACTTGGGCTAGACTGCCTTATCAAACACCATGCCAAAGTCGATTTAGAATGGTGCATGTGCAGCTGAATGCGACATCGTTTCATCTCGGTTTTCCTGCCGAAAAAGCCTTACTGTGACATAGAACACTCCAGATATCAGGAAAACTGCTTTGGATATGTCTCAGATTTGACTTGTAGAATATGATACTGAAAGGTACACATAAACTAATCTGGATGGGCGTTGGAGCAGAGCTGCCAGTTAATATTTCACGTGTCATTGTGACGTTGATGGAAAATGAAGAACACCGTACATTCGGTATATGAGAGGTTGACAGAAGCTGGGCAGTGCCTGTTAGTGAAGACAACTTTAGTTCGCTAGAAG
This sequence comes from Schistocerca americana, assembly GCF_021461395.2. Classification (NCBI taxonomy): domain Eukaryota; kingdom Metazoa; phylum Arthropoda; class Insecta; order Orthoptera; family Acrididae; genus Schistocerca; species Schistocerca americana. The sequence goes on along the minus strand of NC_060126.1, from coordinate 438,101,907 downwards.
CAGAGCTATCACATGCTGCATTAACAGCTACCTTGCAGTTATTGAAGGAGGGAGAATTAAATAAGGAGGATTGGGTTGGGCTGTTTTGGGGAAGAGACCAAACTGCGAGGTCATCGGCCTCATCGGATTAGGGTAGGATGGGGAAGGTAGTGCCCTTTCAAAGGAACCATCCCGACATTTGCTTGGAGCGACTTAGGGAATTAAATAAGGGTTTCATGGAAGAATATTAGAAACTGGGGCAGTCATTTAATTTAGGAGAAAGTGTCACATTGGGAAGGATGTAACCGCAGGGGGGGGGGGGGGGGGAGATGGAAAGATTATTAGAAGAATATGTGGAATAATTCATACTTCCTGTCTATTACCAGCTGCACCAATAATGCAGTATACATTTCCCACTGGGAATGAACCACTCATGTATAGAAAGCCACATCAAATTACAGCGTTATCTCCTACTTCTTATGGGGGAATGTATTCACCAACATATCCCTGATAGTATTATAGGAGCTATCACAAAGCGTTGGGAGCACCTCTAATGATTTTGCGATAACGCAGCTTGGATGGAAGTAAGACTTATAGATCTAGTTGCGACTGTCTGTATCCAGATCACTTGTATACATGGACATATACCCAGTGCCTAACATCACAGCACAAGGAGCTAGCACTAGAGGATGGACCCATGACGACATTTGTGGTTCCATCCAGTCATCATCAGTACCAACGAATGCCATTCAATTAATGAATATCCTGATGACACTTCACCACATTTTAGACAGGGTGTTACGAGGTTTGAAACAGAAACAATGTGTAGTGTATCTGTATGACATAAAAATCTTTTCTAAGGATGTCCAAGAGCATTGGTACGTTTATGAGATGTGTTTAGTCGATCAAGAGCAGCATGAGTTGAAGTGTGTCAGTTTGTTTTAAGAAAGTTCAGAAATTTCTCATGTTATTTCCCAGGTTGGTGAGCAAAATGACGCCAATTTGTAGAAGTCATGCAGCAGTTCTCAACACCTAATACAAGAAAGAATTTCAAGTCCTTTCAGATATGGACAGCTATTACAGAAATTTTTGCCAAAATTTGCAGAAGTATCATGAACCATACCCATTTGTTAAAAAAGGAAGTAATATTACAATAGACTTCTGACTACTATCAAACCTTTGTGCAATTTAAATATTTAATAACTACTGGTCTTATCTACTGGTCTCATTCTTGGTTTTCTGGATTATTAGAAACAGTTCATATTACCATGTGATGCCAACTATCAAACTTATGTTCCACACTGCGTCAGCAAATAGAGGATGCTACTAAAGAACTAAATAAGATGGATGAAAATTCTTTGGTTTCTGAAAAAGGGATACTTGGTTTGATCTATGGTATCACTTACTTATGTTACTACTTTTATGACTGACAGTACAAAGTTACAGACACAACTCTTATGTGCCTTAGGTGTCTTGAAGATACTATCAACTATCTGACTAGACATAGTTTACGATTAAGTGAGGTTCATTTTGAAACCATACATTTTTCTTGGAAGACCTGCAGCAATGCGTATGGGTTGAGGCTCAAAATATGGCCCTTGGAATGCATTCATGTAGCCAAAGATAAGTGCAAAATGGCTCAAACTGCTGCCCAAAATTGCCAGAAATTCATAACAGAAGCTCAATTCTGTGCTGACAAAGAAGTATTATATTGACAAATAATGTGTGGTTGACATGTAGTCTGGCCAGCAAGGTTACAGGATGAAGTACTTAAGCAAGCCCATAATGCTGAATTGGCATAGCATGGAAGCCAGCGACAGATAGATCAGATAGATGTGTTTCAGAAGATTATTTGTGGAAAACGTTCATGCATGATGCGGAAACACATCGAAACCAGCATTTCTTTTGCACAAAGAGCCAAATTATGTTGTGAACAGGTTCCATTACAAAGCTTATCTGAGGCCACTAGACCATTACATATAATCAGACATTAGTAGGTCTTAGGAGTTTGTCATTTTTCGATAGATGTATTTGTAATTGTAATGCTAAATCAGCAGGTGGAAACAGTAACACAGTTAATGGTTAACATGTGGATATTGAACCTTGGGATGTAAGAGACTGTAATTAATAGATCAGGGCATAAAGTTAAGTGACAACTTCAATAAAGGTTAGATAAATTCAGTAGACTGAATGTAAAACGTAACATTAAAGTATTAGAGATCAATGCACAAACTGTTTGATTCAGCTTTGCAGGAGCAGAAAGATAAATATACTGCACGTTACGTTATTAATGTCAACTGTGTCTGAAGAGATTGTTCCAGAGATACTCCAAGCTGAAAATTCGAGGCGAATTTTCTAAAGAACACCTTCACATGTTTATAAAGAGTTAAAGCTCTTCCGCTACAGTAAAAGAGGCTACGGAGAAGGAGTCAATGATGAGACAAAATGATAGCAGGAGAGAAACAGCTATGGAGTAGCAGCAAAAATGGAAGCTACTGTGACACCCTGACAAAGCGAGAGCTCATTAGAGACAAGAATATCGTCAGGAGTGCCCCAGGGAAGTATGATAGGACTGCTATTGTTTTCTAAACACGTAAATGGTCAGGTGAACAGGGTGGGCAGCAATCTGCAAGTGTTTGCTGATGATGTTGTGGTATATGGTAATGTGTCATCGTTGAGCGACAGTACGAGGATACAAGGTGATTTCAACAAAATTTATAGTTTGTGTGACGAATGGCAGGTAACTCTAAATGCATAAAAATGTAAATTACTGAAGATGAATGGGAAAAACAAACCAGTAATGTTCGAATGCAGTGGTAGTAATGTGCTGCTTGACACAGTCATACCATTCAGATATCCTGGCGTGGCGTTGCGAAGAGATATGAAATGGAAAGAGCTTATAGGGATTGTAGTTGGGAAGGCGAATGGTTCACTTTGGCTTATGGAAGAACATTAGGAAACTGTGCGTCATTTGTAAAAGAGAGTCCATATTTGACATTAGTGAAACCAATTCGTGAGTACCGTCGAGTGTTCGATACCTCCTCAAGGCGGATTAAGGGATGACAGCAGGAAGAAAGCAGTTTAAAGATGGACTGCAAGATTTGTTACAACATGAAAGTATTATGGAGAATTCCTTGAGGGATGGCAACATTCTTTTTGACGAACATTATAGAGAAAATTTAGCGAACCGTCGTTTCAGGCTGACAGCAGAACAATTCTACTGCCGCTGAAGTACATTTCACGAAAGGAACACAAAGATATGATAAAAGAAAGTAGGTACCGTACAGTTATTCTTCACTTACTTTACTTGTGAGTGGAATGGGAAACAAAATTACTGGTAGTGGAACACAGTAACCTCTGCCAAGCACTGTATGGTGGCATGCGAAATATATATATATAAATGTAAATGGAGGCTGAGTGCTCAAGCAAACAACTTTCCAAAATAATATCATAGCGACAGAGAGATCTGGTCACAATAATGACAGCACAAACTGCCTCAAGATGTTTCATATCGGACGCAACACTGTCTATACAGTTACTGACACAGCAAAGAAAGAGCGTGTGAAGAGGTTTTGAAATCCAGAAGTGGCCAACGGTGCTAACACGATCAGAAAACTAGGACACATTCTGTCATCATTGCAGAAGGATAGCTTAGGTTGACAAGTCCAAAAACCAGGAATTGCACACCTAGATTCTCAGTGTTGCAGCTAACTAGTACTGAGGCAAAAGCTGTGATGTTTCACCCACTGCCCACTGAGGTGCGAATCCTCTAAGTTGACACTCGCAACTAAATCTGAAAGACTCTGCTGCTGCTGCCTCACCCTTGCGTTCACAGAAGGATAGCTTAGGTTGACAAGTGGGTGTCTTCCGACACCAGCACCATGCAAGCCCTATTGATGATCTCTGGCAATCTGATCAGCCACAACCGTTACTGTGGAGCGTGGTAGCTGCTTCTTCCCACCCCTAACTGACAGATACAAGCAGATTCTGGTACCGCAGGCCATCATCTCGCAGGAAAGCTCAGACATAATTCTTCACGACTACATCTATAGAGTGAAGAGTGAGCTAGCAATAACGACGCTATTTTTAGTTCCGAAACATCAGTCTTTTGACTCCTTTAATGTGGCCCACAACGAATTCCTCTCCTGTGCCATTGCATCTCAGAGCAGTAACTGAAACCTACATCCTCAGTTATTTGTTGGATGTATTCCAATCTCCGTCTTTTACTACAGTTTCTACCTCCACAGCTTTGTCTCTTACCATGGAAGTTATTGCCTAATGCCTTAACAGATGACCTATCATCCTGTATCTTCTTCCTGTCACTATTTCCCTTGTATTCCTTTCCTAGCTGGCTCTGTAGAGAACCTCCTCATTCCTTACCGTATTACTCCAATTAATTTTCAACATTCTTCTGCAGCACCACATCTCAAATGCCTCTATTCTCTTCTGTGCCCGTTTCCCCACACTGTATGTCTCACCGCCACACAATGCTGTGCTCCAAAATTAAGTCGTCAGAAATTTCCTCCTCAGATTATGACCTGTGTTTGACACGAGTAGACCTCTCTGGTTTATAAATGTGTGAAATGTCGCTAATGTTGCATCGACATTTTCGGGTGTCTGACACATTCTCACCATCCCATCCCGCACGATGCTACCCAGATGAATGTATCTCCGCCCCATATAACTTGATGACATGCCATAAGTGAAAATTATTTAAAGTATGTAATTGAAATGACAAGAAAGAAACAAATGAATTTGGCGATATTGTTCTGCACCACTTCAGGAAGTAAGTCGGCTGTCACACTGTTACCAAATCTACACCGAGACGCCGAAAGTCTTGGTATAGAGATATGCAAATATACAGACTGCGGTAGTATCGCGTACATAAGCTATAAAACGCTAGTGCATTGCCAGATTTGTCATTTCTATTCAGATGACTCATCTGAAAAAGTTTCCATTTTGATTATGACATGACGGGAATTAACAGACTTTGAATGTGCAATGGTAGTAGGAGCTAGATGCTGCGAAATTTCATTTCGGAAATCCTTAGGGAACTCAATACTTCGATATCCACAGTGTCAAGGGTGTGCCGAGAATACCAGATTTTGGGCATTACTTCTCGCCGCAGAGGGCACAGTGGCCAACGGCTTTCATTCAACGACCGAGAGCAGCGAAGTTTGTATACAGTTGTCAGTACTGACAGACAAGCAACTCTGCGTGAAATCAATGTGGTATGTACGACGAACGTATCTGTTAGGACAGTGCTGCAAAATATGGCGTTAATGGGCTACGGCAGCAGAGGACTGACGCGAGTGTGTTTGCTAACAGCACGACATCGCCTGCAGCGCCTCTCCTTGGGCTGCGACCATATCGGTTGTCTCCTAGATGACTGAAATACCGTGAACTGGTTAGATGAGTCCCGTTCAGTTGGTAAGAGACCATTGTAGGACTCGTGTATGACGGAGACCCAACGACGCCGTGGACCCAGGTAGTCAACAAGGCACTGTATAAGCTGGTGGTGGCTTCTTCATGGTGTGGGCTGTGTTTAAAAGGAATGGACTGAGTCCTCTGGTCCAACGGAACTGATCATGGATTGGAAATGGTTGTATTCAGCTACTTGGAGACCATGTCCCAAACAACAACAGGATAGTTAAGGATGACAATGTGCCGTAACACTGGGCCACAGCTGTTCGCGACTGATTTGAGAAACATTTTCTACAGTTTGAACTAATGATTTGGCCACCCACATCGTTTGACATTGGTCGTAATCGAGAGGTGAGTTCAAAATGGTTCAAGTGGCTCTGAGCACTATGGGACTCAACTGCTGAGGTCATTAGTCCCCTAGAACTTAGAACTAGTTAAACCTAACTAACCTAAGGACATCACACACATCCAGGCCCGAGACAGGATTCGAACCTGCGACCGTAGCGGTCTTGCGGTTCCAGACTGCAACGCGTTTAACCGCATGGCCGAGAGATGAGTTCCTGTTCAAACTTCTGCAGCATAAACACTTCTGCAGTTATGGTCTGCTATAGAACAGCATTCCTCAATACTTCTGCAGGGGTTTCCAACGACTTGTGGAGTCTACAGCCACGTGGAAGTGCTGCACAACCCTGGTCAAAAAGCGGTCCGACACGATATTAGGTGGTATCCCGTGACTTTTGTCACCTTGGTGTATTCTATATTGCTGTCAGTTCTCATGGCAACAGGAAGAGTAACATTTTCCAGTCAATGTGCTTTTGAGCAACACTACCAGCTGCCAATAGCCATGAAATATACAAAGAGCTGAAATATAAAAAGTATAAGCAAATGGGTACGAGCGGGTGAGATACTGTTCATTAAGAGCAGTGTAATCAGTTGCATAGCCCTTCTTTTCAGTACGAGTCATGACCATTTCTCTAACCACCTCCAGGTTAAGAGAAATTTCGTAAGAGAAATATTGAAGAGTAATTATTACAGTAGACTGCTAAGTTACATTTATAACAACCCAGTGCCAAGAAGGCCATAAATAAAAATGTATTTTTAAAAAGTTGCTTGGAGTCATGTTTACACACAGTGGCCTCAGCAACATGTGGAGATGAGAATTTGACGATATAGCTGTGAAGGTAACTTTGAAAAATGTGTAGCCTGTACAGATATTTTTGATTCATTATGTTACACCATCATGATTTCTTAACAGTGGTCATCGTCAGCCGGTTTTAATTCAAACTTCATTTCTGCCAGTGAAACAATTGCTCAAATGTATGTATAAAGCATCATCATTCTTGTGTCTCACCCACAACACAGTTCCATCACAACTTACTTAATCACAGCAGTAAGCCATATGATTACACCTTCCTGCAGACGATTTCATTTTTTTTGCAATAGGCGGTAACACATTTTAAGGGCGATAAACAAGAGTAAAAAATTCTCACACACTCAGAGATTAGCTATTCTCTATCATCCAGGCTACCCTGTGGATTTCGTAATGCCTCGAGGGGTCTACATAGCATTATAGACTGCAATCCTCGACTGCGCCGTCGGTGTCCTACGTAACACATCGTGCACATGTGTGTGATTAACGATAAGGAATGCGCCAATTATTGGAGGTACACGTTTATGCCACCTGGTAACTGAATAACACAACAAAGAAATTCACTGCTAGGAACCGTTAGGCGGCAGTGTGCCTTAAGAATCGTAACTACAAAGAATGCTGTTTGTCAAAGATATATAGATTAGATGTATTTGTATTAATAACGTTCAATGTATTTAGATATAATCATGAGTAAATAATTCAATGTTTCTTAACAATAACCGTAATATTTTGTGCGTAAGTTCGTTTGAGAGAGGGTTTATAATTATCTACTGTGATTTGGTTATAAGTTGTGCGTACATGCGTTTGGATGATGTTTCTACGAGAAATAGGGAGGTTTTACAATTGAGGAAATTGGCACGTGAATAATCTGAACGTATACAAAGATCAAGTAAGGCTACACACTGCCAGCAGCCGGTTACGTTCTCATTGTTATTAATAACTACTTTCAATTACTAGTAGTGTAGTGTGGTATTACGTGGACTTCCCCCTCCTGTTTATATGTCCAACTACCTATGGTACACACTGTTTACTTTCTATAGGTAAAGTAAATCATACATTACCAAGAGTTTTAGTGCGATTCATGTTCTCAGAGTAGCAATATAAAACTGTTGAAATGTAGATTAATGAAAGGAGGGTAGGCATTGCGGTTTGTCAGTTATTACGCTTCCGCCCACATAAGCGTAATTTAAATTCTTGTAGACTTTCCGCTCGATAATATCTTGGATACTACCTGATGATCTCTAATGTCTGAAGCTGCTACACTACCGAAATTAATTACCGTGTGGTGTGACTCTTACCGCCAGGACATCTTCTCTACCTTCGACGAGGAATAAAACCCGCCTCTTCGTACCGCAATTTCAATGAGACTCCTAATTTCGTTTAGGTTTATGCGTTTGTGGAAAACGTTGTTGTACCTGCAGTTTCACTGGCATCTCTCATCACCTAAGGGACTTCGCCCCTGCGAGCACTACTCTACAAAGAGCTATGTTATTGCAAAAGCAAATGTAACTCCCTAACAGGGAATATTACAATCGTTCTCTTGACGTCACGAGAAACTACCACATCAACGAAGACCTGCAGCAAGAGCTGCATCTCATCACTAATGTCTGTAGGCAGGTGGGTGCATCTACCTTGTGTAAGCTCAGCTCCCAGATCGTTGAGATATCCGATGTTCTGACAAGTCGTCACCGTACTAAGAGAAATCATTTTACATCTGTGAATAATAAACTGAAAGGGATGAAATATTCCTCCACCGTATCGATACCATACGTCCATAAACTAAAATTTACACATTACCTCTGCTTTCCCACAGCAGCAAACTACGTAGTTTCTCAGTCCTATATGTCACAAGGCAAACTATTAGTCAATAGCAATGGGATTTTGACCCAAAAGCAAGAAGTAACTTATAGTTAAACCCCTTCAGACACAGTTAAAAGTTACAGAATTCCAGTGTCGTGAAAATTTTCCACCATTTTCAGTTAATTCAACGAAGCCCACAGACGAAAAAGTGAAAAACGATTCTAACTTTTTCATTCCTGTCGTCCCACATTTGATATCCTCTCTGTTTCGACCAACATCCGTTATTTTGCTGTCCAAATAGCAGAAGTTGTCCACTACTTTTAGTGATCCGTTTCCTAGTTCAGTTCCCTCATCAATGACTGATTCAATTCAACTACATTCCATTATCCTCGTTTCACTGTTGTTGATTGTTATCTTATAATCTCCTTTCAAGACACTGACCTTCTCTCAACTGCTCTTCCTAGTCCATTGCTGCCTGTGTTAGAACTGCAGTGTCGTCGGCAAAACTCCAGGTCTTATTTCTTCCCCACGAATTTCAGTTCCTTTTCCAAATTTCTCCTTGGTGTAACGCAAAAATGGTGAATGATCATGTCACATTTAATAATGTGAGTGGAAACAGAACACTAAAATCAATCGAAACCTTCAAGTATCTGGATGTTTATGGACAGAGTGAATTAAGGTGGAGCAAGCACACAATCCTAGCTGTGAGGAGAGCAGATTTTTTTCCTTTATTTATTTTACTGAAGAAACCTATGGCACTGTAATTAATGCAGAAAGGATTGGTTCAAATGGCTCTGAGCACTATGGGACTTAACTTCTAAGGTCATCAGTCCCCTAGATCTTAGAACTACTTAAACCTAACTGACCTAAGGACATCACACACATCCATGCCCGAGGCAGGATTCGAACCTGCGACCGTAGCGGTCGCGCGATTCCGGACTGAAGCGCCTAGAACCGCTCGGCCAACCCGGCCGGCAAATGTTCAAATGTGTGTGAATCTTATGGGACTTAACTGCTAAGGTCATCAGTCCCTAAGCTTACACACTACTTAACCTAAATTATCCTAAGGACAAACACACACACCCATGCCCGAGAGAAGACTCGAACTCCGCCAGGACCAGCTGCACAAACCATGACTGCAGCGCCTTAGACCGCTCCGCTAATCCTGTGCGCCAAATACCTTTCATGAGTACCATCTTGTTGCGACCCATTTGCTGTGGTCACTTTGCTGTCAGTAGATCGAGCATTAAATAAGGAAATAAGGATGAGTATTCCAGTGCACACCCGGAGACATCCTGATACATTGGTATCTCTCATAATATTTGTTTATCTTGAAGAGTGTACAGTGATGTAAGTGTATTCAGAGCTGCAGTCGGACTCTGGGCTCAAGCCCACATGCTGCGAAGGAGTGTTGACGCCTCGCCAGGAAGTCTTTGAAGTCGCCGCCACAGGCCAGTGCTACAGCCGTGTACTGCGCTGGCAGCGGCAGTCAATACCACGGATCGACCAAGACTGCAGTAGACACTAAATGGTCGGCAACAGGCTGCACTGACATGCTTTACCTGGTCGACGGTGGCTTGCAGATGATCCACAGTGACCCAGTAGTGGAGGAGGGCTTGCTCCTCACCAGTGTGTTCATACAAAATTACTCAGTACGCAGCAATGGCTGATGGGCGCCTCTCGAAGTTGACATCAGGAAAAAAGTATTAGGCTGACCATCATTGATCAACCTGCCGTGATTTCAGTGAAACTCAGTAGTAATTCTCTCTGGTTCTAGTCCTGCCTCAGGCATGAATGTGTGTGTTATGTCCATAGGTTAGTTATGTTTAAGTAGTTCTAAGTCTGGGGACTGATGACCTCAGATGTTAAGTCCCATAGTGCTTAGAGTCATTTGAACCATTTGAACAGGAAGGCAGCACAACAAAATTACTTACTAAGCTCTGGAACTCTCTCTCTTTAAACGGCCAAGCCCACCCTTGTGTCGTGGTGTCTCTTAGTGTATGACCGCATTTATCCTAATTTATCTGAACTGCGAATACTTCTTGGCACCCTGTAGTGATTGAATAATGTCTGGGTTGTCAAGCTCGCTTCTATTCTATCCATGTTTGACTTTGTAGTGGCGCCAAGGCAGGGAAGTGCATAGTGTTACCTCACAGTGGCTTGATAACAAGCACAACAGCGCTTGCGTTTCTGTCAGCCCCACTTGTGGTCTACTTAATTGTCAGTACGTCTTGTTGACGAACTGATCGCCACATCAGCCCAGCGCTAACCCCCCGTATTCCCAGCTCGCGTAGCAGAACTTTTACAAAATCTTATGCTTCCACAATAACATTATTATTCTGGTGCGAAATAGAAAACCCCAATGTGTATTCACAGAATAATCAAGTAACATTCAAAGAAGGACTGTTGATACATCTTCATTTCGACCTTCTCTTAATGTATGGGTTATCATGACGTAGAAATCAAAGCAATGACCAACATTAACAAAGAACGTAGAGACGAGTAGGCCAGGAACTTACCTCTCTGTGTGCCAGTGTTACACTCTAAATACGTGCAGACTGCGTTGGTGCCATTTCTATTGCAAAAACAAACGTTGCAGTCTTTTTTATACGCTGTGTAGGGTTTACAATGCTGTGGTGAACGCTTAATTCGTTTTGGAGCACTGTGAGCTGTACGAAAGTAAGAGAGAAAGTAATCATTAGTAATAGTTCTTTTGCCCCATACACGCTTGCGCGCACACACATACGTACATACACACACACACGCACACACAAACACACAGGCACGTTGTGATTACTTGCATTGCAAACGAATCCGTCTCCAGGCTTTCATTTAAATTCTAAGTATCCACTCGCAAGTGGTGCTGACATAAACCAAACGTCAATTTACAGTTCATTTTGATGTCACACAATGAGTCCATGTTACAGTTATTTGAAAAGTTATTACATATTAAAGGGAGACACACGAAAGAAATTATTTAAAATCTTTTGCAGTCAAAAGTTAAGGAGAGATTTGTGTCCCGTTCTACACCTATATACGTTTGCCTTTGTCACAAGTGTAGTTACCTATATGTGATTTGTAACTATACAACTATCAAAAGGTAACCGAGGCGCTCAAGGAACTTAAAGTGTAAAGTTTAGAGAAGAGGCGATGCTATACTCTCTAAACACTGTTGGGGACAATTATAGAACTGGAATTTCAAGCTGGGCAACATGAAAGCTTCACTCATCATACACCTCATCTACAGTTCGCGCCAGTAGAGGAAGAGGGGAGTGGGATGTATACGAAGGGGCACAGGGAAACACCTTTAACCAGTACTGTCAAAGGCATCGTATAGAAAAATACATTTTGTTGTTAATGCATACTCATTTTCTACCTAACATAAGCAATTTACGATTCATAGTAGCAACTTAAAACACATAGTAACTTGCAACTACCTGTTTCAAAACAATAATTACAAAGAGATGGGAAATTTTTAATATTCCTGCAGATTTATCTTGTTGAGCTGCATAAAGATGCCCTCGCTAAGGATCCTTTCTTGAGTGAAAAAAGTTGGTTTCACGCTCTAGCCACCCTACATAACATCATCGGATACAAAGCTGACAGTTGACAATTAATGATGTTTCTCCCATATGATTAATGTCAGCTCTTCATATACAACACACGACCGGACGTGGTATAGACCTGCTTAGCAGCGTACAGGGTTACCTCCACCACACACTGTACGGTGGCTTGCGGAGTATATATATAGATGTATACGGAGGTTGAGCGCTCAAGCAAGCAACATACCAAACTAATATCATAACGACATAGAGATCTCGTCATAATGATGACTGCACAAACTGCCTCAAGATGTTTCATATCGGACGCAACACTGTCTATACAGTTACTGACACAACGAAGAAAGAGAGTCTGAAGGGAGAAGTTTTGAAATCCCAAAGTGGCCAACTGTGCTAAAACGACCAGAAACCTAGGACACATTTTCGTCCCTGCAGAAGGATAGCTTAGCTTGACAAGTCCAAATACCCGGAATTGTACACCTAGATTCTCAGTGTTGCAGCTAACCAGCACTGAAGCAGAAACTGTGATGTTTCATCTACAGCCCACTGAGGTGCGAACCCTCTAAGATGACACTTCCAACTAGATCTGAAAGACTCTGCTGCTGCTGCCTCATCCTTACCTACACGGAGTTGATCAGCCAGGTAACAGCTGTTTTCCACCGCTACCACACAGATACAGGCAGAGTCTGGTACCGCAGGCCATTCTCTCGCAGGAAAGCTCAGGCATAATTCCTCACGACTACAGCTACTGAGTGCAGAGTGAGCTAGCGAGAACGACGCTGTTTTTAGTTTCGAATCATCTGTCTTTTGACTGCTTTAATGTGGTCCACCACGAATTCCTCTCCTGCGCCAATCTTTGCATCTCAGAGCAGTAATAGAAACATACTTCCTTAATTATTTGTTGGATGTATTCCAATCTCTGTCTTTTTTTTACAGTTCCTACCTCTACAGCTCTGTTCCTTTCCATGCAAGGCTGCCGGTGTGGCCGAGCGGTTCTAGGCGGTTCAGCCTGGAACCGCGGGACCGCTACGGTCGCAGGTTCGAATCCTGCCTCGGGCATGGATGTGTGTGATGACCTTAGGTTAGTTTGGTTTAAGTAGTTCTAAGTTATAGGGGACTGATGACCTCGGATGTTTACTCCCATAGTGCTCAGAGCCATTTGAACCATTACCATGCAAGTTATTCCCTGATGCTTTAGCAGTTGTGCTATCATCCTGTAACTTCTTCTTGTCGCTATTTTCCTCATATTCCTTTCCTAGTTGGCTCTGTAGAGAACCTCCTCATTCTTTACCGTATTATTCCACATAATTTTCAACATTCTTGTGCAGAACCACGTCTCAAATTCTTCTATTCTCTACTGTTCCGTTTACCCCACAGTGTATGCCTCACCGCCACACAATGCTATGATCCCAACGTAAATTCTCAGAACTTTGTTCCTCAAATTATGACCTGTCTTTGACACTAGTAGACTTCTCTTGTTTATAAATGTGGGAAATGACGCTAACGTTGCATTAATATTTTCGGGTGTCTGACACATTCTCACCATCCAACTCTGCACGATGCTACCTAAATGAATGTAGCCCCACCCTATATAACCATAAGTGAAATTCATTTAAAATATGTAATTGAAGTGACAAGGAAGTAACAAGTGAATTTAGCAGTATTGTTCTGCACCACTCCAGGAAGTAAGTCGACTGTCACACAGCTACCAAATGTCCACTGAGATGCCAAAAGTCCTGGGATAGACATATACAGACCGCGGTAGTATTCTGTACATAAGGTATACAACGCTGGTGCGTTGGCAGAGCTGTCATTTGTCTCCAGATGACTCATCTGAAAAGGTTTCCGTTGTGATTATAACCTCATAACGGAAATTAACGGACTTTGAATGCGCAATGGTAGTAGGATCTAGATACTCGCGACATTCCATTCCGGAAATCCTTGGGAAACTCAATATTCCGAGATCCACAGTGTCAAGAGTGTGCTGGGAATACCAGATTTTAGGCATTACTTCTCACCACAAAGAGCGCAGTGGCCAACGGCCTTCATTCAACGACCGGGAGCAGGAAGTTTGTGTACAGTTGTCAGTACTGGCAGACAAGCAAGACAGCGCGAAATAAATGTGGTACGTATGACGAATGTATCCGTTAGGAGAGTGCGGAAAAATACGTCGTTAATGGGCTATGGAAGCAGAGGACTGACGCGAGTGCCTTTGCTAACGGATCATCGCCTGCAGCGCTTCTCCTTGGGTTGCGACCATATCGGTTGGATCCTAGATAAATAAAATACCGTGACCTGGTTAGATGAGTCCCGTTCAGTTGGTAAGAGACTATTGTAGGGCTCGAATATGACGGAGACCCAACGAAGTCGTGGATCCTGGTTGTCAACATGGCACTGTACATGCTTGTGGTGGTCTCTTAATGGTGGGGGCTGTGTTTAAAATGAATGGACTGGATCCTCTGGTCCTACGGAACTGATCATGGATGAGAAATGGTTGTATTCAGCTACTTGAAGACCATTTCCAGCCGTTCATGGACTTCACGTATCCAAACAAAGGTGGGATTTTTATGGATGAAAATGTGCCATAATACTGGGCTACCGCTGTTCGCAACTGATTTGAGAAACATTCTCTACAGTTTGAACTAATTTCTTAGCCACCCAGATCGTTCGAAGTGGGTCGTAATCGAGAGGTTAGCTGCTGTTCAAAATCCTGCAGCATATCACTTTTGCAATTATGTTCTGCTATAGAACAGCGTGGCTCAATACTTCTGCAGGGGCTTCCAACGACTTGTGGAGTCCACAGCCACGTGGAGGTGCTCCACAACCCTGGTCAAAAGGAGACCCGACACGAAATTAGGAGGTATCCCGTGACTTTTGTCACCTTGGTGTATTCTAAATTGCTGTCAGTTTTCATAGCAACAGGAAGAGTAACATTTTCCAGTCAATGTGTTTCTGAGCAACACTGCCAGCTGCCAAGAGCCATCAATTATACAAAGGGCTGAAATATAAAAAGTATAAGCAAATGGGTACGAGACAGTGAGATACCGTAAATGAAGAGCAGAGTAATCAGTTGCATATCCCTTCTTTTCAGTACGAGTCATGACCATTTTTCTAACCACCTCTAGGTTAAGAGAATTATCATAAGAAAAATATTGAGGAGTAATTGTTAGAGTAGACTGCTAAGCTATATTTTTAACGAATCATTGCCAACAAGACACTAAATAAGAACGTATTTTAAAGAATGTTGCTTAGAGTCACGTTCACACACAGTGGCCACAGCAACATCTGGAGACGATAATTTGACGATATAGCTGTGCAGATAACATTGGAAAATTTGGAGCCTGATCAGATATTTGTGAATCATTATGTTAGACCACCAGGTTTTCTAAACAGTGGTCATGGGCAGTAGGTTTTGAATTCGAACTTCATTTCTGCCAGTGATAGAATTGCTCAAATGCACGTATGAAGCATCAGCATTCTTGTGTCTCATACACAATACAGTTCCATTAAATTTTACTTGATCACAGCAATAAGCCATAAGATTAAACCTTCCAGCAGATGATTTCATTTCTTCTGCCACAGATGGTGGCCACATTTTAAGAGCGATAAACAAGAGTAATAGATTCTCGCACACTCATAGATTAGCTATGCTCGAACACCAGGCCACCCTGTGGACTTCGTAATGATTCGGGGGGGGGGGCGGGGGGGGGGGGGTCTACATAGCAAAATAGACTGCAATCGTCGACTGCACCATCAGTGTGCTATATTACGCATCGTGCACATGTGCGTGATTAACGGCAAGGCGTGCGCCAATGATTCGAGGTTCACGTTTACGCCATCTGGTAGCGGAATAACTGGACATCAAAGAAATTCAGCGCCAAGAACCGTTAGGCGGCAGTGTGCTTTAAGAATA
Source organism: Schistocerca americana (assembly GCF_021461395.2). Lineage (NCBI taxonomy): Eukaryota > Metazoa > Arthropoda > Insecta > Orthoptera > Acrididae > Schistocerca > Schistocerca americana. The sequence continues at coordinate 438,086,081 of NC_060126.1, read as the reverse complement.
GTAACTACAAAGAAGCCGTTTGTCAAAGATATGTAAATAACATGTACTTGTACTAGTAATGTTGATTGTACTGATGTAATCATGAGTAAATAAGTATATTTTTCTTAACAATAACCGTAATATTTTGTGCGTAGGTTCGTTTGAGAGAGGGTTTATAATTATTTACCGTGATTTGGATATATGTTGTGGGTACATGCATTTGGATGATGATCCTGGGATAAATAAGGAGTTTTTTTAATTTAGGATATTTGCACGTGATTAATCTAAACGTTTACCAAGATCAAGTAAGGCTACACACTGCCGGCAACCGGTTGCATTTTCATTGGTATTAATAAGTACTTCCAAGTAATTATAGTGTAGTGTGGTATTACAGTGACTTCCCCCTCCTGTTTATTTATCCAATTACCTTAGGATACACAATGTTTACTTTCTATAGGTAAAGTGAATCACACATTACCAAGAATTTTAATGGGTTTCATGTTCTCAAAGTAGCAATACAAAACTGAAACTTCCTGGCAGATTAAGACTGTGCGCCAGACCGAGACTGGAACCCATTCTTAACACAAAACTGTTGGAAAGTAGAGTAGTGAAAGGAGGGTAGGCATTGCGGTTTGTCAGTTGTTATGATTCCCCCCACAGGAACATAACATAAATTCTTGTAGACTTTCTGCACTCGATAATATTTTGGATAATTCCTGATGATCTCTAATGTCTGAACTTGCCACACTACCGAAATGCATTACATGTGCTGTGACTCTTACCGCTAGGACATCTTCTCTACCTTCGACGAGGAATAACAGCCGCCTCTTCATCCCGCAGATTCAATGAGACCCCTAAATTTCGTTTATGTTTATGCATCTGTGGAAAACGTTGTTGTACCTGCAGTTTCACTGGCATGTTTCTTCACCTATGGTCCTTCGCCCCTACGAGCAATACTCTCCAAAAGCTACGTTATTGCAAAAGCTAATGTAACTCCCTAACAGGGAATATTAGAGTCGTTCTCTTGACGTCACGAGAAACTACCACATCAACGAAGACCTGCAGCAAGAGCTGCATCTCATCACTAATGTCTGTAGGCAGGTGGGTTCATCTAGCTTGTGTAACCTCAGCTCCCAGCTCGTTGAGATATCCGATGTTCTGACAAGTCGTCACCGTACTAAGAGAAATCATTTTACATCTGTGAATAATAAACTGAAAGGGATGAATTATTACTCCACCGTATCTATACCATACGTCCATAAACGAAAATTTACACATTATCTCTGCTTTCCCACAGCAGCAAACTACGACTGCTCACACACTGTACTTAACGAATGATACCAAGGGCCTCAACCCAATTTTTCAGTCCCGTATGTCACAAGACAAACTATTAGTCGATAGCTATGAGATTTTGACCCAAAAGCAAGAAGTAACTTGTAGTTAAACCTCTTCACACACAGTTAAAAAGCTACGGAATTCCAGTGTCATGAAAATTTTTCTGCCATTTTCAGTTAATTCAACGGAGCCTACACATGAAGAACGATCCTAATCTTTTTGTTTCTGCTGTCCCACATTTTATATCCTCTCTGTTCCGACCATCATCATTTATTTTGCTCTCCAAATAGAAAAAGTTGTCTACTACTTTTAGTGATCCGTTTCCTAGTCCAGTTCCCTCATCATTGACTGATTCATTTTAACTACATTCCATTATCATAGTTTCACTGTTGTTGACCGTTATCTTATAATCTCCTTTCAAGACTGATCTTCTCTCAACTGCTCTTCCTAGTCCATTGCTGCCTGTGTTAGAACTACAGTGTCGTCGGCATAACTTGAAGTTTCATTTCTTCCCCATGAATTTCAGTTCCTTTTGCAAATTTCTCCTTGGTGTAACGCAAAAATGTTGAATGATCATGTGACATTTAATAATGTGAGTGGAAACAGAACACTAAAATCAATCGAAACCTTCAAGTATCTGAATGTTTATGGACAGAGTGAATTAAGGTGGAGCAAGCACACAATCCTAGCTGCGAGGAAAGCAGATTTTTTTTCTTTATTTATTTTACTGAAGAATCCTATGGCACTGTAATTAATGCAGAAAGGATTGGTTCAAATGGCTCTGAGCACTATAGGACTTAATTTCTAAGGTCATCAGTCCCATGGAACTTAGAACTACTTAAACCTAACTAACCTAAGGACATCACACACATCCATGCCCGAGGGAGGATTCGAACCTGCGACCGTAGGGGTCGCGCGGTTCCGGACTGAAGCGCCTAGAACCGCTCGGCCACCCCGGCCGGCAAATGTTCAAATGTGTGTGAATCTTATGGGACTTAACTGCTAAGGTTATCAGTCCCTAAGCTTACACACTACTTAACCTAAATTATCCTAAGGACAAACACACACACCCATGCCCGAGGGAAGACTCGAACTCCGCCAGGACCAGCCGCACAGACCATGACTGCAGCGCCTTAGACCGCTCCGCTAATCCTGTGCGCCAAAGCAGAGTACCATTTTGTTGCGACCCATTTGCTGTGGTCACTTTGCTGTCAGTAGATCGAGCATTAAATAAGGAAATAAGAATGAGTGATCCAGCGCACACCCGGAGATATCATGATACAGTGGCATCTCTAATAATATTTGTTTATCTTGCAGAGTGTACAGTGATGTAAGTGTATTCAGAGCTGCAGTCGGACTCTGGGCTCAAGCCCACATGCTGCCAAGGAGTGTTGACGCCTCGCCAGGAAGTCTTTGAAGTCGCCGCCACAGGCCAGTGCTACATCCGTGTACTGTGCTGGCAGCGGCAGTGGCCCCAGGAAGGCCTTGCCCATCTAGGCGTTCTGCAGTGACCTTGCATGACTCCTTCCTCAGCAGTCCTGAAGACTGCCTGTCATACGCTCAGGTGGAGAATTCTGACTGAGGTCCAGCCTGTCAGCTGTCGTGGCGACTAGGCCTCAGTCAATACCACGGATCGACCAAGACTGCAGCCGACACTTCAAGGTCGGCAACAGGCTCCAGAGACATGATTCACCTGGTCGACTGTGGCTTGCAAATGATCCACAGTGACCCAGTAGTGGAGGAGGGCTGGCTCCACAGCAGTGTGCTCATCCACAATTACTCAGTGCGCAGCAATGCCTCTCGAAGTTGACATCAACAAGAAAGTATTAGGCTGACTATTATTGATCAACCTCTCGTGTTTCCACATAAACTCGGTAGTAAACCTTCTGGTTCTAGTGAGACTGACAGAAAAGCAGCACAACAAAATGAGTTACTGAGCTCTAAAAGTCTAGCTATTTAAGGGGCCTAGCCCACCCTTGTGTCGTGGTGTCTCTGAGTGTATGAGCGCATTTATCGTAATTTATCTGAACTGCGAATTCTCCTTGGCGCCCTGTGTTGGTTGTATAATGTCTGGGTTGTCAAGCTCGTTTCTATTCTACCCATGTTTGACTTTGTAGTGGCGCCAAGGCAGGGAAGTACATAGTGCTACAGTGGCTTGATAACAAGCACAACAGCGCTTGCGTTTCTGTCAGCCCCACTTGTTGTCTACTTAATTGTCAGTACGTCTTGTTGACGAACTGATCGCCACATCAGCCCAGCGCTAACCCTCTGTATTTCGATCTCGCATGGCAGAACTTTTACAAAAGCTTAAGCTTCCACAGTACAATTATTATTCTGGTGCGAAATAGAAAGCCCCAAAGTGTATTCACAGAATAATCAAGTAGCATTCAAAGAAGGGCTGTTGATACGTACATCTTCGTTTCGACCTTCTCTTAAAGAATGGGTTATCATGACGTTGAAATCAAAGCAATGACCACTATTAACAAGGAACATAGAGACGAGTAGGCCAGGAACTTACCTCTCTGTGTGCCAGTGTTACACTCTAAATTCGTGCAGACAGCGTTGGAGCCATTTCTATTGCAAAAACAAATGTTGCAGTCTTTTTTATACGCTGTGTAGGGTTTACAATGCTGTGGTGAACGCTTAATTCGTTTTGGAGCACTGTGAGCTGTACGAAAGTAAGAGAGAAAGTAATCATTAGTAATAGTTCTTTTGCCCCATACACGCATGCGCGCACACACATACCTACATACACACACACACACACACACACACACACACACACACACACACACACACACAAACACACAGGCACGTTGTGATTACTTGCATTGCAAACGAATCCGTCTCCGGGCTTTCACTTAAATTCTAAGTATCCACTCGCAAGTGGTGCTGACATAAACCAAACGTCAATTTACAGTTCATTTTGATGTCACACAATGAGTCCATGTTACAGTTATTTGAAAAGTTATTACATATTAAAGAGAGACACATGAAAGAAATTATTTAAAATCTTTTGCAGTCAAAAGTTAAGGAGAGATTTGTGTCCCGTTCTACACCTATATACGTTTGCCTTCGTCATAAGTGTAGTTACCAATACATGATTTGTAACTATACAACTATCAAAAGGTAACCGAGGTGCTCAAGGAACTTAAAATGTAAAGTTTAGAGAAGAGGCGATGCTATACTCTCTAAACTCTGTTGGGGACAGTTATAGAACTGGAATTTCAAGCTGGGCGACATCAAAACTTCATTCATCATACACCTCATCTAGAGGTCGCGCCAGTAGAGGAAGAGGGAAATGGGATGTATACCAAGGGGCACAGGGAAACGCCTTTAACCTGTACTGTCAAAGGCGTCGTATAGTAATATACATTTTGTTGTAAACGCATACTTATTTTCTACTTTCCATAAACAATTTTCGATTCATAGTAGCAACTTAAAACACATTGTAACTGCCAAACTACCTGTTTCAAAACAATAATTAAAAATAGATTGGGAATTATTAGTATTCTTGCAGATTTATCTTGTTGAGCTGCATAACCATTCCCTCGCTAAGGGTCCTTTTTTGAATGAAGTGGGGTTCACGCTCTAGCGACCCTACATAACATTATCGGATACGAATCTGACAGTTGACAATCAATGATGTTTCTCCCATATGATTGAACGTCAGCTCTTCATATACAACACACGACCAAGACATTATGTAGACCTGCTTAACAGCATGTTGGTCCACGTTTGGAATGCAATGCAGCATCGATTCCGTGTGGTATGACGTTAGAGGACGGTTTGGGGTGCCACTTCTTTTCGTAGCAGGAGCCATGTTGTTGCCGTCTGCGATTCCCTCACAGCACAACGGTACATCGACGATCTTGTATGTCTCTGATTTTGCCCATTGTGGAAAGCCAAACTGGGCTTACATTTCAGCGCGATAATTCCCCCTCTCTCCACAAACGGCGAAACCTCACTTTGGCCATCCAGGCACCAGATCTCTCTCCTATTGTGAACATCTGGAGCATTAAGGGCAGGGCTATCCTACCTCGTGATTTTGACAGTCCAACACTCCAATTGGACAGAATTTGGTTCAAGATCCCACAGGAGGCCATCCAATAACAATATTATTCAAAGCCAATCCCAGTAACTGATTGCACCCGGGTCAGTGGTAAATCAACATTTTACTGGGTTGATCAATTTATGAAATTCTCTCTCTTGCATAGCTCTCTGACAGTCCAACACTCCAATTGGACAGAATTTGGTTCAAGATCCCACAGGAGGCCATCCAACAACAATATTATTCAATGCCAATCCCAATAACTGATTGCACCCGGGTCAGTGGTAAATCAACATTTTACTGGGTTGATCAATTTATGAAATTCTCTCTCTTGCATAGCTCTCCAATTTTTCTGAAACTGTAATGATTTATCTGTCTGTACATGTACATCTCATGTACCGGTTTTCATCCCATTTGGATAATTCCTTGGGGGTGCGTCATTTTTAAAAAAAGAAGGCTGGGAGACAAGGCGAATGGGTCACAGATTATGGTGTTTGTGGATCTGAGATCCAAGATGTATGTATCCCTTACTACAACAACAATCACCTAATGGGAGCAACATGCAGCCTCAACGGCTCTCATGACTTATGATTACATTTCTCCACAACAGATGAGTAGCGTCGCCACGTAGTGAATGTTTGGTAGGAATTAAATATTTCTGATTTAAAACGGTGTGTACACTTACACAGGGACATGAATGTACTACTACTTGTCCATATTTTCGCGAAATTCTGGACTGCATGTACGACCACATTCAACCTGGGTCCAGGTTGGGTTGGGTTGTTTGGGGGAAGAGACCAAACTGCGCGGCCATCGGTCTCATTGGATTGGGGGAAATCACGGAAAACCTAAAACAGGATGGCCGGACGCGGGATTGAAACGTCGTCCTGCCGAATGCGAGTCCAGTGTGCTAACCACTGCGCCATCTCGCTCGGTAGCCTGGATCCAGCATTCTATTACCCCACACCAGTGCTTTCATGGGATGCAATGTTGAAACTAACATGAGTCAACATCGAATTACTCATTATGTCAACAGGCTGTTCTCTTTTGGGCGTAGGATCCACTGGGGACTTTGCCAATGTGTGCATATGCACACCAAGCCGAATAACCTGTGAAACGGTGGACAGGTCAAAGAATCTGAGGATGTGAGTTATATCGTGCTCTCTGATGTTAATAACTAAATTTGATACATTTTTCAACAATAATAACCTGGTGAAAATTTTGTATGGCTATCCAATGAGGGCATCCGCAGATTAGATGACTCAAAGTGAGGCAGCAGATTCGGGTGAAGAATATGTCATCTAGGCAGACCTAGCAGATCCTGCTAGTTTGCATCCAATTGTTCGATCCACAAACTGATAACGAAGCTGGTAGGAGGGGGAGGAGCGGTAAATCGAGATAATCCTCTATAGAAACCTCATCAGTGTCTCAGTTTAGAAATGAAACTGATTAGAGTCATCCTCTTTATCTTCCTCATGCAGTCATGCTCGTTGTGGAGCATATACATTTATTAATATCAAAAACAGGACTCTCATGTCGTGTAACTTAGAGAACGAGTTTTTAAGTTAATGAATAATGCTGCTTTTGCGAAAACTATGGAGAATTTGACAAACATTCACGAAATTCATGTAGTTTCACAATGGTAGGGGCGCTGTAGTGTAGAAGATTGGTTATCAGGCCAAATTTTAAATGGGCAACAATTTTCAATCAAAGATTTGTCGCTGTGCAGATGTCTAAGATTTTGATGGAATTCATAACGATTCCATTATGAGTTCTGCAAAACCAAACTTCGCTAATCCCAAGTTACCTTATATGGATACATTTATGTGATCCATACTGAGTAATTAGGAACAATCATAAAGAATTCGAAATCTTGGAATATGTAGCCAATTAGCTTATGGTATTATACTTCAAAACGAAAGGTTATCGACCTGCTGGGAGGCAAGGCGAATGGGTCACAGATTATGGTGTTTGTGGATCTGAGATCCAAGATGTATGTATCCCTTACTACAACAGCAATCACCTAAAGGCAGCAACATGCAGCCTCAGCGGCTCTCATGGCTTATGATTACTTGTAGTGCCTGCGACCTGATGTGGCTTCTTCTTCTGCACATACAGTGCAACAAGTAAGCATTTGATCATGAGTCAATGAAATGCGTACTGTATCACGACCTAAAATCGATATGATGACAAATGATGCATCTGTGCAGATGGCACTGAGACTCTGCATTCTCGGACTACTCGCTTGAGTGACTGAGTGTGTGAATGATTACTTATTAGTAAATAGCTGATGTGTCTGTAGGTGTATGTTGAATAGTTGTATGAATTGTTTGTGATAGTGTATAGAAAATTGTGTATGGTGTTGCCTGGATACCATGTTTGCATTTAAATTGAATATGTAATGTATGTACTATGTACACAATAGGGTGTGTGTGTGTTTGTGTGTGCATGTACATATGTACATTGTATGTAGTTCATTTCCTCACCTGCTGTAGCTGTCCCAGTGTTATTACTGTGTATTGGCCGTGGGATTACCCTTTTGCCATTTGTCGGTTGACAGGCAGTGCTCTGCTTGTCAGAGAGTGTAGCGCCAAGTACAGTTGTGCATTGTCGATCTACACAACATTGGTAATCCTGGTTCATACTGGCATCAGGTGAAAATGGTCATTCTAGCACACTGAAAGTTAAAGTTTCTGATGTTGCTTCCTGGAAATAAATGTACTCAAACCTATCCCTGTTGAATTAAATTTTAATTGTTTTTCGATGTTCATGAACAGCTCTAATAAACACTTTGTGACAACCCAGTAACATGGTGGGTGGAGGGGGGTTTGTCTGACCATTGAATAGATACGAAATCTTTAAGAAGTTGTCATGTAACTGACACCACTCATATAATGAAAGTATAAAATTCTTGCTGCTAACTTGAGGATGTTCCATCACTTTCAGAGTGTTGAACTCACGACATGAGAATATGCATGCAACTACACACTCACTCGTAATCACAATTAGTCTGCATGTAACTTTGAACGGAGAGACTTTAATACGTGATGCATGCTATTGTGACTACACAGGCGGTGTCTGCAGTGCCTGTGATAGTAAGAACTCATGGCGATAAAAGAAGAGTTCCATTATGTTGTTGTGCGATACCGGCATGTTGTTGGTGGACCACCGCTGCTGCCACACTGAAGGCTCGAAGTTGGACGAAACAGGTGGTGGAAATATGTCTAGTAAATCATGTACGTGCTGCGGAAAATCGAATGGCTCCAACAAATCGTTCTGGCTGACTGCATCATCATCAGTAGTCCACACCAGAAAAAATAGTGCTGAATGATAAATAATAATAATAATAATAATATTAATAACAGTCATCCTCTTTTTATTCTCCTTGGAGAGGTGAATGAATTCTTGAACTTCGTGGTCGTATGGTTGTTCGAGGGAGGTGCAGACTACGAATGATAAGTCCCCTCTCATGATGCTAGGGACCCCAAGGGGGGTAGTGGTGGATGGGCCCAGAGTGTGGGATCAATAGCAGCACACAGCACCAGTGAGCGAAAGTGGATGGCACTTTTGGGTCACAAATCATCTTCATTAAAATGACAATTGTCACACTAGATTAAAAAACACTTGAGTAAACTACCCTGTGACGATCTTGGCTACAAATTATGATAATTATAATGACAGCTGTAGCCCAGTAATTCTAAATAAACAAAACAAGAGCCCAAGTGAGTAATTAGTTTGCATATGGGTCATTAAATTGGGCTAGGGTAGCTGGCCAGTTTGTTTATTTAATGGCACGAATGTCCCCCATTTCGCCACAACACGTCTAACCCCCAACTCATACTTTCATAAGGTCTAAGTCATAATGTAAAACCCATCAAATGTGGGCTCCAGCTGAAAACGACAAATGCAATACTGCGTCTCAGAAATTTTGCTTGTGACATAGAGAGCGTTTTTATATCTTATGTGTTTCAACCTTTCGTAACTCGTGGCAAAAACATCGAAGAACGTATTTTGTGTGTCGCGCGAAGCAATAGCTCACCAGCATGAAGTAACGAGTAGTGACGTCTCTAAAATCGTACAGGTCCGAATCAACGTTAGTCACCTCCAGAGAAACGCTCTTTCAGTGTCCTCCGCAAAACCAGAACACATTACAGCGCCAGACAGTAAGTTACTGCGCACCTGATAGGCTATTTGTATCATATGTGATCTAGATACTGCTTGCAGTTAACGTTTAACTAAAAAAAAGATGGTTACTCACTTCTTCCTGAATCCGTGCAAGGCCAGTTCGTGCACACGGGACCGCTGTCTTCATGCTCGCAAACGCAGTAGTTACAACCTTCCGAGAAAACTGTTGCTGACGAGCTGCACTTCACTTTCTTAGTCACCAAGGGAATGCTCCTCATCTTAGGTTTGGCAAACACAAAGCGTTCCAGAGGGCCCGACCCTGTAGAAGAAAAAAAAAACATGGTTGTTACACACGTACCTTTATCAATTTATTTATTCGCCTGAGTCTGGAAAGCGAATGGAGAGTTATAAGAAAGTTGGTACGTCTGGCAAATACACTCCTGGAAATGGAAAAAAGAACACATTGACACCGGTGTGTCAGACCCACCATACTTGCTCCGGACACTACGAGAGGGCTGTACAAGCAATGATCACACGCACGGCACAGCGGACACACCAGGAACCGCGGTGTTGGCCGTCGAATGGCGCTAGCTGCGCAGCATTTGTGCACCGTCGCCGTCAGTGTCAGCCAGTTTGTCGTGGCATACGGAGCTCCATCGCAGTCTTTAACACTGGTAGCATGCCGCGACAGCGTGGACGTGAACCATATGTGCAGTTGACGGACTTTGAGCGAGGGCATATAATGGGCATGCGGGAGGCCGGGTGGACGTACCGCCGAATTGCTCAACACGTGGGGCGTGAGGTCTCCACAGTACATCGATGTTGTCGCCAGTGGTCGGCGGTAGGTGCACGTGCTCGTCGACCTGGGACCGGACCGCAGCGACGCACGGATGCACGCAAAGACCGTAGGATCCTACGCAGTGCCGTAGGGGACCGCACCGCCACTTCCCAGCAAATTAGGGACACTGTTGCTCCTGGGGTATCGGCGAGGACCATTCGCAACCGTCTCCATGAAGCTGGACTACGGTCCCGCACACCGTTAGGCCGTCTTCCGCTCACGCCCCAACATCGTGCAGCCCGCCTCCAGTGGTGTCGCGACAGGCGTGAATGGAGGGACGAATGGAGACGTGTCGTCTTCAGCGATGAGAGTCGCTTCTGCCTTGGTGCCAATGATGGTCGTATGCGTGTTTGGCGCCGTGCAGGTGAGCGCCACAATCAGGACTGCATACGACCGAGGCACACAGGGCCAACACCCGGCATCATGGTGTGGGGAGCGATCTCCTACACTGGCCGTACACCACTGGTGATCGTCGAGGGGACACTGAATAGTGCACGGTACATCCAAACCGTCATCGAACCCATCGTTCTACCATTCCTAGACCGGCAAGGGAACTTGCTGTTCCAACAGGACAATGCACGTCCGCATGTATCCCGTGCCACCCAACGTGCTCTAGAAGGTGTAAGTCAACTACCCTGGCCAGCAAGATCTCCGGATCTGTCCCCCATTGAGCATGTTTGGGACTGGATGAAGCGTCGTCTCACGCGGTCTGCACGTCCAGCACGAACGCTGGTCCAACTGAGGCGCCAGGTGGAAATGGCATGGCAAGCCGTTCCACAGGACTACATCCAGCATCTCTACGATCGTCTCCATGGGAGAATAGCAGCCTGCATTGCTGCGAAAGGTGGATATACACTGTACTAGTGCCGACATTGTGCATGCTCTGTTGCCTGTGTCTATGTGCCTGTGGTTCTGTCAGTGTGATCATGTGATGTATCTGACCCCAGGAATGTGTCAATAAAGTTTCCCCTTCCTAGGACAATGAATTCACGGTGTTCTTATTTCAATTTCCAGGAGTGTATCTACAAAACAGTGGTTCCTTTTATTACGTAACCAATAACGTTTACCGGAGCCTACAACGTTTCTATTAGAAAACAGTCTTGCCAATAAATAAACATGTCTTCACGGAATACTACACATGAAAAACATAACTCCCTTTATTCACACATATTATCGTGCTAACAGTAGATGTCAGTGAACAGATGGTTTCTGTCTTAACGTATTTCCGATAGGCATTCGATACTGTACCACATTACCGGCCAACAGCCAAAACATTCAGTCTCTTCCGATGTCGTCGGGTGAACCGCCGAATTTCTTATGAATATAAAACTGTGTGAATTTTTAACGTAATGCCTCATCCGGCGTGCGAAAGGAAGCATGAAACGATTTATTTTGTTCCTGACTAAGTGCACAGAGAGATGGTATTGCTAAACGATCCTAATAAAATGCAGAATGAGTTGAGGAGAATTTCCGGTTTGCATGATAGCTGGCAGCTGTCTACAATTTGTGTGCATATGCTATATAAGAAGCCGATAGTACACCATTACATGATTAATGGCGAAAATCTCTAGCACGTCACAACATTTTAATATTTATTATTTAATGTTTATAGGTAACAGTGAAGTGGTGTGATGTAGGATGAAAAGGTAAGATGAGCTGTATTGAGGACCAATATATGGCGTAGATTATTTTGGAATTGTGTGGTGCATCTGAAAATTACAAACACGGAGCAAGTGTGAACAATTCTCTGGCGCTATTGCTGTATAAGGAGTGTTTATCAAGTAAGATGGCAGCATACGATGAACGAGATGCTGCCACGGGAATGTAATATTAACGAGAGTTCAACAGAGATGACCAAATGTTCAAATGTGTGTGAAATCTTATGGGACTTAACTGCTAAGGTCATCAGTCCCTAAGCTTACACACTACTTAACCTAAATTATCCTAAGGACAAACAGACACACCCATGCCCGAGGGAGGGCTCAAACCTCCGCCGAGACCATCCGCACAGTCCATGTCTGCAGCTTCCGAGACCACTCGGCTAATCCCACACGGCAACAGAGATAACCAAAGAAAGTAAATGAGAACGTTGGCAGAAAGCCGACATTGTTGTCGTGACATGTTGTTATGCCAATTTAGAAAATGTTTATTCAGGATGATTTTTTTTAAATTCTTTGTCGGATGACCAGAGTCATGTAGAAGTTTTTGAAAGAAATTTCCGCCATTCGACTGTAAATTTTTATTCATTTATCACGATTTCGGCATTGCAGCCATTCTCAAGTGCTTACTGAGGCCTCAGAGAATGTCCGACCCTCTTAAATGACGTGTCAGCATCGGAATAACATTTATCAGGTCTTAAAAAAAGTCGTCACATTAAAGGATATAAATTGCCTTCGTATCAAATATGCAATAAATTTGGCTGCAACTCTAATTGTGCAGAGCAAATAAGCATTAACGAACTGTAATGCCCGTTTGGCAATCAATACGCTGTAGTGACGCCATGTTATGGAAAGAGATTTACCTACATTGCAAAATGTCGTCTATTTGTATGCGCAGCGCAGTACGTTACTTTTGTTTATGTCCAGGGGCAACTTAAAAAACTTGCTCCAGTCATCGGTCCTCGTCCGGTCTTCTATTTCGGTGCACCTTCATATGGACTGGGACACTCAGATGTTTAGGACGGGTGGTAGGGACAGAGCATCGAGTGACATTATACTGAGTGCACTATCTGAAAATTACCTCTACAAATTAAACAGAGAACCCACTCGGGGAGATAACATCTTGGACCTACTGATAAAAAACAGACCCGAACTTTTCGACTCTGTAAGGGTAGAACAGGGAATCAGTGACCATAAGGCCGTTGCAGCATCTCTAAATATGGAAGTAAATAGGAATATTAAAAAAGGGAGGAAGGTTTATTGTTCAGCAAGGGTAATAGGAGGCAGATTTCAGACTACCAAACATCAAAATGAAAGTTTCTGTTCCGACACTGACAATGTTGAGTGTTTATGTAAAAAGTTCAAGGCAATCGTAAAACGCGTTTTAGACAGGTACGTGCCGAGTAAAACTGTGAGCGACGGGAAAAACCCAGCGTGGTTCAACAACAAAGTTAGTAAATTACTGGGAAAGCAAAGAGAGTTTCACTGCAAATTTGAACGCAGCCAAAACCTCTCAGACAATCAGGAGCTAAACGATGTCAAAGTTAGCGTAAGGAGGGCTATGCGTGAAGCGTTCAGTGAATTTGAAAATAAAATTCTATGTACCGACTTGACAGAAAATCCTAGGAAGTTCCGGTCTTACGTTAAATCAGTAAGTGGATCGAAACAGCGTATCCAGACACTCTGGGTTGATAATGACATTGAAACAGAGGATGACACGCGTAAAGCTGAAATACTAAACACCTTTTTCAAAAGCTGTTTCACAAAGGAAGACTGCACTGCTGTTCCTTCTCTAAATCCTTGCACAAATGAAAAAATGGCTGACATCGAAATAAGTGTCCAAGGAATAGAAGAGCAACTGAAATTACTCAACAGAGGAAAGTCCTCTGGACCTGACGGGATACCAATTCCATTCTACATAGAGTACTTGAAAGAACTTGTCCCCATTCTAACAGCCGTGTACCGCAAGTCTCTAGAGGAACGGAGGGTTCCAAATGATTGGAAAAGAGCACAAGTAGTTCCAGTTTTCAAGAAAGGTCGTCGAGCAGATGCGCACAACTATAGGCATATATTATAACACCAGCTGTGTGCATGGATTGAAGAGTTTTTAGTTGCTTTTCACAATATATATATATATATATATATATATATATATATATATATATATATATATATATGTGTGTGTGTGTGTGTGTGTGTGTGTTGGGGCTTATGGGCGCTCAACGTCGGGGTCCTCAGCGCCCTGACACAAATTAAAAGGAACGAATCTGGACAGACCTAGTAGATATTGTCGGAAGTTCCACGCGGATTTTCGCGGATGATGCTGTAGTATAGAGAGTAGTTGCAGCATTAGAAAATTGCAGCGAAATGCAGGAAGATCTGCAGCGGATAGGCATTTGGCGCAGGGAGTGGCAACTGACCCTTAACACAGGCAAATGTAATGTATTGCGAATACATACACTCCTGGAAATTGAAATAAGAACACCGTGAATTCATTGTCCTAGGAAGGGGATACTTTATTGACACATTCCTGGGGTCAGATACATCACATGATCACACTGACAGAACCACAGGCACATAGACACAGGCAACAGAGCATGCACAATGTCGGCACTAGTACAGTGTATATCCACCTTTCGCAGCAATGCAGGCTGCTATTCTCCCATGGAGACGATCGTAGAGATGCTGGATGTAGTCCTGTGGAACGGCTTGCCATGCCATTTCCACCTGATGCCTCAGTTGGACCAGCGTTCGTGCTGGACGTGCAGACCGCGTGAGACGACGCTTCATCCAGTCCCAAACATGCTCAATGGGGGACAGATCCGGAGATCTTGCTGGCCAGGGTAGTTGACTTACACCTTCTAGAGCACGTTGGGTGGCACGGGATACATGCGGACGTGCATTGTCCTGTTGGAACAGCAAGTTCCCTTGCCGGTCTAGGAATGGTAGAACGATGGGTTCGATGACGGTTTGGATGTACCGTGCACTATTCAGTGTCCCCTCGACGATCACCAGTGGTGTACGGCCAGTGTAGGAGATCGCTCCCCACACCATGATGCCGGGTGTTGGCCCTGTGTGCCTCGGTCGTATGCAGTCCTGATTGTGGCGCTCACCTGCACGGCGCCAAACACGCATACGACCATCATTGGCACCAAGGCAGAAGCGACTCTCATCGCTGAAAACGACACGTCTCCATTCGTCCCTCCATTCACGTCTGTAGCGACACCACTGGAGGCGGGCTGCACGATGTTGGGGCGTGAGCGGAAGACGGCCTAACGGTGTGCGGGACCGTAGCCCAGCTTCATGGAGACGGTTGCGAATGGTCCTCGCCGATACCCCAGGAGCAACAGTGTCCCTAATTTGCTGGGAAGTGGCGGTGCGGTCCCCTACGGCACTGCGTAGGATCCTACGGTCTTGGCGTGCATCCGTGCGTCGCTGCGGACCGGTCCCAGGTCGACGGGCACGTGCACCTTCCGCAGACCACTGGCGGCAACATCGATGTACTGTGGAGACCTCACGCCCCACGTGTTGAGCAATTCGGCGGTACGTCCACCCGGCCTCCCGCATGCCCACTATACGCCCTCGCTCAAAGTCCGTCAACTGCACATACGGTTCACGTCCACGCTGTCGCGGCATGCTACCAGTGTTAAAGACTGCGATGGAGCTCCGTATGCCACGGCAAACTGGCTGACACTGACGGCGGCGGTGCACAAATGCTGCGCAGCTAGCGCCATTCGACGGCCAACACCGCGGTTCCTGGTGTGTCCGCTGTGCCGTGCGTGTGATCATTGCTTGTACAGCCCTCTCGCAGTGTCCGGAGCAAGTATGGTGGGTCTGACACACCTGTGTCCATGTGTTCTTTTTTCCATTTCCAGGAGTGTAGAATGAATGATTCTTTATTTTACGATTATATGATAGCGGAACAAATGCTGGGAGCAGTTACTCCTGTAAAATATCTGGGAGTTTGCGTACGGAACGATTTGAAGTGTAATGATCATATAAAGTTAATTGTTGATAAGGCGGGTGCCAGATAAAGATTCATTGGGAGAGTCCTTAGAAAATGTAGCCCATCAACAAAGGAGGGGGGTTACAAAACACTCGCCCGACCTATACTTGAGTATTGCTCATCAGTGTGGGATCCGTACCAGATCGGGTTGACGGAGGAGATAGAGAAGATCCAAAGAAGAGCGGCGCGTTTCGTCACAGGGTTATTTGGTAAGCGTGTTAGCGATACGGAGATGTTTAGCAAACTCAAGTGGCAGACTCTGCAAGAGAGGCGCTCTGCATCGCGGTGCAGCTTGCTGTCCAGATTTCGAGAGGTTGCGTTTCTGGATGAGGTATCGAATATATTGCTTCCCCCTACTTATACCTCCCGAGGAGATCACGAATGTAAAATTAGAGAGATTCGAGCGCGCACGGAGGTATTCCGGCAGTCGTTCTTCCCGCGAACCAAACGCGACTGGAACAGGAAAGGCAGGTAATGAGAGTGGCACGTAAAGTGCCCTCCGCCACACACCGTTTGGTGGCTTGCGTAGTGTAAATGTAGATGTAGATGTAGTTGATGTAGACCGTGCCGTCGTCTGTAGACTGTTAATGAAGGTGCGAGCAAATGGAATAGCTTCCCAGATAAGGGAGTCCAGGACGCAGCCAACCGGGGAGGGGGAATCCAGAGGGATCAGATCGCCCCTATCACCAAAATGAAATTAGAGACGAACTAGTTGTCGTGTAACGAAACTGAAAGATAAATGGGACGATCAGAAAGTTTTAAGCTGAGGACGTTGCTGCAGCCTATGTGAACGTACCACGGCTCCGATGCTGGCATATAAGCACCGACATGTAGGCAAGATACTAGTGTGGCTTTCGCGTCTTTCCAAGGTGAGTGCGGTAAATGCGGAAACACGAACTGCGGGGACCTTAGTATCAAATGCGCCTAAACAGAACCAACGCGCTGTTATTTTTTTCTTGGCTGCCGTAGGACAAGCACCGATAGACATCCATCGGAGAATTAAGAATGTGTAAGAGGCAGCATGACTACCGAAAACCACCGTTACAGAATGCTGCGACCGTGGAAGCTGCTTCTACATTATAACGCACGTCGGCATGTCGCAAACGTCGTATCGTAGAAGTTATGGAACCTCCTGTAGAAGAAAGTAGAGCACTCGCCCTATAGTACAGACCTCTCTCCATGCGGTTATTACGCCTTCGGACTCTTAAGAGAAGGCCTTGAAGGGAAGACCATTCCTGTCGGATGAGGATGTGGAGCAAACAGTTACGGACTTTTTCACGCAGCTTTTCACAAAGTGGTCTCTTCAACCTGGTGGGTTGATAGTATAACTGCCTCAATGTCTTTTCGTCAAAAATCTGTTTACACTGTTGTACACTGGACATTAAAATTGCTACACCAAGAAGAAATGGAGATCATAAACAGGTATTCATTGGACAAATATATTATACTAGAACTGACATGTGATTACATTTTCACGCAACTTGGGTGCATTGATCCTGAGAAATCAGTACCCAGAACAACCACCTCTGTCCGTAATAACGGCCTTGATACGCCTGGGCATTGAGTCAGACAGAGCTTGGATGGCACGTACAGGTACAGCTGCCCATGCAGCTTCAACACTATACCATAGTTCATCAAGAGTAGTGACCTACGTATTGTGACCAGCCAGTTGCACAGCCACCATTGACCAGACGTTTTCAGTTGGTGAGAGATCTGGAGAATATGCTGGCCAGGGCAGCAGTCGAACATTTTCTGTATCCAGAAAGGCCCGTACAGGATCTGTAACATGCGGTCGTGCATTATCCTGCTGAAATGTAGCGTTTCGCGGGGATCGAATGAAGGGTATAGCCACGGGTCGTAACACATCTGAAATGTAACGTCCATTGTTCAAAGTGTCGTCAATGCGAATAAGAGGTGACCGAGGCGCGCAACCAATGGAATCCCATACCATCACGCCGGCTGATACTCCAGTATGGGGATGACGAATACACGCTTCCAATGTACGTTCACCGCGATGTCGCTAAACACAGATGCGACCATCATGATGCTGTAAACAGAACCTGGACTCATCTGAAATAATGACGTTTTGCCATTCTTGCACCTAGGTTCGTCGTTGAGTACACCATCGCAGGTGTGATGTAGCGCGATTTTAATGACCAGCAGTGTAGATGAAGATGAAATGGGAAATATGATACTGCGGGAAGAGTTTGACAGAGCACTTGAAAGGCCTAAGTCGAAACAAGACTCCGGGAATAGACAACATTCCATTAGAACTATTGACAGCCTTGGCAGAGCCAGTCCTGACAAAACTCTACCATCTGGTGAGCAAGATGTATGAGACAGGAGAAATACCCTCAGACTTCATGAAGAATATAATGTTCAGATCTCAAAGAAAATAGGTGTTCACAGATGTGAAATATACCGAACTACCAGTTTAATAAACCACGGCTGCAAAATACTAACTCGATTTCTTTACAGACGAATGGAAAAACTGGTAGAAGATCGGTTTGGAACGCGTGAGGCTATACTGACCCTACGACTTATCTTAAAAAATAGATTAACGGAAGGCAAACCTACGTTTCTAGCATTTGTAGACTTAGAGAAAGCTTTTAACAGTGTTGACTGGAATACTCTGTTTCAAATTATGAAGGTGGCAGGGGTAAAATACAGGGAGCGAAAGGCTATTTACAATCTGTACAGAAACCAGATGGCAGTTATAAGAGTCGCGAGGCATGAAAAGGAAGCAGTGGTTGGGAAGGGAGTGAGACAGGGTTCTAGCCAATCTGTATATTGAGCAAGCAGTAAAGGAAACAAAAGAAACATTCGGAGTAGGAATTAAAATCCAAAAATGGTTCAAATGGCTCTGAGCACTATGGGACTTAACTTCTGTGGTCATCATTCCCCTAGAACTTAGAACTACTTAAACCTAACTAACCTAAAGTCATCACACACATCCATGCCCGAGGCAGGATTCGAACCTGCGACCGTAGCAGTCCCGTGGTTCCGGACTGCGCGCCTAGAACCACTAGACCACCGCGGCCGGCAATTAAAATCCATGGAGAAGAAATAAAAACTTTGAGGTTCGCCGATGACATTGTAATTCTGTCAGAGATAGCAAAGGACCTGCAAAAACAGCTGATCAGAATGGACAGTGTCTTCAAAGGAGGATATAAGATGAATATCAACAAAAGCAAAACGAGGATAATGGAATGCAAACGAATTAAATCGGATGATGCTGCGGGAATTAGATTAGGAAATGAGACTCTTAAAGTGGTAAATGAGTTTTGCTATTTGGGGAACAAAGTAACTGATGATGGTCGAAGAAGAGAGGATATAAAATGTAGACTGGTAATGGCAAGGAAAGTGTTTTTGAAGAATAGAAATTTGTTAACATCTAGTATAGATTCAAGTGTCAGGGAGTCGTTTCTGAAAGTATTTGTATGGAGTGTAGCTATGTATGGAAGTGAAACATGGACGATAAATAGTTTGGATGAGAAGAGAATAGAAGCTTTCGAAATGTGGTGCTACAGAAGAATGCTGAAGTTTAGATGGGTAGATCACGTAACTAATGAGGAGATATTGAGTAGAATTGGGGAGAAGAGGAGTTTGTGGCACAACTTGACTAAAAGAATGGATTGGTTGGTAGGACATATTCTGAGGCATCAAGGGATCACCAATTTAATATTGGAGAGGGCAGTGTGGAGAGTAAAAATAGTAGAGGGAGACCAAATGATGAATACACTAAAGAGATTCAGAAGGATGTAGGTTGCAGTAGGTACTGGGAGATGATGAAACTTGCACAGGAGAGAGTGGCATGGAGAGCTGCATCAAACCAGTCTCAGGACTGAACATGTCAACAACAAACAACGCGAAATATATGTTGGCAGCAATAGGATCCTTCTGCAGTCAGCTTCAGATGTTGGTTCTCTAAATTTCCTCAATAGTGTTCCCTGAAGTAACGTCGCATTCCATTCAATGATTCCCATTTGAGTTTCCGAAGGATCTCCGTAGTACTTACGTGTTGCTCCAAGCTACCGGTGACAAATACAGGGTCCCGTCACTGAACTGCTTCTCAGTCTTCCTTTAATCCGACCTGGTACGGACCCCAAACACTCGAGCAGTACTCAAGAGTACGTTGCACTAGTGTCCCCTTTACAAATGAACCGCACTTTCCCAGAATTCTCACAGTGCATAGTAGTCGACCATTTGCCTTTCTTAGCACAATCGTGACACCCTCGATCCATTTCAAATCGCCTTGCGATGCTACGCTATTTAAACGACATGACTGTATCAAGCGGGACACTACTAATGCTCTATCAGAATGTTGCAGGTTTGTTTCTTCCACTCATCCGCATTACTGTTTCGTACGTTTAGAGGTAGCTGTCGTTCATCACACCGACTAGAAATTTAATCTAAGTCATCGCGTATCCTCCTACAGTCAGTTAACTTGAACACCTTCCTGTCCACCTCACCATCATTAGCAAATATCCGCAGAATGCTGACCATCCTGTGTGGTCCACCACATCATCATCAGCAAATATGCGCAGATTGCTGCCCGTCCTGTCTGCCAAATCATTTGTTTGTATAGAAAATAATAGCGGTCCTATCACACTTCCCCTGAGAAACGCGTGACGATACGCCTATCTCTGATGAACACTCGCTGTCGAGGACAATGCTCTGTTCTATTACTTAAGAAGTGTACGAGCAACTCACTCATTAATGTGAAAGTGGCTCTCCGATTTGTTAAAGAAGATCTTATAAAAATTGGAATTTAACGTTTTGCCTCTATGCTAATAAAACAAAGCTCAGTCTTCTAATATAACGTTCAGTACCACAGATCAGAAGAATATTAACGTTGGTTTGAATAATTTATAAAATTAAGCGGGTTCAAAACTCTTTTGACAATAGCCATTTTTCTCCTACGAAAATCTTATCTGATATCAAGTCCGAATTTCTTCAGCTCTTCAATGCAGTCCAAGCAACTCAATTCAGTCTTTGATTTTATTAAAGCGCTTCTCATTTCATAAAATTTTTCAATTTCTTTAAATGATCAAGACCTTTTTTTAACTATTTCTTCAATAGTCAACTTGAAAGTATTGCAACCAGGTATATTTACAAACCAAAATGGAACACGAGTATATTAAGAGCTACAGTTTTGGGATCTTAACACGGGTTCACGCATTAATTTCAAATGGATTTCTAACACATGAGATGTCATAAATGAGTTTGTATTAACCTATGTTAATATGGTTATTCAGTAGTTGATTCTAATAAATTTCTCGTCGAGGTACAATATACGTTGTCGCTTATATTACGTTTATTTGCAAATACGTACGTTAGAGGTGTGATGGTTGGACTCACTGTTACAAGGTTATTACAAATAAGACATTTCACAGCAGAACATCGTCCATGCAGTAAAACTTTAAGATACGATATATCGGCGTTTCACAGTTAAGCCGTATTTATGCAAAGATACATACTACAAAATGTAGATATGGCTTTTAGTGCTGGGTCCGAAGGCATGTTTGGCTCCCTTCGCAGCAATTCTTCTCATTGAGTTCTCATTTAAGCACAGAGGCCGCATTCCTAAGGGAATTCGAATCTGTCGGAAAAGAAAGGAACTCGCAAGGCATTGGCTGTAGCCTATGCAAGGGAGCAGCCTCGGGATTTACCCAAACTGAAAATGGGAAAACACAAAAATCACTTTCAAGGATGCCGACGGGTGGATTCGATTCAAGGCACAGAGCTATTGCGGTCAGTGGATAATTTGGAAAAACAAAATAAAATGCTGCACAACAAAAGACAGAATTCTAATGTTGCATGTTTTTCCTTTATTTCTGCATGTTTCGTTATCTGATAGTGCATGAATGCATACATGTTTTAATATGTAATCGTGCAGGGAATTCATGGCTCCATTTATTATAGCATTAGACTACTGGCCATTAAAATTGCTACACCACGAAGATGACGTATTACAAACGCGAAATTTAATCGACAGGAAGAAGATGCTGTGATATGCAAATGATTAGTTTTTCAGAGCATTCACACAAGGTTGACTCCGGTGGGGACACCTACAACGTGCTGACATGAAGAAAGTTTCCAACAGATTTCTCATACACAAACAGCAGTTGACCGGCGTTACCTGGTGAAACGTTGTTATGCTGCCTCGTGTAAGGAGAAGAAATGCGTACTGATGTGGACTGACAATGCAGCCAGTCCACAGTGACGGGTAGCCGAAAGAAAGGCACGCGTACACACACGCCGACTGGCGTGAAGTCTGGAACAGGATAACTATTGAATGCTAATAAGAAAAGTATGCAGCTCCTCGAATACTTAACTTTATTCTTTGTTGGTTTACAACGTTCTTCTTGAGACATTTATACGATAACTATCAAACTATGTAAGGCTAATGGCGCCTTGCTAGGTCGTAGCTATGGACTTAGCTGAAGGCTATTCTAACTGTCTCTCGGCAAATGAGAGGAAAGGCTTCGTCCGTATAGTCGCTAGCAATGTCGTCGTACAACTGGGGCGAGTGCTCGTCCGTATCTCGAGACCTGCCTTGTGGTGGCGCTCGGTCTGCGATCACACAGTGACGACACGCGGGTCCGACATGTACTAAATGGACCGCGGCCGATTTAAGCTACCACCTAGCAAGTGTGGTGTCTGGCGGTGACACCACACGTACCATCACGTTTCCGACTATGATAAAGGTTGGATTGTAGCCTATCGCGATTGCGGTTTGTCGTATCGCGACATTGCTGCTCGCGTTGGTCGAGATCCAATGACTGTTAGCAGAATATGGAATCGGTGGGTTCAGGATGGTAATACGGAACGCCGTGCTGGATCCCAACGACCTCGTATCACTAGCAGTCGAGATGACAGGCATCTTATCTGCATGGCTGTAACGGATCGTGCAGCCACGTCTCGATTCCTGAGTCAACAGATGGGGATGTTTGCAAGACGACAAGTATCTGCACGAACAGTTCGACGACGTTTGCAGCAGCATGGATTATCAGCTCGGAGACAATGGCTGCGGTTACCCTTGACGATACATCACAGACAGGAGCGCCTGCGATGGTGTACTCAACGACGAACCTGGGTGCAAGAACGGCAAATGTCATGTTTTCGGATGAATCCAGGTTCTGTTTACAGCATCATGATGGTCGCATCCGTGTTTGGTGACATCGCGGTGAACGCACATTGGCAGCGTGTATTCATCATCGCCATACTGGAGTATCACCCGGCGTGATGGTATGGGATGCCATTGGTTACACGTCTCGGTCACCTCTTGTTCGCATTGTCGACCCTTTGAAAAGTGGACGTTATATTTCAGATGTGTTACGACCCGTGGCTCTACCCTTCATTCGATCCCCGCGAAACGCTACATTTCAGCAGTATAATGCACGACCGCATGCTGCAGGTCCTGTACGGGTTCTACGTTTTTCCCGTATTCTTACATTTTTTTTACTGTTAATTTAGCCTTACGTTTTTTATTTCCCCGTACAGCACTTTTTTCCGTTCTTTTAATATTTAGCGCTAAACTACCGGAGAACCCAACACAATTCTTCGCCTTAATATACATATAACAAAAATTCACAATAATTTGGTTACATTTGTTATTATTACCGTTCAGATATAGATTTTAGGCTGGTCTACGTCTAAATTGGTACTTCTGACGATCACTCGATTGCATAATCGATAATGTTGTCGATATACTTATCTCAGATTCTGATGTGTACAGCTACAGATGTTTGTAAACTAATAAACTTTGTTGCAGTGATAATTTCTTGAATCCGTAGAGTGGAAAGTCTTGTTTTCTTGATTTACTTTTGTTCAAGAATTGTATTGAGTTCAACAGCGAAGAAGAAACGCGGCAAGCAACAGCAATACAGTCAAGTGTACTTAAAGAAATGGGAAGATACTTTCGCGTGGGTTAGGCATGGTTTAACTTCTGATAAACATGCGTTTTGTACGTTGTGCAGGAAGGAATTCAGCGTTTCTCATATTGGTCAGTTTGATCTCAAGCAACACGCTCAGTAAAAGGACATCAGTTAAAGGAGAAAGCAAGTAGTCAAACCACGAAAGTATCCAAATATTTTGTGAACTCTAAGAAATCTGAAGCCAACGTTGTCGTAGCTTGTGAGTTAGGACTTTTGTATCACACAGTCAAACACAACCTAAGTTACTCAAGTTTGGAATGTAGAAATAAATTGACGTCATGTGTATTCACAGATTTAGAAACCGCTGTAAAACTTTCCTGTGGCAAGACGAAGGCAGAAATGTTGATGAAAAACGTATTAGCACCTAAAAGTGTCAGTGATGTTGTTAATAGTCTAAAATCTCCTGAAAATAGTAAGTTTTTCTCAGTAGCAACAGACGCTTCGAATAGAGGTAACACAAAGATGTTCCCAATTTGTGTAAGATAATTTGTACCTTTAGTAGGTGTACAGAACAAACTGTTGACATTTATTGAACAGCCTGATGAAACTTCAAATGCAGTGGCAAAGTTAATTGTTGACAGTCTGGAGAGCCATTCACTAAATATCAATAATTTAACTGCATATAGTGCTGACAATGCTAATGTGCATTTTGGCAGGAAACAATCTGTTTATCAATTACTGCTTTCCATAAATTCCAACCTTCAGAAAGCCAGTTGTTCAAACCACATGGTTCATAATGCGATGAAGAGCTGGAAATGGATGTAGAGAATCTTGTTTTGAAGATCTATAATCATTTCTCAGTATCAGCTGAAAGGCGTGAGGAACTGAAATCATTTTTTGAATTTGTGGATTTTGAGTGGTCTGAGATATTAAGGCATGTGCCCACAAGATGGCTGTCCTTAACTCCTGCCATTAACAGATTGATTGAGTGCTGGGCAGCTATAAAGAACTATTTCAGGAGCATTGATGCCTGTCCAAAGCAACTTGCATCAGTATTTTTAGCTGAAGACCCAGTGAAAGGAATTAGTCCTGATATTTACTTGCATTTTGTGTCAAATATAGGAGGTCAAATACAAACAGTATCCAGATACCTGGAGAAAAGGGAGCTAAGCAACGTTGAATCACATAACAGTCTGTGCATGATGTATAAGAATATTACACAAGAAAGAAGTATAAATTCTATAGGAGTGAAACCATGAAATTAATGGGAGAGATTTCATCAACATATCTTAATAAGATTTCATGTGAATTTGATTCTTTCTATGACACACTGTTGAAATATCTTGAAAACCATTATGACCTCTCAGCTAGTAATAAGTATGCAAGGTTGCAACCTCTTTCTTTGAATGGGAAATTACAACATTGTGATTTTGAACGTGCTGTGGGAACACTTAATCTACAAGATAGGATCAACCTGGATCAGCTATATGAAGAATTTTGTGAAGTGAAAGATAACTTTACTAATTGTATCACTAAGGATGGTGATGTTGCGATAAGTGGGAAAAATTCTTCACACTAGTGCCTCATCAAAAAGTGACAAATATCTCTCGTCTCATGTGTTTTGTACTAAGCATAACAGGTTCAAATGCATTTGTGGAACGAGTGTTTTATATTATGAAGAACAAGTGGACTGATGTTAGGAACAGGTGTTCACCAGAACTTATAAAATCAGAGCTTCAAATAGTAATAAATTTTGACATTTCCTGCAAAGATTTTTTTAACTAGCTAAAGAATAACAGCACATTCCTACATAAAGCTAAATCAGTTTCAAAATACCATAGTGATATGAAGGAATAGGGCTTAAGATGTGTTTGTGAGCTATTTTTGATTGAAAATGGCATTTAATAAAAATATGAATGCACTAGCCATTAAAAAATATATCCATGAAAAATATTCCCTTTTTTTGTGAATACCCTGCTGTACACGCCATCCAAGCTCTGTTTGACTCAATGCCCAGGCATCAATGCCGTTATTACGGCCAGAGGTGGTTGTTCTAGGTAATGATTTCTCAGGATCTATGCACCCAAATTGCGTGAAAATGTAATCGTATGTCAGTTCTAGTATAATATATTTGTCCAATGAATACCCGTTTATCATCTGCGTTTCTTCTTGGTGTCGGAATTTTAATGGCCAGTAGTTTATATCCTCTTCCATTTCCATAATATTGTCCTCAAGAGTATCGCCCTTGTATAGATCCGCTGTATACTCCTTCCACCTTTTACTTTCCCTTCTTGGATTAGAACTGGGTTTCCATCTGAGCTCTTGATTTTTATGTAAGTGGTTCTCTTCTCTCCAAAGGGCTCTTTAATTTTCCTGTAGGCGGTATTTGTCTTACCCCTAGTGATATATGCCTCCATATCCTTACATTTGTCCTCATCCCTGCTTAGCCATTTTGCACTTACTGTAGATCCCATTTTTGAGACTTTTGTATTCCTTTTTGCCTGCTTCATTTCGCGTAAGGAGTGAAAAGATAAGGTACGAAAAATTACGGCTCATATGGAAGCATATGGGTAGTCGTTTTTGCGTCACGCTGTTTGCGAGTGGAACAGGAAAGGAGATGACTAGTAGACAAGGTTCCTTTCGCCACACATGGGTCAGTGCAACTTCACTATTCAACAAAATATCAGTATGACTGTTTCGGTGTCGGTCCATTTCCTTAAATGTTGATGGTGGTCCTGTATTTTCAATGCAGTTTTTCGGCATTACGGTCTTTGCACGGACAACGGCATCGTCTGGGAAAAGCACTGTTGTGCCGCCAACGTTATTGTAAACAACGGAGGACAAGAGATGAGCAACCTGACAGACTATACTTCAGGTTGTTGAAAGCAGCCGGTCGTCCCAAGTAAGGACAATGTTGACTAATCCTTCCAACACTGGAGAACTAACTGCATCAAATAAAAGCTGAGGCTGTTCCACTGAAAAGGCTTTTGCCAAGTTCGGCTTTAACGACGACTTTGGCAAATATCGAACGCCTTTGTCGGGATAAGGAATTCTTACTATATGTGCAGAGAAACAAACTGCCACGTCCCCCACTCCAGGAAATGAAGCGAGGAACAGAAAGCCGAAGACCTCGGGTTTTTGGGATGAAGCTAATAGGATAGACATCTCACGAATGATATGGAAATGCAATCTTCGCTAAAAAGAGCATTAAAGTAACTCAGGAATCTCTGACGTGTGAAAATGGAAGAATCCCAATGTCCAGGTCAACTCTGGCAATGTAATTTCTTTCAACAAACCACCACCTGTAGACTTCGTCTTCGAAGAGAGTAAAAATTTTAAGTGTCAGCTTTCATAATTTGTTATTGGTGATTTTAATTGCCATAAAGTGGCCTGGGTGTACTATGAAACATGTAAATGGTGAGAGACTAGAGAAAAAGGCAGCAGGGGTGAATTTAAAAGTAATACATTATGTGAAACACAAGCATCCTTCAACAGTTTGAGATGTCACAGAGAATTCAACCCGGACCGTGCGGTTTCAGTGAATTGTCCAGTGGCCATATAACAAACGTTTCTGATAGAATGCTCATTCCTCCCTATATAGAAATGAGACAAAAATATATTTCCACTCAGATGGAGCAGCAACGCTCACTGTGTAAGGATGTGGAAACAGAATGGGTGTACCCTTCTCTAAGAAACCATAAGTCCTATCTGCTAATGGCTCCACGGCGTATGGCAATAGTGCAAAAGAGGATTGACATAGTGTAGAGTTTCTCTTTAGCAGATCTCATGCATCTTTAAGTTACTTAAAACACGAAACACGCTAAGCAATGTGTAATAATTACGAACTTAAACGAGACCAGGTACTATGCAGTGCACAATTAACAATGTTACACATTGTTGGTGTAACTGATGAAACTACGTTACACATATAGTCTAATCTGGACTTCACTGCGGGAGCAGATTAGTGATGTGTGATGATAACATGTAAGTTTATCTAGCAGCTGCTATATACAACATTGTAAATAATGTGTAAATGACAGGTTACCATACACTCGTATATTTAGCCAGCGGCTCCCAAGTGTGTGGTGCTAAATAGTGTGGTGGAATGGTTTTAAGTGATAACTATGCAGCTCAGAAAGTATAACAGACAAACAGGAGGTTTCCTTTCATAGGCCGTAGGTCCAGAATCAGTATCCCAACCACGGAAAATGGCGTTGAGCCTTCAGGCAGTTATCCCACCGACACACCAAGTTGAAGATACCCGTTCGTAAAACACCCTCTCCTGCTGCATGAAAAAGTATATAACTGCCTACTTTACATCCTCGGCCGACATGAATCATCGAACGGTAGAGGTTTTTTTTAGGGGGCCGAAGGTGTGATAATGACACAGGGAAAGATCAGGACTATAGGGCAGGTGCTCGAGAGTCTCCCATTGGAGTTGACGTACCATCTGCGTCACGACATTTGCGATTTGGATGCGTGCGTTATTATGAAGCAGCAGCATAACCATTCCACAACAGTGGATTTTGACAGGCATGCTGCCTCCTACAAGTTCTTCACTCTCTGACGGATATTTGCTGGTGTTTATCCTTTGGTGACCAAGAAAAGAATAACATCATGATGGTCCTGGTAGGACCCATTTGGTAATAATTGCGCCTTAGTGCACATTTCCGCGTTTACAGTGCGCACGTCCTGTAGACACGAATGCCACACTCTTCCCTTGTCTACATGTCGGTGTAACAGACGGAAGAAAGGAAAAGCAAAAGTCCAAATAATAATTAATGTAGGGTAAAGAAATTTCAGGGATAGATTTGAGAAACATATGCACATCAAAAGAAATTTTGCATCACCTCGTTTCCGACAGTTCTGGAACCTGTACAGAAAATTGGTATAGAGATCAACATAAACATCATTTCCACCCTTTTTATTGCTCATGAAAACCACACATTGCATGTTGTACCACCATACAGCGAGACTTTCAGAGGTGGTGGTCCAGATTGCTCTACACACCGGTAACTCTAAGACCCAGCAGCATATCTTCTTGCATGGAGCCGGCCGCTGGTAGCCGAGCGGTTCTAGGCGCTTCAGTCTGGAACCGCGCGACCGCTACGGTCGCAGGTTCAAATCCTGCCTCGGGCGTGGATGTGTGTGATGTCCTTAGGTTAGTTAGGTTTAAGTAGTTCTAAGTTCTGGGGGACTGATGACCTCAGATGTTAAGTCCCATAGTGCTCAGAGCCATTTCTTGCATAGATGCATGCCTGTATTCGTCGTGGCATACTATGCACAAGTTCATCAAGGCACTGTTCTACCAGATTGTCCCATTCCTCAACGGCGATTCGGCGAAGATCCCTGAGAGTGGTTGGTGGGTCACGTCGGTCATAAACGGCTCTTCTAATTTATCCTACGCATTTCTGATAGCGTTCACGTCTGGAGAACATGCTGGCCACTCTAGTCGAGCGATGTCGTTATCCTGAAGGAAGTCATTCACAAGATGTGCACGATGGGGGCGCGAATTATCGTCCATGAAGACAAATGCCTCGCTAATATGTGGCGGATATGGTTGCACTGTCGGTCATAGGATGGCATTCACGTATAGTACAGCCGTTACGTCGCCTTCCATGACCACCAACTGCGTACGTCGGCTCTACATAATGCCACGCCAAAACTTCAGGGAACCGCCACCTAGCTTCACTGCTGGAAACTGTGTCTAAGTCATTCAGCCAGACTTGGTTGGCTCCAAACACGTCTCCGACGATTGTCTGGTTGAAGGCATATGCGACACTCATCGGTGAAGAGAAAGTGACGCCAATGCTAAGCGGTCCATTCGGCATGTAGTTGCGCCCATCTGGATCACGCTACATGGTGTCGTGGTTGTAAAGATGGACCTTGCCGTGGACGTCGGGAGTGAAATTGCGCATCATGCAGTCTATTGCGCACAGTTTGAGTCATAACACGACGTCCTGTCGGTGCAAGAAAAGCATTATTCAACATGGTGGCGTTGCTGTCAGGGTTTCTCTGAGCCATAATCCGTAGGTAGCGGTCATCCACTGCAGTAGTAGCCCTCTGGCGGCCTGAGCGAGGCGTGTCATCGGCAGTTCCTGTCTCTCTGGATCTCCTCCATGTTCAAATATCATCGCTTTGGTTCACTCAGAGACTCCTGGACACATCCCTTGTTGAGGCCCTTCCTGACACAAAGTAACAATGCGGACGCGATTGAACGGCGGTATTGACCGTCTGGGCATGGCTGAATTGCAGACAACACGAGGCGTGTACCTCGTGTCTGGTGGAATGACTGAAACTCATCTGTTGTCGGACCCCCTGCGTCTAATAGGCACAGCCCATGCATGGTTGTTTGCATCTTTGGGTGGGTTTAGTGACATCTCTGAATAGTCAAAGGGACTGTGTCTGTGATACAATATCCACAGTCAACGTCTCTCTTCGAGAGTTCTGGGAACGACGCTGATGCAAAACTTCTTCTTATGTGTGTGTCTAAGCCATTAACTTTGCAAGATCACAGGTTAATGTAAGCGCGAGATAAGCCAATGCAAATGTGATATGTTGGTGAATTAATAACCGGGGAAACCGCCAGAATGCTGAATAAAAGCACGCAAACTTGAATGCGATGTGTTGTACAGGTGGCGGATGTCAACTTGTGGAATGGAGTTGCATGCCTGTCGGTCAATACAGAGACAGTTAATGCCGGTTGTGGATGACGCCGCAGTTGTCGTCCGATGATATCCCATATGTGTTCGACTGGAGACAGATATGGTGATCGAGGAGGCCAAGGCAACATGTAGACTCTGTGGAGTATGTTGGGTTACAACAGCGGTATGCTTGCGATGACGAATACACGCTTCCAGTGTGCATTCACCGCGATGTGGCCAAACACGGATGCGACCATCATAATGCTGTAAACAGAACCTGGATTCATCCGAAAATTTGCCATTCGTGCACCCAGATTCGTCGTTCAGTACACCATCGAAGGCGTTCCTGCCTGTGATGCAGCGTCAAGGGTAACCGCAGCCATGGTGTCCGAGCTGATAGCCCATGATGCTGCGAACGTCGTCAAACTGTTCGTGCGGATGATTGTTGTCTTGCAGACGTCCCCATCTGTTGACTCAGGGATCGAGACGTAGCTGCACGATCCGTTACGGCCATGGAGATAAGATTCCTGTCATCTCGACAGTGAGACGAGGCCCTTGGGATCCAGCACGGCGTTCCGTATTACCCTCCTGAAACCAACGATTCCATATTCTGGGATTGGATCTCGACCAACGCGAGCACCAATATCGCGATACGATAAACCGCAATCGCGATAGGCTACAATCCACCTTTATCAAAGTCGGAAACGTGATGGTATGCATTTCTCCTCCCTACACGAGTCGTCACAACAACGTTTCAACAGGCAACGCCGGTCAACTGCTGTTTGTGTATGAGAAATCGGTTGGAAACTTTCTTCATGTCACCACGTTGTAGGTGTCACCACCGGTGCCAACCTTTTATGAACGCTCTGAAAACCTAATCATTTGCATATCACAGCATCTTCTTCCTGTCGGTTAAATTTCGCGTCTGTAGCACGTCATCTTCGTGGTGTAGCAATTTTAATGACCAGTAGTATATATATATATATATATATATATATATATATATATATATATATATACACTCCTGGAAATGGAAAAAAGAACACATTGACACCGGTGTGTCAGACCCACCATACTTGCTCCGGACACTGCGAGAGGGCTGTACAAGCAATGATCACACGCACGGCACAGCGGACACACCAGGAACCGCGGTGTTGGCCGTCGAATGGCGCTAGCTGCGCAGCATTTGTGCACCGCCGCCGTCAGTGTCAGCCAGTTTGCCGTGGCATACGGAGCTCCATCGCAGTCTTTAACACTGGTAGCATGCCGCGACAGCGTGGACGTGAACCGTATGTGCAGTTGACGGACTTTGAGCGAGGGCGTATAGTGGGCATGCGGGAGGCCGGGTGGACGTACCGCCGAATTGCTCAACACGTGGGGCATGAGGTCTCCACAGTACATCGATGTTGTCGCCAGTGGTCGGCGGAAGGTGCACATGCCCGTCGACCTGGGACCGGACCGCAGCGACGCACGGATGCACGCCAAGACCGTAGGATCCTACGCAGTGCCGTAGGGGACCGCACCGCCACTTCCCAGCAAATTAGGGACACTGTTGCTCGTGGGGTATCGGCGAGGACCATTCGCAACCGTCTCCATGAAGCTGGGCTACGGTCCCGCACACCGTTAGGCCGTCTTCCGCTCACGCCCCAACATCGTGCAGCCCGCCTCCAGTGGTGTCGCGACAGGCGTGAATGGAGGGACGAATGGAGACGTGTCGTCTTCAACGATGAGAGTCGCTTCTGCCTTGGTGCCAATGGTGGTCGTATGCGTGTTTGGCGCCGTGCAGGTGAGCGCCACAATCAGGACTGCATACGACCGAGGCACACAGGGCCAACACCCGGCATCATGGTGTGGGGAGCGATCTCCTACACTGGCCGTACACCACTGGTGATCGTCGAGGGGACACTGAATAGTGCACGGTACATCCAAACCGTCATCGAACTCATCGTTCTACCATTCCTAGACCGGCAAGGGAACTTGCTGTTCCAACAGGACAATGCACGTCCGCATGTATCCCGTGCCACCCAACGTGCTCTAGAAGGTGTAAGTCAACTACCCTGGCCAGCAAGATCTCCGGATCTGTCCCCCATTGAGCATGTTTGGGACTGGATGAAGCGTCGTCTCACGCGGTCTGCACGTCCAGCACGAACGCTGGTCCAACTGAGGCGCCAGGTGGAAATGGCATGGCAAGCCGTTCCACAGGACTACATCCAGCATCTCTACGATCGTCTCCATGGGAGAATAGCAGCCTGCATTGCTGCGAAAGGTGGATATACACTGTACTAGTGCCGACATTGTGCATGCTCTGTTACCTGTGTCTATGTGCCTGTGGTTCTGTCAGTGTGATCATGTGATGTATCTGACCCCAGGAATGTGTCAATAAAGTTTCCCCTTCCTGGGACAATGAATTCACGGTGTTCTTATTTCAATTTCCAGGAGTGTATATATATATATATATATATATATATATATATATATACTCCTGGAAATGGAAAAAAGAACACATTGACACCGGTGTGTCAGACCCACCATACTTGCTCCGGACACTGCGAGAGGGCTGTACAAGCAATGATCACACGCACGGCACAGCGGACACACCAGGAACCGCGGTGTTGGCCGTCGAATGGCGCTAGCTGCGCAGCATTTGTGCACCGCCGCCGTCAGTGTCAGCCAGTTTGCCGTGGCATAGGGAGCTCCATCGCAGTCTTTAACACTGGTAGCATGCCGCGACAGCGTGGACGTGAACCGTATGTGCAGCTGACGGACTTTGAGCGAGGGCGTATAGTGGGCATGCGGGAGGCCGGGTGGACGTACCGCCGAATTGCTCAACACGTGGGGCGTGAGGTCTCCACAGTACATCGATGTTGTCGCCAGTGGTCGGCGGAAGGTGCACGTGCCCGTCGACCTGGGACCGGACCGCAGCGACGCACGGATGCACGCCAAGACCGTCAGGACTGCATACGACCGAGGCACACAGGGCCAACACCCGGCATGATGGTGTGGGGAGCGATCTCCTACACTGGCCGTACACCACTGGTGATCGTCGAGGGGACACTGAATAGTGCACGGTACATCCAAACCGTCATCGAACCCATCGTTCTACCATTCCTAGACCGGCAAGGGAACTTGCTGTTCCAACAGGACAATGCACGTCCGCATGTATCCCGTGCCACCCAACGTGCGCTAGAAGGCGCAAGTCAACTACCCTGGCCAGCAAGATCTCCGGATCTGTCCCCCATTGAGCATGTTTGGGACTGGATGAAGCATCGTCTCACGCGGTCTGCACGTCCAGCACGAACGCTGGTCCAACTGAGGCGCCAGGTGGAAATGGCACCGCAAGCCGTTCCACAGGACTACATCCAGCATCTCTACGATCGTCTCCATGGGAGAATAGCAGCCTGCATTGCTGCGAAAGGTGGATATACACTGTACTAGTGCCGACATTGTGCATGCTCTGTTGCCTGTGTCTATGTGCCTGTGGTTCTGTCAGTGTGATCATGTGATGTATCTGACCCCAGGAATGTGTCAATAAAGTTTCCCCTTCCTGGGACAATGAATTCACGGTGTTCTTATTTCAATTTCCAGGAGTATATATATATATATATATATATATATATATATATATATATATATATATATATATATATATAACCTAACTTTACCGCTGGATATATTTCGTAAACCAAATGAAATATTGACGAACCGATTCCACAGACCGAACGTGAGGAGAGGGTCTAGTGTAATTGTTTAATACAAACCATACAAAAATGCACGGAAGTATGTTTATTAACACAAACCTACGTTTTTTTAAATGGAACCACGTTAGTTTTGTTAGCACATCTGAACATATAAACAAATACGTAATCAGTGCCGTTTGTTGCATTGTAATATGTTAATTACATCCAGAGATATTCTAACCTAAACTTGACGCTTGAAACCTTCGACGTTCAGTTGCTTGTTGTAACAAACACGGGCCACGGTCGGCGAGCAGCATCTGCAGGGACATGTTTACGATGACGACCGTGTTTACGAGTGTGGCTGTAGTGCACTGTTGTGGTTTGGTCTAGCTGTCGCAGTGTCCGTATGTAGTGCTTGCTTCTATTGTTATTCTGCATTCGTCTCCGCACGCAGACCAACTGTAGTACACCGTGTTACCAGACGTCTGTGATAGTGTAGTGTTGTAGGAACTGTGACCATTGTGTATTCGAATTCTGAATAGGCGGAGATGATACTCGTCTATGGCGAGTGTCGAAGAAATGCAGCTGAAGGCTTCAGGGTGCATGCAGAACGGTACCCGGACAGAGAGCATCCAACGTGCCGCACATTGCTAACATCTACCGCCAACTGGATGCAACAGGTATGGTCGTAGCACGCAAACGTGTCCGTAACAGGCCCGTCACAGGAGAAGCGGGTGCAGCTGGTGTGTTAGCTGCTGTTGCCATGAACCCACACACGAGTACACGGGACATTGCGAGAGCCGGTGGACTGAGTCAAAGTAGTGTCATGCGCATGCTGCATAGTCACCGCTTTCACCCGTTTCATATGTCGCTACATCAGCAATTACATGGTGATGACTTTAATCATCGAGTGCAATTCTGTCAATAGGAATTAACAGAGAATGCGTTGCAGTTCTACCTGTTTACCGATGAAGTGGGTTTCACAAACCACGGGGCAGTGAATCTACGGAATATGCATTACTGGTCCGTGGACAATCCTCGCTGGCTCAGACAGGTAGAGCGACAGCGACCGTGAACTGTAAATGTATGGTGCGGAATCATTGGCGACCACCTCATTGGTCCTCACTTCATTGCAGGGGCCCAAAAAGCTGCAACATACATCGCGTTTCTACAGAATGATCTGCCAACGTTGCTCGAAAATGTCCCACTGGAAACGCGTCGACGTATGTGGTATCAGTATGATGGTGCACCTGCACATTCCGCAATTAACACTAGGCTGACCCGTGACAGGATGTTCGACGGGCGTTTCATAGGACGTGGAGGACGCATAAATTGGCCAGCCCGTTCTCCTGATCTTACACCTCTGGACTTCTTCCTGTGGGGTACGTTAAAGGAGAATGTGTACCGTGATGTGCCTACAACCCCAGAGGATATGAAACAACGTATTGTGGCAGCCTGCGGCGCCAGTACACCAGATGTACTGCGGCGTGTACGACATTCATTACGCCAGAGATTGCAATTGTGTGCAGCAAATGATGGTCACCACATTGAACATCTATTAGCCTGACATGTCGGGACACACTCTATTCCACTCCGTAATTGAAAACGGAAACCACGTGTGTACGTGTACCTCACCCCTCATGGTAATGTACACGTGCGTCAGTGAAAAAGGCCAATAAAAAGGTGTTAGCATGTGGACGTAATGTGCTGTTCCAGTCTCTTCGGTACCTAAGGTCCATCACCGTTCCCTTTGGATCCCTACGTAATTCGGTGCTCTCCGATACACACGATCGAACAGCGGAGGATGGTACTCAAGCGTCAACTTTAGGTTACAGTATCTCCGGATGTAATTAACATTTTACAATGCAACAAACGACGGCACTGATTACGTATTTGTTTATATGTTCAGATGTGCTAACAAAACTAACGGGGTTCCATTTAAAAAAACGTAGGTTTGTGTTAAAAAACACACTTCCGTGCATATTTTTGTGGTTTGTATTAACCAATTACAATAGCACCTCTCCTCAAGTTCGGTCTGTGGAATCGATTCGTCAGTATTTGATGTGGTTTACGAAATATATCTAGCGGTAATGTTAAGTGACCCCCCCCCCCCCCCCCCCATGAACCATGGACCTTGCCGTTGGTGGGGAGGCTTGCGTGCCTCAGCGATACAGATAGCCGTACCGTAGGTACAACCACAACGGAGGGGTATCTGTTGAGAGGCCAGACAAACGTGTGGTTCCTGAAGAGGGGCAGCAGCCTTTTCAGTAGTTGCAAGGGCGACAGTCTGGATGATTGACTGATCTGGCCTTGTAACAATAACCAAAACGGCCTTGCTGTGCTGGTACTGCGAACGGCTGAAAGCAAGGGGAAACTACGGCCGTAATTTTTCCCGAGGGCATGCAGCTTTACTGTATGATTAAATGATGATGGCGTCCTCTTGGGTAAAATATTCCGGAGGTAAAATAGTCCCCCATTCGGATCTCCGGGCGGGGACTACTCAAGAGGATGTCGTTATCAGGAGAAAGAAAACTGGCGTTCTACGGATCGGAGCGTGGAATGTCAGATCCCTTAATCGGGCAGGTAGGTTAGAAAATTTAAAAATGGAAATGGATAGGTTAAAGTTAGATATTGTGGGAGTTAGTGAAGTTCGGTGGCAGGAGGAACAAGACTTCTGGTCAGGTGACTACAGGACTATAAACACAAAGTCAAATAGGGGTAATGCAGGAGTAGGTTTAATAATGAATAGGAAAATAGGAATTCGGGTAAGCTACTACAAACAGCATAGTGAACGCATTATTGTGGCCAAGATAGATACGAAGCCCACACCTACTACAGTAGTACAAGTTTATATGCCAACTAGCTCTGCAGATGACGAAGAAATTGAAGAAATGTATGATGAAATAAAAGAAATTATTCAGATAGTGAAGGGAGACGAAAATTTAATAGTCATGGGTGACTGGAATTCGAGTGTAGGAAAAGGCAGAGAAAGAAACGTAGTAGGTGAATATGGATTGGGGCTAAAAAATGAAAGAGGAAGCCGCCTGGTCGAATTTTGCACAGAGCACAACTTAATCATAGCTAACACTCGGTTTAAGAATCATGATAGAAGGTTGTATACATGGAAGAACCCTGGAGACACTAAAAGGTATCAGATAGATTATATAATGGTAAGACAGAGATTTAGGAACCAGGTTTTAAATTGTAAGACATTTCCAGGGGCAGATGTGGACTCTGACCACAATGTATTGGTTATGACCTGTAGATTAAAACTGAAGAAACTGCAAAAAGGTGGGTATTTAAGGAGATGGGACCTGGATAAACTAAAAGAACCGGAGGTTGTACAGAGTTTCAGGGAGAGTATAAGGGAACAATTGAAAGGAATGGGGGAAAGAAATACAGTAGAAGAAGAATGGGTAGCTCTGAGGGATGAAGTAGTGAAGGCAGCAGACGATCAAGTAGGTAAAAAGAAGAGGGTTAGTAGAAATCCTTGGGTAACAGAAGAAATATTGAATTTAATTGATGAAAGGAGAAAATATAAAAATGCAGTAAATGAAGCAGGCAAAAAGGAATACAAACGTCTCAAAAATGAGATCGACAGGAAGTGCAAAATGGCTAAGCAGGGATGGCTAGAGGACAAATGTAAGGATGTAGAGGCTTATCTCAACTAGGGGTAAGATAGATACTGCCTACAGGAAAATTAAAGAGACCTTTGGAGATAAGAGAACCACATGTATGAACATCAAGAGCTCAGATGGAAACCCAGTTCTAAGCAAAGAAGGGAAAGCAGAAAGGTGGAAGGAGTATATAGAGGGTCTATACAAGGGCGATGCACTTGAGGACAATATTATGGAAATGGAAGAGGATGTAGATGAAGATGAAATGGGAGATACGATACTGCGTGAAGAGTTTGACAGAGCACTGAAGGACCTGAGTCGAAACAAGGCCCCCGGAGTAGACAACATTCCATTGGAACTACTGACGGCCTTGGGAGAGCCAGTCCTGACAAAACTCTACCATCTGGTGAGCAAGATGTATGAAACAGGCGAAATACCCTCAGACTTCAAGAAGAATATAATAATTCCAATCCCAAAGAAAGCAGGTGTTGACAGATGTGAAAATTACCGAACAATCAGTTTAATAAGCCACAGCTGCAAAGTACTAACACGAATTCTTTACAGACGAATGGAAAAACTAGTAGAAGCCAACCTCGGGGAAGATCAGTTTGGATTCCGTTGAAATACTGGAACACGTGAGGCAATACTGACCTTACGACTTATCTTAGACGAAAGATTAAGGAATGGCAAAACTACGTTTCTAGCATTTGTAGACTTAGAGAAAGCTTTTGACAGTGTTGACTGGAATACTCTCTTTCAAATTCTAAAGGTCGGCAGGGGTAAAATACAGGGAGCGAAAGGCTATTTACAACTTGTACAGAAACCAGATGGCAGTTATAAGAGTTGAGGGACATGAAAGGGAAGCAGTGGTTGGGAAGGGAGTAAGACAGGGTTGTAGCCTCTCCCCGATGTTATTCAATCTCTATATTGAGCAAGCAGTAAAGGAAACAAAAGAAAAATTTGGAGTAGGTATTAAAATCCATGGAGAAGAAATAAAAACTTTGAGGTTCGCCGATGACATTGTAATTCTGTCAGAGACAGCAAAGGACTTGGAAGAGCAGTTGAACGGAATGGATGGTATCTTGAAGGGAGGATATAAGATGAACATCACCAAAAGCAAAACGAGGATAATGGAATGTAGTCGAGTTAAGTCGGGTGATGCTGAGGGTATTAGATTAGGAAATGAGACACTTAAAGTAGTAAAGGAGTTTTGCTATTTGGGGAGCAAAATAACTGATGATGGACGAAGTAGAGAGGATATAAAATGTAGACTGGCAATGGCAAGGAAAGCGTTTCTGAAGAAGAGAAATTTGTTAACATCGAGTATAGATTTAAGTGTCAGGAAGTTATTTCTGAAAGTATTTGTATGGAGTGTAGCCATGTATGGAAGTGAAACATGGACGGTAAATAGTTTGGACAAGAAGAGAATAGAAGCTTTTGAAATGTGGTGCTACAGAAGAATGCTGAAGATTAGATGGGTAGATCACATAACTAATGAGGAAGTATTGAATAGGATTGGGGAGAAGAGAAGTTTGTGGCACAACTTGACCAGAAGAAGGGATCGGTTGGTAGGACATGTTCTGAGGCATCAAGGGATCACCAATTTAGTATTTGAGGGCAGCGTGGAGGGTAAAAATCATAGGGGGAGACCAAGAGATGAATACACTAAGCAGATTCAGAAGGATGTAGGTTGCAGTAGGTACTGGGAGATGAAAAAGCTTGCACAGGATAGAGTAGCATGGAGAGCTGCATCAAACCAGTCTCAGGACTGAAGACCACAACAACAACAACAACAATGTTAAGTGACTCACCCTATATATATATATATATATATATATATATATTTGTGTGTGTGTGTGTGTGTGTGTGTGTGTGTGTGTGTGTGTGTGTGTGTGTATGTATGTGTGAGTGAGTGAGTGTGTGCAGGTAGTGAGTGGAAAGGGAAAAACGTGATTTTCTTTCTTTCTTTGGGAAGTGTGAGAGTGGTATTGCCATGTAGTACTCACTCCGATTTCGCCCTTTTTTTCTTTTGGCAAGTGTAATCTGAAATGAAAAAAAGCGCTTAAGTGCGTCCCTGCAAACTGAGAGATTAAAAAAAGTGGTTAAGTGGACAGCTGGCAAATAAAAAAAAAGTTCGCTTTGTTGATGTAGGTGTGGAAGGACCTTGGTCCAGTTCCCAGTACTGTAAGTCCAGAACACATATGGCAACAATTTCTGCAACATGCTCACCGTTAAGACTGTCTTTCTTCAAACCAAGCACAGGACATTACTGTGGTATCATCTGGGTTAGGCAAAGTTTCCCACCATCTATGAACATGGACAGAATGATATCATAAATATTTGTTTTGCTTACGTAATATATTAGGCGATCCATGTCTGTATGACACATTTTAACATTTTTGGCGAAAATTTCGTTAGTATGTATAGTTAATGAAAGTCCATCATAACAAGTCACGTATTGACAAGGGAAAAGTGTATTCTCACTGTTATAAATTAAGTGTTGTACCCTCACTCCCCCTGTAATATACTTGCACATATAAAAGTGTATTTATGTATGTTACGCATCTCCTCCCAAAGCACTGGATGGAGTTCAACCAAATTTCGTACAAAATATCACTTACTGTCTGAAGAGGACCACTGTGGGTGCAAGAACTACCTACCTATCAACAGGGTGGGGTGGGGGGTGAAACCGAAGTGTAACCCAGAGTGTGCGAACACCCAGACATTTTGCATCTAGTACTGGACAATAAGAGCACTCAGTGACTTTGCAACACACTTTACATGTACAAAATTCCAAACGTTTATGAGACTTTTTGTCACTCACACCACCCACAAAATGAGGAAAGGAGAAAAATATGTCACTAGTACATTTTCACAGTTCATGCAGTAAAGCTGCAACATCAGGCATGAGCCTTTAATTTATTACCTCCTTATTCGCAACACATTCGCAGACACTGCCCACAGATGTTACTAGATGCACCTGCAAAATTATATCATCGTGCAACAGATAATTCAGGGAAAATGACGTCTTAAACATGAGCTGCGAGGAAAGGATACTGCAGGTCGAAATTCACTAGAGGTACGAGAGAAATATGTGTTCAAATGTGTGCAAAATGTGTTACATATATATGTGAAATATATGTGACATGATCGAATGCACCAAACACAATGATAAAAATTTCCTTTTAAACCCCTGGAGCGATTTCAACAAAACTTAGCGCTCATATTATAGGATAAGAACAAGTGACTTCCTATTGTAGGGGTGGTAACGTGGAGAGAGAGAAAGAGAGAGAGAGAGAGAGAGAGAGAGAGAAGGTAGGAGAAAGACATCGACAGATACGAAAGTCGAAGGAGGAAGTGGACACAGACATACAGGAGGAGCAGATAAACAGAGAGAAGAGAGGCGATAATGGGGAGAGAAAGGGTAGAGGACGGTTTGGACAAAGAATGGGAGGAGGGATGGGGTGAGAAAGGTAAGAGGAAAAAATGGACATACGGGGAGGAGGAGATGGACTTAGAGGGAATGGGAAGGAGATAGAGGGGGTTGTAGGTGATGGGCTTTTAGCGGAAGAACAAAGTGGACAGACAGAGGGGGAGGAGCAGATTCATAGAGAGGCGCGAGTAACAACTGGATGGAGGTGCCGCAGAAGATAGAAAGAGTGTGCAGGTGGAGGAGGTGGAGTAACGGAAGTGCAATAAATGCATGGGAAACGCTCAGAACTCAGCTAATATATACGTGAAAAGTCCAGTAAAATGGGTACTAAAGTCTGTGCCTTACAGTAACTGTAACAACGTATTTTCCATAACGTGTACTACGAAGGGGGAGGGGGTACTTTACGCCCATCACAATAAAATTCTTGAAAAGTATGATTTCGTTAACTGGCGTTAACTTTCATTAACAACACACTTTTTAAATAGCCACTCATATACAATCTGGATTCAGAACGTGAAAAGACCTTCTAGTGCGATCTTAGCAAAACCAGCGAATCTTCCATGAGCAAAGGGCGATACTTCATGACCATTGCAAAAGATGTTTGAAAATGTCGTTGAATTTTATTCGAATCATACCTTTTTAAAAATATGCTCAATTGTAAGAAGTATCCTGAAACTCAAAATATGAATATCACCTTTGTTGTGAAGAGTAACATCCTCCACTGAGGTTAAGATTCTCGGGTTAAGTTTTGCTGAAAGATTTAAAAGAATTACTGAATGTGGTAGAAGACGTCATTAGAAAACTAACAATTTTTGTCCAAATTTTAAAATATAATGTACAGATCTAGTTAACAATATTTTCAAAATATTGGCATAAACTACCCCCTACTCACCTCGGTATTTCGAGGGTTAAGAGCTATGAGCATATGTAGACCTTTCCTAGTGTGAAACAGATCTTTGCTACTGAACACAGCCCATACCTCTTAAGGGTTGCAATGAAGAGCCCATGTTTACTAGACAATCTTCTCTTCTCTCGCTCGGAACAACGGGCTCCAAAAATAAGGAAAGCAAAAAGCTTTTTTTTCAGTGTTAGAGATGATGAACTGCTCGTAGCCCTTAAAGTATGCATTTTAGAAAACATGTTTTCTGGGCGTCTTTACTTCGAATGATCGTTCCTTTTATATCCCAAAGTATTGAGCATTCCTCCTTGGATACCAGATTTCTATTAATTATTCTTGATTATTCGTATTTCAGAACATGAGGAAACGAGGCAATCACAGCTACATTTCATTTCT
Source organism: Schistocerca americana (assembly GCF_021461395.2). Lineage (NCBI taxonomy): Eukaryota > Metazoa > Arthropoda > Insecta > Orthoptera > Acrididae > Schistocerca > Schistocerca americana. The sequence continues at coordinate 438,043,544 of NC_060126.1, read as the reverse complement.
TTTTTCTCCCAAATTTTCTTCATTAATTCACAGAGTTTTTTTCTTACTATGGTCTATCCATTTTTGCTGTTAAATATGTTCTAGTTTATTTTTGCTTTTCTTGTTTCCTGTCCTCCATTTCCTCTTTTGAAATTTTCAATTGCTGCAGGCCGTTTAGTGTTTCTTTTATCCAACATATCTTTAATTTTCTTGCATTAATAACCTTAAAAAGTGTTCTTACTCTGCCTGTTTTCATCCATCCTGCATAGCTGTCTGTAGAAATGTAGGACTCTTTCCTAAATTTATGTGTGACATTGTCTGCATGTTTGTAGAGCTCTTTTGTAGGTCGTCTGATCCAAATTCGGTCTCAGATAACAGTGTCAGGGATTTTTTCTAAGAACTTTTTGTTCTTCTTTCCCTGCTAGATGAATTTATGTCATCCCGTTAATTAATGTGGTTTCTGCCAAATTCGAGGCTCCTGTTAACACAGCTGTGTTGTATTGTCATAGTTTTGCATTATGAGTTATTGCTCTTTTGTTGTAGTGATTTCATGTCACTTTGTGTGCCTTTCAGCTTTTGAATATTCTGCAAACTGTGTTCAGTACAGTGTGTAAGATTGTTCTCCTGAAGTAGTTAATGTGAGTGACGTGTGACTTTTTACATACTATATTTTCAGTGGGAGTTTACTGCTGATTTGGTGTCTGTATATTGATTCCTTTATAGGGAAGTTGTAGTCCAGTTTTACAGGAGATTTCATCCAGTTTGTCGAATGATAGCCTGGCTCCAGCTTTGATATTCATTAATACAGCTGGGCGCTATACTCTGACTCTTCTTCATTTCTACTCTACACTTCAGATAACTTCAACAAGCTTTTCCTGCTCTCTGATTATTTCTTCCAAGAAAATGTTGAATAAACATGACAGTGAGATATCTATATATATATATATACATGCATACATTGTACATAATTTTTTCATACAGCTACCCCCAAACAGTACTAGAATACTGTCCCAAATTCTATAAAATTACCTGCAGACTATGTCAAATTACATCATTAGTGAGAAACACGTGTTTGAGACGGCAGAAATCTATAATGTCTCCAAGGAATGTTTCATGAAAACAGATGTGAAACACAGGCATATTTGTCATTTTACAGGAATATTTCATGAAGCCAACCATGGAAGACGTAACGTCAGGTATATGTCGAATTTTACAGTGTCTGTAGTGTTTCACCACCTACTGAGTTATGATAAGCCCCTTATTATCATAATTTGATACAATTTTGATGTACTACGACACTGTTTTGGATAATTTTATGCAGTTTGGGAGTAATTTGATGCAGTTTGTGGGAGAATGATAATTTTACAGTTTGAGGCAAGTTGATACAGTTTGAGGGGTAATTTTATAAGGTTAACAGTTGCACACAAATTCAAAAAAATTACATAAATACATCTGCTCATCATCATCATCCTTCTGCATGTCAGAGGAAATTTCCCCTCACTCTTTATTTTAATGAATTACAACATTATATATACACTATGGTGAAGATGAAGGAGTATAATGCTCAATGAAGTAAGGAAATAACATTACAGTCTGTTACAGAGAGAATACAGTTTTCTCTCACCAGTAGCTGACCCATTCTTGCAGATTTTCTTGTTGGATATATGTTAAAGAAATTTCCACTAAAAAGCACTAAAATGTGTTGTACAAACACACATTATATATATATATATATATATATATATATATATATATATATATATATATATATCTGTGTGTGTGTGTGTGTGTGTGTGTGTGTGTGTGTGTGTGTGTTTGATGTAATTAAAACCAACGTGCACTGGTGCTCAGACACTTGGGCTTACCTTGATGTCAACATTTATAGCAGCCCACATTTGGCTTGATGAAAGATGAACTTAATGGTGAACCTAGTGCAGAATTTATTCGCCTTCTCGTACAGGAGTTTCCAACACCAGAAAAATCTCAAGAGATGCCAGAAATCCAACACATATTCTTTTGTAATGACGGTAACAATTCGGCTATGGAAATCGTCGGTTTCATTGTATATGTAAATACAGGGTGTTTCAAAATGAACTTAACGGTTTTAAGGTGTTGTAGCATTTATTATGTTCAACTTACAATAGTACATAGTACACTAAATGAAAGAGCAACCCGTACACTTTTGTTTGCATACGTGTGCGCAATGGGAAGAGTATGGAATGACAAAGGGTGACTGAAAAACGTGTTGAACAAGTGCGAGTCTTTCACGCTTAACCCCAAGAAATATCCCAACAGAAAGTTTATGGGCCTTTCATTTTCGGTAAATCAACGGTAACTGGTGTTCCTTATCTTGATGTGGCACAGCTATGGCCCGTGCCTCAATGGGAAGAAGCTGAGCAACACAGTTGGTCGCAAGATGGTGCATCGCCTCACTGGCATACCTCAGTACGTGACTGGTTAAACGATGCTGTGTCCGACCGGTCGATTGGGCCCAAGAGGCCGGTTGACACAGCATTTTAAGCATGACCTCCACGTTTATACATGATCTGACGTGATCATGTGTATGTGCCTCCGATACTAGCTGATCTATCCAACTTAAGAAACAGTGTTATTGCAACTGTTAATCCTGAAACATTACTCAAGGCTTCGGAACAACTCGCCTATCGACCCGATGTGTGATCGGTGTTCGCACTGAATAATTGTAAGAAAAATTGTTTTTGTTTCTCTTCCATAAGGTGTATTATTTATTGTAATGTGGATGTGCTACAAAGGATTAAAACCTGTATATTCATTTTGAAACACTCTGTATAATGTTGATAGTGATGATGATGAATAAAACCCACAATCTCTCACTGTAATGCTTACTTTAATCAAGCAGTAACACTATGATGTATATTTTGAATGGAATACATTCAAAGTTGTAAGATTAACGGTTTTTTCTAATGTTCTCAGTGTTAACTTTGTATAATTTTTGTGCACTTTAGTGTAAGTTATATCAGCAGTAGTGCTCTGGGTTAGTGTTATGTTGTCATTGAGTGAGCTGCATGTATTACATTGATTGATACAGGGTATTTAGACGTGGGGCATTTAATTTTAAGGTCCATTGTCATTTAAGGTGTGCGAAATCTTACATAAAATACAATTTTGTTTTGCTCTAATTTATATAGAGAACTGTATAATGCTTGGATATTACAATAAACATTCAAGCTTTGTATATTTTGTAGACACAGTTGTGTCAAGGCAGTAACATACACTTAAAGAACACACTTGCAAAATATAAAAACATGGTGTAATTTTTGTTTGTGAGTTTATTAATATCAGTACATAATATGAAACGGTATGTTTCAAAGTGTGCGCCACTGTTATGCAACTGTAACCAGTAACACCATCTGTTAATGGTGTAAGGAATTTTTTGCACTTTGAGCACTTGAGTATTTGCAGCTAATATTATCTGTGTAATCAGTTATTTCCAAAGTTAAACTATACAGAAAAGTAGAAAGCATATTATCAAGAAAGAAAGTATGTAAAACATTTATTGTACATGTACGAGAGCTGCACTTTGACAGTAGTAGTTAGTGGCCATCTTTTCATTGTAGCTACTGCGTGTTCTCTATGTGCTATGGCGACTATTCTATCATGGTCAGTGAAATATCTAAGGAGGAATATTTATAATATGGCTGTATATGGAGAAACTATGGCAAAAGATGTGTCAATATGTAATAATTAATGTAATATAACAGTTAAAGGAACGAGGAAGGATATGGGACTTACTTTCTGAATACACCGAAATAGAAGCTTAGTTCCTACAGGGCATCATACAACTCTCTTAGAAAAAATGCTTTCCAAGACTCTTGCTTAAACACTACCCTTTTTGGAATGGTCCATTTCCTGGCCAACTAAAGTACTCAGTAGTGATGCGACTTTATAAAAAACGAGAATATGGGTGGAATGGGGAACTACAAACTTATAGCTTGAAATATATCCAGTAGCCAATAAGGGAAGCCGAAAATAGGAAAACAAGCAGATTCTATATTACAGACAATGGGTGACAAGTTGGTGAGAGAATTAGTCTGAAGGGGATAGCGGTACAGAGAATAGTTTAGTCTGTAGCACTACAGAAAGTGCACATAAAGTTATAGCGACTTGTAACTTGGATGAGATAAATAGTAATTGTGATGTAAATATCTGTAATACCTGTGTGAACATTTCCTCTTATGAGATGATGTATAATAAGCATGCAGAAGAGATGAAAATGTTAAGTGAGGGTCTTAAAAATGTTCAGAAGAAAAGGTAAATATAGCAAAATGGAGTTGTGAATGATGTGCAGTATACTACAATGTAGTTAGTGAAGAGGATAATGTGATGTGTATTAGTGAAGATGGTGAGATAATTGATGATGGGGAAGAATCAGAGGATGATACTAAAGAGAATGGTAGGGGGGACAGTCAAGTGGGAGATTATGTTGGCACTGGTCAATGTGGTGCAATACTTGTTAAATACAGAGGCAATTGAACTTACAGGTAATGAGCAGGATGATAAGCTCAAGTCTATTCTGGGCCCAAATGAGACCAGATAAACTAGACACTAGGACTGCCAGAGTACAGAATCTATTGAAAAGGAGGAATAGGGAGATGATCCAAGACAAAGGGGATTTGATGACAGTTTACAAGGAAAAGTAAATGTTGTGGAAAAGTTTAATGAAATCTAATTGGATTGCAGAGACTACAGAACAGCATATGTTGAGGTAGGAAGATGAAGAGGAGCTATATAAAAGGAGTCAACCCATGATAATGATTAACATATATAGTTTAACGAGAATGGTTTTGCTGGGCAGTGGAAGCGAATTTGTACTTGTTGTGTTGAATGTCAGTTAGCTCTAAATGTACGTTAATGGGTATGAGTAGGAAAAACAAAACTGTAATTAACAGATACAGCATTAATAGTGTACTATTCGAAACAGTCACTTAATTTAAATATCTGGGCACAGCGTTGTCGAGCAATATGAAATAGAACGAGTTAATGAGGACTTTGGTACCGATTTCGAATGGTTATCTTAAGTTTTTTAGGAGAATTTTAGGAAAATGCGGTTCATCCATATAAGAGTCCATATAAAGAACGTTGTGCGACCTATTCTTGAATGCTGCTTGATAGTTTGGGATCCATACAAGGTTGGTTGGATTTAAGAAGGACATCAAAACAATCCTGAGGCGGGCGGCTAGATTTGTTGCCAGCAGGTTCAAAAACCACATAAGTGTTAAAGAGATATTTTCGGAACTCTACAAGCAACACTATTGAGAAAATTTAGAAAACTGTCACTTGAAGCTGATTGCCGAATGATTCTACTGCCACCAACACACATTGCATGTAAGGGCTACAAAGATAAGATATGAGAAGTTACGACCCATATGGAGGCATATAGACAGTCATTTTCCGTCCCTCTGTTTGCGAAAGTGAAACCGGAAAGGAAATAATTAGTAGTGGTACAATGTACCCTCCATCATGAACCATACAGTAGCTTGCAGAGTATATGCACAGAAGTAGAAGTAAAAATTGTCAGAAGCATTTTCGGAACTTATAAGTAAAAATAGTAAAATTGCACAGGAACATGTACCTGGGGCAACAGCGGTTCATGCCACAAGTAGGTTGAGTAAAAATATAAAAAGACAAGCTTACCTGACATTACAGATTGATGGATATGAATTAGAGCATTAATATTTTGCAGTAACTGATTTATGTTTAACTGTAGTTTAGTGTGTGGACATCATGAGTAGATTCAGCATCTAAATTCATTGTCAAGGGGGAATGATTAATTTTGTATGTAAGCGTGTGGAAGTTTCAGTAAGATTAAATGAGTAATTGATGGATAGGGATGATAAAATACACTGTATGCAGTGACTATTATGCCATTAGGTACATGTTGTGATGATTATGTATCAGAAGATCATTAGGACTGCACTGAATCAAATGTTGGTAAAATGTAATTTCTCAAGACGATGTGGATGAATTCAAGGTATTAATGGAGATCAAATAGTTGAGTTATATAATATATTGATCAATAAAGAGAAGGTATTTTGGTGAATCAGGGAAAAGGAAGGACTTTGAATGGCAACTGAGTATACTAATTGTTTTGCAAAACCTTACTGAATTCCTTTGACTTGAAACAAGGCTGTGGCAGAACTTTTGGCCCATTTGGAAAAGTGAATTGATACTGAAAGGAGCTACAGCAAATATAATTATCCATGACTGATTGTGGATAAGAAGGATGTACGTGTATGTGTAGTGACAGAAGCTAGAAAATTGAGCACCATACCCTGGAGGGAATGTTACAAAGCAAACAGTATAGAAGAAACAATATGAGAGTCTAATGGTGATAAATTCATGACAAATCTCGTCTTAACTGCAAGCTACTGGGAAATACCTATACACAAGGAGTCACACAAGTAAACAGCACTTTTGTTTGCTGGAGAAGATACTAACATAGTGTTGTCCTCTTTGGACTAAACATTTCTGTCTAATTTTTTATTAGAGCATTGAATTTAGTTCTATAGGATGAGCTAAACTCAAAAATTCCTGTGCATATGGATGAAATTATAGTGGCAAACAAGGACTGTGACAGTCATTGTAGAATTTCGGAAGAATTATTTTAAGGCATTACAAAAGGTGGAATGGGTTTCAAATTGCAAATGAAAATATAATTGTTTAGGAGAGAGTTAAATTATCTAGGATATATTATGACAAAAGAAGGAAAATTAGGGGATTTAGAAAAGATGAAAGCCAGTAAAGAATTTCTAGTGTTCAAAACTAAAAAGCAGTTGAAAATTTCTCCAGACATGCAGTTTTTATAGAAACTTCGAGTACAATCTGTACTTAATGAATTACTGAGTGAATGGAAGACTCGTGTTTGGAAACCAGTATCCCAGAACAGTTTTGAAAAGATAATGGTAGCATAAATTTCTAAATCACCCCGATCTGAACCAACCGATTTATATGAGCATGGATAGCAATGCATATGGTATTGAATATCAACTCTTCCAACTGGTAGAAAATGAAGAAGGTGAAGAGCACAGAACTACAGCGCTAGGAAGTGGAATATTCACTAAATGTGAAAAAGTTATTGCTTTTGAGGAAGGAGACATCTGTGTTATATGGTAGTTTGAACAATTTTATAATTTTCTTTGGGACATAAAGTGATTATTTTTACAGACTTTTCTCATACATTTGAACTGTGCCATAGGAGGCTGATAGGAGGGGTACCTTATTTACAACAGTTCAACACTGAAATAAGATAAATTTGTGGGAAGTGATATATAGTGTCGCATACACCTTGTCTAGGTTCCCTATGGGTATGAAAGTGAATAGGGATGCAATTATGGACGAAAAACTGAAAATGTTTTATATGGAGGAAGCATCTGTTCAGGAGGAGATGTGAACTATATCTTAAAGCTTGCATAGATAACAACATGACGACGAACATCTAAAATCGGTGAAAAGAGAATTCGAGGAAAGAGGAGATAATAAATTACTTCGATTGTACTGTGTAGTTTAAGGGATACTTTTTAGATGAAGGAAGGAACACTGTACCATGTAGAAGCTTTATTGGCCAGAAATGTATGTGTAAGTACTCAATGGCTGCATACACTTAACAAATGGTAATTGCGGGGCTGAAAAGTGTGTGGGAAAATTAGTAGAAACGGTTATTTTTATTAATATGGCTAGGAATAAATCTGAGGTGTGAAGTCCCATACAGTCTATTTTACCTAGTGAAGTACTACAGTTGGTTGCTGTTGGCTCACTGGGCCCATTACCAGTGGTTACAGTATATATTTCCTCAAAGTAGAAGTTGTATCGCTTAAGATAATCCACTGATACAGTAGTAATGAACAAAATGATTTAAGATTCCTTGGTTATGTGAAGTTGAATTGAAGTACATATGTCGTAACCAACAGCGTCGTTCTTGGGGGATTAATGTAAAGGATTTTGAAAGTATCACAAACTGTTTAAATCACGAGAGTACTCATTTCACTCCTGGGGAAATTATGACAGGAGTAAAAACGGAAAGCATTATGGTAGAAATCGTTAAATTTCCACGCAAACAAGATAGGAGCATTATGAAGAAAAGAAAATTGGTGAGGCAGTATACGGAAAAACAGATCCTGGCAACAAAAAAGAGACATGGTGTGAAAGTCATATATTTTATGATTAAGATAGGTTCCTAGTGTTAGTAAGGACCGATGAGAAACCTAAGATGGTAACATCTGAGATCTCAGAATTCTTTTACATACATCATGGACCTATTGAAGTAGCAGACATAACCAATACTTATGTTCTTTAACTAATGGTTGCAAAATCTAAGAAGACATTCGGTATAAGAAATATTGTGGTCATAGAACTGTACAAGGAGTTTACTGGAGTAGTTGACCACAGGGAATTCACATTCTCTGTGTATCACATGATTGGTGACCACAAGGCTATAAGCAATGCAGTGGTATTTTCCAATTTCGTTTTTCTTCTAATATCCTATCAATACATTAAGAAACTCTTTTAGTATCATAGCTGTCTATATTGTAAATAAATTTTAATGATTGTGCAGTAAATGGTTAGTTAAGCAGATGATTTTTTCAAAATTTAGCTGGCTTGTAATAGAAGTTTTTTATGTTATTTTCAAACTTGTAAGGTGATCTGTGGAAAGAATGATTAATTTTAATATTGTACTTACATATAGTTCCAGATGAGAGCTGTGATTATCTCATAATACACATTTGAGTATGGATGCTAACTACACATGGAAATGTTTACCAACTGGCTACTAAATCGTTTCCCAATGGATTCAATACATTATATGGGAATGAGACCAAGAATGAAGGAGGGGTCATTACCAGTTGCACAGAAATTAGTTGTGTCATGAATTTCACTATTTGCTTTACCGTTGAAATCTAGAGAGAATCATGCTTAGAATAAAGTAGGGGATAATTATGGTAGGACCATGTCAGTATGGAGTTTTGTACTTTATGGATATTATTATGGCTTGGAGAACTATGGGACTCAACTTCTGAGGTCATCAGTGCCCTAGAACTTAGAACTACTTAAACCTAACTAACCTAAGGACATCACAGACTGTTAGATTCTCATTTACCTTTATATACAGAATTAGCCTTTCAATATCTTCATATACTTCCTCTATCTCTTCATTTTTGGCCAGCAACGTCGGCAAGTGTAACTGAACGATTCTGATGAGAAAAGACCTATCACTGACCTGTTCATAGTAACTATTCTCTGCCCTACCTCCCTATCCTTAATGAATCAGATCCCTGATACAACACTTTCTGTACTGTTGTTGTTACCCTATACTCATCTGACCAGAAGTCCTCTTCTTCTTTCTATTTCACTTCACTGATTCCCCATTGTATCTAGATTAAGGCTTAGCATTTTCAACTTCAGATTTTCTAGCTACCCTGCCTCGTTCAAACTTCTGACATTTCATCCCCGATTCGTAGAACACTATCCTTTGGTTGGTTATTCAGTCATTTGTCATGGTAGCCTCTCAGTAGGCAGTCCCCTCCTGGAGATACAAATGAGAGATTTTTCCGGAATATTTTGTCAACAGAGAGACCATCATACCATTTTCTCAATTACAGACCACATGTCCCCATGGTTTCCATTACCTTCTGAATCATCATTCCGTTTATCATTGCTTATTCCTCCGCCATGTAGGGGCAGTTTCCCAACCAAAATGCAAGAGATGACCATGGATCTCTGTCCGCTACTTTGCCTTCTTTGACAAGGCCATTTGCAGAATGAGGGTGACTTCCAATATGGGGTGTCTTCGTCCACCATTGCTTATGACTTTTATTCAAAATTGAAGTGATGGTGGGTTTCAAACTTCGGACCAAGGCTCTTTTGATTTCTAATCGAAGACGCTAGCCATAGACCACAGGTTCATGTGCCAGTACATAATAACTGATGTAACATGACAGTAAAGTAATAAGAAAGAGTATGGAAATTAGTCGTTGTACCCGCGGTCTTGGGGTAGCGTCTTTGATTCATAATCAAAACGTCTTCGGTCCCAGGTTCGATCCCCGCCACTGTCTAAATTTTGATAAATAACCAGCATTGGCGGCCGAAGACTTCCGGCATAAGAAGTCAGCCTCATTCTGCCAACGGCCTTGTCAAAGAGGGCGGAGGAGCGGATGGAGGTTCAGGGCACTCTCTTGTCCTAGGGGTGAGAAATTGCCCCTAAAGGCGAAAGAATCAGCAATGATCAACGACATGAGGATGCAGAATGCAATGGAAACCACTGCATTAAAGACACATAACGTGTATCCACAGGACATGTGGCCTGTAACTGAAGAAGTGTCATGATGATCTCTCCATTGGCAAAAGATTCCGGAATAGTCCCCCATTCGGATCTCCGGGAGTGGACTGCCAAGGGGGAGGTTACCATGAGAAAAAGATTGAATAATCTACGAAAGGATAACGTTCTACGAGTCGGGGCGTGGAATGTCAGAAGCTTGAACGTGGTAGGGAAACTAGAAAATCTGAAAAGGGAAATGCAAAAGCTCAATCTAGATATAGTAGGGGTCAGTGAAGTGAAGTGGAAGAAAGACAAGGATTTCTGGTCAGATGAGTATCGGGTAATATCAACAGCAGCAGAAAATGGTATAACAGGTGTAGGATTCGTTATGAATAGGAAGGTAGGGCAGAGGGTGTGTTACTGTGAACAGTTCAGTGTCCGGGTTGTTCTAATCAGAATCGACAGCAGACCAACACGAACAACGATAGTTCAGGCATACATGCCGACGTCGCAAGCTGAAGATGAACAGATAGAGAAAGTATATGACGATATTGAAAGGGTAATGCAGTATGTAAAGGGGGACGAAAATCTAATAGTCATGGGCGACTGAAATGCAGTTGTAGGGGAAGGAGTAGAAGAAAAGGTTACAGGAGAATATGTGTTTGGGACAAGGAATGGAAGAGGAGAAAGACTAATTGAGTTCTGTAACAAGTTTCAGCTAGTAATAGCGAATACCCTGTTCAAGAATCACAAGAGGAGGAGGTATACTTGGAAAAGGCCGGGAGATACGGGAAGATTTCAATTAGATTACATCATGGTCAGACAGAGATTCCGAAATCAGATACTGGATTGTAAGGCGTACCCAGGAGCAGATATAGACTCGGATCACAATATAGTAGTGATGAAGAGTAGGCTGAAGTTCAAGACATTAGTCAGGAAGAATCAATACGCAAAGAAGTGGGATACGGAAGTATTAAGGAATGACGAGATACGTTTGAAGTTCTCTAACGCTATAGATACAGCAATAAGGAATAGCGCAGTAGGCAGTACAGTTGAAGAGGAATGGACATCTCTAAAAAGGGCCATCACAGAAGTTGGGAAGGAAAACATAGGTACAAAGAAGGTAGCTGCGAAGAAACCATGGGTAACAGAAGTAATACTTCAGTTGATTGATGAAAGGAGGAAGTACAAACGTGTTTCGGGAAAATCAGGAATACAGAAATACAAGTCGCTGAGGAATGAAATAAATAGGGAGTGCAGGGAAGCTAAGACGAAATGGCTGCAGGAAAAATGTGAAGACATCGAAAAAAGATATGATTGTCGGAAGGACAGACTCAGCATACAGCAAAGTCAAAACAACCTTTGGTGACATTAAAAGCAACGGTGGTAACATTAAGAGTGCAATGGGAATTCCACTGTTAAATGCAGAGGAGAGAGCAAATAGGTGGAAAGAATACATTGAAAGCCTCTATGAGAGTGAAGATTTGTCCGATGTGATAGAAGAAGAAACAGGAGCCGATTTAGAAGAGATAGGGGATCCAGTATTAGAATCGGAATTTAAAAGAGCTTTGGAGGACTTACGGTCAAATAAGGCAGAAGGGATAGATAACATTCCATCAGAATTTCTAAAATCATTGGGGGGAAGTGGCAACAAAACGACTATTCATGTTGGTGTGTAGAATATATGAGTCTGGCGATATACCATCTGACTTTCGGAAAAGCATCATCCACACAATTCCGAAGACGGCAAGAGCTGACAAGTGCGAGAATTATCGCACAATCAGCTTAACAGCTCATGCATCGAAGCTGCTTACAAGAATAATATACAGAAGAATGGAAAAGAAAATTGAAAATGCGCTAGGTGACGATCAGTTTGGCTTTAGGAAAAGTAAAGGGACGAGAGAGGCAATTCTGACGTTACGGCTAATAATGGAAGCAAGGCTAAAGAAAAATCAAGAAACTTTCATAGGGTTTGTCGACCTGGAAAAAGCGTTCGACAATATAAAATGGTGCAAGCTGTTCGAGATTCTGAAAAAAGTAGGGGTGAGCTGTAGGGAGAGACGGGTCATATACAATATGTACAACAACCAAGAGGGAATAATAAGAGTGGACGATCAAGAACGAATTGCTCGTATTAAGAAGGGCGTAAGACAAGGCTGTAACCTTTCGCCCCTACTCTTCAATCTGTACATCGAGGAAGCAATGATGGAAATAAAAGAAAGGTTCAGGAGTGGAATTAAAATACAAGGTGAAAGGATATCAATGATACGATTCGCTGATGACATTGCTATCATGAGTGAAAGTGAAGAAGAATTAAATGATCTGCTGAACGGAATGAACAGTCTAATGAGTACACAGAATGGTTTGAGAGCAAATCGGAGGAAGACGAAGGTAATGAGAAGTAGTAGAAATGAGAACAGCGAGAAACTTAACATCAGGATTGATGGTCACGAAGTCAATGAAGTTAAGGAATTCTGCTACCTAGGCAGTAAAATAACCAATGACGGACGGAGCAAGGAGGACATCAAAAGCAGACTCGCTATGGCAAAAAAGGCATTTCTGGCCAAGAGAAGTCTACTAATATCAAATACCGGCCTTAATTTGAGGAAGAAATTTCTGAGGATGTACGTCTGGAGTACAGCATTGTATGGTAGTGAAACATGGACTGTGGGAAAACCGGAACAGAAGAGAATCGAAGCATTTGAGATGTGGTGCTATAGACGAATGTTGAAAATTAGGTGGACTGATAAGGTAAGGAATGAGGAGGTTCTACGCAGAATCGGAGAGGAAAGGAATATGTGGAAAACACTGAGAAGGGACAGGATGATAGGACATCTGCTAAGACATGAGGGAATGCCTTCCATGGCACTAGAGGGAGCTGTAGAGGGCAAAGACTGTAGAGGAAGACAGAGATTGGAATACGTCAAGCAAATAATTGAGGACGAAAGTTGCAAGTGCTACTCTGAGATGAAGAGGTTAGCACAGGAAAGGAATTCGTGGCGGGCCGCATCAAACCAGTCAGTAGACTGATGACCAAAAAAAAAAAAAATGGAAATTATTTATTAGCCACAGAAAAGTGATGTCAGAGAAACAATCCAATTAAGTGATATTTACCTGTAGAGTGCATATTCTGACCGAGTTTATTGATCAAATTCTGATACCTCGCAGGAGAGCTTCTGTAAAGTTTGGAAGGTAGGAGACGAGGTACTGGCAGAAGTAAAGCTGTGAGTACCGGGCGTGAGTCGTGCTTCGGTAGCTCAGTTGGTAGAGCACTTGCCCGCGAAAGGCAAAGGTCCCAAGTTCGAGTCTCGGTCGGGCACACAGTTTTAATCTGCCAGGAAGTTTCATATCAGCGCACACTCCGCTGCAGAGTGAAAATCTCATTCTGGAAACATCCCCCAGGCTGTGGCTAAGCCATGTCTCCGCAATATCCTTCCTTTCAGGAGTGCTAGTTCTGCATGGTTCGCAGGAGAGCTTCTGTAAAGTTTGGAAGGTAGGAGACGAGGTACTGGCAGAAGTACAGCTGTGAGTACCGGGCGTGAGTCGTGCTTCGGTAGCTCAGTTGGTAGAGCACTTGCCCGCGAAAGGCAAAGGTCCCGAGTTCAAGGCTCGGTCGGGCACACAGTTTTAATCTGCCAGGAAGTTTCATATCAGCGCACACTCCGCTGCAGAGTGAAAATCTCATTCTGGAATTGTAATTATGCTTGCATATTATTATGAGCAGCCTGCATGTTTCTGTTTTTGTACTTGATAAATGATAAATAATTTTATTTACTTTCAAGATATTGACTCAGCCATTGTTTTGGAAGTGTTACATCTCTAAAACAATCTTTGGTTATTGACTATATGATTATTTTGTAGTTTATGTGATATTTCACAATAAAACATCTTCGGAAATCCTTAATAAAATCTTGTTGCATTTTAACTAATACATACATCTATGTCTTCCCTTACTTTCTAAAATCGTGGATTGTGTGAAAGTCATAGAATTTATATTGAATACTTTGTAGGTGATTACAGTTTAGAGAGCCATAGTGCCAATTCCAGCAGTCATAGGATAGGTTCAAACATTTGTACTACTTGCTGCACAATGTCATTGATTACATTTTGCTAGCGAATTGGAGGTGAATTGGTGGTGAGACATTACACTAGTCAACAGCCATTTTGCATGTGGGATGTGATACTTCAACTAGTATGTATTTTGATGTGTACAATCCGAATATACCTTTCAAAATGTTCTAGCACGTAACATTGTTGAGTTATTAAAGGTTTTCTACATTTAATATTTAGTAATTCGCTTTTTGCTCTTCTGTTTTGATGTTTAATTGTTTGTTTATGATTTGCAGAGGAGAGCTAGAAGATCTACAGATCGACCGTAAATTATTGATGTGGTAATCCAGTGGCGTGACAGAGATCTTCAGTGAGTGCTCCCTGTAGAAGACAGTGCAAACTTTTTGTGTTTAAAACTTACTGTAAAGAAAAACGGCAACTAGTAAATCTCGTTGCTGACTAAACAACCCTGACAACTTTCGTTCTGTGTGTGGGAAATTCACTCCTAAAGCCCAAGGAAAACCAATCACTGATTTGATTAAGAAGGCATATAAATTGTGTTTTTATTGTCCCGTTGGTGATCAAGATAGATATTTTGCACCCCATATTGCCTGCATAACCTGTACTACAACCTTAACCGAGTGGTTGAAAGTAAAATGCCAAGCTATGCCATTCACTGTTCTGATGGTGTGGGGTGAGCCTAAAGGCCATTTTTCTGACTTTACTTCTGTCTTACAAATATTTCGGGACATTCAAGCAAAACTAGACATAAAATAAAGTATCCAAATGTATCTTTAGTGCATTTGCCTGTGCCCTGTTATGAGGGGTTGCCTGTTCCTGTCTGTAACATGAAAGCCACGGAAGCAGACACCATGTCAAGTTAATCGGAAAGTATTGAACATATAGAAGAGTACTGCCCTCACTATCATGACATTTTGCCTCAGCTCTTTAATTAAAAGAAAGTGAACGATTTGGTTCGCGATCTAAAACTTTCGAAAGAGTAAGCTGAATTCTTGGGGTCGAGACTGCAACAAGGGAACCTTCTAGCTCCAGGGACAAAAACTTCCTGTTTCAGATCAAGAGGGGCTTCCCTCGCTCAGTATCTCGATATCCAGAATTCAATGTGTGTATTAGAGATGTCAATGGTCTGATGATGCAGCTATGTGTACAACATAATCCACAGGAGTGGCGACTATTTATTGTAGTAGTAGTACTAGTAGTAGTAGTAGCTTTATTCATCTGTAGATCTCTTTTCACAATGATATGGGATATTTCAAAGTATTTACAAGTTTAGACCAATTTAAAATAAGCTAATTCGTATACACATACATTTACAGACTACTAGTTAGAGACAACCATAGTTTTACTCCTGGTATACAATACTTTTTTTTACAAATAACTTATTAAATAATGTAATGCTACTCTGTTCACTCATATCTCACTATCAGTCACTGAACCCACTATACACACAAACACACATACACACACACACACACACACACACACACACACACACACACACACACACACACCGATGATCTCTGAGCCATTTTCTGTACCACAACTTCCCATTTGATATCCTGAAAAGCCGAGTTAGTAGTCCACTATAGTGAGTGAGATGTTGAGCTCAGAAAGAGGAAGAGGTGTTAGTGTTGTGCTACACATAGCTTGGGGGTAGGTATTTATAGAAAAGGAAAAAAAAACATAGTGTGAAGGTGTCATGTGGAATGCTGGATGTTTTATAATCATTAATATTATTTTGTTGTATAACTTTTTACCAAACCCCTACTCTGTTGTATCTAAATGATTTAAAAGTTGCTGCACTCCTTACATGTTTACAGGCTGTATTCACGAAATACGGCTGCTTTTTGTGCCTTTGGGAAAGCTGTGACAGCAAGAATCACTATACAGTCAAGGAATGGCCTATAAGGAAGTCATATGTTCCTGGAAACGTAAATGTGAACAATACCCCATTGGCTGAGCCCGATAAAATCATTTTGCCTCCTCTTCATATCACATTCTGCCTTATCAAGAACTTTGTAAAAGCTCTGCATAAAGAAGGTGGGGCCTTCAATCACTTCAAAGGTAAGTTTTCTAAACTAAGTGAGGAAAAGCAGAAAGAGGATTTAATTGTTGGATCACAAACAAGAAAATTGCTGCAAGATCCAACTTTGATACCAAACTCACAGATATCAAATTAGCTGCTTGGTCTTTTTTTAAACCTATTTTGAAGGACTTTTTGAGTAACAGAAAAGACCAAAACTATGGTACCATTGTGAATGATGTGTTGGACAACTATGAGAACATGGGGTGTAGAATGTTGCTTAAAATTCACTTTTTACATTCTCACCTTGATGTCCCAGAAAATTTGGGAGCTGTAAGTGATGAGCATTGTGAACACTTTCACCAAGACATTCTTCGCATGGAACTCCATTACCAAGACCATTGGAACCCTTCGATGATGGGTGACTATTGCTGGGATTTTTTTAGGGTGATGAAACGGCAAACAAGAGCTCCATCGTCGCATTTTTCAAAAACGAAAGACGATTGATTAAAGGTGAAAACCTCTTCAGGGAACACCACCTTGATGAAGCACTGTCTGTGGGGGTGGAGAGGCTTATGTATCCATGGGAAGCTGAGGGCTATGCCGAAGGTAGAGGACCTACTGCTGGAAAGGCCTCAGCTGATGGATCAGACTAAGAGTGTCCCACAACGTCCCATCTTCCCTGTCCACTCCTAGTCCTACCCTATTCCCTGAGTCAACCCAAGGTGTGATGCGATCTGTGCTGAGGGGTGAATGGCACATTGGCAGATGTGTCGCAAACAGAGCCTCAGGGATACCGGACGATCTCCCTGAGTAATTAGCCTTATACCACGCGGGGTATTCATGATGTGGACCTTCTAGATCCCCAGATCTCGTGGGACCAACATGGACACGACTACAGAAAAGGGAAAAGAAACTGAGGGGCAAATTGAGACCTCAGATACCCAAACATCAGGGACTGAACCGATGGAAGGCATTTCCACCACTGAATCAGGGTCTAGACCTGAGCCAGAAATGGGAACTGTAACCGAAAAACTAGAGCAGATTAAGATGAAAGACTTGTGTGGGGCCCAAAGGAGGAAGCTATTCAGGGAACAGAGAAAAAAGGAAGGAAAACAATCGCTTCCTAAACACAAGTAAAGGGACTAGAACCCAAGACCCCAGGAAAAAATTCTCTCAGGTTGAAGGGGACACACAGACTCCCACAATGTTAAAGACAGGTAGTAAGCAGATAAGGGAGGAATCAATGACACTCTCCTCCCTGGATAAGCGAGTCCAGAAAAAACCGAGGCAGGAAATAGGGAAACAGACCTATAGTACTGCAGTCTCGGATTTTAGGATGGCAGTTATCCAGGAAGGTTATCCACTGGTGGCCATCATCTCGCAGCAGGAGGAACTAGTACAGATGGCCCTGTTTGAAAAGATTGGGGGGGGGGGGACGCTGGCGCCAGGAGGGTCCATCTAGATCGTGGTGCACTCATTTTTGTCTGTGAGGGGGTGCACACAGTAGAATGGCTCAAGGATAAGGTGCCCATGATATCCCCATGGGAATATGCGAAGCTGCTGGTCAAGACGGTAGCGGAGCTTCTTAATACCGCAAAGATATCATTATGGGTACCCAAGATCCTTAAGGAAGTCTCTCCCAAGACTCTGTTAAGGAAAATACGGGCCCAGAACCCAAAAGTCCGGACAGAAGACTGGAGAGTGATTAACCAAAGGTTGCTCCGGAAGGACGAACCCTGCTGATTGAGGCGATGCGGGAACAGGACCTGGAACTTTTTCTAGGGTTCTTGCAGGTCACTCTCAGGGTTCTCAAAGACCTCAAAGATGGCAGTAAGACAGAGCCTGCAGATTAATCTGCAGCACAGTAAAGGGGCCTCTGCTGCCCTGAGCCGCTGCGTGGGGAGACAGGAAGTGGACGTGGCCCTGATACAGAACCATATTTATACAAAGGGAGTATATCGGGCCTAGGAGGCACTGGAGGTAAGCTGATCTATGCTAGGAATCTAAGAAACTCCAGAACATGCATCTATGCTAGAAATAGCATTTCTTTCATGCCAATGATGGATTTCTGCTCTAGGGACATAGTGACAATCAAAATGCAGCAATGTGAGGAAGGTATCACGAGGGAAATTATTTTGGCCTCAGCATACCTTCCTTACGAAGACAATTCTCCCCCTCCTTTGAAGGTGAGGAGACTGGTGGAGACTTGCCATCGGCAAGGTGACCAACTGCTGGTGGGGTGCGGCGCCCGTGCCCACAAACTAGTGTGGGGCAGCAAGGACACCAACAGTAGAGGTGAGTACCTTCTTGAATTCCTCTTAGTTAACAACTTAGAGGTCCTGAATAGGGGCAATGAATTTACATTCGGGAATAGCAGAAGGGGAAAGTAATTGACATAACATTTGGTTCCATGACGATGGGTAGCTATTCAAACAATGGCATGTGATGTTGGAGCCATCTTCATTGGACCACACGTACATTAAATTCAAGGTTGAAATAGGAATCAGACAGGCCATGACTTATACAAATCCCAGGAAAATAGACTGGGAGATATATAGGAGGGACCTTGACTTAGGCTTATCGGAAATTAAAACCACGATAAGGAAGCCAGTAGAACTTGAGGAAGTAGCAGAGGCTGTTACCTCTGCCATAGTGCCCTCATATAAGGATAACTGCACAATCACCAGGAAGTGCACAAATAGGAGTGTTCCTTGGTGGAATAACAAATTGGAAACGCATAGAAAACAGGTACGGAGACTGTTGAAAATTGTGAGACGCAAAGGACAATGGGCTAAATATCGTGAGGCCCTTGTCAATTACAATCTTGCAATAAGACAAGCAAAGAAGGCGTCCTGGAAGACATTCTGTGAGGAAGTGGAAGGCGCAGCTGCACAAGCCAGACTTCACAAGATTCTTACTAGAGTACCAACTAATCCAGGAGGTATGTTGAGGAAGGAGGATGGGGAATATACAACGACAGCACATGAGATGCTGGAATTGCTCCTCAAAACTCACTTTCCCCTATATGCACTGCCGGATAACACAGACCAGCATGTGACCACAAAGAGACAACGGTACTCAGGCACTCGAAGAGAGGACTGGGAATCGGCCAAGGAGTGTGTGAACATCAACAAAATCCAGTGGACGGTGGGAATATTCCAACAGTTCAAGTCACCTGGCCCAGATGAAATTTTTCCAGCTCTCCTACAACAGGCAGGAGGAAAGCTTATAAGAGTCCTATGCAGGCTATTCAGGGTTAGCTTAGCAGTAGGAGTCATTTCCAATGTTTGGAGGGCAGTGAAGGTTGTCTTCATTCCAAAGCCAGGGAGAATTGATCATACCAAGGCCAAGGATATGAGACCAATCAGTCTGTCCTCCTTCATTCTCAAAACATTGGAAAAACTGGTTAATGTATATGTTGGGGAGGCGAGGCTAAGTAGGGTGGTCCCTCTACACCTGAACCAACACGCATACCAACCAGGTAAATCATGTGTGACAGCTCGTTGGGAAGGTGGAAAAAGCACTTCACTTCCAAGAAATAGCCCTCTGCAGCTTCCTGGATATCGATGGGGGCCTTTCGTAACATGACCTTCGATTCCATGGTAAGGACAGCAGAGGTGCATGACAGGGGGACCACTATATGTAGGTGGACCAGAGCGATGCTTAGTGGAAGGAAGGTAGAGGCTACCATGATGAATGAAAAGATGGTAATTAAGACCACTAGAGGCTGCCCACCAGGAGGAGTTTTGTCTCCTCTATTGTGGAATTTAGTAGTGAATGAACTCACTGAGGAACTAAACTCCAGACAGTTCTTTTGCTAAGGATACGCAGATGACCTTGTCATGGTAATACTTGGCAAATTCACTGACACAGTCAGGAATATGGCACAAGGAGGGTTGTACATTGTGCAAAAATGGTGCATTAAACAGGATCTGAGAGTTAATCCTAAGAAGACTGTTGTGGTGCCATTTACGAAGAAACATATGCAGCAAGCAAGTTGGAATCTAAAGCTCTTAGATGAAACTCTACCTGTGAAGGGGACAGTGAAATATCTAGGGGTAACCTTGGATGAGAAGCTAGCTTGGACCCCTCATATTAGGAGTATCTGCTCCAAGGCAAAAAGTACTTTAGTGAGTACTAGGAGGGCTTGTGGCAAAGACTGGGGCCTAAGCCTCAAGGGTATGCACTGGATATACACCATAGTGGTTAGACCTAGGATTTCCTATGGGGCTGTAGTATGGTGGAAGAAGATAGAACAGCAGGTTGCTGCTAAGAGCTTGCTAAGGTGCAGAGATTGGCCTGCTTAGCCATAACGGCCGGAATTAGCAGCACGTCAACTGCTGGGATGGGAGATGGTGGATATGCCTCCACTTCACCTTTGGGTTAAGATGGAGGCAGCAGCTGGGGCATACAGACTTAAAACTGGCCAAAACTGGGTCTCATTCGGATATCAAGAATCACACACTAACATAGTGAGTGAAGTAAATATAGGTATGGCTGGGGAAATGTCTGCTGACGATATAATAACTCAAAACTGCTTCGACAAGCCTTACAACATAATAATTGGAAGTCGGGAGCAATGGGAGAAAACAGTTCGACACCGTATGGAGGACATCGTTTGGTTCACTGATGGGTCGAAAACAGATCAAGGCGTTGGGGCAGGGTTGTACGGGGTTCAGCCACGGCTGGAGACCAGCATCTCTCTAGGGAAACTGGCCTCTGTATTCCAAGCCGAAATTACTGCAATCATGGCATTTGTGGAGGAGAATATGAGTAGGTGCTACAATGACCGTAGCATCTACATCTATTCAGACAGCCAGGCAGCCCTGAAATCATTGGCAGCTCCTGCAGCACGATCTAAGATTGTTGCCGATTGCCACAGGGCTCTCGTGGAGCTTGGAGGAAGCAATAGGGTGTACCTAGGGTGGGTCCCTGGCCACTCAGAGATCTGTGGCAATGAAAAAGCCTATAGATTGGCTAGGATGGGGGCAACAACTTCATTTATTGGACTAGAACCTGTCTTGACAATTACCAAGGCTATGATCAAATTGGAACTACAGAACTGGCTTAGGAAACAGCACGTAGTAAGGTAATGCACATGGTAAGGTAATGACGCCCAAGCCATGTTTTGAAAGAAGCGCTGTACTCCTGGGATTGTACAGGAAAGAGATCAAACTCATGACTGGACTGATGACCGGTCATGGGAACTTCAAAAACCACCTACACACAATGGGTATAATGGAAGAGGACCCTAAATGTATAATCTGTGATGATGGTGAAAAAACTGCATCATACCTAACGTTTGAATGCATGGCACTGGAGGGTAAAAGATACAGAATCTTCGGGACAACTAGACCTGAAAAATTGTGTCGAACAAAAAACTGGTAGAGGTACTCCCTGCACTATTTAAGGGCACTGGTTGACTTTACTAGATATGCAGGGAGTGATACCGCACAATAAACCTAGTTTCAGTGCAGACAGTTGCAGGTCAAACCTAAGTTGTTTTGGCTGTTCCGTTAAGATCAACCAATCAGTCAATCAAGGTGAAAATATCTTCTGAACTAATTTGAACCTTTTATTTGGCATCATGCCCATATATGCGTACAAAAGTGTATTGATTTCAAACGTTCTGAATGTATATTTTTATTTGATTTAATTGTGCCAATTTTCGCTATTACCGTGTGTATCTAGGAAATGTGACGTCACAGAGAAAAACTGATTTTACCAGTGTATTCAGCACTCCAAAATTAGGTAAATCCACCCATTTACAAACCACATGCAGAAAAAAGTTTAAATTTGTTAACTAGTGTTATCAGGGAAATAAGTTAGGTGTGACAGTAAATGGCATCAGATGGAAGACCCTTTGCGTATTTAGATATCACTGTAACACTTCAATATTTAATTTGAGGGTGTTACACGATAAATGTGCCTTAATAATTACTTTTGGAATGCGTATTTGTCTATGTGCTTGTCCAACATTTAATCCAGGTGTATTCAGGTGCGAGTAGCTTCAGTCTCTAAGGCCTAATTTTAAATGTGTTTTATTTCTTAAGGCACATGTGTTTCGATAAGGAAACAGCACTGAGACGTTTAATGTGTTTTTTGTTTTTTGAACTCTGCCCTAGTATTCGAAATGACATATATATATATATATATATATATATATATATATATATATATATATATATATTCTACAGTTATAATACTGAAAATGGTAGCTTCAGTCGATTGGTCCTAACTTGGAATGTAGAAAAGGTTTTTTTCTTTTAGTTATGAAAATAGCACTGTTTACTTAATTTGAACGTCCATAGCGATGTTTGAGGCACCATCCTGACGAATGTGTGTGTATAATAACAATGTCTTACTTGAAGTAAATATTGAGATACTCATCATAAATAGTGCAATTTTTTGTCCTTCTTATGCATTTTTGCAGGCCTTTAGACTATTGTAATGTTTACTAAGCATCGTAGATGTGGTTAACAATTAATTCAAACCTCTGTGGTATCTTACATTATGCTGCAACATTTGGAGTTTGAAGGTCTTATCAAAGCAACCTACTGTTGTCGAAGACAAGCGACAGGGCATTGCAGAATGTTTAAAATAAAATTCGTTTTTGAGAACTACATATTCCTAATTCAATCTGAAAACTTCTGTTTTAACTATACCTGAAAAATATTTTTTACACTTTTCTATTTTCAGAATGAGATTTTCACTCTGCAACAGAGTGTGCGCTGATATGAAACTTCCTGGCAGATTAAAACTGTGTGCCGGACCGAGACTCGAATTCGGGACCTTTGTCTTTCGCGGGCAAGTGCTCTACCAACTGAGCTACCCAAGCACGACTCACGCCCTTCCTCACAGCTTTACTTCCGCCAGTACCTATTCTCCTACCTTTAAAACTTTACAGAAGCTGTCCTGCGAACCTTACAGGACTAGCACTCCTGAAAGAAAGGATATTTCAGAGACATGGCCTAACCACAGCCTGGGGGATGTTTCGAGAATGAGATTTTCACTCTGCAGCGGAGTGTGCTCTGATATGAAACTTCCTGGAGGATTAAAACTGTGTGCTGGACCGAGGAGTGGTTTCTTAATGTCCCATTAACACAGTTGGGCTGGTTCTACTGTCTTGGAATTTTGATTGGTTCTTTGCTTTTTAGTACTTTGCAATAATCTGTTGTAGTTAGGAATGAAGTGGAGGGGAGGAGGGGTAAATTGAATGAATGTGGGGAGTGGAGAGATTTGTTGCTTGATGATGACAGTTATAATGAGGGATGAAGTTGGTGATGTCAAGGAGAATAAAATGACGACTCTTTATGATGTTCAGCAGATGTTTCAATGTCAAAGTCTTGTGAAATGCCGTTATATACAATGCTGAGGGTACTTTCTATCATGTTACCACTTAAGGTTTTTTATATTAATTCTTCTTGCTGGATCGATAAATCCCCCCCATGGGCATATAACATTCCATGCCCCATCTCAATGAACATTATATTTTCTTTCGATTTTTCTTCTTTTCTTCATGCTCACTTCCCCCTTGGAAGCCCTTCCCAGAGACCGAAATGGCTGACTAATGTATGAACTGGTATATGTTCCTTTTCATCTACACAATCTACTTAGGACTGCTAATAGCATCCTGAATAACATTCATAGTTTCTCGCTTAATTCACAGTTCTTCATGTTAGAGAGCATATTCCTGCTAGATGTATTATGACTTTTTTCTAGCGTCTCTGGGTTGGGTTTTCGCAACGTATCTATTACACTCTTTTGTCAGAATTTATTGTTGCCTCCCATTTGCCCTACTTACAGCTAAAACTTTACGGTCACTCTACTTCAAATACTTTTACATTGTTACTCCCACGTATCTGTTTAAGTTGGAAGACAGTAGATGGTACCCAATAATCTGATAATCAAATTATACCACACTTCTAGGTAGTGTGGAGCGCACAACTTTCCTTTCTCTTTGGTTAAGCTAGTTGATAATTTTTGCACCAGGATGGCATTTTGTTGAGATGTAACTGGATATTTCTGCCAATTGCATGGCATGAAATATTCTCATAGATAACTGCACACTGAACTAAACTCCTATAATTGTAATTAATATTATCCACAGTGTTATTAATTATTACATTCTCCTGGGACATGCAAAACAGTGGTACTTATAATACGTTTTCTTACGGGATTTTGGTCTGTAACACAAATTTTCATCATGTCTCGTGATACAAACTCTTGCATCAGGGCTGTCACTACAGTGTATGATGAAATGAAGAAGAAATGATTTTTATTGGAACCTTTTCGACAGAGGTTTCAAGAAATAAATGTACCATGAAAGGCCAAGTAAGGTGTAGCAACATTAAAATAGTCGTTCAGCGATCTTTTGACATATCTGAAGAGTTCTGGTCGCTGATTGTGTAGTGTTACAGAGCAACAGAGTGTTTCATGTGTGATCAAGAAGTATCTTACTATTAACAAATAACACTAAAAAACAAAATGTGGTTTAGTTCTGAAATACAACTCACCAATGTCTGTAGGTTCGCAATCCATTATTAAGCACAACACGCTAGCACCATCCAGTAAACAATAGCAGGTAACGCACTTATCTTCATAAACAATATCTCCTGGCTGGCATGGTTGGTCAACCAGCAGTGTAAGAGCACCACTTTTCTCCTTTTGACCACCACCTCCACCTCCTCCACCTTCACCTTTTTCTCCATGTGAATCATCTCGTGTATTATCTCTACATCCATCTTTATCTCCACAGTTTGACTGCAATGGTAGTAATGTTCCTAGAAGGAAATTCACATGGGAAATATTAGTTTGTGTACATGGTGGGCTGGCAGCACTCTTAAGCCAAGAGCAGTCACGAAGCATGGGTGTACAGCTACAAAGAAGACTTAAAACGATAAACATTTGCATGTTATTTTAAAATAGTTAAAAATGATAGTTGTATGTTGAGGGTACTAAAAAAAATCTCTGTCTTTTAAAACAGATGTATTAATGTCAATGATTGTAATAAAATTGAACATTTCACTCTACGGCATTGAACTATGGGAGCTAAGCAATAGGAGACATTGTTTTTGTGAGACAGTATTTTGCAAAAGATGGGGAGGACTACCTCATATTAACTGCAGGAATAGGAAAGAGGAAAATGCAGAGATGAGTAGCTCTGGCGTGGAAAGCATAGGTAGTCTCTGTTGGAGGTGGAAGACTCTGTACGTAAGAGGAAGTGGCGAAAGTTACATTGAGATAGGATGTGGAGTGCATATAAGTGTAAGGCTGGGGGTATGCTGGTACATATGTGGCAGAGTACAGGGCTGGTAACCAGGGATGAAACAACTGTTTCTATTGTTATCAAGTACATGGAAAGTATGAGAATACTGCAGGTGTTAAGTGTGAGAGAGAAGGTGGGTGGAAATTAATAACCTGCATGATATGGATCAGAGAGGGTAGATGGGAAGATTGACTGATGTTCTAGGATTTTGAAGGAATGTTTAAATTTCTAGTGGATTACAACTCTAGACAACACTGGCCTAAAAGGAAATACATCAGAAAAGGATTTGTAGGTGCAGCATTTATATATCCTTAGTGCAAAACACAGTTGGGAAATACGTATGTAAAATAAAACAACAACACACTTTGCCTATTTTTCACACAAGAACCAACAAGTAACATCTGTCTGCACCTGATGCAGATTTTATTTTCGAAAATGGAGACATGCCAACAACAGCATTAACAATATTAGTGATTTCTAAAGAATTCAAGATGTAATTGGTATTATCAGACTTTCAGAAATTGCATACTTTCTTTGTCTGTCGCATTCTTCCAGCTTTCTAGTTCAAACTAGGTTATTATCAGGCTTTCAGAAGTTGCATACTTTCTTTGTCTATTGCATTCTTCCAGTTTTCTAGTTCAAACTAGGTTTAGACATTTAAGACATATTACACTTTGCTCAATCATAAAAAATACATAAATTAAACAAGACCAACTGAAAAAACGCAAAGGTCAGAACAAACAGTCAGATATACATTCACAGTATTTGAACTAAAACAGTACCAGAGGCACTTTCACCCTTTTGATGAATGTTTCATCAGATAATAGCTAATACAGCATTAGGTACTGATTACCTACTGTTGCTGATGATGGTAATAGAAATGAACCAGTAATACAAAACTTAACCTTCTTAAAATACGAGTTTATTGACACAAAACTATTGACATTCATTAATACCTTCACACTGTCAAATAGTTACAATTTTAAGATACGATTCATTCAGAACACAGTTTGCTTTTAGGTTTTACCAAAAATTCAGCCATAGTTTTTAAATTGGCCTCCTTATCTTCTGTAATAAGTGGCTTGCGCAACAACATAGGTATTTTTCCCTCTGATACTACCTTGTTGGTCACGACTTTCTTGAAAATATCAATTTCAGTCCATTGTTCAAGTTCACTAAAGGTCCTTTTAAGCAGTGTTCAGCCTGGTTTATTATAAGTAACTTTTCTCCGCTAAAGTCTTTTGGGGTGTACCCTCTGCCAGGCACTTCACAACCAACTCCTTCCTTAGATACCGCTTTGCCAGCCTGCAGTCGGTTACCTCCCCACTTAACTTACACCTTAGGCTATGCTGCAGGTCAGTATAATGTTAAAGGGACACAAAAGGTTATATGTTTTCCTTGCTAAAACTGCCAGTTTTAGGTACATTTTTCTTGGAATCAGCCTAAGATATTGTGAAAAATGTTTGAGGGTTGTTAAACACGCTTTATTCAGTATTTAAAAATGTTTTGGGAGAAAGGGGCTGCAGTAAGAAAAATTGCCATTATTTTATCTGAATACGAATATTTTAACAAGAAATGTCACATAGAATAGCACATAACATTTTTTCTATAACATGAAATTCAGCAGAAACGTTTTAAAATAATAACCATACATATTATAACAGCCTGTGAAAGACTGAGCCCTGTTTGTATTACTGTTTCACAGAAAATAGAACTTATAATGTGAAAAATGTAAATTAAAGAAACGAAGCTTTAAAATCTGCTACCTGTTTGGAGTATCACGGTAGGTTTAACCTGTTTTAACAAAACTTATTCCTTGGATTGTTGTAATACGTAAATAGACGCGGTTTTTGTTTGGTAAATACGAACGTGATTTCTCCAGTAAATTTGATGTTGTCTGAGTAAATGTTGTTTAGTGATGATCCTGCTCTAAATATTTAGGCACTTTCACGTTTAAAATTGATAGTTTAAATCTTTTCAGAGCTCTACAAGTTCCACTGTAATTTTTTTCCATACAGTAAGTTGTCATAGTCGCACCAAGTATGGTAGAAATTACTTCCAGCTTTCCAGAGCTCTGACTGAACATACGAATGTATAGATGTAGCAGAATGGAAATTTCGCAAATCTGTAAACAAAACTGTAAAGTAGAGAAATATGTATTGGTTTCGTGCATAAGCTCATAGCGCTTTACCGTAAGTTTAATAAACACAACAGTAACTCGTAACACAGATTGTAGTCAAAATAACATAGTTTCTTTCACTACATACGACAGTATTGCCTACGCTGCAGTAACTATTCGATTCCGTGACTGTAGAAATGACGCGGTTCTGTGGCGAGCCATGTTCGGAGAGCATTTTCTTCCGGACAGGAAGTTACTTGAAGATTGTTCCATTGTTGTTGTTGTTGTGGTCTTCAGTCCTGAGACTGGTTTGATGCAGCTCTCCATGCTACTCTATCCTGTGCAAGCTTTTTCATCTCCCAGTACCTACTGCAACCTACATCCTTCTGAATCTGCTTAGTGTATTCATCTCTTGGTCTCCCTCTACGATTTTTACCCTCCACGCTGCCCTCCAATACTAAATTGGTGATCCCTTGATGCCTCAGAACATGTCCTACCAACCGATCCCTTCTTCTGGTCAAGTTGTGCCACAAACTTCTCTTCTCCCCAATCCTATTCAATACTTCCTCATTAGTTATGTGATCTACCCATCTAATCTTCAGCATTCTTCTGTAGCACCACATTTCGAAAGCTTCTATTCTCTTCTTGTCCAAACTATTTATCGTCCATGTTTCACTTCCATACATGGCTACACTCCATACGAATACTTTCAGAAATGACTTCCTGACACTTAAATCAATACTGGATGTTAACAAATTTCTCTTCTTCAGAAACGCTTTCCTTGCCATTGCCAGCCTACATTTTATATCCTCTCTACTTCGACCATCATCAGTTATTTTGCTCCCCAAATAGCAAAACTCCTTTACTACTTTAAGTGCCTCATTTCCTAATCTAATTCCCTCAGCATCACCCGACTTAATTAGACTACATTCCATTATCCTCGTTTTGCTTTTGTTGATGTTCATCTTATATCCTCCTTTCAAGACACTGTCCATTCCATTCAACTGCTCTTCCAAGTCCTTTGCTGTCTCTGACAGAATTACAATGTCATCGGCGAACCTCAAAGTTTTTATTTCCTCTCCATGAATTTTAATACCTACTCCGAATTTTTCTTTTGTTTCCTTTACTGCTTGCTCAATATACAGATTGAACAACATCGGGGAGAGGCTACAACCCTGTCTTACTCCCTTCCCAACCACTGCTTCCCTTTCATGTCCCTCAACTCTTATAACTGCCATCTGGTTGTAGATAGCCTTTCGCTCCCTGTATTTTACCCCTGCCACCTTTAGAATTTGAAAGAGAGTATTCCAGTCAACATTGTCAAAAGCTTTCTCTAAGTCTACAAATGCTAGAAACGTAGGTTTGCCTTTCCTTAATCTTTCTTCTAAGATAAGTCGTAAGGTCAGTATTGCCTCACGTGTTCCAGTGTTTCTACGGAATCCAAACTGATCTTCCCCGAGGTTGGCTTCTACTAGTTTTTCCATTCGTCTGTAAAGAATTCGTGTTAGTATTTTGCAGCCGTGACTTATTAAACTGATAGTTCGGTAATTTTCACATCTGTCAACACATGCTTTCTTTGGGGTTGGAATTATTATATTCTTCTTGAAGTCTGAGGGTATTTCGTCTGTTTCATACATCTTCTCACCAGATGGTAGAGTTTTGTCAGGACTGGTTCTCCCACGGCCGTCAGTAGTTCCAATGGAATATTGTCTACTCCGGGGGCCTTGTTTCGACTCAGGTCTTTCAGTGCTCTGTCAAACTCTTCACGCAGTATCATATCTCCCATTTCATCTTCATCTACATCCTCTTCCATTTCCATAATATTGTCCTCAAGTACATCGCCCTTGTATAGACCCTCTATGTACTCCTTCCACCTTTCTGCTTTCCCTTCTTTGCTTAGAACTGGGTTTCCATCTGAGCTCTTGATATTCACACAAGTCGTTCTCTTATCTCCAAAGGTCTCTTTAATTTTCCTGTAGGTGGTATCTATCTTACCCCTAGTGAGACAGGCCTCTACATCCTTACATTTGTCCTCTAGCCATCCCTGCTTAGCCATTTTGCACTTCCTGTCGATCTTATTTTTGAGACGTTTGTATTCCTTTGTGTCTGTTTCACTTACTGCATTTTTATATTTTCTCCTTTCATCAATTAAATTCAATATTTCTTCTGTTACCCAAGGATTTCTACTAGCCCTCGTCTTTTTACCTACTTGATCCTCTGCTGCCTTCACTACTTCATCCCTCAAAGCTACCCATTCTTCTTCTACTGTATTTATTTCCCCCATTCCTGTCAATTGCTCCCTTATGCTCTCCCTGAATCTCTGTACAACCTCTGGTTCTTTTAGTTTATCCAGGTCCCATCTCCTTAAATTCCCACCTTTTTGCAGTTTCTTCAGTTTTAATCTACAGGTCATAACCAATAGATTGTGGTCAGAGTCCACATCTGCCCCTGGAAATGTCTTACAATTTAAAACCTGGTTCCTAAATCTCTGTCTTACCATTATATAATCTATCTGATACCTTTTAGTATCTCCAGGGTTCTTCCATGTATACAACCTTCTTTCATGATTCTTAAACCAAGTGTTAGTTATGATTATGTTGTGCTCTGTGCAAAATTCGACCAGGC
This sequence comes from Schistocerca americana, assembly GCF_021461395.2. Classification (NCBI taxonomy): domain Eukaryota; kingdom Metazoa; phylum Arthropoda; class Insecta; order Orthoptera; family Acrididae; genus Schistocerca; species Schistocerca americana. The sequence continues at coordinate 438,013,165 of NC_060126.1, read as the reverse complement.
GGCTTCCTCTTTCATTTCTGTCCCCCAATCCATATTCACCTACTATGTTTCCTTCTCTCCCATTTCCCACACTCGAATTCCAGTCACCCATGACTATTAAATTTTCGTCTCCCTTCACAATCTGAATAATTTCTTTTATTTCATCATACATTTCTCCAATTTCTTCGTCATCTGCAGAGCTAGTTGGCATATAAACTTGTACTACTGTAGTAGGCGTGGGCTTCGTATCTATCTTGGCCACAATAATGCGTTCACTATGCTGTTTGTAGTAGCTTACCCGCATTCCTATTTTCCTATTCATTATTAAACCTACTCCTGCATTACCCCTATTTGATTTTGTGTTTATAACCCTGTAGTCACCTGACCAGAAGTCTTGTTCCTCCTGCCACCGAACTTCACTAATTCCCACTATATCTAACTTCAACCTATCCATTTCCCTTTTTAAATTTTCTAACCTACCTGCCCGATTAAGGGATCTGACATTCCACGCTCCGATCCGTAGAACGCCAGTTTTCTTTCTCCTGATAACGACATCCTCTTGAGTAGACCCCGCCCGGAGATCCGAATGGGGGACTATTTTACCTCCGGAATATTTTACCCAAGAGGACGCCATCATCATGTAATCATACAGTAATGCTGCATGCCCTCGGGAAAAATTACAGCTGTAGTTTTCCCTTGCTTTCAGCCGTTCGCAGTACCAGTTCCATAGAGAGAAGAAAAGATGAGACTCTGAGGGTACAGGGTCAGGTGAATAAGGTGGGTGCGGTGTGACATCCCAATCAAATTCGTGTATAGCGGTTTTTTTTGCAGTCTAGCAGAATACGGGAGGGTGTTATCGTGGAGTAGCATTACTTCACGCAGTCTTCCTCGTTTTGCTCTTGGACTGCGTCTACTAGACGTCTCAGCTGTTGGCCATAGTCAGCAGTGTTGGTTACACCTGAGAGAAGTAATGCGTAGTACGCCACACCGCCGCTATTGTACCAAATGCATAACATTATCCTTTATGTGTGCACGCAGGTCTTTGTATGGGGAGTTCCCGCTTTGTTTGGACTCAACCATTTCTCTCTTTTTCTTATAGTAGCATAAAGACACAATCTCTCGTAACGAGTAAAGATGAACAATAAGATGGTCGGTGTTGTTCAAGAGCCAGTTGATGACGAGCAAGCAGAGATGCACACAAGACTACCTGCTGGTTTCTGTGGTTGTTTTGCCTTAAACTTGCGCTACCAACATATGCCATTTTTGAACCTACCTCATTGCGTGAAAATGTCGCTGAATGATAAAAAGATCATAATTCACCACATCTGGCAATTGTCGAGTGTCCGGACATGGATCATTGTGGATCAATGTGTTTAAACGAGCTGCATCATTCATGAAGGTCTTCCTAAGCGTTGAGTCACTAATGACTCAAAAACTTAAAACGAAAAAACTATTTTCTTGCCCTGCTGTGTTCAGTGACATTATCCTCAAACATGGCGCAAATGTTTCTGGCTTCCTCCGTTGCTTTTACTCCTCTGCTGAACTCAAACAGAAGAATATGTTGGAAATGTTCAGTTTTCTCCACTTGGTACTCCATTTTATAGCGCCCACAGCTCCATTAAGTATCCCCAAATAACAATATGACAATATGTAAACTCAAATAGCAATGGTGAACTACAAAATAAGAAATGATAATCGATAAATTAACCAAATACAAATGATATATCATCATGCAAAACTAAAACGCAACGAAATTATGCACGAACCTAATATCAGTTAGCACTCCACCTGGGATCTTAGCATTTAACTCATTTTCAACTAAATCGGTACTAACCGTTCATGAGTAAACAACGTATTTACACTGAAGAAGGTATGTGTTAATTCTACAATTCCCTATAGATTTCATCAGTATAGTCGAAAGTTCAGAACTGAAAGAGGAATCGGGAAATGAAATAAAATATTACCAGTCTATTGTAACAAGCACTAAGGGAAGCCTTCAGATTTCTAACGGAATACGTAATAATGGAATATATCTACATCACTTTCATTAGTGCGATGACTTAAGTGCCGTTAAATTCAACAAAGCATAGAAGGTCTTAATACAGCATGTCTGAAAGTAGGCCGGAGCATCAATTATAATAAAACTAAATTAATACTTGAGCAACACAGGGAAAACAAATTATTTGAAATTAATGACGAAGCCAATGAGTCACTGACCTTTTTAAAGAAGATGAAGAACGTACGTAAATGGACAAGAAATGAAATAAGGAAAGGAGTAGAAATAACTTGGAGTAAACATTAGAGGCTTTTCCAACTGAGCTTGCCATTTATGTGAAACAAATTTTCAAACCGTGTGTATTGCTAGTTTAAACTGATTCCAGACTGACGAAGTATATGGATTTTTAATGTTAAAAATTTTCAACAACTGGCGGTTATTCAGTAGACGTATGAATACCAGTTGTTACTAGGAGAGACATTGTGAAACATACAAACAGATAAGTGAACAGACTGGTGTGGAATACGTAACTATGTCTGTAATGAAAATTATATGCACATGCACAACCTGTAAGCCTTGTGCATAGATGTGATCCCCAAGAGACAGTAATAGTCAGAGACGACAATACAGGCTGAGCAGATAACGTCAGAGAACGTGCAGGTGAGACATGGATACATAAATTGAAGACTGTAAATCATGGAAAAGTCTTGCGTAGCCCTCAGTCTAGCAGTTGCTGCATAAGACTGACGGTGACATTGATAAAGAAGGTGATGCACGATATAGCGGCACAAAATTGTGCTCTGGAAGGCAAAAACTCACCAGAGACGCCGTGGCAAGGCTGGGACCTGCACACAACTGACATACCATCCGGTGAGCAGTAGCATCGGCTGCAGCCGCTCCTGAACGACATTCCTGGCCTACACGGCTGATTCGGCGCTCTAGAAATCTCTTTTGATTCTGTTTCGCAGTCATCCTCTAGAAACAAATACCAGAAAAAAAATAATTAGCTATGTACAATCATTAACTAGTACTTTCATCGAGGAAGTTTGTTTTACGTACAATCCTTAACTAGTACTTTCATCGAGGAAGTTTGTTTCTTCTTGCCAGAACACAACTCTTGTTGCTTTCAAACTTTTTGGGTCCATTACGTGCCTGTCTGGAACACTAACGCCCGCGGCGCCTTCCGCATAAAATATCCCACTCGAATCTGGAGTAAATAAACTGTAAGTTTCAAAAATTCGAATAACGGTAGTTATTTCTTTATTAGCTGTTGGCATAATACTCTTTAACCCTTCCGTGAGCCGTTGGAAACATGCTTCCCACTACAATGAACTCGCTCTTAGTCCCGTGGGATTCACAGTTCCCACCTCTGTACGGTGCTCTCACCTAGTGAACAGTATAGGATACTACTTTCAAACGGAAGGTCCCGTCGTTTTTGGTGTACCTTCTCTGAGAGGCATTGTATGGCTGAGTGTTGCTCTGTAGAGGAGCCTTTCAGTGCTGTTTGCGTGCCATTTTGTGATTTTTTCCTCAAAGCTATAGTATAACATAAATACTTCTGATTCACCCAAATTTACGAAGGAAAACGTAAAATTGGAACGAGCAGAATTCCAGTTTCAAACAAAAGATGCCATTTCTGCAGTAAAATGGATGGATAACCGTCCAGTCACTTTCCTGTCCTCAGTTCATGACCCATGAGAAACAGCCACAGTGAAAAGGAAAAACAAGGATGGTACTAGTACAAAGATTTCTTGTCGTGAAGTTGTGGCAGAATACAACAAAATAATGGGTGGTGTGGAGAAGTTTGATCAATTACGAGAAAGGTATGCTATTGGTAGACGTTCTGTAAAATGGTGGCACAGAATATTTTATTTCCTGGTGGACGTTGCTGCAGTGAACTGTTTTATCCTGTGGAAAATAAGTAAAAGAGAAAGTGGACAGCATGATCAGTTTACATACGGGATCCATCTAGCCAGACAATTGATCGCTGGTTTCTCACCCCAAAAGAGGCGTGGACAAAAACCTGTCTTTCTGGCAAAAAGGGGGAAAGTACCTGAAGATTTTCGTCATGTGGCTGTAGGGGAACATGAACCCATTTTAGGAGAAACCTACTGGACGTGCCGTCATTGTAGTACCAAAGCTGCGGAAAAGAGCACTCGCTGTGTTTGTACATATTGTCAAATACCACTTTGCATATAGCCATGTTTCAGAAAATTTCATGGCAAGTAATTGTGAACAATCATTGTAACAAGAGAAGTAAATTTATCAAATAAATATGACAAATATTGCAGTGTTGTCTTCAATTGTTTACATTTAGTGGAATACATATTTCCTCTTTCGTGTTGTGCTATTCAATTTGTGTGTTCCATCGTCATTAAGAGGCCCTGAACATTACAATTAACTGTCAGTTTTGCGTCGGATTCGAAATACTAGACTCACAGGAGAACGACCATAAGGTGCCCGAGGCCGCAATACACCCTTGGAGATTTTCGTCATGTGGCTGTAGGGGAACATGAACCCATTTTAGGAGAAACCTACTGGACGTGCCGTCATTGTAGTACCAAAGTTGCGGAAAAGAGCACTCGCTGTGTTTGTACATATTGTCAAATACCACTTTGCATATAGCCATGTTTCAGAAAATTTCATGGCAAGTAATTGTGAACAATCATTGTAACAAGAGAAGTAAATTTATCAAATAAATATGACAAATATTGATAAAGTTGTTTTTGTCATTTAACTCCAAGGATGGGCAGTGGGAAAAATTCTTCCCACCTTGTATACGAAGACAGTAACTCCTTGTCGAAAGAACAGTTAGTGTTGATGACGGTGTAGCTTTTCCCTGGAATAAATGATGACTGACTGAAAACCTCAGCTGCCGACAGGTGTTGTTGACATACCTCAATGTGGACAACTGAAAATGTGTGCCCCGACCGGGACTCGAACCCGCGATTTCCTCCTTACATGAAACTTCCTGGCAGATTAAAACTGTGTGCCCGACCGAGACTCGAACTCGGGACCTTTGCCTTTCGCGGGCAAGTGCTCTACCAACTGAGCTACCGAAGCACGACTCACGCCCGGTACTCACAGCTTTACTTCTGCCAGTACCTCGTCTCCTACCTTCCAAACTTTACTCCGCAGGAGAGCTTCTGTAAAGTTTGGAAGGTAGGAGACGAGGTACTGGCAGAAGTAAAGCTGTGAGTACCGGGCGTGAGTCGTGCTTCGGTAGCTCAGTTGGTAGAGCACTTGCCCGCGAAAGGCAAAGGTCCCGAGTTCGAGTCTCGGTCGGGCACACAGTTTTAATCTGCCAGGAAGTTTCATATCAGCGCACACTCCGCTGCAGAGTGAAAATCTCATTCCTCCTTACATGGCTGACGCTCTATCCAGCTGAGCCACCGAGGACACAGATCAATAGCGCGACTGCCAGGGACTTATCCTTGCACGCTTCCCATGAGACTCACTGTCCACAATTCTACATATGTACTGTACCTTATAGACATTTGCCCACCCACTCATCACTCGCGCACGCTTTGGCGATTCCCGTAAGAGTTTGGGCAACCTGTGCGCATTTGCACAGACGATGGTCAATGGCTGGGTAGCCTTTAACTATATATACGAAGACAGTAACTTGTTCTCGGAAGAACAGTTACTGTTGATGACCGTGCAGCTTTTCCCTGGAATAAATGATGACTAACTGAAAACCTCAGCTGCCGGCAGGTGTTGTTGATATACGTCGATGTGGACGGGAGTTGGTCAAATGTTTATAAGGTACAATATATATGTAGAATTGTGGACAGTTGGGAATGTGAGTCTCACGGGAAGCGTGCACGGGATAAGTTCCTGCAGTCGCGCTATTCATCTGTGTCTTCAGTGGCTCAGATGGATAGAGCGTCTGCCATGTAAGCAGGAGATCGCGGGTCCGAGTCCCGGTCGGGGCCCACATTTTCACCTGCCCACATCGAGGTATATCAACAACACCTGTCGGCAGCTGAAGTTTTCAGTTAGTCATCATTTACTTCCCACCTAGTTGTGTGATCTCACATTCACAGTTGGAGCAAATTTGATATTCTGTATGATAAATATATGTATCTGTTAACTACTATCTGATCTCCATTCATTAAAAAAAAACTGCTCAATAATTTTGCCCACGAAAGGGTTAATCAACTTTTCTATGTTATTACATCTTATTTTTGCAAGGAAATAAATGGTAATGATGAGCTTACTCCCTCACCATCAGTCCCTGAAACTGGAAATGGGCACTCGCATGTCTTTCTCCACGATCACTCGCGATCTACGAGGGACGTTCAGTAAGTAATGCAACACATGTGTTTGCTGAAAACTGGGCGATTTTATTCGAGATTTCAATACACCATATTATTCTCCACTCTTGTGTCTGGACAACCCCATTTTTGAAAAGAATCTCAGCTCAGTTGATGGCTTTACGTCACCTTACTGGGAGGACCTTTACGGCCGCTTGATACCACTCTACTGGTCGACGTTGGAGCCAACATCTCGCTGCATCTGTAACCTCCACATCACCCACGTACTGCTTCCCGCAGAGTGCATCCTTCATCGGGCCAGACGGATGGAAGTCGGAAGGTGCGAGATTCGGGCTCTAGTGCGGCTGAGGAAGAACAGTCCCATGAAGTTTTGTGCGTTGCTCTCGGGTGTGCAGACCCGTGTGAGGCCTTTCATTGTAATGGAGAAGCAGAGATTCTTTTAGTTTTTTGTGGCGACGAACATGCTGTAGTCGTTTATTTGATTTTCTAAGGGCAGCACAATTCACTTCATAGGTGATCGTTACATCATGAGGGAGAAAATCGAACAAAATAACCCCTTCAGAGTTCCTGAAGACCTGAAGATCGTTGCTATGACTTTACCAGCTGAGGACACGGCTTTAGAGTTTTTATGCGAAGGATATGTGGCGTGGCCTCTCTTAACGGATTGCCGTAGTCCTTCAGATTCAAAGTGATGAATCCATGTTTCATCGCCCATGACGATGATCGATAAAAATTTGTCAAAATCTGTCTCGTAACGAGCAAGCAATTCCCCACATATGATCCTTGGTTGCTCTTTGTAATCTTGTATTAGGTGGCGAAGAACCCAGCGAGTACGTTCCTTTGAGTACACCACCCCCACTTAATGTAAATCTCTGTCATCCCACTTTTTCTTTCAGAATAGTATTTTCTTTCTGAAGGCTGAAGAGAAAAAACTAGGGAATAAGGAAGTGCTGCACACAACGAGTTAGCGTATTATCTGTACGTTACCACTTGCCGCATATCTGCCGATTGCACTATTGGCTGGTGGGCCTGTTTCCATGACACTCCATAGCAAGATTTGTGACGCTACAACACAGTCCTTGCCATGAATTTTTTCGCTTACTTAACACATGGAACTGTTTCTATACGATGTATTGTCTAGTGTAAATATGTATTGTAAATACTATGTTTAAATTATGTAATATTTAAGACTGGCAAGTCAGGGCATATTTAGTTAACGTTGAGACTGTTTTGTCGCGCCTCTGGGCGCGGGAGCGCGCCAGAGGGTAGTAGTAGCAGTGACGCCGTGCTCGGAGTAAGACGTACACTCGAGCGCTGCTAGTCCTAGCAGTGTTACATCTAACGGCTAGTGTGTGGATCTAAGTACGACGGGAAAGTAACGGTCGGCGTATCTGGAAGCGTGGCCGGGCAAGTTATTATGGATTAATGGGCATAGTGCTGAAGAAAAGAGGACTTAAATGTGAAGCGCACTGTGGGCCCAAGTCGCAACCGTAAAATCCCGCTGCCACATTGTGTCGCTGCCGTGGACTTCCGTCGATCCACCGACAACGAAGGAAGTAAGATCTACGTAATTGCCGTAGGATAAAATTGTAGAAGGATTGCCAGTGACTGTGCTTTTCTCTGAAGTTGAACAGTTAATAACAAGCACTTTATAATCGAAGAGTTGCAGTTACGTTCCACCCGACAATAAGGCCAAGTAGGTTCCTTCCAATCCTTGCATCATTGAACCGAGTGTGTCACGCCATTATCAAGAGAAAATATGTTAATAATCAAATTATTTGCATAGTTGGTGAAGAGTAAATTTCAGACTGGTTATCGTAGTTAATTGTTGCACTTAATAAGCTTAAGCCAACCGTAGTAACTTAATAATAGACTGAAGTAATAAATTTGATTATTAAGATTTATTTCAATGCATATTCAGCTGAAGTTAATTCAAGGATATCTCATGAAACTATAAAGCTTATTCCACCTGACAATCCCCCAATTAATGAATTATTATCATTCAAAACATAGTTAATCAAGTACTGGCGATATATTTCATTATCAGTAGATTAAACTGTTCAAAGTACCTAATTTTAAACACAGAGTGATAGTCCATTATTCAAAATCTCGATAGGTAATTATCTGTGTAGTCAGCATTGCACTTAGCTGACAAATTATGAACAAAATAAGTGTAGTTAGATTGTTAGGACATTATTTTATATGACTACTGAGTCTCACACAGCACTTACGTAAAAGTTCCCGTTCCACCTGCTGCGCTACAAACAGGTAAACTTTATTTTTGACAGAATTATTCACGTACTTAACAGTACTGTCACTCATTAGCTGAGCTTGCAACCGATTTTTTAATTGATTTTACAACTTAATCATTTCTTTCGGCAAAAGTTCCAATGGCAAAATTTATTTCCAAATTATTTCCATTTTTTCATTTACCGATCGTTATTGAATGAAATTACTCATTCAATAACGATCAAGTTATAACGTCTCCTGTTTCCCGCGGAATAATCATTATTTACTTCGGATTCGGATGCCTTATCCCGACGCGGGTCAAAACTCATAATTCACGGTCAATGTCAACTTGTAATTTCGCAAATCCCGGGAAGCAGGGGGGTGTTATAGATGTTGAGCGGGTCTGTGAGGGTCTTCCAGTGAATAATACGCCCTGCCACACTGCCCCACCACCAGTGCCTCTCCCCACACATCTGTGCCCACAAGAGACTCTCCCTTTATTCTGGATTCGATACAACTCTTCATCTTGCACCTCTGTGAGCAGGTGTAAAGTGTAATATACGTATTAAATATCCATAGGCACATCAGAAAAAATTAACATACCACAAGCCGCGACCAATGATACACAAAGTGTAAAATAAATTTGTTTATTACCATCTATGATCACAAACGTGTTAGGTCCTCAGACTGTCGTTTTCGGTCAACATTGATCTGATGATTCTAGTATATACCACATGTTACATATGTGTGACAATGCGGAACTGATTTTGTGTTTATTTTGTTGCACTGCCACTGTGGTTCCATTATATTAGGAGGTGTTTTTAAAACAGTCCGAAGATAGTCACTGCTGACCGAAACCTGCAGTCTGTGATCATAGACAGTAATAAACAAATTTATTGTAAATCAACACACATTTTGTCTTTCACACAGAGGCCAGGCACTCTGTGTTGTACCAGGCACTTGCTTAATTTCTTCACTTGAATGTTTTCGCTGTGGTCAAGCTGTGACTCCTTCTTTATGTTGAGATAGGCTGCTTAAAAATGAATGAATGTATGATAATGCGTGTGAGTAGAATGAAAAATCCTACAACTCTTGCTGTACAGATTGTGATATTATTGGATTTCAGACATTTTGCATATGAGAAAAGGACAGCCATCAAGCTGTAGTTTGTAATGATACTAAGCATGACAACGCGAGAGTAAAGAAACGAAATCTGTTTATAACGTGCGCCTATACCAAGACGCGCGGCCATCGTTTAAAAGGTACTTTTTAACACTATGACTCGCTGGGCGCTGATATTTAAAATCATTGCCGCAGCGCTTAATAGCAAGAAGCTGCGAAACAGAAGAAAGAACAATTTATCATTTGTTAGGAAAATTCTAGAGTCTTTATAGTTAGTTGTACTTCTGGTCGCCGATATGTTAACATGTACTTCATTACCTTTGATGTTTGGTCGCCGACTTGTTAAGACGTGTCGTGTAGCACTGCTGCAAGTTATATTACATTTAGTGTGAAAAACCACGTTATCACCAAGAAAAAAAAAACGCTTCTGTAAACCTTGTGACGATAAAAAATACTTACGCGCACGCCAGGACATTTAATTTTTACAAAATATCACACATACAAAAGCAGCTATTATTGGACTGCTCCATGTATGAGAAAAACATAAAAATGTAAGTTTTGTATTCATTGTAAAATTGTTAATGTTTATAGTTTAACGCCTTTGTTCTTTGAGAATATATTGATGCTTCACTGTACAGAAAATCTATGCTTATTCTTTTCTTTAAATTAACCACAAATAATGTTTATGTTTAAATGTACTTTGTTACTGGTTCGCTCTTTATCGCGGTGTCTCGATTGTTTTTGGGAGACCATTAATGTGTACAATTTCCGATCTGACAACTTTTTTTACAAAATTTCACTGTTTTGCATTCATTTCCAATTTTTTTATTATGCAAATAGGTCCCTTAGGTAATTTCATTGAAGAGTCTGATTGCGTGAAAGGAATCCGGGTTAAGAGGTCATTTGAGAAACTATTTCGCGCAATCAATCTGTACGTCTCCTGAACACAATCGAGAACCGACGCATCGGCGATCATTCATTAATTTTTCTCTCTTTCCAAGTCGTACCAAAAAACGGCCAAGGAGAACTGCCGTGAGTACGCAATCTAGTGTTAAAGGTTGCATTCTTTATCTTGTCGGCAAACATTGCCATAAATTATCATCATCAATGCTATATTTGGTTAAATGTGAAAAGCAAAAGCCGGCCGGAGTGGCCGTGCGGTTCTGGGCGCTATAGTCTGGAGCCGAGCGACCGCTACGGTCGCAGGTTCGAATCCTGCCTCGGGCATGGATGTGTGTGATGTCCTTAGGTTAGTTAGGTTTAATTAGTTCTAAGTTCTAGGCGACTGATGACCTCAGAAGTTAAGTCGCATAGTGCTCAGAGCCACTTGAAGCCACTTGAAAAGCAAAACCTTTTAACGCTAGGAGATTCATATCGCTTAGCATTTACATAGCAAAACGTAACAGTGTGAACGGATGTGATATGGAAAAGAGATGAAAAACTAGGCTTCACTAAGAGAAACATATAGTTTATGGATAGCTATTCGACATTCCAGTTAACCTGCATGCGAGATTGCACACAAAGGAATTTGACGAACTCGCCCAATAAACCAACTGAGTATTGGAGGACCTCAGTAGCGGGACAAGGGAGGCACCACGCGATGTTGCATTGTTACCAAATTGATTCAATTTGGTGGATCCAAGGTGGCGGTGATAGAAGTGGCAACCTCATAATGACGTTATGGCGGGAAGTTCAAATTTTGGCGTGAAAATAGGTCAAATGGGCTACATTCACTAACCTAATCACCGCCCTCCATCCTCCCACCCCTCAGCCTCCCTCCCCCAGAAAATGGCGGGAAGTTCATATTTTCATGGAACAAAGGCCACTGGGCTACCTCGACTAATCTAGGTAAACGGTGGGAAAAAAGGTCACTTCAGTTACCTCCACTAACATAAGTCAGCTGACCGCCACCTCTTCCTAGGAATTGGTGGAAAAAGGACTCAGCCTTTGCTGGGCTGCTGGATAGGATGGATGTAAGTCTTTATTTAAACAATTCGAGGCAGTAGCTCCATCCACTGTGTCCACCATGAGGTCTAGAGTCCAACTGACCTGGTATGCAGTACCACCAGCAGAGTGCACTGGTGGTCTGTAAGAAAAATGGAGGGAAAAGGACTCAGCCTGTTCTCAGCTGCTGGATAGGATGGAGTGTACTTTATTTATTTTGGAATAATTTATTTAGGGATGGATTTCACGTACTTTATTTATTAGACTGCTTCAAAAAAAACTCGCTCTGACATGTTAGGGGTCACCATACGCAGCCAGACTGCTCGTAAGTCACAGAAATAATGCAATACGCTGATGTGCAGACATGAAAACAACTTTTAAATTGCCAAATTTGTGCATGTAAAATGCTCTGCAGACATGCTCACTAATTCTAAACTGACCAAATAATGCATAGCACAGCCTACAGACCTGTTCACAAAGTAATGCAACAGACACATCCACTACGTGTGAAATTGTCAAAATAATGCATATATATAACACACTGCCAACATGCTCACAACAGCTGAAAATAATTTAGTGCACAAACACTCATTGCACGTGAAAATAGCATTCGAAATATCGTCAACTGCAACGTATTAGAGGCTCCAAAGCGGGCACACGCTGACACTGCCACGAGTCACCGCTGAAAAGACGAATGCAGTGCGTAAGCCATTGCTCTCAGGCCACTGTCACCTATGGCCAGCAGGTGAAAGTCGCATCTACTTTCAGGTATACAGTTAGAATTCTTTGAGTGTTATACTGACGTCACGTGTCTATGTAAATAAGAACCAAGTCACCGTCAGTCACAGTCTGGTCACGCATGTGTTACCGTTGCTGGCATGATGTCTCTCTACCTATAGTCCAGCGAAGACCTAATTGCCAAGCGACTCAACCTCGCAGACACAGCTAAAAGATTCTCAGTATTGTACTGATGTCACAGGTCACGCTATAGAAATATGTTAAAAATGCTTCCCAGAATAGAACAGGGCAAATTGTTCCTAGTAATCTTAATGCGGCACGCGAGCTGCGTCTAGCCATGCAAGTGTTTACTTGCCCAGCGTGGCTGATGCATCACCGCGAAATTTTCACGTAGCAACTCACCATCACAGATGCATTTAAAAGTTTCTCAATGTTATACTGACGTTACTTGGATATGTAAATAACAGTGAAAGCGACCTCTCGGAAATTGTAAAGTGTCGCAGAAATATTTAATGGTCGCTTTGCTAGGAGCTTCCGTCATGTCTCAGTTCATCTGCTTGGAAATACTTGTCCTAACAGGAGCTGTTTACGAAAATGGACCAGAATAACGTTGAATGCATTTCTCCTGATGGTCCAAACGTGGCACCCCGTCCATCACGTGTTACCCTTTCTGGAAATCGTTAAGTCTGCCTTTCAACAAACATCTACGAAACGCAAATGTTCTCACCCCTATGAGTATGTTCCTTTGTCCCAGCACAAAGCATGTCTTGTGAATAAATAGAGCGTTATGATCAGCTCTTACTGAATTTATCCGCCAGATTACTGATGCTTCTGGTGTGGAAGCACTGTCCAGCTATTTCTTTCTGCAGGCGAGACTTTCAGTGGCAAAACTATTTTGTACAGATCGCCATATTGCACTGACAGTTAAACCCTGCAAAAGCGGCCTACAGATCGTCAAATATGTAAAGTTTCTAACTCAATTACACTGCTCGGCCACTGAGGACGAAAGCCTGAGCATTAGAGAGTCAAAATGATCTCCAGCCAGACAATATATCACCGTGGACCATGTCAGTTCGTATCCTGTGGCATACAAAATCACTACTTTTGCATCATTCATACAGCTATCGACAGCCAGACACTTGTACTTAAACCACAAACACAGATAGCATAAGAACATGCACTATAGGTATACTCCTAGCAGCACTAAACATTTTCCCGCATTCAGAATATCATACCATTTACGTGACGCTTTTCGATATCAAGCACACAGCAATATCGCTTGCATAGCAGTAGTATCACTCGCACGGTATTGTTTGGAAGATATAGACTGGAAATTATTTCTCTGGAAACCCGAAACTTAAGCGAGGTGTAGTATCCTGCAAATCACTGAGTAACTAGAAACTTATCCCATCTGCGAAGACCTTTACGTGATAAATAGAAAAAAAATAGTGAAATCTGATATTTCCACTCGCGAATACCGATGTCAGTGATGTAACAGATTTCAAATCATTCTTATAATATACAAAGTGAGCTAAGGTGTTTCTCATGTCTACAGAACCAGGAAACATGTCTTCCACCTTTCTTTCACCTGCTAGATGCACACACCACAATCGATGTCCCATCAATTAAAGAAAGGTGCGAAATGTGTAGAAGCACTCAACCGGACAATTTACATAGGAGGGAATAATGGTCCAGCGTGAACACACGTCCATATCAAATCTTCTCAGACATCCACGCGATCACGAATGCTATCCTACACATACTATGCATTAGTTCGATATTCGGCCATGGGTAAGTCAGCTACATTCCTGCATCCCAACAGGCCTCTCCATTCGGACAGCTCCTACCGTTAGCTGAAAACGTGAATTATTCCCGCTACAGACCACCAGCGCAGACAGAATCATCCTGGTAAACCGGCCACATTTATATTTTATCATTGTACTAACAACTGAATATTACGATTGCTGTCTCAATTGGATGACATTCGACAATGAGCTTAGTATCGGAAATACACCCTGGTGACGGCTGAGGCTTTGGAAATAGAAATGTCTGTACCATTCCTATGACCTGACATACTTTTCCCTTGCTATCACAGTACTCCGCATTAAATCAATACTTCCTTGCGTCTGAACGTAGCCATTCCCTTTGCACATGTTGGAATACACACACGTACTTTATAAGAGTGATGCTCAAGTCGAATCTATCAAGCATCCCCTACTACTGAGTATAATACTCTGCCAATAACTGATTGCCGGTGATATGATATAGTACTGAACCAAAATCCGCGATGGGTGGCCATGTCTCATACGTTTTTCATGCAAGTGCTACCATTGTGTCTTAGAAATACAGGTGTAATAGTCTTACAAACCGATTTATGTTAAAAAACACAATCGCAACGACCATAGTATTGTCTTTTTTCTACAGGTGCAGACAAGTATCCAACTTAAAAGGTATACCACAACTTCGAGATGTGTGTTAGATTCTAAACTGTGATTAACATGTTCTGATCCATTGCCTCTTGCAGAAAACTAAACGTCGCAAGGTGTAAATCATGTTGTTACTGCTGCCACCATGACACACTGTATGTCTGTGTATGTGCATGTGTCGTGGCCGGCTCCCAGGACCAAGTCCTCTCGCTGGTGGATCCAGCTTCAAACATAGAATACATATTTGGACGTAACATGTGGTTGGCCCACCAGCGAGCCCTACCCCGGATGTTATGTGTGGTGGATCCGTCTCTGATCATCGGTCTGGATATATAGTGGGATGTAGTATATCGTGCATTTGCATCCCAACAAGCTCCGTACATTGTGCTTGGCGGATCCACCTTCAAACCCTATCCTGGACATGGCATATTATGGATCCGCTTCCCAACATCACTTCGAATATAACGCGACACATTCACACACACGGACATACAGAAAACAGAGCAAATGCACTTCAAATGTAGAATATTTGGTGGGGGCTCCTGCATGCAATCGAGAACACTGATATAGTACGCCTTCCGATCAGAAAAACGGAACATTTGTGCTAGGTGTTGGCAGCTGGGCTACATTTACATGAAATTTTAGAACATGGAACGAGAGGTGATGTCATGATCGATTGGGTAGAACTGACATAAAATTGTTATAATTGCAAGATACGACGGAAAATATGTATAAATTGAGGGAATACACACAGAAATGCGGGTAATTGAGGAAGTACTTGAGTGACTTCTGGTTGGCGTAGAACAATTCTTGTACATGGGAAGAAGTATGCGACTGCAAGAGGGATCCGGGAAAACATCGACATGGAAGCGAAGGGAAACAGTCACTTTTTTCGGTCGAGGCAGCATTCGACTGTGTGTCTATTGAGGTAACAGTGATGCACGTAAGTTGACTACTGTATTTGACGCATTACAGGAAAACAGAGAACTATCTGCCTCAAACTTACATGCATCTGCATTATTGGATAACAGAGAGTGGGGCTGTAAGAGGCTGTAAGAGGTACGATTTAATGGCAGACTGACGATGCATTCTAGCGAGGGAGATGTTGCTGCATGTCATTTGACCATTTTTTCCGCTGTTCTGTTAGGATGCAAAGGTCGTGTGACATAGCCTGCGTTCGACTCGTATACAACCATGTTTCCTGTATGTGACTCAGAGCACTGTCCAATTGCGATCGATAGCAGTAAATCTCTTGGTCATCAGAGAACTTCCATCTCATGTGTGACGAAACGTGACCCTCCTGATTTGACACATTCCTCTAAATGAACGAAACATTATGCGACGTACTCCATTCCCTTGTCGAATCTTGGGTATAAAATTGAGACTTCAGTTTCATAACTAAGATGATTCTAAGTTAGCAATATTGTGCATGTATCACACAGAGCCGCTGTTTCAAGGAAGTAGTTTTTTTTTCATTTTACAATTTGTTACCATAGTTTATTGTAGAGAAACCTGCAAGAAGGATGATGTCATGTACTGGAAATGTATTTCTTACATTGGGATATTAACAACACTACATTCCATATGACTGATTGGTTGGAAACTGAGCGCTATAACATTATAGCCTGTCTTAAGTGCAGAACCGTGTAGCCTTAGGAGCGTGTTCGTTTATATTCTCTCCTGCTACTGAAACCAGACACTAGAACACTACTTTAAATTTGGTAACGCAGTTGATTTACGTAAAATGCTTCGAACTCCATCTGTCTCGAGCGCATCATGCATAAAAACAACCTGTTCTTGATCTTCTTAATCGTCTGCTGTTACAACACTTTCAAGTCTGTTACTATAAAACGATAAGAGGTGCTAACCTCCTCCACATGGACCCATCTGGATAAATCTGGTGCACTTCGATTGGCGAAGACTCGGCAAGCTCCATTCATTCACAAAATGTGGCATGTAGTGGTCTGCTTCTGGTCAGCTCGCAGATTAAATTGGTAACAGTGTTGCAGGGTGGGTTGGTCGAAGATAGTGCTAGCGAGTCTCTCAGTCTCTAATTTTGTCCTAAGACTCCCATCCGCATAGAGATAGATCGTTTATCATGCACTATGCCTGAGGTGCTAGAAACATGTAGAGCGCTGTCTGGTATACTTTGATGATATATGTTCAAGAATTAACAGTGAATTGACGTACTGCAAACTCATCTATCTGCATTTGCAATGATACTCGCAAAGTAGAGAATGGGTGGTTTACCGATGATACTGGAATTGGGAAACATGATGCTGCATCGTTTGCCAGTATCGAAATTACTCAAAAATTGCTAAACATATTCGCACTATCAAGTGTGATGCTTATTATTACATTGCATCGACGGTCTCTTTTCCATCCCATCCATCTACTGGTACGCTTTTGGTCACTACATAATGATTGACTGACATCGTTTGTTTGGGATGGAGAAAGAGTTTTGGTGGAGAGTCAATACCTTCTGGGGATGGCTAGCATCAAAACAGTGATCGCATACATGACTGCAATATGAGGAATCAGTCGAACCGGAATACAGAGCCATCAGCTATTCCGTCACAGTGGCAGATGAGTTACAATGTAGAGCTGCACGTGGTAGCCAAGTGGTCTGAGGCGTCTTGTCACATTGCCCCCCTAAGAGGTATGAGACTTCCCCCATTCGTGGGTGGGTGTGTTATCCATAGCGTAAGTTAGGTTAAGATAGATTAATTAGTGTGTAAGTCTAGGGGCTGATGACCTCAGTACTTACCACAAATTTCCAAAACTTTTAAATGAAGAGGTCACTAACCACCTTTGGACTGAAATTTGGAAACGCTGCACAACGCCGCCAAACTCTTCCAGGTTCATTATGTTGTAACCGTCTTTTATTTAAAATCATCCAGTATGTGTGGTGTGTTATGGTAGCAGCTGTAACAACATGATTTAACCCATGCGACGTCTAGTTTTCTGCGAGAGGCAATAGATCAGAATGTGTAAATGTCAGTTTAGAATCTGACACACACCACAAAGTAGTGGCAGTAAAACAAAATGTATGGCAGTGCAGAAAGCATGCTACAGAAAAAAAAAAGCATTATTTCAAACAACAACACAGGGTAACAGGGAGCGTCTCTTGTGACTTACAGTATAATCTAAGGGATACAGTCGTCCCCCAGTAGTACAAGTCATGAAACCTTAAACTGGTCTGTGCAGTGGATCAATACCTGTATATTTAACAGGACCGTCACATGTGCTTCGTGGTGCCATGCATGCAGTATTTGTTTTCGATACATGGGAGGAGAGAGATGCGGTAAAAGTCTTATCAAGTTCTCTATTGGATGAAGTTAGTGTAGCTTTCACAGCTCGTAATTTTTCTCTGTTGTATGGTACAGAATAACGATAGAAGCATGTTACAGTAATATAGGTGAATGGGCCCTGAGGGACGCAATCTACTTCACATTGCAGTATCTGTATGTAGTTTAGAGAAGCACCACAATGACATAGCAAAAGTCTCGTCTTTCTCCCAGTTCCCATATTGTCTTTCATACTGCCTCTTGTTGCAGGAGCGAGTTTCGTTTGGCGCTGACCTTACACATAGTACATAGTTGGAGGAGCTACCACAAAATGTACGAATGGTCAAAACACAGTCCTGGCGAACTAACTCATTTTACACAGTTTCTACATGAGTTGCAGAAGGTGGTAAATATTGCTTTCTCTGACTTCTACTCATTTCCGACTTAAATTGTAACAATGACAAGCGCAAAGTTGCAGGGATGGTAGTGCAGAGTCTGAGGGGCAGTTACAAGATGCATAAGGACCACCTAAAACCACGTTGGAATTTTACTGTAGCAGATAGGTTCGAGAAAGGTGACTCGTTTCGAGATATGGGAGTGACAGGAATATGATTTATTAGTGCTGCAATCATTAAAAGCCTTCTCCATAGGATCCAATGCAGGTATGTGGTTAAATGCAAAAACTTGATTTCAAATCCCTGACAGCATTTGTACCGGATAGCTAAACACTAGACATCTGAAAAGCCTGTGTTAATTTCTTAAAACCTCAATCAGCACATCATCTACTGTTTGTGATGCTTCTCAATCAACCTATGCCTGTAACCCAGTGGATATATCGCAGTACCTCTGACATGGCATTGAGACAGAATGCATTACAAATACTGGAGAAATATCTAGTGTCAGCATGAGGGGGTTGCAAGTACTGGTTTCATACTACCTTCCTTAGCCGAATCACTTTCTGTATTCAGTAATTTTATTACAATGATGCACCGTCAGTGACGTGTAACCGCACTGTTGGTCTGATAATATACACTCCAGCGATCACCAACAGTATTCAGGGTCGCGGTATTAGTCTGTAAAAACCACTTTATTCCGAGAGAATGCCAGACTTCGATTTGTAAAGCCAGTGTAGCTTTTAACATGGATACTTGTCTGCACCTGTAAGACAAAGACTGCTTGTGACACTTCCATGGTCGTGGTACAATTCGCAGGAAAAACTTATGAGACATGTCCACCCATCGATGATTTTGGGTCAGTACTAATTCGTATCACCGGCAATTAGTACTTGACAGAGGACTATACTTAGTAGTGGAGATGTGTGATATATTCATCTTGAGCATCACTCTTAGATAGTATGTGTGTGCGTGTTCCAACATGTACAAAGGGACTGTCTATGTCCAGTCGTAAGGAAGTATGGATTTGATGCGGATTACTATTTTACAAAGGGGAAAGTATTTCACATGGTTGACATGGTTCTAAGCACTATGGGACTTAACATGTGAGGTCATCAGGCCCCTCGAACTTAGAACTACTTAAACCTATCTAAACTAAGGACAACACACACATTCATGCCCGAGGAAGGATTCGAACTTGCACCTAAAACCACTCTGCCACACCAGCCGGCCGAAAGTATGTCAAGTCATAAGAGTGGTACAGATATTTCTATTTCCAGAGCCACAGCCACCATCAGGGTGTATTTCCGATACTTCTCTAATTGTCGAATCTCATCCAATTGAGACTGCGATCGTAGTATTTAATTGTAAGTGAACTCATAAAATATATACGAGGCCAGTTTCTACAGATGTACTGTCCACGCCTGTGGTCTGTGTCGGGAATGATTCACGTTTATAGTTAACTGTAGGAGCTGTCCGAAAAGAGAGGCCTGTTGGGATGCAGGAATGTAGCTGGTTCCATGAAGTCCTCTAGACGGCCGAATAGCGGACTAATACTTAGTATGTGTTGGATAGCTTTCGCAGTCGTGTGGAAATTTGAGAAGATTCAATATGTATGGGTGGCTATCCTGGATCATCATTCCCTCCCATGTAAATTGTGTGGTTCACTACTTCCACACATTTCGCGCCTTTCTTTAGTTGAGGGGATATCGATTGTGGTGCGTGCATCTGCAGGTGAAACACGGGTGGAAGACACATTTCCTGGTTCTCTAGATATGAGAAACACCTTAGTTGACTTTGTAAATTATGAGAATGATTTGGAATCTGTTACATCACCGACATCGGTATTCGCGAGTGGAGATATCAGATTCCTCTATTGTTTATCAAGTTCTCACGTAATGGTCTCCGCAGCCGGGATAAGTTTCTAGTTACTCACTGGTTTGCAGCATGCTACACCTCGCTAAAGTTTCGGGTTTCTAGAGAAACAATTTCCAGTCAACATCTTCGGAATTATAGAGTGCGAGTGATACTACTGCTATCCAAGCGATATTCTTGTGTGCTTCATATTGAGAAATATCGCGTAAATTTTATGATATTTTGGCAAATCATGTGATATTACGTATTTTATTGTAACCCCAGAGTCTGGAGATGGGTGTAGAAAGCAAGCAAGAAAGCATGCAGATTGGAGCCAGAAACAGTAACGCCTTTGTGCCAAGGAGAAAAGAGCCTGTCATTGTAGAACAGTTTGGTGAGTGACTTAGGTCCGCTAAGGGCCTCTGGTCATGTGTTGGGTGTGGATGACTTGTGACCATCGGCTACAGTGAATGAGCTTGTGGGAAAATATCTAGTGCTGCGAGGAGTATACATACGGTGAATGTGCTTATGCTGTCTGTCTTTGCAGTATATGTACAGGTCTCTGGCAGTCGATAGCTGTATGAATATTGCAAAAGAGGCGATTTTGTACGTTGCAGGATACGAATTGTATGTTTACTACATCGTCATGGTTCGCAGTGATATATTGTCTGGTTGTAGATCAGTTTCACGATCTAATATTCAAACCTTCATCCTCAGTGGCAGAGAAGAGTAATTGAGTAAGATTCTTTCCGTATTTGACGATCTGTAGGCCGCTTTTGCAGGGTTTAACTGTCAGTGGAATATGGCGATTTGTGCAAAACAGTTTTTCCCACTCAAAGTGTAGTCTGCAGAAAGAAAAAGGCGGACACTGCTTCCACACCGGCAGCATCAGTAATTTGACGGGTAAATTCAGCAAGATCCAATCATAATGCTCCACTCATTCAGAAGACATCCTTTGTGCCATGACATAGGATCCTCTACATAGAAGTGAGAACGTTTGTGTTTTGGAGCTGTTTGCTGAAAGCAGGACTTAACGACTTCCAGGAAGGGTAAGACATGATGGACGAGTTCCACGTTAGAAGCATCTGGAGCAATGCATTCGGCGTTATTCTGGACTATTTTTTAAACAGCTCCTGTTAGGAGAAGCATTTACATGCAAATAAGCTGAGACATCACGAAAGCTCCTAGAAAAGCGACCGTTAACTATTTCTTTGACACTTTACAATTTCGAGAGGTCAACGTGGCTCTTATTTACATAGCCATGTAACACTGAGAAACTTTTAGATGTCCCTATTATGGTGATGCCCTACACGAACATTTAGCAGCGATGTTTCAGCCGCGCTAGGCAGGTAAATGCACGCATGACTAGATGCAGCTCACATGTCCCGTTAGGATCGCTCAGGAAAATGCACCCTGTGTTATTCTGGCAAGCATTTCTGTAGCGCGGCCTGTGACGTCAGTATAACATAGAGTACATTTTAGCTGCGTCATCGAGTTTGAGTCGCTCGGAAATTCAAAAATGGTTCAAATGGCTCTGAGCACTATGGGACTCAACTGCTGAGGTCATTAGTCCCCTAGAACTTAGAACTAGTTAAACCTAACTAACCTAAGGACATCACAAACATCCATGCCTGAGGCAGGATTCGAACCTGCGACCGTAGCGGTCTTGCGGTTCCAGACTGCAGCGCCTTTAACCGCACGGCCACTTCGGCCGGCGCTCGGAAATTAGGTCTTCTCTAGACTGCAGGTAGAGAGGCAACGGTAGATTCGTGCGCGTCCAGTGGGTGACTTGGCTCTTATTTACATAGACATGTGACGTTAGTATAACGCTAGAAGAATTCAAACTGTGTACCTGAAAATAGATGCGATGTTCCCTTGCTGGCTGAAGCCAATAGTGGCCTGAGAACAGTAGCTTTTGCCCCTGCATTCGTCCGGCAGTGGCTCACGTCAGTGTCAGCATGTCTATGCATTGGAGCCTATGATATGAAACTTTCTGCCAGATTAAAACTGTGTGCCGGACCGAGACTCGAACTCGAGGCCTTTGCCTTTCGCGGGCAGATGCTCTACCAACAGCTACGGCCGGCCGCAGTGACCGAGCGGTTCTAGGCGCTTCAGTCCGGAACCGCGCGACTGCTACGGTCGCAGGTTCGAATCCTGCCTCGGGCATGGATGTGTGTGATGTCCTTAGGTTAGTTAGGTTTCAGTAGTTCTAAGTTCTAGGGGACTGATGACCTCAGCTGTTAAGTCCCATAGTGCTCAGAGCCATTTTTGAACCAACAGCTACCCAAGCACGACTCATGCCCTGTCCTGACAGCTTTACTTCTGCCAGTATCTCGTCTCCTACCTTCTCAACTGCACAGAAGCTCTCCTGCGAGCCTTGCAGAACTAGCATTCCTGAAAGAAAGGATATTGCGGAGACATGGCTCAGCCACTGCCTGGGGATGTTTTCAGAATGAGATTTTGACTCTGCAACGGAGTGTGTGCTCATCTGAAACTTCCTGGCATATTAAAACCGTGTGCTGGACCGAGACTCGATATCAGGACCTTAGCCTTTTGCGGGCAATTGCTCTACCAACTGAGCTACCCAAGCATGACTCACAGCCCGTCCTCGCAGCTTCACTTCTGCAGTACCTCGTCTCCTACCTTCCAAACTTCTGTGAACAGGTCCGTAGGCTGTGCTATTCATTATTTGGACAGTTTAGAGTTAGTGAGGATGTCTGCAGAGCGTTTTACATGCATTATTCTGACAAATTACGAGTTGTTTTCATGTCTGCATATCAGTGTACTGCATTATTTCGATAGATTAGGAGTAGTTTGCAGGTATGTAGGCTGTGTATTGTGACCCCAAGCACGTCAGAGAAAGTGTTGTGTATCAGTGTAATAAACAAACTATGTGAAATCCATCCCTAAATTAATTATTCCAAAATAAATAAAGTAAACTCCAACCTATCCAGCAGCCCAGAACAGCATGAGTCCTTTTCTCTCCTTTTTTCCCACACACCGCTATCTTAGATAACGTCACAGAAGGGGCGACAGTGCCCTATGGTGGCGGTACTGTGTACCAGATCAGTTCTACTCCAGACCTCATGGTGAACACATTGGATCGAGCTACTGCCTCACATTGTTTGAATAGACACTGCCTGTAAAATAAAGTCTTACATCCATCCTGTTCAGCAGCCCAGCACTGGTTGAGTCCTTTTCCCCACCAATTTCTAGGAAGAGGTGGCGGTCAGATGACTTGTGTTAGTGGAGGTAGCCCAAGGTACCATTTTTCAGCCAAAATTTGTACTTCCCACCATTTTATGAGTGAGGGGGAGAATGAGGGAGATGGGGCTGGGGTTAGGTTTGTGGAGGTAGTGCAATTGACCTATTTTCCCGCCAAAATTTCAACTTCCCATCATGACGTCATTGCGACAGTGCCACTTCTATCGTCTCCATATTGGACCCGCCATCTTGAATAAATTTGGCAACAATGCAACGCCGCCCTTGTACCCCTACTTACCTCATTTGGTTGATTTATAGAACAAGGTCGAAAGAATGCACAAGGGCTCCTTGACTTTTAACAAGCTGGCTGTGTTACGATGGAAATACTCAAGAGACGTTCAGAGAATTTTGGAAGAAAGACGTCGTTGTTTCAGTTTCGGGGAAGCTCAAAGAACTGCTACTGATTTCATGCGAAGGCAGATGTAGGAGCAAAGGCAGATTGTTAAATGGTTGGGTCACACTGCAGGATGAAGCCTAGGGGATCTTAGTATACATATGAATAAGCAAGACCCTGGCAACTGACGCCATCTGTTGACACTAGGAAGCGAAAAATTAGGTTCTCCGTGGTGCGTCAGGAGAGGAGAAGGGGCAAAGAATTTCGTGTCGTGGGTACCATTGTCCGAGCGCACTCAGCATATAGGAAATATCCTCATTGCAAGAGTTAAACAGCTCTAGGTCGTGTAACGTTCCCTGGCAAACTCACACATTAACAAACTGAAATTTATTTGTACCATATACGCCACTCTGAGCAATTTGTATATAATGTAATTATTTAACAAAAAATATTATTGAATTTTGTGTAAAAGACATTTGTTATTATTGTAATATTTTTGTAGTAATATTCTCTCTGTATTTAGGATGGTAATATTTCTATATTAAATATGTAATTGCGAAATGTGTCAATATCTGAGATAAGAGAGATGTGAAATTCAGCCAGAGGGAAATAATGTCGTGAAATTACAAAGAAATGTTAATAGTCAGCAATACTATAAAAGCACAATGCACTATGTATTCTTTGGTCTTCCTCGTTTAGAGCTGAAAGCGGTAGGAAGCTGTGTCGATGTATTTGGTGAATGGGTAGACGTCATTTGTCTGTATCTAGATTTAGCCGCCATTGAAGGAGAAATTACGAACTAATGTGAGTTGAATTATTGCTTGATCTAAGTATATCAGAATTTATAAAAAGTGTGTATTATTAATGTAAATTAGCTTGCCCATGTCATCTATAATATTTCTTTAAAGAGTTTTCAGCATTTTTTTAGCGGTGTTGCTGGGCTGTGCCGCGACCGATCGATTTGCAGCGGCGGCACATTTAAAAAATTGTTCCGCTAAAGGAAAAATCAACCAAACCCGTAAATTGGGAACAGATAGATAAAAAAAATTAACAGTGAATTAAGAGAATGTTCTTCTTTTACAGCGATCCAGAGACTGAGTGTTAGGAGATTTTAAAAAATAGTTACACATTTGTGCATTCTTAGACGGATAGTTAACATTGAAATTTAACAATTTTGGTTCTTTCAAGTAACTTTAATGTATAGCGAAGTAGGTTTGATCAGTGATAATTAAATGTCGGCTTGGTAATAATTAACCATTTTCTGCTAATAGTGATAATCTTGTGTTCAAAAGCTAACGCCGGGAAAGAATTCAGTAAAAATATTTAACAAAAAAAATCCACTGCATTTAGAAAATGTGTGCCAAGGCCGAATCATGTAAAGAATTTAATTTTCAACCAAATATTCTTAATCAGTTAATATGAGTTCACGTAATTTTTAAATGTACGTAATTCTTTTGAAAGTGAAAAATTTTTATTACCACACGTAAATAAGAGAGAGGTTCTACAACAAAGTTCGTACGTACGGAAAAGAAAAATTAATTAACTTAAAAGCAAATTTTATTCTTTAACGAAATTTACACAGAAATTTCGTTAAAGTCGGAAAGAGAACCACGACTACTGTGTAAATAACCGGTTTCTGTTTAGCATACCGGAATCGTACAGATTATTCATATATTACCTGTTTCGAATGTCAAACAATGCGTCCTCCTATCTAGCCTGTATCAGATGAGGGGCTTCCACACGTTAAGGAAGGTAGTACGCCAAATCACACGTGCATAAGCTCCCATTTTCTGCAGTTATTATTCAGATATGGATTGGTGACAGGAGGACAGGGTACTTGTGATCTGCTAGTGAAAAATATCTGCATCTGTGTCTACATACACCTCCGCAAGCCCCCGTATGGAGCATGGCCGAGGGTACCACGTGCCCCTACTGACCATTCCGGTTCTCTAAATTTCCGCAATAGTGCCTCCCGAAAAGAGCGTCGTCGTCCCTCCAGGGATCCCAGTTTGAGTTCACGAAGCAATTCCGTAATACCGCGCGACTGCTACGGTCGCAGGTTCGAATCCTGCCTCGGGCATGGATGTGTGTGATGTCCTTAGGTTAGATAGGTTTAAGTAGTTCTAAGTTCTAGGGGACTGATGACCTTAGAAGTTAAGTCCCATAGTGCTCAGAGCCATTTGAACCATTTGAGCCAATTCCGTAATACTTGCACGCTGATCAAACCTACCAGTAACAAATCTAGCTGCTCTCCTCTGAAGTGCTTCGATGTCTTCGGTTAATAAGACCAGGTGGGGATTCCAAACACTCGCGCAGTTCTCAAGAATGGGACGCACTAGCTTTCTACATGTTGTATTATTTATGGATGAGCTACGCTTCCCCAAAATTCTCCCCATAAGAAGGAAGAATAGCGTTCGCCTTTCCAAGTATCATCCTGACATGCTCAATCCATTTCATAAAGCTTTCCTAGTTTATGCCTTATATTTAATCGATGTACTGTGTCAAGCAGAACATTAATAATGCTGCATTTGAACATTACAGGTTTGTTTCTCCTACTCATCCCCATTAATAGCATTTTTAATTTTTTTGTTCCTGCTAGAGTCACAGTCACTTTCATACACGACAGCGTCATTGACCAAAAGCTATACATTGCTGTTCTCCCTGCTCGACTAATCATTTATTTATGTAGAGAACAAGAACTGTCCTATCACACTTCCTAGGGGCACTCCTGTCAGTACCCTTGTCTCTGATGAACACTCACCATCGGGGACAACATAACGTATCCTGTCACTTAAGAATACTTCCCACCACTGACATACCTGGAAAAGTATTACATATGTTTCTACATTCGTTAACAGATTGCAATGGGACACGT
This sequence comes from Schistocerca americana, assembly GCF_021461395.2. Lineage (NCBI taxonomy): Eukaryota > Metazoa > Arthropoda > Insecta > Orthoptera > Acrididae > Schistocerca > Schistocerca americana. Next base: position 437,986,448 of record NC_060126.1, on the reverse strand, counting down.
GGCAAATGTTCACGCAAATCCAGGAAGTTGAAGTCTAAGAGTTGCCCTGCAGCCATAATTTGGAGGAACTCATGTGACAGGCCGGCCGGAGTGGATGTGCGGCTCTAGGCGCTGCGGTCTGGAACCGTGAAACCGCTATGGATGCAGGTTCGAGTCCTGCCTCGAGCATGGATGTGTGTGATGTCCTTAGGTTAGTTAGGTTTAAGTAGTTCTACGTTCTAGGGGACTGATGACCTCAGAAGTTGAGTCCCATAGTGCCCAGAGCCATTTGAACCATTTGAACTCATGTGGCAAAACCACAAGCTGAGTATCATGTGAGTGGTGCTTTCTAAATGGGTGCTGATTTGTGGACAGAAATTTTACTGTCTCAAGGACATTTATAGTGGTGGAATAAAGTTCGTTTCAGCACGTTTTGTTAGTATGGATTGCCTACACCAAGGGGAAGGAATGCACTGAGGGGCAAACCTATTGACCTATTGTTCCCCTTTGATTGACAGGTACTTAACCTATTGTTCTGCTAAAAGAAGCACTTATCTTATTGTCCTTCCCCCCCCCCCCCCCCCACTACCTCCCACTCCCGTCCCCATTCAGGAAACATTCAACCCAACACTCCCCCTCATTGCTACAGGTACACTTTCAGGTCTGAGTTATTGGAATAGCCCCTCTCACTCTTATCAGTTTGATTGACTACTCAGTAAAATTGATCAGTTAATTAACCTCTCTCCCTCTCATAACCCCTCCCCACCCCTCCCCCAGAAAATGGTGGGAAATTCAAATTACATCAGAACAATGCAACACACCACAGCTCGCTCTACTAACCTAAGAAAATGGCGGGAAAAAGGGGCACTTGGGCTACTTCCACTAACCTAAATCATCTGACCACCACCTCTTCCTAGGAATTGGCAGCAAAAGACTCAGCCTGTTATTTAAACAGTCTTTATTTAAACAATTTGAGGCAGTACCAGCATCCAGTGTGTACCACAAGAGGTCCAGAGTCCAACACAGTACTGCCACCAGAAGGTGCTGTTGTCCCTCCCGTGACATAAGCCAACATGACAGTATGGAGGGGGAAAAATGACAGGAAAATGACTCAGCCTGTTCCGGGCTGCTGGACTGAGGAAGGAATGTACTTTATTTATTTCGGAACAATTATTTAGGGATGGATTTGACATAGCATATTTACCATATTACACTGATACAAAACACTCACCCTAATGTGCTTCAGGTCACAGTAAATAATCTACAGATCTGCAAACTACTCGTAAATAATGAAAATATGTTACATAACCCAATGTTCAGTACTGTACTTGGGGTGTCTTAACCTAATGTTTGGCCCTTTGTTGGCACTTAACCTATTGTTCTGTTAAGTGGTTTTCTATGTCAGCCCCATTTCCTTGAACTGTTGTACCGCCTTTTATACCAAATTAAGTAATTAGTTATGTCCTCCCACAATTTTCTGGTTTACCTTTCGAATTTCACATGCTTTTGAACACCGTTTCTATGGCAGTCTTCTCAGTCACCTGCCCTTTTAAACTATTGTACTGCATTTTACATAAAAATTATTCAAATTAACATAGTGTTCTGCACTTAACCTGCTCTTCTGCTCCATGTCACCCACTCACACAAACCCTTCCCTTAACTATTGCACTGCTAACACCACACTGATATAAGAAATTTATGCAAATTTATTAAATCGATTTTCTTCAAATGTGTGGGGTAGTTTTTTTTTAATTCATGGGATCCTATTGGTTGGTGAAATCAATGGAATATAGTGTAAACAAAAGATCACTATAAGAAACACATTCCACCACCTGATGCCCAATGCCGATGATGGAGTCGAGGTACACTGGTGGCACCCACGAAGTGACGATGCAGCCATCAGCTGCTGACCCATACGCAGGTGCCCATTTGGGTCCCGCAAGCATGAGGTGGCTGAATCCCGTTCATACTTAACACTTGATAAATTCTTGTCGAAATATGTGTTCACATAGGCACCATTTCTGACATGATGGTGCATAGCTGCAATGTGAGTCCAGGGCTGAGAGAGATGTTTGCATAACAGCAATGTCACCCCCTGGGCCGTTGGCGCGAAACCCTCTACCTATGGATAATGACGTCACAGGTCGCACTACAGTAATCTGTTATAATGCATCACAGAATAACATTGAATGCTTTCTCCCTAGTGATATTAACGGGCCATGTGAGCTGCGTCTAGCTATGCACTCGTGCCCAGTGTGTGTGACGCAGTGAGCAAAATGTTTCTCCTGCTGTTAACTTACATCTCAGAAACGTTAAACGTTCTCACTGCTAAAAGCTTTCTCCATGTCACTGCACGCTCGTGAAAACACTGTTAATCACAGAAGCATTCTTGTTGTTTGGAAAGAGAGCTCTGTCTAAGCAAAGATGGGGAAAAATCTCAACAATTACGCATACATACTTCGGAGCACAGTCCTACAGAAGAGAAAAATGGTGGGAATTTTCGGTATCCTACAGCTACTGGTCTGGTGACTTCCTAATGCCACAGTGGAGGATGAGTGACAGCATCAGCATGTGATATGGATGGTCTGCTTCAACTTGTCTCTGAACACTTGCTTTCTCAGAAATTTCCATAGATATCTAGCATCCATCTTGTTGGAATCAATTCGTAGCCACTCCTATGCCCCAGGGCGAAGGACATCTTGTGATTGAAATGGAGCATTCTGATTGACCCTTTTTGAATATACCCATCAAACTGCTGGTGCTGCCAGTGTGGGAGCATTGTCCGCCATTGTTTTCTGCAGACGAGACATTCACAGGCAAAAGTATTTTCTACAGATCACCATATTGCATTGACAGTTAAACCTTGCAGAAGTTTCATACAGGTTGTCAAATATGGAAAGACTCTAACTCAATTACACTGCTCTAGGATGGAAACTTGAATATTAGAGTGTGAAACCGATCTCCAACACGGCAATATATCACTGCTTACCATGTCAATGTAGTAAACATACAATTAGTATCCTGCACCATACAAAATCGCCCCTTTTACATCTTTCCTACACCTATTGACCGCCAGACGCTTGTACATACATCCCGAATATAGACAGCACCATACACACTAATCTCCGCACTAGATATTTTCCGCAAGGTTGGGTGGTTATCCACTCCCTACAGGTGACCCTATCGCTCTAAGTGGACCTAAGCCATTCTGAGAACTGTATACAAAGGCTGGGTCAGTTCCCATTGACACAAAGAGGTTACTTATTCTGGTCCCAACCTGCTTGCTTATTAGTTTTTCTACACCCATCTTCAAACTCTGAGGATTGCAAGAACACATGTACTTTCACATGGTTTGCCAGAATATTGTACCATTCACGCGATACTTCTCGATATGTCATATAACAGTATCCCTACTAATTACTCGCACAACATAATTCCGAAGATATAGACTGGGAACTATTTCTACATCTACATCTACATCTACATCCATACTCCGCAAGCCACCCGACGGTGCGTGGCGGAGGGTACCTTGAGTACCTCTATCGGTTCTCCCCTCTATTCCATTCTCGTATTGTTCGTGGAAAGAAGGATTGTCGGTATACCTCTGTGTGGGCTCTAATCTCTCTGATTTTATCCTCATGGTCTCTTCGCGAGATATACGTAGGAGGGAGCAATATACTGCTTGACTCTTCGGTGAAGGTATGTTCTCGAAACTTTGACAAAAGCCCGTACCGAGCTACTGAGCGTCTCTCCTGCAGAGTCTACCACTGGAGTTTATCTATCATCTCCGTAACGCTTTCGCGATTACTAAATGATCCTGTAACTAAGCGCGCTGCTCTCCGTTGGATCTTCTCTATATCTTCTATCAACCCTATCTGGTACGGATCACACACTGCTGAGCAGTATTCAAGCAGTGGGCGTACAAGCGTACTGTAACCTACTTCCTTTGTTTTCGGATTGCATTTCCTTAGGATTCTTCCAATGAATCTCAGTCTGGCATCTGCTTTACCGACGATCAACATTATACGATCATTCCATTTTAAATCACTCCTAATGCGTACTCCCAGATAATTTATGGTATTAACTGCTTCCAGTTGCTGACCTGCTATTTTGTAGCTAAATGATAAAGGATCTATCTTTCTGTGTATTCGCAGCACATTACACTTGTCTACATTGAGATTCAATTGCCATTCCCTGCACCATGCGTCAATTCGCTGCAGATCCTCCTACATTTCAGTACAATTTTCCACTGTTACAACCTCTCGATACACCACAGCATCATCCGCAAAAAGCCTCAGTGAACTTCCGATGTCATCCACAAACCCGAAACTTTAGCGAGGAAACTGATATTTCCACTCGCAAATACTGATGTCGGTGATATAATGGATTCCAAATCATCCCTATTATTTACAGAGTCAACTAAGGTGTTTCTCATGTTTAGAAAGCGAGAAAACGTGTCTTCCACCTGTCTTTCACCTGCTAGATGCACACACCACACTCAGTGGTATCTCAACTAATTATAGGCGCGAAATGTGCAGAAGCAGTCAAACGAACAATTTACATGGGAGGGAATGACGTTCCAGCACGAACACACATCCATATAGAATCTTCTCAAATTTCCATGCCATCACGAAAGCTCTCCAACACATAGTATGTATTATTTCGCTATTCGGCCGTCTAGAGGAAGTTACAGTTAAGTTAGCTACATTCCTGCACCCCAAAAGAACTATCCATTAGGACAGCTCCTACTGTTAGCTGGAAACGTGAATCATTCCCCCCACAGGTCACCAGCGCTGCACGCCAAGCACGCATAGACAGAATCGTCCTAAGAAAAAAAAAACAGCCTCATATATATGTTATCCCTGTACTTACAATTAATTATTATGATTGCGGTCTCAGTTAAACAACACTCTAAAATGTGGGAAGTATCGGAAATACACCCTGCTAACGGCTGTGTCTCTGGAAATAGAAATATCTGAACTATTCTTATGACCTGACACACTCTTCCCTTCGCTATCAAAGAATTCCACGTCAAATCCATACCTTCTTTACGACTGGAAATAGTATTATCCTTTGCAAATGTCGGATTATACACACATACTTTATAAACTTGACGCTCAAGGCGAACCTGTCACACATCCCCTACTACTAAGTATAGTACTTCGCCAATAACTGGTTGCCAGCGATACGAAATAATACTGACCGAAAATCAACGATGGGCGGACATGTCTCATAAGTTTTCCTTGCGAGGGCTGCCACTGTGTGTTAGAAAGAGAGGCATAATCGTCTTGCAAATCGCTATGTATTAAAAAAACAGAAACATATTAGCATCACAAGCTATCTTGTTTTTACAGGTGCATACACGTATCCCTCTTAAAAGCTACACCAGCTTTATAAATCCACATTTGGCATTGCCTACGAATGACATAGTTTTTCCAGACAAATACTGCGACACTGAATATAGTTGGTGATCGCTGGAATGTACATTATCTGACCAACAGTGCAGTTACACTACGCCAACAGTGCAACCTTGTAATAAAATTACCGAATAAAGAAAGCGATTCGGTTAAGGAAGGTGGTATGAAACCGGGACTTGCACCTCCCTCATGCTGACTCTAGATATTTCTCCAGGATTTTTAAAGCATTCTGTCCCAATGCCATGCCAGAGGTACTGCAATACATCCACTGGGTTACAGGCGTAGGTTGATTGAGAAGGATCACAAACCGTAGATGGTGTGCTGATTGAGGTTTTAAGAAATTAACACAGGCTTTTCAGATCTCTAGTGTTTAGCTACCCGGTAGAAATACTGTCAGGGATTTGAAATCAAGTTTTTCCATTCAACCACATACCTGCATTGGATCCTATGGAGAAGGCCTTTAATGATTGCAGCACTAGTGAATCACATTTCTGTCACTCTTATATCTCGAAACGAGTCACCTTTCTCGAACCTGTCTGCTACAGTAAAATTCCAACGTGGTTTTAGGTGGTCCCTATGCATCTTGCAACTGACTCTCAGACTCTGCGCTACCATCCCTGCAGCATTGCGCACGTGATCATTCCAATGTAAGTCGCAACTGATTAGACATCATCAGAGAAAGATATAACCTTCTGCAACCCATGTAGAAACAAGCTAAGCTGAGATACAGCAACCGGACTTTGTTTTGATCATTCGATGGAAACGGGAACTGGGAGAACAACTAGGATTTTGCTACTGCACTGTGGTGCGTCTGAAGGACGAGCGATCTGTAGTACTTGTGTGTAGTTCGGGGACGCACCACAGTGCAGTAGCAAAATCCTCGTCCTTCTCCCAGTTCCCGTCTCCATCGACTGGTCAAAACGCAGTCCATTCAAGCCTGTCACCCCAACATTCTGTACCATGTAACAGAGAAAAATTACGAACTATGAAACCTACATTAACTTCAACCGATAGAGAATTCCACAAGATATTTACCGCATCTCTCTCCTGCCATTTATCTAAAACAAATACCGCATCCTTACCAACATTGAGGTATTCATCAAATGCACAGACCAGTTTAAAGATTCATCACCTGTACTATAGGAGGATGACTGTATCCCATAGACTATACTGTAAGTCGCAAAAGACTTTCCCTGTGACCCCACGTCGCTGTTTTAAACATTGTTCTTTCTGCTGTAGCACGCTTTGTACACTGCCATAGATGTTTTTCCGCCACGACTTCGACATTGTAACAGCACCTAACTGACATTATCACATTATGATCCATTGCTTCTCGCATAAAACTAGAAGTTGCGCGGTGTAAATCATATTGTTACTGCTGCTACCATAGCATACCACACACAATGGAAGAGTTTGGCGGCACTGTAGAGAATTTCCAAACTGAAGTCCGAAGGTGACTGACGATCTCTACTTTTAAACTCGTCTGTCACAGTGAAGTAATAGCAGATGGCTCTGCGTTCCGTTTCGACTGTTCCTCATATTGCATTCATGTACGCTATCACTGTTTCCGTGTTAGCCACCCCTCTGCACCAAAACACTTTCTCCAACTCAAACAAGCGATGTCAGTCAATCATTATGTCATAACCAACAGCGTGCCAGTGTGCGGATGGGATGGAAAAGACACCATCGATGTAATGTAATAATAATCATCACAGTTGCTAGTGTGAACCATTTTAGCGATTTTACACTAATTCCAACACCGACCACTGATGCCACAGCATGTTTCCCAAATTCAGTATCATAGTTAAACAGCCCCTTCTCTACTTTGCGAGTATCACTGCGAATCCAGATAGATAACTGTGATGTACGTCCATTCATTGTTAATTCTCGAATACATATGGCTCTGAGCACTATGGGACTTAACTTCTAAGGTCATCAGTCCCCTAGAACTTAGAACTACTTAAACCTAACCAACCTAAGGACATCACACACATTCATGCCCAAGGCTGGATTCGAACCTGGGACCGTAGCGGTCGCGCTGTTCCAGACTGTAGCGCCTAGAACCGCTCGGCCACTCTGGCCGGCCTCGAATACATACATCATAAAACAATACCAGACAGCGCTCTACACATTTCTAACAGCTCAAGCATAGTGCTTAATTTACGATCTATCTCTGGGTGGATGGGAGACACAGAGCATTCTCGCAGTCTTAGGATAAAATTAGAGACTGAAAGAACCCCTTGCACTGTCTTTGTGTGACCAACCTGCTCTGCAGCACCGTTACTGATTAAATCTGCAGCTGACCACAAACAGAACGCTGCATTCCGCGTCTCGTGAATGAATGGAGCTTGCCGAGTCATCACCTGTTCAAGTGCACAAAATATCTCCAGACGCGCCCATGTCGAGGAGGTTAACACCCCTTGGGTGATTTTATGCATGATGGAGCTTCAGACGGATGGAGTTCGAACCTTTTTTGTAAATCAACTACGCTATCAATTTTAAAGTATTGTTCTAGTGTCTGGGACCAGTACCAGGAGGGTATTGGTAACAGAGAACATAAACACACACACTCCTAATGCTACACAGTTCTGCACTTAAAACAGCCTGTACTGTTGGGTCACTTGAGTTTACGACCTATCAGTCATATGGAATTCAGTGCTGTTAATATTGCAATGTAAGAAATATATCTCCAGCCCATGACATACATCCTTCTTGCAGGTTTCTCTACGATAAACTATGGCAACAAACTGTAAAACGCAAAAACTACTTCCTTACAACAGTGGCTCTGTGTGATACATGCACAATGTAGCTCTCCAGAGATGTATAGCGCCCATTGTTCACATCTTATCACGGTTCAGAAGTTATACTATGCTCCATCAGCCCTATATAAAATGGTCGTTAGTAATGGAGAATACCTCCTACAAGAAATCAGATAGACCCATGTACGAATAGTGGCCACAGACACCATATCCTCGCGCCGAGGGTGTGCTCCTTCAATGATGGGCATCGTCGAGCGTATGGGTGGCACGTTATCTTCCCTTAAAATGACCAGTGCGCCAGGCTGCACATTCTGACTGGGGGCCATGCACATAGCCCGCTGCTGCAGATGATGTAGGTAGTCAGACGGCCAGCGTCGCCAAAAGATCTGCTGTAGTAGTTCCCACCTTGTGAGCAAGTTCAGTTTGGCTGTACGTTGATCTGGCTGAGCAATACTAGAGACAGCAGTTCCAATCAGGAAATGACCTGGGGTAATGACTTGAGGATCAGCAGGATTGCAAGACAGCGATGAGAGAGTACGAGAGTTAAAACAAACCTGTGTTTGACAAGTCAGGGTTGCCAGCTCTTCAAATGTTTAACACAAGCTTCCCATCGTTTGCCGAAAGTGGTACTAGAAGGACTTTACTCCTGCTTCCCATATACAACCAAAGTGTAGTGACGCTAGAGGAATGAAGGGCCAGTCGATGCCTTCTTCATGCACCAAGGTTTTCACCTGTGTCTGCTGATAATGGCTGCTCACAGCAGCTTGTAACTCACGGAGTTCCCGTCTAGATCCGACAAAGTTTATACCATTGTCGCTGACCAAGTTTTGGCATCTACCCCGTCATGACACATATCTTCTAAGGGCCGACAGGAATCAGTCAGTAGTGATGTGGCCAGCCACCACCAAATGCATTGCTCGTGTTGCCAGGCACACAAACAGGGTAACACAGCACTTTTCCTTTAATTCCGATAGCCATGATCCGGTTTTCTCATAGAATCGTCCTGTGTAATGAACTCGACAGCTGGAGAAAGGCCTCACAGCTCCTACACGAGGGCATGGTAAGTCTCCCACAAGCTGATGCGCAGGCTTTGACTTTAATCGCTAACAAGTCAAGCACTGAAACTTCTTGGCAGATTAAAACGGTGTGCCGGACCGAGACTCGAACTCGGGACCTTTGCCTTTTGCGGGCAAGTGCTCTACCATCTGAGCTACCCAAGCACGACTCACGCCCCGTCCACACAGCTTTACTTCTGCCAATACCTCATCTCCTACCTTTGCAGGAGAGGTTCTGTAAAGTTTGTAAGGTAGGAGACGAGGTACTTGCAGAAATAAAGCTGTGGGAGGCGGCGTGAGTCGTGATTGGGTAGCTTAGATGGTAGAGCACTTGCCCGCAAAAGGCAAAGGTCCCGAGTTCGAGTCTCGGTCCGGCACACAGTTCTAATCTGCCAGGAAGTTTCATATCAGCGCACACTCCGCTGCAGAGAGAAAATCTCGTTAATTCATGCACTCATTCAGAACAGCCCGATTGCATCTCGTCCATCAGTATCCAGTATTGCTTCCTGAGAGATGTAAGCAACAGTTGACATCCAACGCGGGGAAGATGACGATATTCACTTTCCACTATTACCCTTGTGAGATGTTGACCAGGTGGCAGTATCACTTGATGCTTCTCATCATATGACAGATCAGCATTTCGCAACGTGTTACTCATGTCACCAAGGATAGGATGAAATTATTTCAGTTTGATGTAGCTTGCTAGCCTAAAATTGGTAGATTTCTGTTGCATATGTGGCTCCTTGTGCCATTATGACGACCCGTAGCAAGGCATTCTGCAGTTCACTGCGAGACAAGTCAGCAGTAACTCTTGTTTCCCTTGCAGTTTTGCAGTTATTGATAAATCTGATACGGTATGACATTATCCACTGTAGTCGTGACAACATCGAGAATCAACAGATGAGATCATCTTGGATTACTCTGTTTATGTGACAGAGGACTTTGGCTCTATCTTCTTACAACTCCTTACACACATACCCGCTAGAGGCATCTAATACAGACCATGAAGTGACGTCCTCTTTAAGCCAGGATGGTCCTTCCCACCACAGGCGGTTTTCTTGCATGTCTGCAGGAGACACTCCTCGCGAAGTCAGGTCAGCTGGTTTTTCCATTGTAGATACATGGCTCCATAACGCAGCTGCTGTGGTGTCCTGTTCCTCGGAAACACCGTCCACGCGAAGGTCTTCCACGTGTGGGTGGAGCCGCGAGCCATTTCAGCACAATCGATGAATCAGTCCACAGGTAAGTTCGTTCGATGTTTAAACCCAGAGCGCTAACAACGTGCTGCACTAGTCGTGAAAGCAAGAGAGCCCCACTCAGTTCCTAACGACAGCCCTTTCTGTGGAGCAAGTCGCGTTTTGGAGCTGAATAGTTTGACACGCGTGACTCCATACTGATTAGTTGATGGCACATAGATACACCAGTCATACTTCTCCGAAGCATCACAGAATCCATGCACTATGGTGATAGGTGTCCCTCCTGCAATGAATCTATGGTCAACACGAATATTGTCTGTAGTTAGATTCCAGGGAGGGCACCAAATAGCAAGGCCATCACTCCCATCGGATGAGTGAAGGAAGTCGGCCGTGCCCTTTCAAAGGAATCTCCCCGGCATTTGCCTGAAGCGACTTAGGAGCAGCATGGAAAATCAGGATGACGCGGGTCTGAACGTCGGCCTCCCGAATGCGAGTCCAGAGTGCTAACCACTGCGCCACCTCGCTCAGCGAATGTTGTCTGTCATATGAATTTCGCTGTATAGTGTCTGCCACAAACAGTGCAACTCTTGAGGCAAGGGCTCGTCCCACGATAACTTATGCTGCCATAGACGTTGCGAAAATGCCTTGAATGTGATCACAACCGGACTAATTAATCTCAATGGATCAAAAATTGATGGCGTGATAGACAGTACAGTGCGTTATGTGAAGCTGTAGACAGTACTTGCTGGTTTGACATTTGTTGTGGACTGGCAAGACAGCCAATCCACTAGGAGGAAGCCGAAAGGCACGTGTTTGAGCTCACGCAGGCTGGCGTGAGGTCTGGAACAGGACAAGGAAGTTATAGTAGCAAAGAACGTACGTAGCTGCCGGAATACTTAACTTTAATCCATAATTGGTGAACATCGCTCCTGACGGTACATGTTTTACAGCATCAATAGTAACTGCTAATGGCGCCTTGCTAGGTCGTAGCAAATGACGTAGCTGAAGGCTATGCTAACTATCGTCTCGGCAATTGAGAGCGTATTTTGTCAGTGAACCATCGCTAGCAAAGTCGGCTGTACAACTGCGGCGAGTGCTAGGAAGTCTCTCTAGACCTGCCGTGTGGCGGCGCTCGGTCTGCAATCACTGATAGGGGCGACACGCGGGTCCGACGTATACTAACGGACCGCGGCCGATTTAAAGGCTACCACCTAGCACGTGTGGTGTCTGGCGGTGACACCACAACAGTGTTCACAATTTGGAACTGATCAGCACCTTGATGCCAGAGTAAACCTGAAGTTTTAAGATCTCCGTCGTTATCAAGTCGTAAAGGCAGTTGTGTTTCTCGCAACTCTGAAGGGATATGTTCGACTAGTACCACGCTGTTGTTGCAGCATTTCCGTAATGAGAACGCACCTTTCTTCGGTAGCTTCTTGAGATCTTGCTGGACATAAGTCATTAGCAAGAATGTTTGGGGCCTCGCTCCGCTCACCCTTTTGACTAGAAAGATGAGACAGACATTGTACCGCAAGAAATGGTGCACAAGCCACTCCATACGTGACTATCTTCAACTGATTTTCCTGCACTGGTGAAGACCTATCATTCCACCACAAAATTCGTTGGTAAGCGCGATCTTCATCCCCTACCATATGGTTCAAATGGCTCTGAGCACTACGGGACTTAACATCTGAGGTCATCAGTCCCCTAGATCTTAGAACTACTTAAACCTAACTAACGTAAGGACATCACACACATCCATGCCAGAGGCAGAATTCGAACTTGCGACCGTAGCGGTCGTGCGGTTCCAGATTGAAACGCCTAGAACCGCTCGGACACATCGGCCAGCCCCTACCAGACCCTGTCGATACAGCTGTATGTCTGCTGAGAAGGCAATGCGATACATGCGGGAAGCGTAATATTATAGGTCACAAAACCTTTAGAATGGTAGGAAGTACCATTAGCAGACTGTTTAAAGACAAATTCGTGTTCGTTTTGGCGGAACAGTCAAACAGTACTCTTGTGTCGAGATGTCTTCCTTCACGGCAGCACGATGTGGCATGTAATATGAAATTGAGGTTACGTGACTATTGGCTCCAAATGTCCTAAGTCTTCATACTCCATTAATAAGCTCTGTGTTTCCTTCCTTCAGCTTTGGTTGTGTCGCTAGTATCTGTTCAATCTGAGGGAAGCGTTTTGCTGTAGTGTGGGCTGAAATGGCTCTAAGCAATATGGGACTTAACATCTGAGGTCATCAGTCCCCTAGACTTAGAACTACTTATACCAAACTAAAGACATCACACACATCCATGCCCCAGGCAGGATTCGAACCTGCGACCGTAGCAGCAGCGCGGTTCCGCACTGAAGCGCCTAGAACCGCTCGGCCTGTAGTGTGGGAAGAATTGCCTAATTGACTCGGCTCTTCGTAAAACGGGAGACGCACAACGAATCTACCCGTGGATTCTTTAGTTGTGTGTTCCACAAAGTCTCTTTCGCATTGGTCTCCTTCTTTCGTCATTACAACACGATTTCATTATTCTATCTCCGAGAATGTCTTCGTGAATGTTTGAACGTCAGTGTGGGTTATTACAAAGCACGAGACGATCGGCAGCCTTGACGAAATGTTATGCTCTACCATTTGATACTGCACTGACGTAATCCAACTTAGTTCTGCTCTTGTAACACACGATGACCAGTTCCTACGGAGATAGTCCTTGCCTTCTGAATGTGTGGGTAAACGTCTGCTCCCAGCAACACGTCGATCATGCCAGGTGACCAGAATTCTGGTTCAGCGAGTTGTACACTCTGCAAGTCCCATCCACTGGGATCAATTGTTTTCTTCGACAAAACTAAATATTTAGTACATAATACGAACCTCTTTACACAGAAGCTGACTTGAACAGAGACGCCGTGTTTTGTTTCTGAGAGGGCTACACCTATTTCTTGAATCGGTACTCTGCTGTTCCATGTTTGAAGTCTGCGGCGTTGTGCGTTTGCTTCCGATATAAAGCGTGACTGCGACCCAGAATCCAAGCGAGCACGACAAGTTTGTCATTTGACACTGCTATGAGGGTGAGTCAAAGGAAAATTTTAAATATTTTTTTAAATATTATTTATTGTGCAGAAGTGGTACTAAGCTCTATCACTTTTCAACATAATCTCACCCACGCTCAATGCAAGTCCTCCACCGCTTACAAAGTGCATAAATTCCTTTAGAAAAAAATTCTTTTGGTAGTCCGCGCAACCACTCATGCAACGTGTGGCGTACCTCTTCATCAGAACGAAACATCTTTCCTCCCACTGCATCTTTGAGTGGTCCAAACATGTGGAAATCACTTGGGGCAAGGTCTGGTGAGTATGGTGGATGAGGAAGACACTCAAAATATATAAAGGGCCGTGTAAGCTACTTACCGTTTCTGTTCTAAATAGTTACTCTCCTGTCTCTTACTTCAAAATAAACATTATTTAAAGCGTAACGTCCGCAGCTCGTGGTCGTGCAGCAGCGTACTCGCTTCGCGCGCCCTGGTTCCCGGGTTCGATTCCCGGCGGGGTCAGGGATTTTCTCTGTCTCGTGATGACTGGGTGTTGTGTGATGTCCTTAGGTTAGTTAAGTTTAAGTAGTTCTAAGTTCTAGGGGACTGATGACCATAGCTGTTAAGTCCCATAGTGCTCAGAGCCATTTGAACCATTTTTAAAGCGAAACGGAAATTTTCGATGTTTAATTCAGGGTTTATTCGAAGGCTGTTCATTTATAACATGAAATAGTGGGATGTCGTAGTAAAACTACTAAAAAAAGATTCTTATTTATCACGTTGCACTATAAAATGCAACTTCCTCAAAAAGAAAAGAAACAAATTTTAAAAAATGCAAAATAATATATACAACATTGCTTCAATATATTGGCGAACATACACACACCTCAAAAAAAGTATTGCATCACCCCGGTTCCGACAGTTCGGGAACCTGTACAGAAAATTGGAACAGAGATCACCATAAACATCATTTCCGTAATTCTTTATTGCTCATCAAAACCAAACATTGCATGTTGTACCACCATACAGCGAGACCTTCAGAGGTAGTGGTCCAGACTGCCGTACACAGCGGTACCTCTAATACCCAGTAGTATGTTCTCTTGCATTGATTCATGCCTATATTCGTCGTGGCACACTATCCACAAGTTCATCAAAGCACTGTTGGTCGAGATTGTCCCACTCCTCAACGGCGATTCGGCGTTAGATCGCTCAGAGTGGCTAGTGAGTTACGTCGTCCATAAACAGCCCTTTTCAATCTATCCCAGGCATGTTCGATAGGGTTCATGTCTGGAGGACATGCTGGCCACTCTAGTAGAGCGATGTACGTATCCTGAAGGAAGTCATTCACAAGGTGTGTACGATGGGAGCGCTAATTGTCGTCCATGGAGACAAACTCCTCGCCAATATGATGCCGTTATGGTTGCACTACCGGTCAGAGGAACGCATTCACGCATCGTACAGCCGTTACGGCGCCTTCCATGACCACCAGCGGCGTACGTCGGCCCCACATAATGCCAACCCAAAACATCAGGGTTCAAAATGGTTCAAATGGCTCTGAGCACTATGGGACTCAACATCTTAGGTCATAAGTCCCCTAGAACTTAGAACTACTTAAACCTAACTAACCTAAAGACATCACACACACCCATGCCCGAGGCAGGATTCGAACCTGCGACCGTAGCAGTCCCGCGGTTCCGGACTGCAGCGCCAGAAACGCACGGCCACCGCGGCCGGCTCAAAACTTCAGGGAACCTCCACCTTGCTGCACTAGCTGGAAAGTGTGTCTAATGCGTCCAGCCCGACCGGGTTACCGCCAAACACGTCCCCGATGATTGTCTGGTTGAAGGCACATGCGACACTCATCGATGAAGAGAATGTGATGAAAATGCTAAGCGGTACTTTCGGCATGTTTTTGGGCCCATCTGGATCAAGCTGCGTGGTGTCGTGGTTGTGAAGACGGACGTCGCCATGAATGTCGGGAGCGAAATTGTGCATCATGCAGTCTATTGCGTACAGTTTGAGTCGTAACACGGCGTCTTGTGGTTGCACGAAAAGCATTATTGAACATGGTGGCGTTGCTGTCAGGGTCCCTCCGAGCCGTAATCCATAGGTAGCGGTCATCCACTGCAGTAGTAGCCCTTGGGCGGCCTGAACGAGGTATGTCATCGACAGTTCCTGTCTCTCTATATTTTCTCCATATCCGAACAACATCGCTTTGGTTGACTCAGAGACGCTTGTACACTTCCCTCATTGAGAGCCCTTCCTGGCTCAAAGTAACAATGCGGACGCGATCGAACCGCGGCATTGACCGTCTAGACATGGTTGAACTACAGACAACACGAGCCGTGTACCCCCTACTTGGTGGAATAACTGGAACTGATCGGCTGTCGGATCCCCTCCGTGTAAAAGGCGCTACTCAGGGGTTTTTGTTTACATCTTTGGGTGGTTTTAGTGACATCTCTGACAGTCAAACAGTCAACAGTCAACGTCTATTTCAGGAGTTCTGGGAACTGGGGCGATGCCAAACATTTTTTTGATGTGTGTGTTAAATTTTTCTTGTTATTTATAAACCTGTTTCACATTTATGAATATCAACAGGAAACTCTAGGCTTTGATTATGATGAAGAAAATTCTGTTGTATACAAAATAACAACATCAACATTCATACAGATGTTCATGCGTGTCACCCGTAACTACACTAAAAGTAGTTGCTTTGGTTCCACGCACTGAGGTGATAAAAGTCGTGGGATATTTCCTAACATCCTGTCGGACCCCTGCCCCTAGCGTAGTGCAGCAGCTCGACTTAGCGAGGACTCGTCGCTGGACGTCCCCTGCAGAAATATTAAGCAATCCTGCCTCTATAGCCGTCCACAATTGCGAAAGTGTCGCCGGTGCAGGAATTTGTGCACGAACTGACCTCTCAGTTATGTTGCATAAATATTCGCTGACATTCATGTTGGGCGATGTGAGTGGTCGAACCATTCGTTCGAATTGCCCAGAATGTCAAACAAACCATGTAAGTAGGCTGTTTATGTTTTCTCTATGTAAGTAGGCTGTTTATGTTTTCTCTATGTAAGTAGGCTGTTTAGGTTTTTTATTGGTAACGCCACCTCTGTATGACAATCACTGGCTGTGCTGTGGGCAGTCTGTGTCTGCTTTGCATTGTTGTAATACTCGCCATTGTAGTGTTAGGCAGCTGGCTGTGAACAGCGCGTAGCGTTGCGCAGTTGGAGGTGAGCCGCCAGCAGTGGTGGATGTGGGGAGAGAGATGGCGGAGTTTTGTAATTTTTCATGAACTGCTATATTTATATATGATGATATCAAGGTAAATACATTGTTTGTTCTCTATTAATATCTTTCATTTGCTAACTACCCCTATCAGTAGTTAGTGCCTTCAGTAGTTTGAATCTTTTATTTAGCTGGCAGTAGTGGCGCTTGCTGTATTGCAGTAGCTTGAGCAGCGAAGATTTTTGTGAGGTAAGTGATTTGTGAAAGGTATAGTTTAATGTTAGTCAGGGCCATTCTTTTGTAGGGAATTTTGAAAGTCAGATTGCGTTGCGCTAAAAATATTGTGTGTCAGGTTAAGGACAGTCGTGTATATAATTGTTCAAAGGGGACGTTTCATATGTCGACCCTTAGCCTAGGATACCTCACTGGAATCTTCTGATTTTTTCTTGTAGTTTGTGTAATTAGTGTAGATTTTGTTTATTGTTAGCGCGTAACTGTAGAGAGAATCTCCTTTGTAGTTGCAGTCTTTCATTGTTGTACAGTAAAACAGTTGTGGCATGCATGTAGATTTGCACCAAGTATTTCGCAGCTGCCATTAACTAGATATTATTTTCAGTGCTATTTTAATGTGTTCTCTTATTTTTGATCTTCAAATTGTGTTTTTCTGTGTTGTCGTGTGAAATACTGTGACAATAATGGCGTGTGAAAAACGTAATACTAGGCTCCAAAGTAAACTGAGAAATGACAGTGAAAATGAAAGCAGTGTGTTAGCGCCACCGAGTAATGAATTAACTGATGTTCAAAGTAGTAATTTGATAATTGTGCATAGGGAAATGGAGCGGGCGGCAAACAATGGCGTGGACAGTGAAACAATTAGTGAAGAGGGAAGCATTATCGATCGATCGGTCGGCAACAGCTCGCCTCAGGAATCCGAAATGATAGGACACAATTTTGCAAACACTGTAGATTCAGGTTTTGCGTCCTCACCGTTTTCTCAAATGAGTCAAGACACGTTTTCCGCTTGTCAAAATGTGAATGTTGCCGGTGCAAATTCACTGCCGAAAAGCACTGAGGAACATGTTTCAGACACCAGTGCATTGTTATTACAGTTAATGCAACAAATGGGACAAAAGCTACAAAAGTTAGACACAACACTTGAACAAAATCAGAGACAAACACAGCAAAAGCTTGAAAAGTTAGACACAATGGAACAACATCAGAGACAAACACAGCAACAGTTAGACACAGTGGAACAAAATCTCAAAAAGTTAGACACAATGGAACAAAATCTTCAAAAGTTAGACACCACACTTGAACAAACACGTGAAGATTTAACTAGTGAGTTACATAACATTGAATCGAAATGTCAAAAAGTCTGTAATGACGTAAAATCACAAATTTGTGAGCATTTCCAACCTATTTTTTCGCGGCATGAAAATGCATTACAGAATCATGAAGCAGCCATAAAAGAACTGCAAACTATTTTTCATGAAAATCACAACACCTTGCAAGCTAAAATTGACTCAGTTGCATCTACCGATTCGGTTACGCAACTTGCAATAACTCAGGAAAACTTAAAGGACACAGTAGATTCGATTTCAACACAAATGGACATTCTGAAACTTGGTTCAGAAAAACACAATGAGGAAATGTGTTCACTATCGGAGAAAGTAGCCGAACTTTCGGATCAGGTCACTAACTTATCTACAAAGGTAGATGATGATCTGAATGACACAAGACCTGTAGCCTTCACTGACACTGAAGAGTGCGAACAAATTAGGAAATTCAAACAAAATCAGAATCAGATTAATACGCAACACCAAAGAGAAATCCGGGAAGTACAAGATCAGCTGACACAGTTAATACAAGAATTACGTATTTCAGAGGATACTCGCGCCCCAATACGGGAAGAGGGACATACAAATACGGAACAGACACAAAATAACAACACAGGGCACTTCGGAAATTGTGAAAGAAGTTGGCAAGGTACGCCGAATTTTGAGATGGAACCGCCGAAACGACGTAACAATGACCGACATGCGACTTGCCGACATGATGATTTTGACTATAAGCTGTTCATTACTACACGTAAATTCAAAACATTTAAGAATTCTGGCAACGACATTCATCCACAAGCATGGCTCCATCAATTCTCGCATTGTTTTCCTCCCAACTGGTCGTTAGAACACAGATTAGAATTTATGTGTGGCTACTTAGAGAATGAACCAGCTGTAAGAATGCGATCGGTCATTCACGATTGCCACAGTGAGGGAGAATTTTACCATGCCTTCCTCTCAGCATATTGGTCTCAAGCCACACAAGACCGTGTAAAACATAGCATCATGATGATGAAACACTTTGAACAGTCTGAATTTTCCAGTCTTGTGAAATATTTTGAAGACATGTTGCACAAGAATCAGTACCTGACAAACCCATACAGCCCCTCAGAACTCATCCGCATTTGCTTAATCAAACTGCCTGAACATTTACGACATATTATTTTGGCAGGACGTTGCAAAGACGACATTGAAGCATTTCAGGGACTGTTACAAGAATTAGAAATTGACACTGACAATCGCGGAACGCGAAACCAGGAACACAACAATTACAGGTCACATCCGTCGCAATTCCGCGATGAAAGAAGTAATAACTTGACACGACAAGGCTATTCTCACAACACAAATCGTGACCAAAACAGACACCACCCGTATGACAACCGTTGGCAGAGTAGTAATAACTACAGGGAAAGATCACCTCTCCATGGTAATGATTATCACAGAGACAATAAGAGAAACAGACAATATGGGAACCAAAATAAATACTATCAAGGGAGACAGAATAACTTTAGACGCAACGGACCAGCGCGCAGTTACGATTCAGGGAGAAATTCTCCACCATGTGACCGACAAGAAAGAAACTATGGAATCTACCGACATGACGACAGACGATATGATCGTAACGACAGACCTGAATTGCATCAGAACTGGCGGGATTCAAACAGAGCAGGGCCCTCTCGTCACGGTGAATTTGTAGAAGTTAGGTCTCCAAATCCCAATAACGACGCGCGCCAACAAAGGGACAGACAATGACTCGCACCGCAGGCAGCCGCGTGCGGCCGCTGGCTCAGGGAAAAATAACATAGACGCTAACCTTGAGAAAAATTCCAGTATTCTTTACCGACGTATACTGCATGATAATTGTATTCCAGCCAAACTGTGAGTACTATGAAGAGTAAAGGATTGCACCACATTTCACATGCAAAACCGTTTATTGAAAGATAATCTGCTTTTTAACTTTGTCTTTGCCATAAAACGTTTCACTTCACATTTCTAGTATGCTTTAGAAACTGTTACCATGCAACAATGTTTGAAGTTAAATATCCAGCCAAGAACCATGAGAACTTATTTAAACAGAAATTACGAATGCATTGTTATAGTGAACAGACGACACAGTGTTGTATTTGTACGTTCTTGCTTGCTAGTTGCACGATTACGTAACGACTATCAGGCTTACATACATAGAACATGTACTGGTACTGCTCATGAGATTTTAATGCAATATTTTGGTTTACTTGAAAATACATTCCGGATTTAAAGTACTTTCTGAGAGATACCAGATGACACAGAGGTTAGTTTATGTGACAGCTACACGATTTTTATCACGACGCTACTAATGAGTGACAATTTACAATGTTGCTTTTGCAGTGTATCTGTTTTATATCTGCACAGTTTTCTGAATTCTTCTAGGAAGAAAAACATGTTTTAGTAGTAACTTTTGTGGTATAGCAACAATGAGACAGCCTTTTTCGTGGCATAACAATACGTTACTGTACAGTACTTTCCTCATCACGGCAATAAGCGTAATAACTAAGATATCTATACGCAAAGCATTTCACTTTTGTGTTTCATGAGGTAAGTACATTGACTTTAGCAGAACCTTGCTTACAGAGGACGATAACTACGACAGTTCCACAGAATTATCTTACAGCAAGACGCGCATTTAGCGCTACAGGACACGCATTTGAGTGATTAATCTTATACTTAAAACACTTATTTTCAAAGATTTTTTTATTTACAAAGAAAGTTTTCCGTGATACATTTCATTCCATTGCTGTAATTTGTAACACCTGAGGGTATAATTACATTTATCCTCAGGGGGGTACACGCTTAGTTTGTGTACCATGTGTGTGGCAACCACAAGGAACCCTAGCTAGTATGGTATTTGCTTATACAACTTTACACATCGGTACCATATTTCTCTAACACACAAATTACACAGCTATCTGATCATTTAACTGAGAGATAAACATTTTTTTATTACATCAGTGACACATGTTTACGCAATTACACAGTTGAATAACTTCACACTTATAAAATTGTATTTTGTCTGTACTTTGTAAACTGTTCATATTTTTTTTGGAACCATTGTGATACTATGAGAGCTTTGAATGATGTATTTGGTATGGATTCATGATTTTTAAAGTACGTTTGAGGCAGATGACACTTTTGACATGAGCAGAGAATTTTTTTAATTATTGGAGGAAGCTACGACGATTTTGAGATTTGACTGAGGTGTTATGAGGTTATTTTTACGACGACGATGTGTATTATGCTGCTGAGGTATGTTTATGATTAATAGGCTGAGGCTATACGAGTTATTTGAATATGCTTCATATTTATAATGACGAAATATTGACGAGTGTCGATGGATACGTATATGTGTAATAAGGTAAGGAGTAATGAATAGTGGGTAGGGACTCTTGACTTGTGAAACAGGATGTTGGAAACCAAGAATCGTACTTTAGAATTATGAAATGTGTGAATCATGTGTGAATGTATCACAATGCCACTGAAAATTTTTTTGGACACTGTTATATTCATAGGATTTTGTTTCTACACATTTGCAAAGTAAATTCTCGACCTGTGAAATTTTGTATATATGACTGTCACTGTAGTGGAAACTGCTGTCGTAAATATTTCCGTACGAAAGTTAAGTGACCACCTGCACATAATGCGTCGTGGGCACCCAGGTGTGTCAGACGCCTGGAGAACAAGCCATTAGTGTGAGTGCCTCGTCAGAAGCACAGGTAGAAAAAAAAAAAAGAAAGGGAAGGCCATTGTCCGCGCTACTGACATCTCCTTGTTGAAAGCATACTGTGGAGCTCGTAATTTATGATATTTACTGAAATGCCTAATGAAACGATGAGAAACATTTCACAGCTATTGCCTTGCTAGTTAAGAAAAATGCCATATGGCTTACTTTATGTATTTATTTACACATTTTGTTTAATATCAAGTTTCTAGCTGCACTGCAGCATTGGTCAAAATAAAATTTTATAGATGTACTAATATAAATATTTTCTGTCTACAGATCGAGTATATAATAATTTTTTTCAAAAAAAATGAGGGAGCACAAAGCGACAGTTACCTTCACAGGAACTGCATTCATAATTTTCTTTTCAAGTACTTGGTAATTTCTTTTGTAGAATAAATTGTGATGCATCACTCTAATGTTAAGATGTGACATAGGTATTAGACATGGCCATTTTAGTGTAATATTTTTTCTGCTTGCGCTATGTCATGTTTAGGTATAAGTTGCTGCTGTTTGCCAGGCATAGTGTTATTGAATTTGACTTTTGCTAATTTATACTGTAGCTTGCTTTGCAATTTTCCATTTTTTTCATTGCTGTTTATAATAATTGTCTTACGTGCTGCTGCATTGCCTCGTCCCTTAGTTTAGCATCTGAGCTCAGTAGATTTAAGTTAGCTTAAGAGGGGGTAGACTATATGAGAAACTGACTATGGAGAATAGGTAAAGAATGCATTGCGAAGTTATATAAAAAGGATTTGGGCCCAAATGAGTATTGTACAATCAGAAATAATTATTTTGAAAGAAATATGAACAGAATACAGAAAGCATGCTTGGATAAGATTTTTTTGGTGGAAGCAAAGGTTGAAATAAGACGAAAGATCTATGGAATGAAGTTTTGGGATGGACTGCAGTACCAAATGTTACACTGAAAACGAACCCTGTCCTTTCCTTTTGTGTTATCCCACTATGTGTTTGTGTACCCTTGTGTATTTGTTTTCTTCCTGTCTCTGTGTAGTTTCATAGAATTTTTTCTTCTTTTAATATTAAGCTACATTCACTATGATGAGGAATACTGGTATCCTCAAATATAATTGGCATTAATAATATGTTATTTACTTTGTAGAGATATTAGACATTATTCATTCTGTTTAAATGCTCATGTGTGAAGTTGATGTTTCGCAAGTTATTCTGATCTTCTATGTATGTACTCATGTCATAATTCCTGTAACACTGACGTATATGTCTATTTCTATTCTTTTGTAAAGCCTGTACTACAAATGTTATCTATATTGTTATGTTTTTAATGATGTATTTTGTACCTTTATTGTATTTTTATGTTACCAAATTGTAATTGTTACCAGTTCTTCAAATTAAGTTACATTTCACTACACACGTTTCTGTTGGTCATAGTATATGGACAATATGTGAGAAGTAGGGACTGTTAGTGTTTGCACATGTGTTGATAATTCAGCAAGGGACTGGATAACAGCATTGCTCGTTCTAAGGACAATTCCAAAAAAACTTTGTGAGTGCACAAGTGGTGGTTATGGACTTGCTATATTAACTGCAAGACTCTTCACTGGTGATTGTGCACCTGCACAGTCGCAACGGATGGCTGCTGGCCGTCTCTACCAGGACTACAGTGGGTCTGCACCTCTGGTGGCCCACCAATACCATTATCTCTACAAGGACTACAGTGGGTCTGCATCTATGATGACCTACCAACGCCATTATTTCTACAAGGACTGCAGTGGGTCTGCACCTCTGGTGGCCCACCAATACCACAATCTCTACCAGGACTCCAGTGGGTCTGCTCTGTGATGACCTACCTACCAATATTCTTCCAAACTTCGAATGACTCTGCTGTGGGTTTGCTCTGTTGTGGCCCATTACCTGTCTGCATGTCGAGAGTCAGCACTGTCTTTCCGTTGGAAGGTCAACACTACTTCTTCAAGACTGCATGGAAATCCACTACTTCTATGTGCATTTTCTTTTACTGCTTGGACTTTGAGAAAAACTCTGCATTTTTACTGTGATGAACAATGTGGACTGTCTTTATGGACTGTGAGAAATTTTGATCTTTTGACCAACATAATATTAATAAGTGTGTGCATTTTATATCTTTGTTACTGTAATTGTGAAAAATTTTTGTCAAATCTGTATTGGCCAGTGCCCAACACCATTTGTAAAAATTTTTGTGGGGAGCATGGGGGCTATGTAAGTAGGCTGTTTATGTTTTCTCTATGTAAGTAGGCTGTTTATGTTTTCTCTATGTAAGTAGGCTGTTTAGGTTTTTTATTGGTAACACCACCTCTGTATGACAATCACTGGCTGTGCTGTGGGCAGTCTGTGTCTGCTTTGCATTGTTGTAATACTCGCCATTGTAGTGTTAGGCAGCTGGCTGTGAACAGCGCGTAGCGTTGCGCAGTTGGAGGTGAGCCGCCAGCAGTGGTGGATGTGGGGAGAGAGATGGCGGAGTTTTGTAATTTTTCATGAACTGCTATATTTATATATGATGATATCAAGGTAAATACATTGTTTGTTCTCTATTAATATCTTTCATTTGCTAACTACCCCTATCAGTAGTTAGTGCCTTCAGTAGTTTGAATCTTTTATTTAGCTGGCAGTAGTGGCGCTTGCTGTATTGCAGTAGCTTGAGCAGCGAAGATTTTTGTGAGGTAAGTGATTTGTGAAAGGTATAGTTTAATGTTAGTCAGGGCCATTCTTTTGTAGGGAATTTTGAAAGTCAGATTGCGTTGCGCTAAAAATATTGTGTGTCAGGTTAAGGACAGTCGTGTATATATTGTTCAAAGGGGACGTTTCAACCAATCGCGAACAGCTGTTGCCCAGTGACACAGCGTATTGTCATCGATAAAATTACCATGGTTGTTTGGAAGCATCAAGTCCATCAATGGCTGAAAATTGTCTGCGAGTACCCAAATATGGCCTTTCCATCCAAAGATCCGTTCAGTTGGACGACAGGACCCAGTCCGTTACATGTAAACACAGACCACACTTTCATGAAGCCACCACCGCCATGCACAGTACCTTGTTGCATTCCTGTGTCCAACGTTTCATGGGATCGGCGCCACGCTCGAATCCTAATACAATCAGCTCTTACTAACTGAAATCGGGACTCGTCTGACAAAGCCACGGTTTTCCAGTCGTCTAGAATACGAGGTGCATTCAAGTTCTAAGGCCTCCGATTTTTTTTCTCCGGACTGGAAAGAGATAGAAACATGCGCATTGTTTTAAAATGAGGCCGCGTTCATTGTCAATACGTCCCAGAGATGGCAGCACCGTACGGCAGATGGAATTTTACTGCCAGCAGCGAGAATGAGAACTGTTTAAAATACTTAAAATGGCGACGTTTTCCTTACTTGAAAAGCGTGCAATCATTCGTTTTCTGAATTTGCGTGGTGTGAAACCAATTGAAATGAATCGACAGTTGAAGGAGACATGTGGTGATGGAGTTATGGATGTGTTGAAAGTGCGTTTTTGGGTGCGACAGTTTAATGAAGGCAGAACATCGTGTGACAGCAAACCGAAACAACCTCGGGCACGCACAAGCCGGTCTGACGACATGATCGAGAAAGTGGAGAGAATTGTTTTGGGGGATCGCCGAATGACTGCTGAACAGATCGCCTCCAGAGTTGGCATTTCTGTGGGTTCTGTGCACACAATCCTGCATGACGACCTGAAAATGCGAAAAGTGTCATCCAGGTGGGTGCCACGAATGCTGACGGACGACCACATGGCTGCCCGTGTGGCATGTTGCCAAGAAATGTTGACGCGCAACGACAGCACGAATGGGACTTTCTTTTCGTCGGTTGTGACACTGGATGAGACGTGGATGCCATTTTTCAATCCAGAAACAAAGCGCCAGTCAGCTCAATGGAAGCACACAGATTCACCGACACCAAAAAATTTTGGGTAACCGCGAGTGCTGAAAAAATGATGGTGTCCATGTTCTGGGACAGCGAGGGCGTAATCCTTACTCATTGCGTTCCAAAGGGCACTACGGTAACAGGTGCATCCTACGAAAATGTTTTGAAGAACAAATTCCTTCCTGCACTGCAACAAAAACGTCCGGGAAGGGCTGCGCATGTGCTCTTTCACAAAGACAACGCATCCGCACATCGAGCTAACGTTACGCAACAGTTTCTTCATGATAACAACTTTGAAATGATTCCTCATGCTCCCTACTCACCTGACCTGGCTCCTAGTGACTTTTGGCATTTTCCAACAATGAAAGACACTCTCCATGACCGCACATTGCCTCAGCGATTTTCCAGTGGTCAAAACAGACTCCTAAAGAAGCCTTCGCCGCTGCCATGGAATCATGACGTCAGCGTTGTGAAAAATGTGTACGTCTGCAGGGCGATTATGTCGAGAATTAACGCCAGTTTCATCGATTTCGGGTGAGTAGTTAATTAGAAAAAAAATCGGAGGCCTTAGAACTTGAATGCACCTCGTACAACCAATACGGTCACGAGCCCAGGACAGGCGCTGTAGGCGATGTCGTGCTGTTGGCAAACGCACTCGCGTTGGTCGTCTGCTCCAGTAGGGCGTTAACGCCCGGTTTTGCCGTACTCTCCTAACGGTTACGTTCGTCGTGCGTACCACATTGGTTTCTGCCGTTACTTCATGCAGTGCTGCTTCTCTGTTACCACTGACAATTCTGCGGGAACGCCGCTACTCTCGGACATTAAGTGAAGACAGTCGGCCACTATATTGTCCGTGGTGAAAAGTAATGACTGAAATTTGTTACTCTCGGCACAGTCGTGACACCGCGGATCTCGGTATATTGAAGTCCTTAAATGTCTCGTAAATGGAATGTCCAATGCGTCGAGCTCCGCGTTCAGAGTCTGCTAATTCCCGTCGTACTGTCTTAATCACGTCGTAAACCTTTTTACATGAATCATCTGAGTTTAAATGACAGCTCCACCAATGCAGTACCCTTTTGTACCTTGTGTACTCGATACTACCGCCATCTGTATATGTGAATATCCCTATCCCATGACTTTTGTCACCTCAGTATAAAAGCGCAGCAGTTACGAAATTAACTAATATTCATTATTTATAAAACGCTGCTTTTATTCTATAAGGATATAAAGTACACAACGGACTAACACTGACCAGTAGATCTACTTATGAGCGAAAAATACTACCAAAGGATCAATAAAAGAACGAGAAGTCGCCGACTTGCAGTACCTCTCCTACAAATTCATTTGTGTTTCTTTCCCTACCAAACTACCACTACTATCGGTAATACTACCATTTACTGCGTCATTTATGTACTGCACCGCCGGCCGGAGTGGCCGAGCGGTTCTAGGTGCTACAGTCTGGAACCGCGCGACCGCTACGGTCGCAGGTTCGAACCCTGCCTCAGGCATGGATGTGTGTGATGTCCGTAGGTTAGTTAGGTTTAAGTAGTTCTAGGTTCTAGGGGACTGATGACCTCAGATGTTAAGTCCCGTAGTGCTCAGAGTCATTTGAACCATTTTCTGTACTGTACCAAAACTACCAAACCTTAGTTTTGCTAGAGCGCATCTACAAACATCAACAAAAGTTTTGCATCACCTCGGTTCCTAGAGTTCCGGGACCTGTACAGAAAATTGGAATAGAGATCAACATAAACATAATATCCACCCTTTCTATTGCTCATGAAAACCACACATTGCATGTTGTACCACCATATAGCGAGACCTTCGGATGTAGTGGTCCAGACTGTTGTAAACACTAGTATCTCTGATACCCAGTAGCACATCCTCATGCATTGATGCATGCCTGTATTCGTCGAGGCATACTATCCACAAGTTCATCAAGGCACTGTTGGTCGAGATTCGGCGTAGATCCCTCAGAGTGGTTGGTGAGTCACATCGTTCATAAACAGCTCTTTTCAGTCTATCCAAGGCATGTTCAATAGGGTTCATGTCTGGAGAACATGCTGGCCACTCTAGTCGAGCGATGTCGTTGTCCTGAAGGAAGTCATTCACAAGATGTGCACGATGGTGGGGGGAATTGTCGAATGTCTCGTCAATACGCTGCCGATATGGTGCGCTATCGGTTGGAGAACGGCATTCGCGTATCGTATAGCCGTTACGGCGCCTTCCATAACCACCAGCGGCCTACGTCGGCCCCACATAATACCACCCCAAAACATCAGGGAACCTCCACCTTGCTGCACTCACTGGAAACTGTGTCTAAGGCGTTCAGCCCGACCGGGTAGGATTGCCTCCAGACACGTCTCCGACGATTATCTAGTTGAAGGCATATGCCACACTCACTGGTGAAGAGAACGTGACGCCAATCCTGAGTGGTCCATTCGGCATGTTGTTGTGCCCATCTGTAACAGGCTGCATGGTGTTGTGGTTGCAAAGATGGACTTCGCCATGGACGTCGAGAGTGCAGCTGCGCATCAGGCAACCTATTGCGCACAGTTCTAATCCTAACACGACGTCATGTGGCTGCACGAAAAGCATTATTCAACATGATGGCTTTGCTGTCTGGGCTCCTCCGAGCCATAATCCGTAGGTAGCGGTCATCCACTGCGGTAGTAGCCCTTGACCGGCCTTAGCGAGGCGTGTCATCGACAGTTCCTGTCTCTGCGTATCTTCTCCATATCCGAACAACATCGCTTTGGTTCACCTCGAGACGTCCGGACACTTCCCTTGTTGACAGCCCTTCCTGGTACAAACTAACATTGCGGAAATGATCGAAATGCGGTATTGACCGTCTAGGCATGGTTGGACTACAGACAAGACGAGTCGTCTACCTCCTTCCTCGTGGGGTGACAGGAACTGATCGGCTGTCAGACCCCGTCCGTCTAATATGCGCAGCTCAGGCACGGTTGTTTACATCGTTGGGCGGATATCGTGCCATCCCTGCGAAGTCAAAGGGACTGTGTCTGTGATACAATATCCACAGTCAAGGTCTATCTTCAGCGGTTCTGGGAACCAGGGTGATGCTAAACGTCTTTGATATGTGTATTTTGTACTCGAAAATAATCTGAAGTTTTCCTTCGTGTCACAAATATACGAACTATGGGAATTCTTTGTCTCGGCTAGCTCGGCCCTCGTATAACAGAAGCAAAACTGATTTTTGTACTTAGATAACCAGTCTAGTTCGAACAAATAACATTTATTGGTGGCCAGTTTCAGTTCAAAGGCGGACAATCTTCAGACTGTACCCTGAAATATAGCGTACTATTCACATAGAGGAGGATACGCATTAAATATGAACGATATAATAAAAATAAAATGAAGTTCTACTAAAAATTTGTGTGTGGAAACGGATCCATGGGGCAGGATCAGCAGAAGTCTTCCGATGCTGTCAACTGCTGGAGAAAACGTGATGCGGTTTGTTTGAATAGCGCAATCTGTCCCCCCCCCCCCCCCCTTACCCTTGTCGTCTCCAACAAGTAGAATAAATGCTATTGGAATACATGACGAAAAAAATGTTTCAAATGGCTCTGTACACTATGGGACTTAACATCTGTGGTCATCAGTTCCCTGGAATTTAGAACTACTTAAACCTAACTAACCTTAGGACATCACAAACACCCATGCCCGAGGCAGGATTCGAACCTGCGACCGCAGCAGTCGCGCGGTTCCGGACTGAGCGCCTAGCATGACGAAAAGCTTTAGCTGATAAATTAAAAATGTTATCTATTTTTAGTATTGGCTGCAAGATTAACCACTAATATTTTTAAAACATAAAGCAGCGTACAATAAAAGGCTGATCAGTTACTTTGCCCTCTACGGGTATGAACAAGGCGTCACTGGTTACTTATCAGCGTGTATAACGCTTCTACTAAATTTTGGTTACCAGCTTGCTTATGGTATCTAACTATAATATCGGCTTAAGTTGGCTATTTTAAGTTTACGCTGTAAAATATAATATGTTTAAACGAAAATTAACGTAAAATAAGAAGCCAATAACGTCACTGTTGTAGTGACGTATACAAGACCGTCTGTACTACGTGAAGCTGCTGGTTACTTACCAACGTGCAGCATCGACAATTGTCAAAGATGTTACGATGTAATTAATTATGGATATCTGGTCGCTCTGAAGTACTGCTTGCAAGTTAACTAACGCACAGAAATATGATTTCTGCAAACTAGACCTTTTTCTCAGTACAGCTGTGAAATTGATCGCCGTTTCCCCAAAATGTTTTCGAAAACACGTTTTACCATTTGAATCACATTAAGAAAGGCACCTGAAGATTCTTTGGAGACAAACCCAGCGCGTGACTAGGCAAATATGCAATAAAGTGTTCGCATAAATCCAATTACGTGCTTCGGCTTGTAGAGAGCTATAGACTTAGAGAGAGAAAATGAAATACACAAAATTAGACCAACTACAACTTTATAGTACACATTACCACTAATTTCTGTTACCACGTGTTATAAACAAGTTACTGAAATGAAACTGCCAAGTTGTTAGCAGAAATAAAATTTTAGAGATTAACGAATAGCTAAATTTATAGATTAATTTGAAAAAAACGTACGGGGATAATGATACGCACCGCCTTGTTCTGACCTGCATTGCTTTTGAGTACACACCCATTTCTCTTGAGAACTGCAGATGCAAATGTTACAGTCAAATGATTTCGAACTCCCAGGTGCACACACTGAAAAAGCAAAACACAAGAAGTGAAAAATGATACGTATTCGAAAAATCGGAATCAGTTGAGTTGTAATGGGAAATGGAAATTGGGGTTGTAGGTGGTGAAACTCACCTTCAATTACACTCTCATACGAACAAAATAATTAAAAAATGTAATGAAGAACTCCTCGACTTTTTGTACAGACCGTATAGTTGAATGCGTGGTTTTCGGTTGATATGTGGCGTTGCAAAACGATTCAATAAAGTTAATACATAAAATAATTACAAACGACTCTTTTTGTGTTATGTATCAGAGAATTTTATTTCTCACTGCACGAATTATGTGCCGGGGGTACTGTTTCAAACACGTCATTTAGCGTAACATACAACGGAACAAAGAATCTACATAGATGAATGAAATTAAATGTTAAACCGAGACCTTACAATATGCAAAAGATAAATTAAGTTGTGATAAGAGAGCTTTTTTTCCATGCCCTGATCGGTCGCGAAAAGAAAACCACAGCGTAAATTATAACTGTTTTGTTTGCAACATTTAGCTACACCTTCCAACTACTTCTCTGCACAGTCGCCACTTCGACTTAGACATTTGTCGCGGCATGGTAGTAACTGTCCAATACCCTCGCCTGTGATTAACGCCAATTCTCTGCGCTGGTCCGCAACTTGTTGTTGTGCCATACTGTAGTCCTCATACCCAGGGGTTCATGTGAGGTAAGAGATGAAATCAGAGGGAGCCAAGTCCGGGATGTAAGGTGGGTGATCAAACACTTCCCCTCGAAAATCCACCTGGATCGGCTTCGTTGCCCTGCAGTATGCCGAGAACTGGAAAGAAAACACGCGACAGTTACTTTGTGTGGAGTGCATGAAAGCAGGCAAAATCCGTTATCAGGTCTTCCATCAGAGCGGGAGACGCTACATGCTAGGCATATTTACGTGCCCACTGTATGCTCATAACAGAAAGGCAAAGGTCCAAAGTTCGAGTCTTGGTCCGGCACACAGTTTTAACATGCCAGGAAGTTTCAGGTATGGCGTTGATTGCATTGATGCATTGAAGATAGTCCTTTGAAACCGAATATACCGGGTGATCAAAAAGTCAGTATAAATTTGAAAACTTAATAAACCACGAAATAATGAAGATAGAGAGGTAAAATTTGACACACATGCTTGGAATGACATGGCGTTTTATTAGAACAAAAAAAAAGCAAAGTTCACAAAATGTCTGACAGATGGCGCTGGACAGCGAAACTGCTACCGTAACGGCTGAGAGGTACGCCGATATTTTATAGAATCGCATCATCCCCAGCCTGGCTGATAAACACCTGCTGGAACGTACGATATTTACGCAGGATGGCGCTCCACCCCGTATTGCTAGACGCGTCAAAGATCTCTTGCGTGCGTCGTTTGGTGATGATCGTGTGCTCAGCCGCCACTCTCGTCATTCTTGGCCTCCCAGGTCCCCAGACCTCAGTCCGTGCGATTATTTGCTTTGGGGTTACCTGAAAGCGCAAGTGTATCGTGATCGACCGACATCTCTAGGAATGCTGAAAGACAACATCCGACGCCAATGCCTCACCATAACTCCGGGCATGCTTTACAGTGCTGTTCACAACATTATTCCTCGTCTACAGCTATTGTTGAGGAATGATGGTGGAATATTGAGTATTTCCTGTAAGGAACATCATCTTTGCTTTGTCTTACTTTGTTATGCTAATTATTCCTATTCTGAACAGATGAAGCGACATCTATGGGACATTTTTTGAACTTTTGTATTTTTTTGGTTCTAATAAAACTCCATGTCATTACAAGCCTGTGTGTCAATTTGTACCTCTCGATCTACATTATTCCGTGATTTATTCAGTTTTCAAATTTATACTGACTTTTTGATCACCGATAAGTTTTGTTTTCAGCACTTTTTATGTGCATGTAAAGCACGATATTACAGTTTTGTGTCGAAATATCAAACATACGGCCGAAGACAAAGAAAAAGTCATACCCTGAAGAAATTGTCTGAACGCGAGAGAAACTGATAGATGTACAAACAAATGATTACAATTCCAGAAACATTGGGTGATTTATTCAAGAGAAAGAACTTCACAGATTGAGCAAGTCAATAACTCTTTGGTTCACCTCTAGACCTTATGCAAACAGTTATTCGGCTTGACATTAAAAGAGTAGTCGGAGGGTCCTCCTGAGGGATGTCGTGTCAAATTCTACCCAGTTCCTGGGTTACATCGTCAAAATCTCGAGATGATTGGAAGGACGTGCCATAATGCACCAAATGTCCCAACTGGAGAGAGATCCGGCCACCTTGCTGACCGAGGTATGGTTTGCCAAGCACGGAGACAAGCAGCAGAAACTCTCACCACGTGCGGGCGAGCGTTACCTTACTGAAATGTAAGCAAGTGATGGCTTTTCATGAAGGAAAATAAAACGCAGCGTAGAATATCGTCGGTACTGTGCTTTGCTGTAATGGTGCCGTGGATGACAGCCAAAATGTTCCTGCTATGAAAAGAAACGGCAGCCCAGACTGGTTGTCGGGCCCTGTCGAGGACGGCAGTCACGTTGGTATCGCACTGCTCTCCTGAGCGTCTGCAGACACGTCCTCGGCCTGGAACCTCATTGAGTGGAGTAGAGTGGTCTTCAGTGATGATGCCAGCTTCGAACTGAACCCCAGTGAGCGGCGAAGACGTGTCTGGAGAGGCCCTGGACAGCGATGGGATACGAACCTGAGGGTCGCCCTTCGTGGCAAGCCATCCTGGGCTTACATTTCAGCAATATACTGCCCACCCACAAGCGGCGAGAGTTTTTGCTGCTCGTCTTTGTGATTTCCAAACCCCACATTGGCCAACAAGATCACCGCATCCATCCCGAATTGAGGTTTTTGTGAGCGTTTGTTGGCAGGGCCCTACAATCAGCTTGGTATCTTGACGGCCTAATTCGCCAATTAGACAGAATTCGATAAGATAACCGTCAGCACTAAATCCAACAGCTGTATCAACGCCAAGCCTCATAATTGCTTGCACAAGGGCGACGGTCTGACCAACGCGTTATTGACTTGCTCATTTTGTAAAGCTCTTTCTCTGGAACAAAACATCAGATCTTTCTGAAATTGTAAATATTTGTTTGTCTGTACATATATACCACATTAACCGATTTCCGTCCTATTCGGATAATCTATTCGTGACGCGTGGTTGTTAGAGGAGACTAGAATATCGTGCGCTACTTCTTGTGAAGAGTTTCACTGAGATTTTTTTAAATTTTTGTGTATACTTGTTTGTTGGGTGTTTTCTTATGATTTCCATTTTTGAAAATGGGTTGTAGTATTCGTGAAGGTTGGTAGGTTATTGAAAGTTTGAGTGTTTGTTCCCGGAGAGTGCTTCTTTGCACAAACCGTTCCTCACGATTGTTTCACTCCATAGTGGGTATATTTGCAAGAAAGGAGGAGTTGATAATTAATTTAGAGAGATCTGCTTCATTTGTATTAATTATTTATACAAACCACGACTGGTTTCGCGATTTTAAAATTCCGTCTTTATGTGTATGAAGTTATTCTGTTGCCTGTCGTTGGGCTGTTTCGGCCAACATGCAGCGATTGGAACTCTTACACTGACTTTCCCAACCGCATTTTATATGTTACCAGATACAATGATACCGTTCACCTGAAAATGGGATTTTAAAATGTCGAAACCTCTCGGGTTTGAATAAATAATTAATACAACTGAAGTGGATAACTCTAAACGAATTATCATGCCTCTTATCGGCGGATGTCCTACGTACTAAATCTTATGGGGAGAGTGTGTACTAATGCATGTAGGACGTCACGTTTTCACCGGTCAGTACCTTAATAACATAGGAAAGAGATGCGCTGATGGGTGAATTTTGTCTGTATGTTTGCAGGAAATCATTGCTATTTTAACCTGGACGGGCAGGCTTTTGCTTACACATACCTTCCTGCGCTCTCTCGAGGCAGTTGAATTTGGTGCAAATTGCGCTCCTGCCGGACCGTCTGCAGATGCATCTGTTGCAGCTCAGCATGAAGCTCGTTCCTGGTACGCACTGA
Source organism: Schistocerca americana (assembly GCF_021461395.2). Classification (NCBI taxonomy): domain Eukaryota; kingdom Metazoa; phylum Arthropoda; class Insecta; order Orthoptera; family Acrididae; genus Schistocerca; species Schistocerca americana. The sequence continues at coordinate 437,952,006 of NC_060126.1, read as the reverse complement.
GTCGCTTGGTTGTGGCCTCTTACACCTAGAAAAGAAAATGGGATTCAGTCCGCTGTCCCACGCTGTAGAACGCTAGGTGCCTTAGGTGAGTTCTTTGAAATGTAGAATAATTTCACAACTCTTTATGTCGGCGCGAGGATGGACATGACGTCGTGTTCCTAATATGCCGCTACACTAATATGCGACACAGCCCGTAAGGGGCTTTGCTGCCGGCAGTGATGTGACGCGTTGAGAAGTAGTTTGCTCCTGACGCATCGCAGTTTCCCTGGAATGCTCGCAGCTTGACAGTTGACACTTCAGTCAGATCGGTAAACTTCACACCCGAACCGTTTTCCGCTGACAAGCTGCTGCCGCAACAACTGAATTGGAATATCGAGAAATCCCACATGTCCCACAAGGTAAACTTTTCAGGAGATACAAAATAAACCTTCTAGGTCTTAAAGTTATGCTGAAATTCCGTGCAGCTATCTCATTTTTCGTTAAAATGAATGTAACGGGAAGAATACCAATGAGACCTTCAAACATTTTCTTGACATTACCATAAAATTTATGTAGTGGACAAGTGAGCTTACTCAATATTTCGTAATAAATATTAATCGTTACTTAACTCATACACTGTTCCTAATAGATATAAAAATCAAACAAACCGTTCTTATTTTTCCATTCTCTTTAGCAATATACTCTACATGTGGTTTACTCTTCCCCACACGTTAGCCAATTGTGCATGTCAGAGCAGAACTTGTAGATGATTTCTTCTTTTGGTAGAAACGGCATAACGCGCCTTTCCTTATGCATTTTCTCATCATTTATCGGCACGTGGTCTTGACAAGCCTGACTTACTGAGCTTGGTTTAATTAGAGATGATTCAGCCAGTTGGAATGTGTGCCCTTCTGCTCCATCAGTTAATGGCCTAACTTTAACAACACCAAGACTATCGCCAATAGCAGAACTGCGTGAATGTGTTACATGAGACCGCTGTTTGTTTTTTCTTTGTGTAGCCCTTCCTTGAGTTTCGACGGAAATAGCATTATTTTGGCAGGACGTGGACCACTGATTCTTAAAATTTAGCGTCTCTTCTTTTCTTTTGTGTTTTCACTTCAAAATTCGTCTTTTTGCTGGACTCTATTTTAATTAGCAAATATATCTTATTGTCCTTTATAATTATTCTTTTCAGCATGCTGACATCTCTGTAATATGGAAGGTAAGTGGACTCTTATTGGAAAGTAATGGCTGAAGAAAGTGAATCTTCCCTGTACCACAAGCATTAAACAAAATCTGACCATAACTGGGTTTTTACAAGAATCAGAGAACAAGTGAAGATGTTTAAGAAGTGATACAACGTTTTCATATATATAATGAAAACGAAAAGAGCTGACTTCACAGTTTCTTATTTGGGAAGAAATTAAACATATCAAAATACCATCCAGAATCAAATCCTGCAGGGAGGGTTATGAAAGAGTCAGGCATATTCTTTCGTACCTATTGCACAGAAAAATATACCAAGTGGTCAATAGTAGTTGCAGATTTAGATCTAATTTTAAATGAATTACCACATTTAGTTACAGGACTAGTACCAATTGAATTAGTAACTTGAACATTTGTTGGAGAACCCATATTAAAATACTTTTTGTGCTTTTCCTCCACGACACTAAGTAATGCACATGAAAGGTTTACTCGAAGCTTACGCAAGTACATCACATCTTGTATTGATATCTGAGGGAACTGCAGGTGTGGCCCAGCGGTTCTAGGTGCTTCAGTCTGGAACTGCGCTGCTGCTGCGTCGCAGGTTCGAATCCTGCCTCGGGCATGGATGTGTGTGATCCCTTAGGTTAATTAGGTTTAAGTAGTTCTAAGTTCTAGGAACTGATGACCTCAGAAGTTAAGTCCCATAGTGCTCAGAGCCATTTGAACGATTTGTGTGCTGTCCTTAGGTTAGTTAGGTTTACATAGTTCTAAGTCTAGGGGACAGATGACCTCAGATGTTAAGTCCCATAGTGCTTAGAGCCATTTGGAACTGCAGGTTCTGATAAAATCAAATGGGAGGCCTTCAAAGGTAAAATCTGTTTGTTGTCTCTTTAACTACATGTAATTTCCCAAGGGCTTTATCAGAATGCCCCTTATGCACTGCTAACTCAGTTGTTGCTGCCCTTTTAGCACTAACAGTCAGAGATGGATTCTCGATTTTTACACCGAGCTCCTCGCATGTGGAACACGACTCCTCATGTGGCTGTCAAAATCTTAAATTGAACTCTCCATGGGAAATTTTCAAATAAAATTGATACTCAGCAGTGCTGGTAATTTAAAATTTTGAGGAAGTCGGCGCCTTTTGCACATGTGGGGTTTCTCTTCCGTTTAGGTGATACAATGGCTCCATAAAAACACTACTGGTGCTTAGAGAAATTCTCTAACCACGTCCGACGTCACCTGAATGCCACCATTCCAGGACGTGGGATTGGAAGAGGAGGAGCGGAAGATGAACGTCATCGCCGGTGGTCTTCCAGGTCTCCAGACCTCACACTTCATGACTTCTATCTGCGGGGCTACGTAAGAGATCGCTATTCTATCCCCCCCCCCCCCCCCCCCCCCAACGCATGATGCTCTTGAAAGTCTGCGACAACGCAATGTGGAAGCTGTGAATTCGATAACGAGTTGTCAGGTGCTTCGTTTGTGGCAGGAAATGAGCCACCGTTTTAATATTTGTCGTGTAACGAATGGTGCTCAAATTTGAACTTTCGTCTTTGCAGGAACGTTTGAATTGTGTTTGGAAGTAATAAATGTTTGAAATCTGTTCTCTCTTTTAAGACGTGGGATTGGAAGAGGAGGAGCGGAAGATGAACGTCATCGCCGGTGGTCTTCCAGGTCTCCAGACCTCACACTTCATGACTTCTATCTGCGGGGCTACGTAAGAGATCGCTATTCTATCCCCCCCCCCCCCCCCCCCCCCAACGCATGATGCTCTTGAAAGTCTGCGACAACGCAATGTGGAAGCTGTGAATTCGATAACGAGTTGTCAGGTGCTTCGTTTGTGGCAGGAAATGAGCCACCGTTTTAATATTTGTCGTGTAACGAATGGTGCTCAAATTTGAACTTTCGTCTTTGCAGGAACGTTGGAATTGTGTTTGGAAGTAATAAATGTTTGAAATCTGTTCTCTCTTTTAAATAGCCCTGTATCTAAAAAAAATTTAATTCCTACCATTGGGTTTAGGGAGTGTTTGTACATATACACGTATCGTACATGTGCACACTATGTTATGCGCTATTCTGATAGTGTTTTGATATCGGTATATATTACTGCCTGTTGTATGGCGTTAAATGTTAATGGTTGTTTATTTAACATTACCATTTGTTACGGACGTATAAATATTTATTCAAAGTTCTGAAAGATTCCTTTTTGCACTTATGGCTAAGCTCTACTAATCATGCTTCATGAATAACCTCATGTTGTCTGCTTTCATATTTCTATTATTGTGCACGTTCTGTCCATTTCCGCGTCTTATGAGAGTTTTTCAGATGTTGCGGTTATTGTGTGCGGACAGTTTACGACTCTAAAAAAATCGCAAAGCTACAGCTAGTTATCGGATAGTGTGCACGTCAAGACTTGGTGACACGACCGTTGCTTATGGTAAATACAGAGCATTAATGCACGTCTTATAAGTTCTTTTTGGGCCAGTGGAGGACTTAATTAGTTCTTACATACTTGTGTTAAGCCTGATGCCAACAAACTTTTGTAGCGTTTACAGTTTAAACAGGTTTGTTGGAAGCAGCCCTGACTTTGAGACAAATAAAACAATCCGTTTTTCTTTTTTTTGGGGGGGGGGGGCGGAGGTGTTTTACTGGCGGCTTTACCAGCTTACCCTGTCCATGGAGAGCGTGGTTGTCATAGCCAAACCATTAATGCAAAACAATTTGAAGTTTCTGAATAAATATTTACAAATCCATAATAAGCTATAGTACTCAGTAAAAGAACTGTTAATAAACGACAATATGAAAACACAATCAAAGAATAGCATAATATAGTAAGCACGTATATGGGCATATTTAAATATATTAATAATTCCTGAACAAAATGGCAGTAATTTAATATATTTCTTCTAGCAGGGGAACTATAAAAACTGTAATGGAAAGCACAAAGCATAAAGTCAGGCGCTCAAAGAGCAAATGACACTTGGCAGTTTGTAACACTTACGTTAAGTTGATACGAGTAAATCATAATTTAGCTCAATGTGGGACAAGTTCTACAGTGTGAGCAGAGAACTACGTTGGGGTCTAGCTGACGAGTTATGACGTCACACCCACCTGGAAACAGCGTCCTCACTTGCCAAGGGCTAAGCAAAGCTCTACATTAAAAAATATCACAATAATTCCTACGGTGTGAGCAACTGAAGCAGTCGAGACAGCAGCTCCCTTTTGCTTCTGCTGGCAGGAAGAGTCCGGTGTAACAGCCAAAGTGAATATCCGTGCTGGTTATGAGTGCAGCCATTTTTTATCATACATTTCATTAATAGAATTGGGTGGCAATGGTCAACGTGAAAGTTCACAGACGTTGGAGTGGGTTAATACTTTGAGATTTACTACGAAAGAGTCTCACATGAAGGGCTGAAGTGAGTGTGGTCACATAGGTGAGCAACTGTATTAATTTCAAACTGCATTTGACGTCATCTTGATTCACAATACTGTAGTACTAACTTACACGGGTGCTGTTTACAGAGCTGTGTTAAGAAGTAAAGCAGAGAGTGAATCCTTTGGAACAAAAACTGTGTAATGTTTACTCAAAAATAGTTACAGAGTGTAGTAATGTTCTCTCTGTTACAACACACCTTTTTAAACAAGGCCATTACCATGGGTATCGCTTGCAGTGAGAGAGAGAGAGAGAGATCTTCACAAGACAGCGTTCTACCGAAAAACTGTGAGGTGTGACTGATGTTGTACATCTCCAACGCCAGCCCTCATATGAACTACCAGCCAGTTACAACCAGCTATGGAGGTACTTTACTTTTTCAAGTGGAGGTATTGTATGTGGCATCGCTGGTGGGAACGATTTTCAGAGACTGTGAACGAAGAAATATCTAAAATAGTGAATTTATGATAGTAGGCGTGAAGCAGTGTATCTGACTGGATGTACAGTTACAATTAACAGTAGGCATAAATAGCACAATGGAATAACACATAACACTGCTTACAGTGAAGTTGCCGCGGAAAAACTGTGAATTCTTTCTATTCCAAAATTACGTAACATTTCAGTGAAAGTTAATGACACTCGATGTTGTCATCAATGCCACAGGATACAATGAAAGCTGATACGGGATGCCAAGTAAGAGACTGATTTCACAATGAGAAGATAGCGAGCTTTCGCCTATAAGACTATGCCCTATTGATGCGTACAACTCGCTGGCATACAGCATGTAGCAGTAGTTAAGCACACTCGTACTTCATTGTGGGTCGAAGACGTTTTTCACATTGGAAAGCAGCCACAGAAATCGAAACGCACCATGTGCCGAACGAGCCCATGCAAGTCTTGACAACACATGGGCAGACATCGTAAAATACGGTAGGCCTGTCGCGAATAGTAGAAGATGGTGTCGCGAATAGTAGAAGATAGAATTAAAATCATGTAGGCTGTAGGCTGGAAAATTATTGCTACAGATCAAGCGAGGCGGACGTGACCAGACTATCTCATGTGTAATGTGTAATGTGTACTCGACTAACAAGAGCGGAGTATGCAGTATCACGAGGCTCAAACACAGTTAGTGGTAACCCGTGGACACAGCAAACAGTGGAGAATGGCTAGTTCATCACGTAGGCATCACATGCTGCCGCGTGACTAGCCTACTCAGGGCTCAAAGTTCGGGGTGCTAGAACCTTCTAGAACAAGTGGTGCCGGGTGCACTAACCCCTATAAAAGCGGATAGCTGCTAGATCGAAAGACAGTGATGGAGCGAGGTACTTAGGAAGCCGGTCCACGTCAGTCTGCGTCGGGATGCTGCAAGAGTTGCAGGAGAGTATTGAGCACATCAACAAGTAGGGACTTAGGCTGAATCGACACAGCTGACACTTAGTCTGGTGCGCTCGCCTCTGCTGTATTAGGACTTAGGTTTGGGAAGTTAGGGATGGCAACTGCATAGCCAGATAGACAATCATTGGAGACTGTATATAGAACCTTATTTAAATCACAAGTGCCAGGGGTACTTCCAGTATAATCGTTCTATACATCGAGTGTTCATATATGAAAGCTTCCCTAAGATCCTATCCGAGTTCCGTACTCTAGCTCACCTTGCAGCCTTCTCTACAACGGAGCAGTGAGGAGTTGGCGGCCCACACCACCGAGACCTCATGCCAAGTAAGTTCTCTGACGCGCACCAACGCAGTCCTTCCACTCCCTCTCAGGACACGTCAGTAGGACACGACAGAGGTTTAGACCATTTTTCTGGTGCCAGGTGTGGGGTATAGGTGAGGTATCTACGGGTGAAGAAGCGACAGTATAGAGTACTGGAATAGGCAGAGGGGCGTTAAGTAGCACCAGCGTCGCAGAACGAGAGGGTCGACACATCGCGCCGTCGCAGAACGAGAGGGTCGACACATCGCGCCGTCGCAGAACGAGAGGGTCGACACACCGCGCAGCTGCGGAGCCAGAGGGTCGACGCAGCGCACCGTCGCGGGTCCAGGGGGTCGCCGCGGCACGTCTAAGCAGAAGGTGCTGATTCACGGCAACGCAGCACCAGCGTCGCATCGCGCCGCCGCCGGGGTAGAGAGGCGCCGGTCCGCGCCGTCCCAGCAGCTGTACCGTCTCGCACCGCGCTCATCTCGAGCGGATCTACGCGCCGCCACCGCGACGCGCCACATTCAGCGCCAGCCAGCAGGAGTCAAGGTTAGTGGAGATGTCAACCTCCAATGAAGTAGACTCGGGCGAAGGCCCGCAGACACTCTCCAGTGTAAGCAGGCTATATTTAAGTTATAGTGAGGCTACCAAGTTGGTACCCCATAAATTTGATGGGGACAGAGAAAGATTGTCCGAATTTATTGATAATTGCGATAATGCGTACCATTTAGTGAACCCTAGTTATAAGCAAGTGTTTCTGAAGTTCATTATTGGTCAGATAACGGGCTCAGCCCGCAGTAAACTATTGGTTAGGGATCATACAGAGACTTGGTCTGCCGTGAGGTCTATATTGTTGGAAAATTATGAGAGCAAACGCACAATTGACTACTATGCTTGTACTATGTTTAATAGTAGGCAGGGAAACGGTGAAAGTGTGGCTCAATGGGGCTCTCGCGTTGATTCTATGCAGTTCCACTTTCGAGAGGCAATGAAGAGGGTCATGGATGAGGACGAGATTGCAGGATGCAATGCGCTGATAGGGAAGCTAGGACGGGCCGTGTTCATACAGGGATTATACGACGAGAGAATAAAAACAGTAATACGGGCACAAGGCGAACGGATAACCCTGTCAGAGGCTATTGACTTATCCGCAACGGAGGAATGTGCGATAACGTCCGAGCGAGATAAACGCCGAGTGGCGACTGCAAGCAGGACAGGACGGAAAAATAGTATGAAATGCTTTAGTTGCGGAAAAGAAGGGCATGTAGCGCGTGAATGTAGAACAAAGTATACCGTCCGAAAAACAGACGTGGTGAAGGGCGGCTCCCAGGGGACAGACCGAAATCGATTACCAGTCAAGGAAATTGACGTGCGGGAATTTAGGGGAAATGGGGGACGAGCTCAGTGTCCTCCACCCGTACGGTGTACAGCATGTAACCTACCGGGACACACACCCCCGTGTACCAAAGCCAAACCAGTGACATGCTTCACGTGTCACCGACACGGACACTATGCTCGAGATTGCCACGAAAGTAAATGGGTTAACATCCGTGGGAAGAATATGCAGGGAAACGAGAAGAGGGCGTAATGCCGCAGTTCCATTACGCTGCGTCAGGAATAATAAGAGCTGCCGAATGCACGGGCAAAAATGACTATATATGTGTGAGGAGCAAAGATGTAAAAGGAACTGAGACGAGATTACTAATAGATAGTGGGGCCCACATTAACCTCATTAAATCCAGGGTTTTGAGGGATGGTGTAAAGAAGGAAACCGACAGGGCAGTGACAATAAAGAGTATCGTCAATGAAGAGGTCAGGACGGAGGGTCCTGTATTAATCGAATTAAGTAGCGGTATAGGAAGAAAATGGGTTACTCAGTTTCAAGTTGTAAATGAATGTCTTGATCTGCCGTTTGATGGGTTACTTGGACGGGAGTTCCTGGACGAACATAAAGTCGTGCTGGATTATGGGCGACGGAGAATGTATGTGCAAGACGAATGGGTAGAATTACGAGAAGCGTGCGAAGAGGACACTGCAAATCGATTAGTTGCGCAAAGTGGTAAGATTGGGACGGAGGTAAGAGCCAGTTACGCAGATGTAGCGCGAGGAGATAAGGCGCCGGTCGAGGTTACGACGCGCGCGCGGGCAGTCGCTGGGAGACAAATAAGAGATAGCGGTCCAAGTTATACAGATAGTAAGGGTGGCGGTTGCTCCAAATACCCGACGAGGCGAGACAGCCGAGTGCCGGCTGCGCCAACTTGTAAGAATTGTGCGACGCCAGATGACAGTGCAGTTATTCGAAACGAAGAGCTGCCAGAACGAGCAAAGAAGCCCTGTAATATCACGACGAGTAGGCGTGACAAGTCACTAGCCCCGGAGGATCTGGAAGAAGTCAGGATAGGACCCCGGGAAGAGAGGTTTATAAGAGTCCGCGTGACGCGGAAAATAGGTAGGGAGGTAGTAATTCCCAAACAAGAGATTAGGCCAGGGGTCTATATACCAGAAGCCATAGTGGCCGTCCAAGATGGAACATGTATAACGAGCGTAATGAATACCCGAACCCAAGAAGTGCGGTTTAGGGTGCCGGAAGTACTAGCAGAAGAGGTCCCACCGCCCAGTAGCTACAAAGTTAGACGTGCACCCCAGAACAGGAGGATCGAGAGAAAAACGAGGCAAAAGTTGTTAACGGAAAATATGCGTATAGACCACTTAAATCGGGAGGAGCACAACACCATGCGGGAATTGTGCTTGACGTATAACGACGTGTTTTACTTACCAGGGGACGTGCTCACCTACACTACCGTAGTGAAGCACCAGATCCCACTAACGCCGGAAGCTGAAGGGACAGTTATAAATCAAAGACCGTATCGCATCCCACAAGCTCAGCAGGATGCACTGCAAACGGAAATTCAGGGCATGTTGAGAGACGGCATAATCTCGCCGAGTACCAGTCCATTTAATTTCCCCTTGTTATTATTGCCAAAGAAACTTGATGCTAGTGGTAAACCCAAATGGAGAGTAGTTGTTGATTATAGGAAACTAAATGATGTCTCGATAAATATGGTTTACCCGTTACCTAGAATTGACGAAATTCTAGATAGTCTAGGAAAGGCAAAATATTTTTCAACGTTAGATCTCGCGAAGGGATACTACCAAGTATTAATAGATGAGAAGGATCGAAAAAAAACGGCATTTAGTACGCCGACGGGACATTACGAATATAATAGAATGGCCATGGGCTTAAAAACGGCCCCATCTACATTTCAACGGCTAATGAACACCGTGCTGACGGGCGTGCAAGGGAATAAAGTGTTCATTTATCTAGATGACATCGTCATCGTAGGTGCGTCGCTTGAGGAGCATAACGCACGCCTTGAAGAAGTATTTGAACATTTAAGAAAAGCGAACCTGAAGTTGCAGGTCGACAAATGCGAATTCTTGCGGATAGAAGTTACGTTCTTAGGACACGTTTTAACGGCAGAAGGTTTGAAACCCGATCCCACGAAAGTAACGGCAATAGAAAATTACCCGCCGCCAAAGACAACTACGGAATTGAAATGTTACCTGGGAATGGTCGGATATTACCGACGGTTTCTGAGCAATTTTAGTAAAATTGCCAAGCCTCTACATGAACTACTAAAAAAGGGAGTTCCGTACGAATGGGGCGAAGTGCAACAGGAAGCTTTCCAGACCTTGAAAGAGAAGTTAACCAAACCTCCAATACTACAGTACCCGGATTTCACTAAGGAATTTTTGGTAACCACAGACGCCAGCAAATACGCGGTAGGAGCGTATCTGAGTCAAGGTCCTATAGGAAAAGATTTACCGGTTGCGTATATATCGCGCACTCTCAATAAAGCAGAGATAAACTATAGTACAATAGAGCGAGAGTTAACTGCTATAGTGTGGGCTGTTAAATATTTTCGTCCTTATCTGTTTGGGAGGAAATTCAAAATACTCACGGACCACAAACCCCTGATGTGGTTAGGCAGTATCACAGATCCATCGTCTCGATTAATGAAACTTCGGCTAAAATTGGAGGAATATGATTACCAAATCCTGTACAAGGAAGGGAAACAAAACCGCGTAGCTGATGCATTATCACGGATTCGGAGTGTACAAGACAGCGATAAGGAAGTACCGCAGGATAGCGGGAGGCAAGGAGAAATAAAGGCGGACGCCGCGCAGCGGGACGAGAACCGAGAAGTAGATAACGAGGCAGCGACAGAAGCAGTAGCGACAGCTGAGATAACAGACCCCGAGGAAACAGCTGACGCGACCGAGATAAGTGAAGACGGAGCCGCACCGCCGATAAACGAAGAAGACGCTCTAAGCGCAGAGGACAAATTGGAAATCCTAAAACAGATGCACATATCTCCCATAGGAGGCCATCAGGGAATGGGAAGAACATATGCGCGAATAAAGCAGTACTGTACCTGGCCGGGTATGAAAGCCGATATAGAAAAATTCATAAGAATGTGTGAAAGTTGTCAAAAGAATAAGATAACCCAAGCAAAAACGAAGCAACCGATGGAACTAACGCCGACTCCCGAATTCGTATTTGAGCGATGTGACATCGATATAGTAGGTCCCTTACCAGTTACCCGAGTTGGCCACAAGTATATTTTGACCTTTCAAGACTCTCTTACGAAGTTTGTAATAGCTGAACCGATACCTCGACAGGACGCGGATACAGTAGCTCGAAAGTTAGTAGAAAACATTATTTTGAAGTTCGGCGTTCCGACCGCCCTATTAAGTGACATGGGGAGTAATTTTATTGGTGATACGATGAGGCGAGTCTGCAAATTACTGAGAATTGAGAAGATACAAACAACGGCGTATCATCCGCAGTCGAACGGAGCATTAGAACGTACGCACCGCACGCTAACAGAGATGTTACGACATTACGTGAACCGGGACCAGACGGATTGGGACGAATGGGTATCGTTCGCATGTTTTGTGTACAACACAACACCACACAGTACCACGGGATACACTCCATTCCAGTTATTCTTCGGCAGGAAGTGTAATCTGCCAGGGTGGTTACAGAAGAAGCCAGCCAACGTGATCTACAATTATGATGATTACGTGACGGAAATCCGACAGCGACTGCAGTTAGTACACCAAGAGACCCGTAAGGCAACACAGGAAAGCAAAATCAGGAATAAAAGCGATTACGATAAAACACAGAACCCGAGGGAATTTAAAAAAGACGATCGCGTGTTACTGTATGATGAAAGCGTGCGTCGGGGACGCTCAAGGAAGTTAGACAGCCAGTGGCGAGGACCGTTTACTGTAGTAGATGTACGGGGACCGAACGTGATAATTAGACTGAAAGGAGATAAATGTATAAAAGTGCACGCGAATAGACTGAAGGAATTTTACTAAGCAGGCAAGAATATCTTTTAGTTGTTCGTGGTAGAGGAAGTGAACAGATTGCAGGCGATAGCAAAACAGGAGAGTGGCACGTGCGTTTCTATTACAGATGCCACTGATGAGGGCTTTGTGGATGACAGCGATATTCGGGAGTATATGGCAGATCGGACTCGCAGGACGCGAGGCAAACCCACAAGATGTAAGAGTGCAAAAATTCCAGTCTGCACCAGGAATGTATTACGACAACCAGGGCAGTGTGAAACTATACAGCACAACGTGGAGAGTGGTGACCTATTTCAACCTCAAGGAATTGCATGACAAATTTGAAGAGACGCAGGTGGGGGCCAATAGAGCGATAGCACATTGTATAAGTACGATGAATCAAGCAAAGTTAGATGCCAGAGAATGTGAAAATGTACAACAAACTGTAAAATGGCAGGTGGGAGAGATTTCTAAATCAAAGGACTTGATTGACCAGTTGGCTAGACATGAACGGCCCAGAACCAAAAGGGGGATATTGAACTTTATTGGGGTAACAAGCAAGGTATTGTTTGGTACACTAGATGAAGATGATGCGGAATTCTTTAAAGCTAAGATAGATGTTTTAGAGGAACAGCAAAGGGAATTATTGCGATTGTCCAAGGAACAAGTAACCATTGTGAGGGCGTCACTGACGGGGGTGAACCAAACAATTAATGCAGTCACCAGGAATACTCAAATAATTGCGGATGGGATAAGGAAGTTGAGTAAACATGTCGAGGATTACGAAAATAGTACCAACAGGAAGATACAACACACCCTGATTGTTTTGACTATTACGGAACAACTGATGCAAATCTCTAATATGTTCAATGAGCTCGAAAGGGAATATGATCTATTGATCTCTGCCATAGTTAATGCGCAGAAAGGGCTACTGGAACCACACTTGATTAACCCTGTACAAGTAGTCACGTATCTCGAACTGATAAAGGAGGACTTAAAAGACAAGAAATTTCCCGTTGAACTCACGAAGGACCAAGGGTATCTGTTACTTCGTATAATAGATATAGATGTAGTTCTTGCCGGCAATACCTTAAGTTATGTACTAAATATACCTTTAGTAGATAGTAGTGTATACACTTTATATAGAATATGGCCATTACCCGCAGAATATGATGCAACTAAGAAGTTATTTGCGTATATCGAGCCTGAACGAAACTTTCTACTCATTGACGATGCGAAACGACAGTACGCACTACTGTCTCGGGACCAATTGCAGTGTAAAACGGTTACGGCGAGAAATCAAATTTGTAAACAACGGTTCGTTCTGATGTCGACCTATGATCACGAGCGATGTGAAGCTCGAATGCTACAGCCTATAAGGGAAATTCCGAAAGATTGCAATCAAAAGTATGTCATACTGAACGAAAGTATCTGGACGCAGATACAGGACAATGAGTGGCTGTATGTCGCTCCCAAGGATGAAGGACTGACAATATTATGTAACGGATTACCCCCAAATGACCTTATTGTAAGGGGTACCGGAAAGTTAACCTTTACGAGTCAGTGTAAAGGATACGGTGCGCAGGTCATGTTACAAGCTGACCATATAATTAGTACTAATGTAAGTAAGAATGATATAGTACCTATGCTAAACTTAAATATAGATTGCTGTATCATAGACGAAACAAAGCAAGAGGTCACACGTATACCTATAGATTTACCCTTAGAACATATTGTTAGACACTTAGATGACCTCAAGGTAGCCAGTCACAAAGTGGATGAACTGCAGAGTGAAATAGAATATCAGCAGCGAACCACCTTTAGTGGATGGTCTAAGAGCGTATATTCCGTATGGGGGTATACGGGTTCAGTAGTGTTAGTTGTCATAATTATATCATGTTGTTTATGCATCTATTGTAAGTGTTGCCGTATGTGTGGCAAAAGATTGTGTGAAATCGGAGGACATTGTTGCGCTAAAGTGTGTGTGACAAATACAGTGGTAGCGGATGGCCGCTGGGAACGAAGTGTTCGGTACACCCCTGCCCGACAAACCGAGCACTGTGAAGCGGCAGCAGAAGGTGGAGAGTATGAATTAAGTTGTACACGTCGCACTCCTCTCTCCGATAGGGTACAATGGAGAGAACAGAGTCAAACGCCACAACTCTCTGAGCCCCGTGCCAGAGCAATGGAGCTGTCAAGCCCCAAGACAGACAGGAGATAACACAATTGTATGTTTATTGATAATCTTACCCTCCTGATGTATCCTAAATTGATGACAAATCAGATCTTTTGTATGTGTATAAAACTCAAATGTGTACTTATGTATGTAACTATTCTGTATGCTCTTGGTAAAAATTTGCAGCATTTTTGAAAATGTGACATGAATTTTGTTTGTTCTATGCACATTATGGACGGCACTCAACTGTATCTTATAACTTCTTGTGTTTTTTTATTTTTGTGCCATGTATTTTTCATGTTTATAACGTCAAGTCTTGATGGCGATAAAGACTGGTAAGTTTTACTGGCACCGCGAGTAGAAAACGAAAATTTTGTAATCTCGAGGGACCGAGCTTACAAAATTTTCCCCTGGGGATGGGGAGGTGTCGCGAATAGTAGAAGATGGTGTCGCGAATAGTAGAAGATAGAATTAAAATCATGTAGGCTGTAGGCTGGAAAATTATTGCTACAGATCAAGCGAGGCGGACGTGACCAGACTATCTCATGTGTAATGTGTAATGTGTACTCGACTAACAAGAGCGGAGTATGCAGTATCACGAGGCTCAAACACAGTTAGTGGTAACCCGTGGACACAGCAAACAGTGGAGAATGGCTAGTTCATCACGTAGGCATCACATGCTGCCGCGTGACTAGCCTACTCAGGGCTCAAAGTTCGGGGTGCTAGAACCTTCTAGAACAAGTGGTGCCGGGTGCACTAACCCCTATAAAAGCGGATAGCTGCTAGATCGAAAGACAGTGATGGAGCGAGGTACTTAGGAAGCCGGTCCACGTCAGTCTGCGTCGGGATGCTGCAAGAGTTGCAGGAGAGTATTGAGCACATCAACAAGTAGGGACTTAGGCTGAATCGACACAGCTGACACTTAGTCTGGTGCGCTCGCCTCTGCTGTATTAGGACTTAGGTTTGGGAAGTTAGGGATGGCAACTGCATAGCCAGATAGACAATCATTGGAGACTGTATATAGAACCTTATTTAAATCACAAGTGCCAGGGGTACTTCCAGTATAATCGTTCTATACATCGAGTGTTCATATATGAAAGCTTCCCTAAGATCCTATCCGAGTTCCGTACTCCAGCTCACCTTGCAGCCTTCTCTACAACGGAGCAGTGAGGAGTTGGCGGCCCACATCACCGAGACCTCATGCCAAGTAAGTTCTCTGACGCGCACCAACGCAGTCCTTCCACTCCCTCTCAGGACACGTCAGTAGGACACGACAGGCCAACTGATCCGATTTTTCTTAAAAGCCCAGGAGCATAGCATGGCATAGAACCACCTCGCAGTGCAGTGAAACAGTGTGCACCCTTGTTCTAACAAATAGTAAATATATTTTATAATTATGCACATAAGTGACATTTTAACTATAAGTGACCATACAAAACTGTGACGTTAAGGAATGGGGAAGAATGTTACTCTTCTCATAGAAGAGAAAAGGATAACAAAGTTTTGTCAGAATCACATTACAAATTGTCAGAAAAGATCTTTAATGCAAGAAATTTCGGATCTCATGGGAAACACTGCATGACTAGCTTCACATGACCTTGGTTTAGACGTAAGTGTACTTGGTGGAAGTCACCGCACTGCATCGGCAGACACTGTACCTTTCGACAGTAATGGGGCAGTGTTTGGCAAGTTCCATTTTCTAATGTGTGCAGGAAATAAACAGTCTTTATCTATAGGGGGTAAGGATACCAATTCAAGGTGTTACCATTGAGCCTGAAAATATCGACAGCCTCTTCTTGTGTTTCTCACAGTGTGAGGTAAGGACTTTCAGAACAAAATAACTTTCTGCGTCGATGGTGCATTCAAAATGTTGACGTGAATGCAGTCAGATATTGGAAGACATCTTAGTGGTATTCGAGTAAATGTGAAAACGTAAGAGTTTAAAAAAAGGAAATTAAATTCCTAGGGCATATTATTTCAGCTTCTGGAATAAGAACGAATGCTGAGAATATTTAAGCCATTAGAAACATTTATGAGCAGAAGAATAGGAAGCAATAAAGAGTCGCTCTGCTGTGTTGATTTTATCGCAAATTTACGAAAAACAGTATTGAATGCAAAACTGTTGTTGGACGTAACTAATAATAACGCTGTTTGCAAATGGACCAAAGAACACAATAAAGAATTTGAGGAAATTAGGAAAACTTGGGCAGGTGAATCATGTTGTCACACCTGATCTGCCACAGAGTTCAGCGTAGAAGTACCTGTATATGGAATTGGTGCAAGACTATTTCTGGTTATACTATAAGAAAGAAAAACAATCAGCTTAAACAAATGGGAATAAAAATTACTCTGAGATAGAAAAAGAATTTCTGGTCATAGTACAGGGTTTTAGAAAGTTTTAGTATTATCTCGCAGGTAGAAAATGTACGTATACACAGACCACTGCGCATTAACCTTTTCGTCCAGCTGCAAGCTAACAATTGGGAGACACATAATAAGGGCACGAGCGCTACAGGAATAAGACTTCCAGATTTTATACGTCAGGTTTTCACAGAATGGATTGGCTGTCATGGGCTTGTATTGTTAGATTCTAATAATAATTAGAATGTGGATTTTGTCTGATAAAAAGCACATTTTTAAATGGAACAATACTTATTGACATTAACAAGTAAAATAAGGGTAAATTAGAATTTCAGTCGTGTTGGTTGCAGTATTCCAGTGTGAGTCGTTTATAAGATAGCTCACTCTGACACGTGTACAATATCTGTGGAAGCGCATACTAAAGAGCAACACAAGTACATACTATAGTTGTATGGATTCTGAACAGTAACGAAACAGTTCACAAGGTAAGTGGCCGTTACAATTTCATACAATAGTTGTGTGGATTCTCACCAGTAACGACACAACTAACAAGATAACTGACCATCACAGGTTGTGTTGAAAATGACCACTGGCAGTGGTAACACATGCTCCCAGTCTGGTATGGAAGGCCTGCAGCACACGTGCTAACATTTCAGCGAAGATTTCTGACCAGGCTAGAGTAATACATCGTTGCATATCATCTTGGGGAGTTGGTATGTCCTTGTAGACATCTTTCCCCCACAGGAAAAAGTTAACAGGCATCACATCTGTGCAGTACAAGTTTTAGGTAATTGACGAAACTCGTCTAGCTTAGGCCGCTAGATGACGCTGCCATAGGTCAAACGGATATCAACTGCGTTTTTTTAAATAGGAACCCCCATTTTTATTACATATGCGTGTAGTACGTAAAGAAATTTGAATGTTTTAGTCGGACCACTTTTTTCGCCTTGTGATAGATGGCGCTGTAATAGTTACTACACGAATATGTAATAAAAAATGAGGTTTCCTATTTAAAAAAAACGCAGGTGATATCCGTTTGACCTATGGCAGCACCATCTGGCCGGTCAACCATAGCGCCATCTGGTTTCCCCCTTCAAGCTATACAAGTTTCGTTCTTTGTAATTTCTTTGAGATTTTTGGCCCGGTCAGGATCAATGGACCACCCTATACGTATATATATATATATATATATATATATATATATGGGAGGGGGGGGGGGGGTAAAAGGGTGTACAGGAGCGCTCGGAGAACCTTATATCTTATATTTAACAACCTGGAGAAAGGAGTTAGAAGATTGTCATAAGACTGTTATAAGCGTGAAAAAATGAGTTATTTAATGTATATCCAAAAGAAGAACTTTATCCAGTCATTCCTGAGAAACGTTTTAAAAAAGTAAACCGCCATCTTACTGTGTATTATTACATTTATTTTTTTGTACTCTCCAGATTTCGGCTTCTATGACAATATGAGGTACAACGCTAAAAGCCGTTAGACCATTATTAAGTCATCTATGTTAAGGTGAACAGGTAAACAAGGCCAACACATGTCTTTATATCTTAAGGGGCTCCGGAACGCCCTATACTTGCAATGTTAAAATAACGCTTATAAATTACATCTTTCCTCACAAAGTATTTGAGGTAGGTAGTTGAACTTTTTACAGATTATTTATTGGAATATGGGCTACAACGTAACACAGGGATTTTACAAAATTTTGGTTCAGTTATTAAAGATGATTTTTTTTTCAATTGTAATGAAAATTCACAACATTTTTTGCAATTTTTTATTTATATATTCAAAAATATACAGTTTTTTGGAAAAAGGCTGTGTTAAATTATGCAGAAGGTACTGTGTAACATTTACTGAAAGTTTGAAACAAATATGTTTGGAAGATCCTTAGAAAACATGTAATTAGTATGAGAAAATAAAAGTTTTGGGAATCGAGCGACAAAGATTGGATTAACTTTTTAGTGCATTCCAGGTCCATAGGATGGATTATCTTCATCCTCTGCAAACTCCTCCTCCAGCTTCCTCTTGTTCCTCCTCCTGTTTACTCTTGCTTGTATTTCTAGACTCTTTACAGCCCTGTCTGCAGCCCGAAGACGTTCCTTGTCTAAAGCAAGCATCGCTCGTTGTTGTGTTCGTAGATTTTGCTACCATTTTCTTCAGTTGCAGTTACTGCAACACTGTTCCAAAAGGTGGTCATGTATGAACACTTATCACATCTCAGTTGTATTTCACTAGCAAGTCCTACGTGCTTTATTATGGAGAGTTCCAGACCAACTTCACTACAATGAATACATCTTACACAGTTTGAAAAACTTCCTTTGAGAACCGACATATCAAATATTTCATTCACATCCGATTCGCCCATAAAACATTCATAGTTTTCACTCATTGAACCAAGCTTCTTCTGTGAAGTATTTGCTTTCCCACTTTGACTGCTATGGGCAGGTGTACTTGAGAGGTTAGGTTCACTCACTTGGTTATCGTCTTTATTGTTTACAGTAATAACACATACCTTTGGCTTTCCAACATTTCTCCTTTTCTTAAAAGTCTTCAGAGGATTTCTAATAACTTTACTTTTACTCATTATTATACTTCAACAAAACAGAGACTCAAGAAACAGAATTAATTACGAATATTTTCGAGATAACGACAGAGTAAATAAACATGAAACAATCGACAATCACACCAGCGATATATACTGAACCATCACAGGTTAGCCACAACACATACTTTATGTCACATCACTAAAATGTACCTGATGAACACGGACGTTAATAATAACACCATTTGACAGCAGTTTAACAGCGCCACAGTGGGTCACGCCCGTGTAGAACACATTTCAAAAAAAATTTAAAAATAGTTGTAGTCTTCGGAATTGAATAAATTATATATCTATTAAAAGGTAATAGTCTGAAGATTCAGAAAACGCAAAAAAGTAAAAATTGAACTTTTCATGATTTTGAGCCTTTCCGGAGCCCCTTAAAGACACGTGTTGGGCTTGTTTAACTGCTTTGGACTGCCTTAACATACATAACTCAGTAATGGTTATAGAACTTTTACCAATGTATTAGATAATGCAATAAAAGCCGAAATCTGGGTAATAGAAAAATTTATATAATAATACACAGTCAAACTGCGGTTTACTCTTTTAAAATGTACTGAATGACTGTGGATCAACGCCATCGAAAGCTTTTCATTCTTTAGAAAGTTTTGGATAAAATCGTAGTCAACCTCTACAACTCACAGTCATGATTAAAAAGGGGATTGTACCTGTATTTGTAGTGCTAGATAATTGTTCTAAGCGTGTCAACCCATACCATTTTTAAAAAACCTGAGGGAGAGGGTTAGCCACTAAGATCAAAAATGTAGTTATCCAGGCTTTCCCACAGATACATAGACATATTGAGAAGTTGAGTATTCTGCTAAATGTCAATATCGTTCCTGCACAGTATTTCGACAATGTGACTCGTTACCTTAATTTGGTGCTATCTGTGACTGCTCATTCAGTGGGGAAAAAAAATGGCTCTAAGCACCATGGGACTCAACTGCTGAGGACATAAGTCCCCTAGCACTTAGAACTACTTAAACCTAACTAACCTAAGGACATCACACACATCCAACCAGAGGCAGGATTCGAACCTGCGACCGTAGCGGTCGCGCGGTTCCAGACTGTAGCGCCTAGAACCGCTCGGCCACTCCGGCCGGCCATCCAGTGGAACAGAACCAGTATTTAGAGTTGTCTTCCTTCCATGGTCAGCTTCAGGCGATCAAAAATTACTATGAAATCAGGGTAGATAGACTCACACATATTACAAGAGATAACAGACACAACTCCGCTTCAAACTCTGGAAATCAACATTGCAGAAGTTGGGAATAATACCTGTTTGTATATCTAAATATCATCCACCCTCTAAGTCGTTGAAAGGATTGTTAGAAAATTAAATGGGCTGTGCAGAACCTATGGTTCAAATGCGCATTCCAGTTTGTATGGGGAGATGAGACTGAGAAGCAGATGCAGCCAGAATGTTGTGTATTAAGCACTGAAAACATGTAGAAAACAGTTACACAGAAGACGCTGGACACCAAATGAACGTTTTTGGCAGTGGGAAGGAGTATTTCAGGCCTGAGGTAGGACATTTTCAGTCAACAGACGCACAACCTAAGATGTAAACATTAAAGCATCATCTACAGTGTGCAACAGCGATTGCAATAAGGAGTATTTTAACACATAAATGTAAATTGATAGTATGTATGAACCAAACTCTTATGCTTTGAGAAATGAGGGCACAGAACTGTGCTAAAGAGTTGGCGTGCGTACAGGCCCTGTGGCAGTGCACAATGTGAAACTCTTTCCACAGCGGGGAGCTCTACTCTCACCCAAGTAAACTCTCAAAGTGAGTCTCACAAAAAGTACATATGGATCGCAAACATAGGTGGATTTCCAAAATGGGTTGGGTACAATACTTAGTCTTAATGAAAAATGAATAGAATGGTGGCTAACAACACTGCCAATGATAGTATTGGAGTATTTGAATAATATGAATCTCTAATTCTGTTACTGGATTATCATACCACTACTTGTCACTAATTGATAAGTTTCTGTTATATGTAAAGACCTTGAATGATTTACCTGTGAAGAGACAGATAGAGAACACAGAGAGCTCAGTAATAGAAACAAGATAGCATTATCAAGGGGCAGTACCTTCTGATGCCAATAGCAACGTAACCTCTGCTGGAAATGTGTAGGTGTTGCTTCCTGTCGGAAGAAATAGTGTTCCTGTGAAGCGTGAAAGATGGCAAAGTGCTGAAAGATTGAAGCAGCCTTCGGTGTGTTATAATTTATGTAATCAAAAAATATTTATTTTATAAAGACAGCATGGTATCACGTAAGGAGAGGTAGATAATTGTACATAAGGATAGGTTAGAATTACGAAGAAGTGCATTTAATTAAATATAATGAATTTAATGATATATATATTAAGTATGATGTTAATGTAACATTTGCAAATGAAACCAAAAAAGGATTTATGTATCCTTAGCAAACACTTAATTTTACCTGAAAATATTCCATAAAAAGTGAGCAATTTGCCACAAGAATTTATGCCATAGTTCATGGGTTTCTCATAAATGTTACTGTCTTTGAGAATTTCCAATATTTGAAAAATAACCTTCAATAGGAGTTGATGTAACACATATTAAGACAATATCAAGTAAAGTGTAACATAGAGCAAATCTGGCACAGAACCTACAGTACGAGAAGAGAAAGACTGTGGCATCCAAGTAACGAGTTACGGCATCACAACCAGTCTGGAAACAACATCCTTACATGCTACTGGCTGAGCAAATCTCGATTAATGATAGCATGAAATTTCCTGTGATATGACTGCTTGATATGACTGAGGCAGAAGTTCTCTTGTGCCGGCGGAAAGAGTTATTTGGCGAAGGCCACAGGAGACAGTCATGTAGGTTATGGATCTAGCTAATCGTGGACATATACTGCATTATGAACGCATGGTCTAGGAGTAGCGTCTTTGGTTGGCATTCAGAACATCTTCGATCCCAGTTCGAACCCTGCCACTCTTTAAATTTTGAATAAAAACCACCAACAACGGCAGCCGATGACCTCTGGCATAAGAAGTAACTCTTATTCATTCAGCAAACGGCCTTGGCAAAGTGGGTGAAGGAGTGGGCAGAAATTCAAAGCTCTCTCTTGCACTGGGGTGGGACACTGCCCTTAAAATGTGGAGGAATCAGCAGCGATAAACAGCATGAGGATACAAAAGGCAATGGAAATCACTGCGTCGAAGGCACATAATGTGGCCTGTAATTGAAAAGGTGTCGTGATGATCTCTCCGTTGACAAACAATTCGACACCATTGATGAAGGTGTCTCGTGTATCCAGCCGGGTGGTGGCGTTGATATCTCGCGACGTTGCGGGAAGTGTCATACTACCCATCTTCTGGCGACGTGTCGAGATTCTCGGAGAGCGGGCCATTTATATACGCGGTCACCATCCTCCACTAGACCTCGTGTAGCTGCTATGGGCCAGCGGCGTGCGCGCGGTGGTGTGGATGGCGGTAGTTCCTGGCGTCCGTGTTCAGTTCTCGGTGCAAGCATTCTGTCTGCTTCCACGGAGGAGGACGTTGAAGGGGGTGCTCCCGACGGATTGCCGCTGTCGCAGGGTTCCATGCTGCGCTGAGTTGGTATCCGACATCTCTGTTGACTAGATTGTCGTGGATCCTTATTTCTATGGATCTTTCGATAACGCTTTCCCAGAAGCCAGATGCTCGGCACAGTGCCTTCGTGTTTTCGAAGTTGAAGGTGTGTTCTTCATTTATGCTGTGTTCTGCTATGGCCGATTTTTCTGTGTGACCTAGTCGCACACATCTGATATGTTCCTTGCAGTGTTTAGATATACAGCGCTGTGTCTGCTCAATGTATTGATTACCGCATTCGCATGGTATGCTGTATACTCCTGGTGTGTTAAGGTTCAGCGCATCTTTGGCAGAACTTAGGAGTTCCCTCGTCTTCGGTGGTGGTCGGAGAACGGTGGTTTTGATAATGTATTTGCCCAGAGGACGTGCAATGTTGGCTGAGAGCGGACCCACATAAGGAAGGAACGAGAGTCGTTTGTGTTTTTCTTCTTTATCACCTTCTTCTGGGTTTCTCACTGCTTCCTTCTTCCTTTTAAGTGCCCTGTTGATCTGCGTTTCACTACAGCCATTTTGGTGGAAGGCTTCCCTCAGGTGTTGCAGCTCGGATGATAGGCTGTCTTTGCCGCATATGCCGCGCGCCCTGTGAACCAGGGTGATCGGTACTGTTTGTCTTTCTGCTGGATGGTGGCAGCTTGTTGTTTACGCCGGGACAACTTACGGTCACATAATACAGTCACAAATTCGAGACCAGTCCCCCATTCAGGTCTCTGGGAGGGGAGTACAAAGGAAGAGGTGACCATGAGTGAATAATGAACGAAAGGATAAGTTTCTTGCCCATGGATATGTTGTTCAAAACGGTTTTTTTTTTTTCAACATTGGCTACCTACATTTTCATGGATTTAAAAGAAACCTAAGGTGAGTTTGGACCGAGAATTAGAGAATCTCTTTCTGAAGCCACAAATGTCGTTGTGACAGAACCTAAACCTGGTAAACAAAAGTCTGACCACGTCAAAAGACATTTTAAATATATTTTCTTTCACAGTGAGGGAGAAAAATCTGTATTATTGTTAGATTCTTGGGGCTGTCAGTGGAAAGAAACATATGGAGCACCATACCTGAGGATAAGGAACTTGTTCATCTGGTGATCCCAAAGCGCTCGACGGCACTGGGACGGTCAATCGACAGATCTATATGGCTTTCGATGTGGGAAGAACCTTGTGACAAGATTTTCGGATCTGGTTCTGTTAAATGAGCACGAAGTCAGTTTACAATTGAGAAACGATATAATGAAGCTGCAGTCGCTAGTACGCAATTAATTCTCTTCGTCACGGCTTACCATTGTAGTCTACTATAATATGGCTGAGACAAATCAGGGTATTAACAGCGTCACCCGTGACAATTTTAAATTCTACTGAATTCTCTTTTATATTGTGTTCTCTGTCCTGTATGTTAGTGGTGCAGTTTATTTTATCGGCATATTGTAAGAAAACGTTATGTTTGAAGCACTTATTTACAGATTATGATTATTGTAATGATTTTGTATCACAATAATGAATTACCTTCAACTGACAGAATACACATATATTAAATGGTAAACTAGAAACAAAAAAACTGAATGTGAAACGTAAAATAACAATTTAAAACATAAAACAAATATAAGTCAATAAATAACTGGAGTAATTATGAATGCTGAGGTATTTCAATTAGGTATGTTGAAACTACTACAATAGCACATTGCGTGTAGATCATTTTCCGAAAACTCTATTTCAGAAATCAGCTTTATTACACGTGGATGTATTTAGCCGGAAAGTTTCTCTTTATTTCTGTTGCAAAAAAGTTTTATTTTCCAAAATTAATTTTTGGTGGTGCGGTATTTTACCAAATCTCAAATTGTTATAAAATTCGATTATGTAGTTTTCAAGAACGTTAAGTACGTGTCTTCTTATATATGAGATACATTTTTTTTTGTGTACCGTCGTTTGGATGATAGTCGTTCCAAACCTAATATGCCAAATTACCTTTCAGGGTGTGTTTTACCCCTTAAAATTGAAACTAGACACAAACAAAAAAATGCGTATTGTATTATTTTGACACCTCTAGACACCCACCAAGTTACATCAGCATCGCTTATTGGCACTTGGGAATGTTCCCTTGGCAGTCGCAGTATTCAGTCGTGGATTCTAGTTAGATCTGAAGCCACCAAGCGGTCAAAACACACTGGTAGCGAGGCTGTGCACGCAGCGTTCTTAAATCTGTCCAGCGGGCAATGCTGTACTCTCTAGCAGGACGCTATAGCACTTCTTGTTACGTTACATCTACCAGTGGTACAATATAGGTGAGAGCCCTATCGACAGTAGCCTCTCGAGCCAATAAATGGATAAAAATCTAACCAGAAAATTTAGTATGACTGTGACGGATGTTTAAAAGTTTTGATTATTGTACCCCAAACCTGGCAAAATAAGGAATGAATTCATTTTAGTGAATGATATTTGAACTACGTCCGTTTTGCATATGGTATTAATCTGTTCATCCCAAGTGATATAAAATTCAACAACTAACGGAAGCAGTGCATTGCGCTGGTTTGAAAGTAGGGTAAGAATCGAGACTATTAAGACTAAAAAATGAGTTACGGACATATTGAAAGGAAAACAGTGCAATCTGGCAACGAGGTCATTGAGCCAAATGATGCGGTTCTATGTTCATGACAGATATAAAAGAGTGTCTCGACAGACGAGGATGAATATTCACAAACTTAAAAAGATGTGGAAAGCTTACAGTAAACTATACAGAGTGTTCTGTTATAACCTTCCGAAAACGAGAGTTTACGACCTGGGTGTATTATCACTTTCTCCCTACGGCAGTGAGTCGTGAACTTTTAGTGCAAAAATCGCTCACCAACTGACGGTCCATCAGCGACTACTGCAAAGATGTATGTTATGAAGTATTGTAAAGTATACGAAAACAAGAAATAACGGTTCAGTGAAAAGACTGTAATGAAATACGTAGTTATGACCTTAACTAAATTGAAACGAATGAGGGGCCATGTAGGAGGCATAAAAGTTGTTAGGCGGACCAAGAAAGTTTTTATCCGAATTCAAAAAGGTAAGAAAAGACCCATACGACTATCTGATGGAACGTGGATAGATGTAAAAGATATACAGGCCTGACATGGATTCATACAAACATATGTAAACAAATAAATGTAAATGAAAATACGATAACATGAACATTGTCACTTTAATATATCCCTCAATCAAAAATTAAACTGTGTCTTTTGAGTCACTCAATACAGTAAAAAACAATTAATGCTATCTGAGGAGAAAATGAAAAAGTTGAAGTTTTCCACAAACATAGAAGACGAAAGTAATCACTAATACTGCTTCAGTTATTCGATAGTATTGACTGAGACCATTTTCTCTTAAAAACAACTAATTTGTCTTTCACGTACGTTGATGAACTAAAACAGGTTTAACGTTCAAAAACATTATTGTAGTCCCTGAAAATGATATTGTACGTTATGTTTCTACTGGAAATATCCATGTCCCTTAGCGCTACGATAGAGAGGTGCGTCATGGCGAGTGTTTCTATAGCGTAATGTTTAGTCGTGAAATGGTGAGCAAGTGGTTTGGTATGTACGAGTATTCTGCGGAGTAAACTGTGCCGCGCAAAGAGAGCATACTACACTACACTGTGTGTGCCACAAACGCTCACCTCTCTGTGCGAGAGATACGCATCTCAGCCCAGGTCGCTCTCTCCAAGATATCTGGGGGCTTCGCTTCCTTCGGAAACCTAAAAAAGAAAACAGAAATCAAGTAATTTTTATAACGATAGTTGTGTTAACATAATCATTTAGGTACCTGATCCAGTTTACGGTAAACCCACTGTTGCATCCTGAATTAAGCAGGGACTATAAGGCTTTCAAAGTACAGCCTAACATATTCTAGCAACCTGGAGACTTGCTAAATACAGGGTTATTATAATTAAAGTTAATCTTTCAAACCGCTGTAGAAATAACACCACTGGTCAAATTGACGTCAAATAGCAACGGAATATTGTCGGAAAAAGGGGAAAATGTATGGCAGAAGAAAAATAAATAGTTACAAAATGTAGCAATATATAGAGCTGTAAGCATCGTAATTTAATAGTGATCAACTACATATGACAAATGAATCATACAACAATGGCAAAGGTGTACGTTTGACGTTAAACTAACTGTACTGTTCAGTGTATATGGATGTACAGGTGCGATACTGTTAGTTACGTAAGCCCATCCGCCACAGCAAGGTCATATCACATAAGATGGGAAAAATTGGGTTTTAATTGTCCTGAGGCCAAAAACCGCACAAAAGGCATGAATCAAAATCAAATCGGATTATTAATTTCCGTGTGACTGGCGCAAAACATGTTCAATATGCTGTCCACCGTTTTCTGCAATAAGTTGAAACCCAGAAACAGCATGATCCACAAGTGATCGAAGTGTTTCCGGGGTCACGTTCAGAATGTGATGCGCAGTGCGTGCCTTCAATGCAGCTAAGTTTGCAATCGGAACACTGAAGACATCATCTTTCAGATAGCCTTGCAGCTAGAAGCCACACGGATTAAGATCAGGTGATCGGAACGGTCAGGCTGTAGGGAAATGGCCGCTGATAATTGTAGTATTTCAGGAAAGGCGCTTTAGCAGCTGCTTAACCGAATTTGCAATATGTTGATGTGAGCCATCTTGCATAAAAATGACCCCATCCACACATGCGTGTTGTTGGAGAGCTGGAATGACGTGGTTGCACAAAAGACACTCATAGCGCTTACCAGTGACGGTACAGGTAACAGGACAGGAAGCACCTGTCTCTTGAAAAAACTATGGCCCTATGATAAATGATCCCGTAAATCCGCACCACATAGTGACCATTTCAGGAAGAAGTGGTACTGGTTGATTTGCGTGACGGTTTTCCGTTGCCAATATTCGAGAATTCTGTGTACTGACATATCGTGTCAGATGGAAAAGGGCTTTGTCTGTCCACAAAATCTTCCATGGAAGCAAGAAATTCTAAAGCAAAGCTGCGCGGGGTAGCCGCGCGATCTAGGACGATTGTCACGGCCTGCGCAGCTCCCTCCGTCGGAGGTTCGAGTCCTCCCTCGGGCACGGGTGTGTGTGTCGTCCTTAGCGTAAGTTAGTTTAAGTTAGATTAAGAAGTGCCTAATCTTAGGGACCGATGACCCCAGCAGTTTGGTCCCATGAGACCTTACCACAAATTTCCAAGAAGTTTCTCTTACTGGCAGGTCAACAGGAAGCAAATCGTGCACATAGGTAATTTTGAATGGGTAGCAAAGAAGGATGTTAAAAGAACCCGTCTTTACGAATTTCCGAATCATTTTCTCCAGACCCACGGCAGTCATTGTGCACAGTCATCATTCGTGTAATACAGCTTTACAAGCACAGCGCGATCCTGCATTGAGTTAGTCATGGCCAACGCCGTAGACGCGAAAAGAGGAAAAGCTGTGTACCCGGCATGTTTATACCAACCTCAATGGGTCGTGCGCAGGACAGGTGTTTGCATTTACGTTCAAAAATGGTTCAAATGGCTCTGCGCACTATGCGACTTAACTTCTGAGGTCGTCAGTCGCCTAGAACTTAGAACTAATTAAACCTAACTAACCTAAGGACATCACACACATCCACGCCCGAGGCAGGATTCGAACCTGCGACCGTAGCGGTCACTCGGTTCCAGACTGCAGCGCTTAGAACCGCACGGGCCAGTCCGGCCGGCTTCATTTACGTATTTTGATAC
Organism: Schistocerca americana; assembly: GCF_021461395.2. Taxonomy (NCBI): domain Eukaryota; kingdom Metazoa; phylum Arthropoda; class Insecta; order Orthoptera; family Acrididae; genus Schistocerca; species Schistocerca americana. The sequence continues at coordinate 437,923,848 of NC_060126.1, read as the reverse complement.
ATACAGTGCCATCTATTGATCAATTTTCACACTATTATCTTTCTTCTGCCGTACGTGTTTCTCCTTCTCCGATAATATTCCGTTGCAGTATGCCGTCATTCTGACCAGCGATGTTATTTCTAAAACGTTTTGAAAGTTTAACTTTATTTATAATCTCTCTATATATCACAATGCCTATTCATATCTCTTCACGGAAGCTAGTGGGTGCTTCATAACCAACGGAAGAAACATACCTCACTTCTTATTGTGGAAACCAGCAAGCTAGGAGGATGATCTAAATCCCGGCATTTTTTCCTGCCAAAGTCCTTGCACTAAGAGAAGCCAATTGGTCTGCATCCATCCAACGCAATTACAGCGTTACTGTTACCTACTCTCGAGGTTCTTTAGTAATGATTAGAACATTAGAAACTCAAAAGCCAACTGTCATGCCTAGGGTATACTTAAATTTCTCCACAGATGGAGGCCACTAAATGAAAGTATGCAACTTAGGCACATCTTTAGTAGGTAAAGAGACAGGCAACTCTTTCCTGTGGAATTCACCAGAATGAATTTGTGGGTCACAAGCACGTCATTCTGCGGTTCCCCAGGTTCTAAGGAGAACGTGTCGAGTGTTATTCCGTATCAGCCTCCGAAGTAGTAGTACCTCCACACACACGTTCCTTCAGCTACGGCTAGTGAAGCACGTCATTCCGGCAAATGTTTTGAAGGACGTGCGTATCCAACTCTGCACCATTTGGAAAGATATAAATGTTTCGGTCTACAGTGGCTACTTCTTTATTTTATCTACTGGCTTCTGGTTTCAGTTCACAGCACCATCCTCAGGCCATCATTAGATCGAAGAACTGCAGTACCTAATTACAATTGTAAAGCAAGTGAATTTTACAATTTTTTTCTTCGTTACAGCAAACATATGCTATATTCCGCAGCCTCAAAATGATTAGTGGCCCCTTATCCCTCGCATGCACTCGTCAATCTCGATCCCCAAGTAAATGTCACAAATACTGCAAGTAAGGGTCAATAATGATCTTTAAATAGATGCAGATTACGGCCAGTAGTGATAGGTCTGCCCCCAATGTACAGAGTCATATTTTTTTACTATTTAAAATACGGTCACAATGTGGGAAATGTCTAGGAAACAAATATAAGGTAAAATACGAAATCAAGAAATCACGTAATAAAACAAAGATAAAACTGTCCCCACTGTAATAAAACACAGAAAAACAACAAGTCTATGTAGTCATATGCATGAACATGAAGACCATTATGGAATGAATCTCCTAACATTTGTCAGCTTCATTCTAAGCCGAGAGTCATTCTCTAAGTCACTGTAGTTTCGTTCCCTTCTGTGACTCATTATCGAATACATGAGACTTAATGTCTAAATTATTTAAGAACGTTAGTGATAAGTTCAAAGGGGAACAGAGGCTAAACACACTTTTTCAATGCTAAATTGTATTGCACGAAAGTCAAATAAATAAATAACAACACTTGGAGAACAACTTCATGTAGAAACGAAGAAGTTAGTCACGTGGGTAAGAATGTGTGACATTACGTAATATACGTTGATGAGCCAAAACATTATGACCACCTGCCTAATAGCTTGTTTGTCCGTCTCTGGAACGAAATACATCACTAACTCTGCGTATCAAGCATTAAGTCTCTACACATAGGCCATGCAATTCGCGTAAATAACGGGTCGTTCATTTGTGTACGCGGTGATGGCTCCTGATAGCGACCCAGACGGCTTCCGTAGGATTTACATAAGGCGAAATTGGTCGCCGAGACATCAGCATGAGTTCATTATAATGCTCCTCAAACCACTGTTATAAAATGATATATATAAAAGGATATATATAAAAAAAGGGAGGAAGGTTTATCTGTTTAGCAAGAGTAATAGAAGGCAGATTTCAGACTACCTAAAAGATCAAAACGAAAATTTCTGTTCCGACACTGACAATGTTGAGTGTTTATGGAAGAAGTTCAAGGCAATCGCAAAATGCGTTTTAGACAGGTACGTGCCGAGTAAAACTGTGAGGGACGGGAAAAACCCACCGTGGTACAACAACAAAGTTAGGAAACTACTGCGAAAGCAAAGAGAGCTTCACTCCAAGTTTAAACGCAGCCAAAACCTCTCAGACAATCAGAAGCTAAACGATGTCAAACTTAGCGTAAGGAGGGCTATGCGTGAAGCGTTCAGTGAATTCGAAAATAAAATTCTATGTACCGACTTGACAGAAAATCCTAGGAAGTTCTGGTCTTACGTGAAATCAGTAAGTGGCTCGAAACCGCATATCCAGACACTCCGGGATGATGATGGCATTGAAACAGAGGATGACACGCGAAAAGCTGAAATACTAAACACCTTTTTCCAAAGCTGTTTCACAGAGGAAGACCGCACTGCAGTTCCTTCTCTAAATCCTCGCACAAACGAAAGAACGGCTGACATCGAAATAAGTGTCCAAGGAATAGAAAAGCAACTGGAATCACTCAACAGAGGAAAGTTCACTGGACCTGACGGGACACCAATTCGATTCTACACAGAGTACGCGAAAGAACTTGCCCCCCTTCTAACAGCCGTGTACCGCAAGTCTCTAGAGGAACAGAAGGTTCCAAATGATTGGAAAAGAGCACAGGTAGTCCCAGTCTTCAAGAAGGGTCGTTGAGCAGATGCGCAAAACTATAGACCTATATCTCTGACGTCGATCTGTTGTAGAATTTTAGAACGTGTTTTTTCTTCGCGTATCATGTCATTTCTGGAAACCCAGAATCTACTCTGTAGGAATCAACATGGATTCCGGAAACAGGGATCGTGTGAGACCCAACTCGCTTTATTTGTTCATGAGACCCAGAAAATATTAGATACAGGCTCCCAGGTAGATGCTATTTTTCTTGACTTCCGGAAGGCGTTCGATACAGTTCCGCACCGTAGCCTGATAAACAAAGTAAGAGCCTACGGAATATCAGACCAGCTGTGTGGCTGGATTGAAGAATTTTTAGCAAACAGAACACAGCATGTTGTTATCAATGGAGAGACGTCTACAGACGTTGAAGTAACCTCTGGCGTGCCACAGGGGAGTGTTATGGGACCATTGCTGTTCACAATATATATAAATGACCTAGTAGATAGTGTCGGAAGTTCCATGCGGCTTTTCGCGGATGATGCTGTAGTATACAGAGAAGTTGCAGCATTAGAAAATTGTAGCGAAATGCAGGAAGATCTGCAGCGGATAGGCACTTGGTGCAGGGAGTGGCAACTGACCCTTAACATAGACAAATGTAATGTATTGCGAATGCATAGATAGAAGGATCCTTTATTGTATGACTATATGATGGCGGAACAAACACTGGTAGCAGTTACTTCTGTAAAATATCTGGGAGTATGCGTGCGGAACGATTTGAAGTGGAATGATCATATAAAATTAATTGTTGGTAAGGCGGGTACCAGGTTGAGATTCATTGGGAGAGTCCTTAGAAAATGTAGTCCATCGACAAAGGAGGTGGCTTACAAAACATTCGTTCGACCTATACTTGAGTATTGCTCATCAGTGTGGGATCCGTACCAGATCGGGTTGACGAAGGAGATAGAGAAGATCCAAAGAAGAGCGGCACGTTTCGTCACAGGGTTATTTAGTAACCGTGATAGCGTTACGGAGATGTTTAACAAACTCAAGTGGCAGACTCTGCAAGAGAGGCGCTCTGCTTCGCGGTGCAGCTTGCTCGCCAGGTTTCTAGAGGGTGCGTTTCTGGATGAGGTATCGAATATATTGCTTCCCCCTACTTATACCTCCCGAGGAGATCACGAATGTAAAATTAGAGAGGTTAGAGGGCGCACGGAGGCTTTCAGACAGTCGTTCTTCCCGCGAACCATACGCGACTGGAACAGGAAAGGGAGGTAATGACAGTGGCACGTAAAGTGCCCTCCGCCACACACCGTTGGGTGGCTTGCGGAGTATAAATGTAGATGTATATGTAGACTGTAGAAAGGTTCTGGCTCCGAGACGCGGAAAACTATACTGCTGAAAGATGACATCACTGTCGGGAAAGACATCAAGCTTTAAGACGTGCAAGTGGTTCGCAGCTTTCAGCTTGTAATCGATTACTACCAAAGGTCCCATGAGACTGTGTCCGTAATGAGCCCCACGTTCCAAGCTACGGTTGACTTCGACGACATCGTTTGTGGACACGACCATCGACCTGGTGTAGTAAGAATGTGATTCACCCGAAGAGCCGGTACGTTTCCATTTTCGACGGTTGAGTTCCGATGTCGTCGGATCAACATGTGAACACGCATGGGTGGTCTACTACGGAGCTCCATATTCAACAATGTACGATGAACAGTGTGCTTCGAAACACTTGTGGCCTGCCGGAGTGGCCGTGCGGTTCTAGGCGCTACAGTCTGGAACCGAGCGACCGCTACGGTCGCAGGTTCGAATCCTGCCTCGGTCATGGATGTGTGTGGTGTCCTTAGGTTAGTTAGGTTTAATTAGTTCTAAGTTCTAGGCGACTGATGACCTCAAAAGTTAAGTCGCATAGTGCTCAGAGCCATCGACTGAGAATTGACGTAATCGATGGATAATTATAAGTTGAGCCTTTTTAATCAACATACATGGAATGCATAAACACTTAATTACCTACAAATCGAGAATAGAAACTTTTTCGACTGTCTATTATGTACTCAGTGGGGTGCTGGAGGTGTTCCATAAAAGCACCACTTGTGTAGCGATCGAACTGTCTCGCCGATTCGCAGTGGCCTTCTGCAGGTTTTCTCACTTGTATATATTCTTTTTTTCGTTTCGTAACTGGTAGGCTGAGAAGGGTTAATAATGTACGTAGATCAACAGGGATTAATAACAAAGTCGGCAAAAAAAATTCTCAGACGGCTTCGAATGGTAAAGAATTAAATGTTTAATACTGGTGTCTTTCACGTACGCTGTTACACGATATCTGTTTCCGTCGAGCAACAAGAAGGATGGTTCCAGAATGAGATTTTCACTCTGGAGCGGAGTGTGCGCTAATATGAAACTTCCTGGCAGATTAGAACTGTGTGCCCGACCGAGACTCGAACACGGGACCTTTGCCTTTCGCGGGCAAACTGTATGGTAGAGCACTTGCCCGCGAAAGGCAAAGGTCCCGAGTTCGAGTCTCGGTCGGGCACACAGTTTTAATCTGCCAGGAAGTTTCATATCAGCGAACACTCCGCTGCAGAGTGAAAATCTCATTCTGGAAACATCCCCCAGGCTGTGGCTAAGCCATGTCTCCGCAATATCCTTTCTTTCAGGAGTGCTAGTTCTGCAAGGTTCGCAGGAGAGCTTCTGTAAAGTTTGGAAGGTAGGAGACGATTTACTGGCAGAAGTAAAGCTGTGAGGACCGTGCATGAGTCGTGCTTCGGTAGCTCAGATGGTAGAGCACTTGCCCGTGAAAGGCAAAGGTCCCGAGTTCGAGTCTCGGTCGGGCACACAGTTTTAATCTGCCAGGAAGTTTCAAGAAGGATGGTAGTTGTATATAAACGTTGGAAGAAAATACGCTCGCGGCGCCGAGAACATTCAATGAATGCAATCTTCGCGCAACGACATCGTTCTTGCCGAGGGTCTGGAGATAAAAAAAACTTGGTTTACATTTAAAAATAATTTCTTTTTCGGCAATTAATTTTGAAGCTTAGGGTAACATGGTTTGGAGAAGTAGAGCTGAAATATGATCACGAATTATGTTGTGAATAGTTTCTGCATCCCATATGTTGTGCAATTCCCGTTGGGTTTCAATAAACAGACTGTAATTCTAAAGTCTTGAACTTGAATTTGTAATTTTGAGATTAAACTGAAGCAAGGGCAGTACTCTCAATATTCTCTGAGAAATCTGTATGATGCATCTCCTAAGGCTACGCCCAAACGAAAGACTGAAGGTTCTGCTGGATCTGAGACACAGAGCCACAATTTTTTCGCTTGCTTATGGCCTCCTATAGGAGGAACCCCTTCACAATAACAACTGCAGTATCTCATTTCCACCGCACTTTGAATTTTGGTTCTCATTCACCTAGTGTTACTACACATTGCGGTCCCCTCGTCAATTTTAGTAATGTTCCTAAATCACCTTCCAATCGTAAGCATCGAGTGATTTAAACTGGTTGTTCTTGGGTCCGAAAGGCAATTTCAGTAACTTATATGTTAATCTGTTTTAAGTTTTAATTAGCTGGAGTTGTGCAAAACCTAGGATATGAAGCACATTACACATAATTTTTCCACTGTGTTAAAGATGATAGTAATGCTACCTATGACAATTCGCTCCCGTTGTTATTAAATAATTTGTCTTCATTTATCGATTTCATTCGTAAAACGACTCCAGACCTTCGAAAAATAAGGTACAATCGCGTTTGATGTTGCCAAGATATGTACCTTATCAACGTTGAGATATCGTATTCGCTGAGTGAGTTAAAGCAATCCAGCCAAGTGAGTATCTTCTTCTCCTTCATGGTAGGCACTATTAAATGGTTTCACACCTAACGGTCTCTACTTCGTTTGTGTATTGTTGCTGATGAACCTGAAGATGCGATTCATTACCGCAAAACTGGTTGCATTTTGATCCCACAATAAATGAGAATTTGAAGCTACAAGCGGCTTCTTCTATTTTTTTAGCACTTTTTAAATATATTGTTATCTACACAATGACTTGCGAGCCTTTTTGTATTTGGCTGTGGAAGAGCTCCTCCACAAAAACAAAAAAACAAAAAAAACCTGCATCCATTTGCTGGTTTTACCAGTAGCAAGATATTTTGTGATGCTTTGTGATTCCAAACCTATTTATAAATGACGTTGGCGCTAGACTGTTATTATTATTTACGATCACTATTGCAATTTCGACCACAAAAGACGTTTATTTATTAGCCCCATACTGAAAAAAGCATAAAAACACATAATACTAAGAAATAGATACTCTAGCAGAATTATTAAATACATAGGCAAAGACTGCATCTATAATTCAGGGTATGTTGTATGTGACGTTGACATTCCTTGACACGGCGAAAATGAATATATATATATATGATGCAGGCACAGCTTTACTGATTTAAAAACCCACTTATCGTATAATTAACGCAACTTGAAACTTTCTTACACATTTTTAACCTTAATCTGAGGACATAACTGATATGATGTTTGTGTTAATGGTCTGAAAATAGTCCGCTTCGTCCACAAAGATTTTGGCTCATGAATGAATAGTAACGCTACCTGCCTTTATTTATGACATTCAGCAGCAGGAAGCATTTTAGGGGAGCAACGATAAATATAGGGATCTTGAAGATGTATTGAAGTAATGCATAGTTACAACGAGTACTCTAGAACCTGATAATACAACCTGTCCAATGTAGTGAGTGCACGGAATGGAAATGTAGTCTTCACGAAGTATTCGAGATGCATTAAACACACTGTCTTTCTTAATATAAATAAATTCTTAATGTAAATAATACGAAGCACATTCTCTAACAGACGGCTTTCAGACTGTCACACTTCTGTGAGCTTTTGCCAATTGCATTACGTACACAGACGTAGGCTTTACTCTACTTAGTTGTTGTTGTTGCGGCCTTCAGTCGAGAGACTGGTTTGATGCAGCTTTCCATGCTGCTCTATACTGTGCGAGATTCTTCATCTCTCAATACTTACTGCAACCGACATCCTTCTGAATAATCTTAGCGTATTCATTTCTTGGTCTCCCGCTACGATTTTTACCCTCCACGCTGCCCTCCAATACTAAATTGGTGATCCCTTGATGCCTCAGAACGTGTCCTACCAACCGACCCTTATTATAGTCAAGTTGTGAGACAAAGTTCTCTTCTCCCCAATTCTATTCATACCTCCTCATTAGTTATGTGATCTACCCATCTAATCTTCTGCATTCTTCTGTAGCACCACATTTCGAAAGCTTCCATTCTCTTCTTGTCCAAACTATTTATCGTCCATGTTTCACTTCCGTACATGGCTACACTCCATACAAATACTTTCAGGAACGATTTCCTGACATTCAAATCTATACTCGATGTTAACAAATTTCTCTTCTTCAGAAACGCTTTCCTTGCCATTGCCAGTCTACATTTTATATCCTCTCTACTTCGACCATCAGCAGTTATTTTGCTTCCCAAATAGCAAAACACATTTTCTACTTTAAGTGTCTCATTACCTAATCTAATTCCCTCAGCATCACCCGACTTAATTCGACTACATTCCATTATCCTCTTTTTGCTTTTGTTGATGTTCATCTTACAACCTCCTTTCAAGACACTTTCCATTCCGTTCAACTGCTCTTCCAGGTCCATTGCTGTCTTTGACAGAATGAGAATGTCGTCGGCAAACTTCCTGGCAGATTAAAACTTTCGGGCAAGTGCTCTACCATCTGAGCTACCTAAGCACGACTCACGCCCGGTCCTCACAGCTTTACTTCTGCCAGTATCTCGTTTTTATTTCTTCTCCATGGTTTTTAATTCCTACTCCGAATTTTTCTTTGTTTACTTTACTACTTGCTCAATATACAGTTTGAATAACATCGGGGATACACTACAACACTGTCTCACTTCTTTCCCAACCACTATTTCCCTTTCATGCCCCTCGATTCTTACAACTACCACCTGGTTTCTGTACTTCGTTATAGTCGAGAAATTGAGGCATATACACCGATCAGTCAAAACATTATGACCGCCTATATAATAGCCGGTATGTCCACCTTTGACACAGATAGCAGCGGTGATGCATCGTGAAATGGAAGCAACGGGGCCTTAGTAGGTCGCTGGAGGGATCTGACACGACATCTACGTACAAGTCACCTAATTTCCTTAAACTCCGGCGATGAGCTTGGACGCCATGTTTAATCACATTCCAGTTGTGTTCGATTGGGTTCAGATCTGACGGTTTGGGGAGCCAGCACGTCAACTGTAACTCGCGAGAGTTTTCCTCAAACCACTCCATTGCACTTCTGGCCTTGTGAGTTGCCAGTGCCGTTGTGAAACATGACCATCATAAAGAGGTGCACGTGGTCTGCAACCAGTGTACGATACTCCTTGGCCGTCATGGTGTTTTGCACGAGCTCCACTGGACCCCCTTTGCCCACAAAAATGTTCACCACAGCATAATGGAGCCACCGTCAACATATCTCCGTGCCGCAGTACGTGCACGTGGTCTGCAACCAGTGTACGATACTCCTTGGCCGTCATGGTGTTTTGCACGAGCTCCACTGGACCCCCTTTGCCCACAAAAATGTTCACCACAGCATAATGGAGCCGCCGTCCACATATCTCCGTGGCGCAGTACAGACGTCGAGGAACTGTTCCCCTGGAAGATGAGAGATTCATTTCAGTCGTAGTTGCCAATGTTGTGGTGGTAACATTGGTGCATGCGTGGGTCGTCGGCTGCTGATGCCCATCATTAGGTGTGTACGGTGGACCGAGAGTTCAGACACACTTGTACTCTGCCCAGCATTAAATTCTGATATTAGTTCCGCCACAGTTCCCAGCCTGTCCCGTTTTACCAATGTGCCCAGCCAACGAAGTCCCACATCTGTAATGAGGGTGGGCCACCCAACCACACGAAGTCTGGACGTGTTTTCACCTTCGTTTGGCCACGTGTTGTAGGCATTCACCATAACACTCCCCTAACTCACTACAAGTCTTGCAGTTTCCTAAGTGCTAATGCCGAGCCTCCAGGCCATCACAGTGTGCCCTAGATCAAACTTAGATGGATCATGCGCCTTCTCCGTCCTACTCGCGGACAGTACTCCCACTGACACTACTCTGGAGAACCAAAGAAACTGGTACACCTGCCTAATATCACGTAGAGCCCCGCGAGCACGCAGATGTGGTGCAACATGGACAAGGTAATGTCTGAAGCAGTGTTGGAGGGAACTGACACCATGAATCCTGCAAGGCTCTCCATAAATCCGTAAGAGTACGAAGGGGTGGATATCTCTTCTGAACAGCATGTTGCAAGACATCCCAGATATAACTCATTAGTGTTCATGTCTGGGGAGTGTGTTGGCCAGTAGAAGTGTTTAAACTCAGAATATTGTGCCTGTAGCAGTTCTGGACGTGTGTGGTATCGCATTGTCCTGCTGGAATTGATCATGTCGGTCGGAATGCACTATGCTCATGAATGGATGCATCTCTGTTGGTCCATCATGGCCAGGGGACATCGCCTAGATAGTAATTTGTAATGTCAATAAAATTCACCAACAGCTGTATACTCTCAGATATTTTATTTTATTCTGAAAGCAAACAGTTTCGGCATTTTATTTTGCCATGTTCAGGCCCCATACGCTTGTATCCAAATAAATGAACTTGTAGTATCGCACCATAAATTACTGGATATTGTGAATTGCAGTCGTTGTGCAGCTGCTTCATTCCAGCTCGTGACACGTTGCTTTCAGAATAAAACAAAACATCTCGAAGTATACGGATGTTGGCGAATTTTATTACTGAAAATGAGTGGATGCAGGTGATCAGACAGGATGATTAAGTACGTGTCACCTGTCAGAGTCGTATCTAGACTTATCATGGGTCCCATATCACTCCAACAGCACACGCCCCACACCATTATAGTGCCTCCACCAGCTTGAACAATCCCCAGCTGACAAGCAGGGTCCATGGATTCATGAGGTTGTCTCCATACCCGTAAATGTCCATCCGCCTCATACAATTTCAAAAGAAACTCGTCCGACCAGACAAGTGTTTCCAGTGATCGACACTCCAATGTCGGTGTTGTCGGGCCCGGGCCAGGGGTAAAGCTTTGTGTCGTGCGGTCATCAAGAGTACACGAGTGGGCCTTCGGCTCCGAAGGCCCATATCGATGATGCTTCTTTGAATGATTCGCACGCTGACACTTGTTGATGACCAGCATTGAAGTCTGGAGAAATTTGCGGGAGGGTTGCACTTCCGTCAAGTTGAACGATTCTCTTCAGTCGTCATTGGTCCCGTTCTTCCAGGACCTTCTCCGGGTGCAGCGAAGTCGGAGATGTAATGTTTTACCGGATTCCTGATATTCACAGTACACTCGTGAAATGGTCGTATGGGAAAATCGCCATTTCATCGCTACCTCGGAGATGCTGTATTCTATCACTCATGCGCCGACTGTAACACCACGTTAAAACTCACTTAAATCATGTCAACATCCATTGCAACATCAGTAACCGATCAAACAAGTGCGCCAGACACTTGCTGTCTTATGTAGGCGTTGCCGACCGCAGCGCCGTGTTCTGCCTGTTTACATATCACCGTGTTTGAATACGCATGCCTATACCAGTTTCTTTGCAACTTCAGCGTACATGCACCGTACGTTTGTCAGACTAGTAGTCATTCCTTGCCACGTGACGCTGCTATCGCCTGGGATGGGTTTATATCGATAGCACGTCGGTGGTCATAATCTTTTATCTGACAGCCAATGACAACTATCGGCATATCTATAGGAAGATGTGTATAGTTTATTACCTACGAAACTATAAAACGGGATGTTACAACAATGCAACCGATCGTTAGTTATCTCTTTCTCATACGTTTGTTGACATTTCAGCGTCACACTTGCCTCTTTATCACCCGTTTCGAAGTCGAATATCTTCCGACTCAACATTGGCACCCAATGAACCATCTGCAGACCAACTGAAAGCCCTGCCTTCACAGTTGTCTCGCTGGCGCCTAACTTTGGAGCTGCTAGTATTCGGTCACGTGGCTCGTCAATTGACATCACGAGGCTGAGTGAACCCTGTACCAGTCTCGCCACCAAGGAAAAAATCTTCGATTCTATCGGGAATCGCACCTGGGCCTTCTGCATTGCCGCCTCCTTCACTGACCACTATGGAGGCGGACTCACTAGTCAAGAACTGTCTCAAAATTAGGTACAGTTCAGCTTATAGCCTCTTTGGTGCTGTCACCGAGTTATTCAGATAATGTGGTTTAGGGAGTCACGAAGGAACTAGATTTTAACGGCAGTTCCAAAATCTTGGTCTTCAGTCTTTACGATTTCCTCTCCCTTACAGCTCGGAGTAGCTCTGGAACCTAACATCTTCCGTTCATTGTTGTGTACAGGGCGTCCCAGGAGGAATGGTCAGTGTTCAGGGATACGACAGGGAAGATCATTCGAAGCAAAAAGGTTGTACACATGGGCTCTAAAATGCGTATCTTAATAGCTACGAGCGTTTCTTGTTTTTCAGTACTGTGAGTCACATCTCTTCTACCGCAACCCTTTGCTTTCCATGTTTTAGAAGGAGGTAGTATCTAGCACAATACGAAAAAATGACTACCTAACATCGGGTCTAATAAGCGTAATTTAAGAGCTATGAGCACTTGCTCAGTGGATGGTATGTGTTTTACAGTAGCGAAGATGAACACGTGCTAGCAGTTAGTTAAGTTGCCTACGTTAGAATCCGTATTTAATGGACACTTTGGCCTTGATCATGTTGAGCACCACTGACACTAACAATAATGATTAATGAAAAGCACCTCAGCTTTATTATTACACATTTATGGTGTTACGACCGGTTTCTTAGTAGAACATTTTAAGACCAGATCGTTTGTGCCATAGCTTGAGCTCAACTCTGCGCACGAAATCGGTCGTAACACAATAAATGGCTAATTGTACAACTGAGGTGGTTTTTATCCATTATTAATATTTTGTTCTTATTTTGGTCTATACTGCGACCTCTAAAATACGGAAAGCAAAGTGCCTGCAGTAGAACAGATTCGTTTCACAGTATCAAAGATACAGAAGTGCGCATAGTTTATAAGATACCCGTTTTAAAACCCCTGTTTACTAGACTTCTTTACTTCGAACGATAGTTCGTTTTACATCCTTGAATACTGCCCATGCCTCTAAGGCGCCCTTATATCCCGGTCTCTGTTTTTCCAACATTTTTTTACCCTTTACAGTTATTTATACTGCCGTGGAAGCTGTTCTCTGATATATTAAATTATTTCCTGAAAACTTAAAACATCTTCTGTCATGTACCTTTCAACTATGACAAAAAGTTACGCAGGAAGAATGCGACCATACTGCAAATTATCATCCCATACCTTCTTCTAATAAGTTTCTACAAGTTCTGTGGAGAACCTCCTCATTTATCTTAATAGTCCACTTAATTTTTGTACCGCACCTAATGGTATCGATATTCTTCTTCTCTAGCTTTTCCACACGCCATAATTCATTCCCATACACTGAGATGAATAAAGTCATATGACAGCAACATGCACAAGTACAGATGGCGGCAATCTCGTGTACACAAGGTATAAAAAGGCAGTGCACTGGCGTAGTTACCGTTTATACTCGATTCATGCGAAAAGGTTTCCGATGTTATTATGACCTTAGGACGAGAATTAAACGACTTTGAACGCTGAATGATAGTTGAAGCTAGATGCATGGGACATTAAATTTCGGAAATCGTTAGGGAATTAAATATTCTGAGATCCACACTATCAAGAGTGCACCGAAAATAACTAATATCAGGCACGACTTCTGATTTCGGATATAAGGTGGGCATGTCACTTTGTTTTTTGTAAGTTACCGATGTGCACGTCAGAGAGAGAGCAAGCTATATTGATGGTGAAGAATCTTTGGTCTCGTTGTGGCACAGTCTTTGTTCTGTGCAGTCTGCTACATGCTTAGTAGAAGAATGGTAGGTGACGGACGTATTCAGTAGTACTGTTTTGACTTGTGATTTTATCTTTTAGATGAAGAAAGATTTATTGTACAGGACAGCAGGTATGATGTATTTGCTGAACGGCGAAAAGAATATAAACAAAAAAAAACTGAAAGAAGAAGTTTGAGGTAAGACTGCAGCACTGCCAGTGAGTTTGCCAGAATAATTATTGCCAGCTAGTTAACATTCTTCACTCGCTCAGAGCTGAGAGAAAGCCCCTTCGATTGCCCTGAGTCATTCATTAATATACAACTGATTAAGCTTTTTGGTTTTTATAGATATTCTCTGTTAACACTGCACCCTTTTTAAATCCTTGTTCACTTTGTTAAGTATAGTATTGTTCAGATCAATGTTATGTGTAAAGATTAGACGAAATTTTAATCTTTTTTTAAATACATACTCCAATTTACAATTTTTTACTTGGAATATTATTTAATATGAATAGTTACTCTCCCCATCCCATTGTTTAAAGCAGGTTTATCACTACGCATTACCACATTGCACCATATGGTATGCAACAATTTTAATATTGTTGGAAATTTCATTTCAAAACAGAAATCTAGGTAAGCCGCTGCCTGTTCGCCGTTTGCTGTTGAGCTTTTGAGAAATCTACGAAAATGTTGTCAAGATGAGAGGTAAGTGAAAATTTTGATTAGGGCCAAATAACTGTTTTAATTCAGTTGCGCATTTAATATCAAGATAAGATATATTCAGACCCCTTACACTTCAATTCAAATTAGGTTCTGTTTCTTCAACGGTTAGCATACGAGATTAAGTAGGGTAACAGTTTGTGGCTACATAGTGTTGGTAATATGTAGCCTTTTTTAGAGTGGGAGGTAAATCAAAGCTCGTACAGAAAAGCGTGCTCCGGATCTTACATATGCCGACCCAACCTGGGTAGTTGGGTAGTTCGTTGGGTCCTTTGACAATACGTAGTCAGATAGTGTTGGATTTCTCATCTACATCTACATCCACATGCTTACTCTGCAAATCACACTTAAGTATCTGGCAGAGAGTTCATCAAACCACTTTCACAACATTCCCCTATTATTCAAATCCAGAACAGCGCGCGCAAAAAACGAACACGTATATCCTTCCGTGCTAGCTCGGATTTTCCTTATTTTATTTTTATGCTCGATTCTCTTTATGTAGGTCGGCATCAACAAAGTATTTTCGCATTTGGAGGAGAAAGTTGGAGATCCCGCCGCAACGAAAAATGCCTTTGTTTTAATTATGTCCACCGTAAATCCTGTATATTTCAGTGACACTGTCTCCCATATTTCGTGATAATATCAAACGTGCTGCCCTTCATCGTACTTTCTCGATGTACTCCTTTAATCCTATCTGGTAAGGATCCCACACCGCGGACACGCGTAGTTTAGGCAGTCCTGTAACAGATGTGTTAAATTTTCTAAGTGTCCTGCCAATAAAACGCAGTCTTTGGTTTTCCTTCCCCATAAGATTTTCTATGCGTTCTTTCCGATTTGATTTGTTCGTGATTGTAAGCCCCAGATATTTAGTTCAATTTACAGCCTTTAGACTTTGCGATTTATTGTGTAAACGGAGTTGAACGGATATCTTTTAGCACTTACGTGGATGACCTCAAACTTTTCGTTATTTGGTGTCAGTTGCCAATTTTTGGACCCTACAGATATCTTTTCTAAATCGTTTTGCAGTTTATTTTGATCTTCTGATGACTTTACTAGTCGATAAGAGACAGTATCATCTGCAAACTACCTAAGACGGCTTCTTAGATTGTCTCCAAAATGGTTTATATAGATAAAGAACAGCAGAGGGCCTACAACACTACCCTACTGAGAGCCAGAAATCACTTCTGTTTTACTCTAAGACTTCCCGACAGTTACTACGAACTGTAACCTCTCTGAGAGGAAATCACGAATCCAATCAAATAACTGAGACGATATTTCATAAGCATACAGTTTCACTACAAGCCGGTTGTGTGGCACAGTATCAAAAGCCTTCTGGAAATCTGGAAATACAGAATCAATTTGAAATCCTTTGTCTATAACACTCAACACTTCGTGTGTGGAAATAACTAGTTGTGTTTCACAAGAACGAACATTATAAATTAGCTTCGAAGAGAACCGTCTATTGTCACACAGTCAACACTGATTTAGAATATATTGCTGCATATTGACGTTAATGATATGGGCCTGTAATTTAGTGGATTACTCCTACTACATTTTCTAAATATTGGTGTGACTTGTGGAGCTTTCTAGTCTTTGGGTACCGATCTTTCGACGAGCGAACAGTTCTATACGAGTGTTAAGTATGGAGTCTGGTGTATAGTCTGGACCGGGAGACTAGCTTTTACCAACTGATTTAAGTTGCTTCACTACTTCGAGGGTATCTAATTCTACGTTACTTATGTTGGCAGCTGTTCTTGAATCTACTTCTGGAATATTTACTTCGTTCTGGCTAAATTTCGAGATTCTGCGAAAGATCCCCAGTCTTGGAGATTTTGCGTTCGTTTAAATTTTGTGAATCAAGGAGGAACAGCTCAATCGTTTGTTGGCTTACTTCGTAGAAATCTCTCAATTACTCTCCATACTATTTCTCTGAATTCAAGCCGCATCTGGTTTACACTTACATTGTTAATTTGGAAGGAGTGGAGATTGTCTCCCAGGAAGAAGTCAAATAAATTTTTATCTGCTTTTCTGAATAGGTATATTTTTCGTTTATTTTTGGAGGATTTGGCGATTACGATATTCAATCTCGCTACGAGAACCCTGCTTCCCCTCATCCCTGTATCAGTTTGATGCTTGTTATTAGCTCATGATTATTTGCTGCTAAGAGGTCAAGTATGTTTTCACAACCGTTTACTATTCATGTGGGCTCATGAACTAAACGTTCGACACAATTTTCAGAGAATACGTTTAGCACAATTTCGGATGATGTTTTATGCACACCTCCGGATGTAAACAAGCATTTTCGCCAACATACCGAAGGTAAACTATAGTCACCACCGATTATAATTGTGTGAGTCGGAGATGTGTTTGAAATTAAACTCAGTTTTCTTTGAACCTTTCAGCAAGTGTATCATGTGACTTAGCAGGTCGGTAAAATGCTCCTATTTTTATTATATTCCGGTTGCAAAGTAACAAACTCTTCACCACCAACTGTATTGAGCCTATCCTTTTGGGACTCCGTTAAATTCTTCGCAAAAATTTCTGCTGAAGTTATCTCCTGCTTTAGCCTGCTTTCAGTGCCTATAACGATTTGAGCATCAGTGCTTTCTGTTAGCACTTGGATCTCTGGTATCTATGTTCTGTCAGCCGAAGTGGCCGTGCGGTTAAAGGCGCTGCAGTCTGGAACCGCAAGACCGCTACGGTCGCAAGTTCGAATCCTGCCTCGGGCATGGATGTTTGTGATGTCCTTAGGTTAGTTAGGTTTAAGTAGTTCTAAGTTCTAGGGGACTAATGACCTCAGCAGTTGAGTCCCATAGTGCTCAGAGCCATCTATGTTCTTCCTGTATTCGGTCTGCACCCTTTGAGACCGGAGCCCTTTTTTGTGTTTTCCTGAGACCCCACAAGCTAAAAACCACCCTTTCCACGCCACACAGTCCCTGTTACCCATGTAGTCATCTCCTGCGTGTAGTGGGCCCCTGACCTTTTCAGCAGAAACAGAAACCTAGCCACACTATGGCGCAAGTCGAGAAATGTACACACTGCACCGTCGCAGAACCCTCTGAGCTTCTGATTCAGACGTTCCACTCAACTCTGTATCAGAGCATCACTGGTACCGACGTGAGCCACCACCTGCAGTTGGCTTCATCCTCTGCTCTTCATGGCATCTGGGAGGACCCGTTCCACGTCTGGAATGACTCCACCCAGTATGCACACGGAGTGCACCTTGGCTTTCTTTCCCTCCTTGGCAGCCCTGTCCCTGAGGGACCCCATAATGAGCCTAACATTGAAGCTCCAAACTTCCAATAACCCTACTCTCTGTGATGTCCCGGATCTTGAAGTCTGAGAGGTTTCCTCTGAAACAGGGCAGGTAATTGCATTTGGCTGAGCGACAGTGTCAGCCACAGACAGCACCTGGAACCCGTTTGTCAGACTAACCGTGGAGGCCTTACGTGCGGCCCCCTGGGAAGCCTTTCGCTACCTGCAACGCCCCGGGATGCCGTCCCACTCGACCACAACCTCAGTGCGGGATGTAACTGTGCTGGACACCGGTGCGGAACGATCGGCGGTCTCAGACGTGCTGGACGTCCGTTGGATTCCCACGGCCGGCCCACGACAATGATGACCATCCAGTGCAGCTTCGAGCTCTGTAGCCAAAGCCATCACAGACTGGAGCTGAGAGCGAAGTGTCACCAACTCGGCTCGCATCCGCACATTGCACTCACAGTCCCTACCCATACTAAAGATCGTGGAAAAGTACACTACTCAGACTATTGATACGTGCTGCAGAACTCTAACGTGGACACTGACGAAAGCGCAAAACCTGTGTCTAATATATTAGATTAATACGCAGAGATTCAAAAATTGAACTATCAAAGCACATGGGTGACACTAAGTAATTCGCTCCTGATTAGAAACTGGTAGTATATCACAACATCGGTTTAATTTCTAACGCAAACGAAAACGCGCGGCCTATGCCTATTAAATATTAAATTAACAAGCAGGCACTCAAGGAACTAAACTATCAAAGCACACAGATGAAATTATACAATCCTCTCCTAGTTAGGAACTCGTCAAATGTCATAAAATCGGTTATTTCCCTGTTGCTGCGCTGCTTGTGTCTCGTCCTGTTGCTGCTGCCTTCTCGAAAGCAAAACATAGCGCTGGGCTAATTTTACTAAGGTTGGGCTTCTTTTTTAGGCAATTGATTTTAAATATTGTGTTCAATTTGTGAAATTTTGTTGCTTGTCACAATTTTTTATTACGTAAACAGTTGGCAAAATAGTACAGATTCTGGGTAGATTCCTTTCATTGCTGAGTAATTGCGTGCCCGGTAGTAGAGTTTTATTTATTTGCTTGGTCATTTAGCAATTGTGTTTCTCGAAGGAAAAGTATTTCGGTACGTTTGACGCAACAGAAAACAATATGAAAGTGCGTCGTAACACAAGACAACAGTGAACGTTACAAAATAACGAGACGATACAGGACGAAATAAACCACCTTGTGCAAATAGCAGTTACCAACAGTTGACATGAGACTTAACCAATTCACAAACAATAATGAAACAGAAAAAACGATGAGTAACGAACCTGAAAATAAAAAATTTATCATCTGAGAGTAGAAAAGAAATTAAAAATGGCCTTTTTGCAACTATATTACATAACCTTGAGACAACAAGAAAACATGAA
Source organism: Schistocerca americana (assembly GCF_021461395.2). Lineage (NCBI taxonomy): Eukaryota > Metazoa > Arthropoda > Insecta > Orthoptera > Acrididae > Schistocerca > Schistocerca americana. Next base: position 437,904,854 of record NC_060126.1, on the reverse strand, counting down.
AACAAACCAGTGTAATGAGAAGGACAAATTGTTATTGAAAGCAACACTGTAGTTCTGAGTGCGATAGTTACACCGATGAAAGAACAGAACGTACAGCTAAACACAAGGGTAAAAGAAATTACCAAACAAATGTAAACTTCGACATTAAATTCTGAATAATAAAAAGGACAGTTAAGCACAATTAAAGGAAAAGTTGCTGACTTGACAATGAAAACGGCAAATCTGTCAACAAGCGCAGATAGAGATTCAAATGAGACAGCAGAATACCAGATTTAAAAAAATTTTAGGCAATCAGAAGAAAATTAATTGGGAAAATAAGTGTTACAGGAACACTGTTAATGAAGAAGTCTAACGTAGTGAATGAAATCTTAGCGGCGAAGACGAAAAGAACGAATCTGCCCATTTACATTCATATTTAGAAAACATTGGTGACCATACAAATTTATGGCGTTTAGGTGGTTTTCCGCTAGAACAGTACCACTCATCCAGACACGACAGTGAATCGCTGTCATGGTGCAATAGAAAACTATCTTGTTCTCGCAAAAATGATAAATTACAAAGACCTTTTACAATAAGTAACTTTACAGTTTTCAGGAATTGCAGTAACGAAATTCACCCCCAAGCTTGGATATATCAGTTCTTATGTTTTTCACCCCCAAACTGGCCACCTGAACACAAATCAGAATTTCTCTGTGGTTATTTAGCAAATGAATCTGCAGCAAGAATGCGCTCAGCATTTTTGTCAGCCTTCTCACAGGTCACACAAGATCGGGCAAAACATAGCTTTCTAGTGCTACGATACGTTGAACCGTCCGACTTCTCTAACCCAACAAAATACTTCGAAGACATGGTACGCAGAAATCAGTACGTATCAAACCCATTCAGTCCGCTGTAGCTAATTCGATTTGCTTAAAAAAGTTACCTACGTATTAGAGACAAGTCATTTTGGCCAGTAGATATAAAGATAATTTAGGAACATTTCAAACAGTACCATAATTGGACAGCTTAACGAGAAAACACAGTAACTGCGACACGCAAGAAGCTTTTGTACTCCGTGAAAACAAAAACTGCGGAACTCGCATAACAAACAGACCCACAGAAACAAGAACAGACGGGATAACCGACATCGTCCTATGACGTACAAGTCTCGCAGTTGAGTAATGATTATTATGATAGAAGTAACGGACAGTAATTACAGTAATGAGACTAGGTATAATCATGATTGTCATAATCGAAGTAATTACGTACAATACTCTCACTCACTCAAGTGATGCAAATGATACGAACACGCACGCACACTTCAAGGAGGAAGATGTCCTCGTCTGGGAACGAAGTTCTAGCGCGCGAGGCGCTTCTCCTTCTGACATGATGGTTTGGGGATAAAAATTCTTGGCTTTATTGTATTTGCTTGACTTTGTGCATTATTTGTTTTATGTATATACGAGAAAGATCAAAGAATAGTAAGAGGGATAGTGAGAGAAGTAGAAGGCGAACGGTCTAAATGGCTGGCCGGTGGTTACAGAAGTCTGCGCTACGTCTGGCGATGGCCTTGCGTGGTGTTCATTACTGAACTTGGCCCTGTAATTTCCCTAATTTTTGTCTGAGTTCTCCCCTGACAGATATGTCGTCGGGAAGCTTCTTCTTTTTCCTACCCGACCGGCAGTCGAATAAACATAGTCACAATAATCAACATCATAATCCACAGGGATAAATTTCTGGTAGGGCAAACCCAATGCGACAGATAGAAGTAACAAGTCAGATCATCAAATCCACGAGACAATCAACGACGAGGAAACAATATAGGGCAATGACCCGCGATTCTGGCAGCAACAATGGTGTGAATAACACAAAACACGCCGCTGCCGAAACTTCGAATTTTGTGCATTTTTAAGACATCAGAAATATTTTACTGAATGCGAATGAAGACAAGCAAAACTCTGTGGTACGTCCAATAATAAACATTTCAGTAGGCAACACAATTCTTTCCACTGTCCTTGATTCAAGTAGCCCTATTTCTGTGCTCGGTTACACTGCATTCCACAAATGTTTGACAACATGTAACGTCGCGAGTCAATACGCAATAGCCGTTATTGCAGTACGCCTTGTAGCTTTGCTGCCATTGGCAGTGATAGAAACAGCCGCTTGTATCTTATAATAAGATAATGTCTATATAATAATAAGATAATTTCTGCACCCAGGGATGACATTGACCGGTTTGTGCATTATTTGGAAAGAGTTGAAAATATTTTAAAAGAGGAAGAAAATACTCGGAGAGATTTTAGGCCTCCCGTGAGACCCAATGACAATAGAGCAGAGGTCAATGTAAACAGAATAGACATACAAAGAGGTAATAGTTACCGGGTAGATTCAGAGGAAGAGGGGGTACTGCTGGGAGCAAGTTCATAGACGGAGTACAATATTTTGATTGCCATCAGCTGCAGTCTGATGACGTAATGGGTAGGCGCGGCCCGACAGGTGACAGAAGCGTCAGAGGCAACGACGTCACACAGCAGGGAAACGATTAGCGGTCTCTGATGGCGCTAGCGTTTGCAGACTGCAACCGTACAGATTAAACTCGCTAGCGACGCACTTTGTAAAGAGGGCACCTACTAAACAACGTTTTGGATGTAATATCAATGAAATCAGGAAGGCAGAGCAGAGTAACAATTTAGAAAATGAAGTAGCATTTCGTGGAAGGGAAAGTCCAAATAAAGACCACAAATACCCTGTTGAGAAGGAACTAAATACTGAAGGGGAGGGCTCTGGTCAGGAGGTGGGGATGAATCGGCACTGCGAAGCAAACGCAAAGCTACCCTTAAACTGTGGAACTATTACAATAACTGGTGAAGTAGAAGAAAATAATAGAGTGGAAAAAGTATTGGATAGATTAAAGGAAGTACTATTAGAGGAGGAAGAAAGGTCGGAAGAGCAAGAAGAAGAAAATTTAAATAATTCTGACAACACCTTGGATAGGTTTGCAGAAACAAAGAATATTATGGAGGGTAAGAAATTAGAGAGATGTTTTGATTTGTATATAGTGGACCGGATAGGAAAGCCACCAATACAAATGAAGTAAAATGGGATCCACTTAAACCAAATGTACTCTCCACAGGAGGGGTAGGTTTTGATAAGCGCGAAGTTAGAAGAATATGAGTCTCTAGTTAGAAGAGAATATGTTGGACAACCTATTATTGAAGTCACTGTGTTTAAAGAAAAGGATCCTTGTTTAATGGATTTGCTTCTGAAGTTTGTGCAGTGTCCCAGAATTTCGTGAATGCTCTCCCTAAAAGTAAGCAAATAGTGATAATGCCCGTGAGTGGGCAGAAAATTGTAGTGGCCACTGGGCAAAGCAAGGTGGTTAAACAGGAAATATTGTTACCAATCATAGTAAGTGTAATACAAATAGAATTAAATTTTTTGATTGTTAATGGATTCAGTGTTGAAATGTTGGTAAGTGGCGATGTCTTAGACAAATATGAAGGTGGGTTAATTTTGGAACAAATGAAAAACCCGTAGTTATTCCCTTCATAGGTAAAAGGCAATGGGTAATTAATAAACCAAGTGATATTCCAATAAGATACTGTAGGTCCACAGAGGTAATCGAGGGCTATAATGTATATGGCGAAGAAAGGAAGTAGATAATTCTGAGACAGAAAATGTCATAATTACGATCGACGAAAAATTGGAAGAATTAAAGGATTTGACTGACGTACAAAGAGATTATTTGAGACGAATTTTGAACAACCATTATGAAGTGTTTTCAGGCCAACCAGGATTATTCGGAATTATGAGTGCTATTTAACTGTGAAAGAGGTTGCAAATTTTTGCCGAAAACCTTTTGCCGTTCCAGAAGTGCATAAGGAAGCCGTTCGAGATTTGATACAGAACCTGCTCGAATCGGGAATAATAGAAAACGATTAGTGTATATAGTAACCTATTGGCTGTAGTCGCTAAGAAGGATGGTTCTTTAGACTTGTTTTTGATGCCACAACGTTAAATAAAATTATCTTGCCAGAATGTGATGGGCCTGAAATCATAGAATAATTATTACAAAAATTTAAAGGTGCAAAATTTTTCACATCCGTGTATGTAACGTTTGGTTACTGGAACCTCCCGTTGGCTAAAGAATCTCGAAAGTACAAAGCTTTCCTATTTGAGGGGGGATGTTACCAGCATAAGGTAGCGCATTTTGGTTTAAATATCAGTGTTTGTGCATTTGTTAGAGCGATTCCCAGATTCTAGGTGACCATTTGTTAAGGAGAATTACGGTCTATGTGGACGATATATTAAGTTCGACTCCCACTTGGGAAGAGTACTGCCTGTTGCTAGACAAGGTGTTAAAAGCAATTAAAAAGGGGGCAATGAAATTGAAATTGGTCAAAACAGAACTTGTTAAGAAAGAAATTAAACTCCTGGGACATATAGTTAGTGATGAAGGGATTATGCCAGATCCAGGTAAGATAAAAGCCATCAGAGATTATGCAGTGCCAACCACGCGTAGAGAATTATAGGGAATGTTTGGACTTTTCCTATTTTACCGAAAATTTGTACCTGGTCAGATATTTAATGCACCTTGTCCGAAGGAACTTTTAAAGAAAAATATTCCCTATAAGTGGACTCAGGAGTGTTAAACAGTTTTCGAAGAACTTAAAGAAGCACTAGTAAGTAGTCAGATTTTGAACCATCCTGACTTTTCAAAACCTTTTTGGCTAGGATCAGATGCATGTGGTTACGGCCTTGGGATGGAATTATTTCAGGTCGAAACAGTTGGTGAAGAACAGGTCCACAAAATGATGGCATTTTCAAGTCGAAAGTTGCAACAAGCAGAGAGAAATTATAGCATTTCTGAATTGCAAGCCTTAGCCGTTATTTTCGGATTGAAAGAATTTGAGCAGTACCCCTTGGGACAAAAAGTTATAATTTTTACAGACCGCAGTCAGTAGCGACTCGAACACGGTAAACTATGGAAGTGGTTTACGTATTTACAGCAATTTGATTATGAGATGAAGTATATAAAGGGTTCTGAAAACATTGTGGCAGATGCGTTATCTAGAAGCATAATGGGAAAAGAGCAGGGGGTAGATCCATTAAGGAACAGGGACTGTGATGAAATTTTGCTGGCAGTCATTCAACTGCACAAAGAGGGAGCAATTAAGCGCATCTGTAAAAAAATCTCATATGGGAATGAAACCAGGACGATAATCTGAAATTGGTAAAAAGCAGGATATGTCTCACCCTGATGTTCCAAAGTTAGCTGAATATTATCAGGTATACAAAGATATTCTTTTTAGACAAAGAAAGAAAACGAATGAAGATTGGGGTATTTGATTCCTGGAACAACATTTAGATTTGTTAATTGATTTCATACATGGGAAACATGGATTTTACGGAGCCCATAATTGTATTGCTAAATTAAGTGAAGTAGTAATTTTTGATAACATGTGGCGTAGAGTGCAGAAAAGGCTAGAACACTGTGACAGATGTCAAAAAGTATGAGCAAATAACAGAATTACACAGGGACAGATGTACTCTGTGGAACCTTAGAACAAACTAGATTCAGTAGTGGTGGATCTTTTTGGCCCTCTGCCAGTTTCTAGGGGAGGTTGTGAATTTGTGTTTGTGCTGGTGGATGGATTTTCAGAGAATGTGAGATTTTATCTTATTAAGAAGGCAAATTCCAAAGTAATAGTGAGTAAATTGGAAAAAGCCTGCTTTGTAAACATTGGGGTGCCGAAAGCAATTTTGCAAGATAGTGGGCCGCAATTTATTTCTAAGCATTTTGAGGAGTGTTTGAAGAAGAGAAACATAGAACACATAAAAATTTCGGCCTGTTTCCCACAGGGAAACGTGTGAAAGGATCATGAAAGAACTTAACCGTCTCTGTAGAACATACTGTCACAAGAGGCACTCTGTTTGGACTAATTACTTGGAGTGTCTTGAAGAAGTGGTTAACAACTTGAAACATGAAACCACGGGTTTTGCGCCAGTAGAATTAATGGGTAGAATTAGACCTAATAATCTCCTCTGTAACCTAGTAGAATTTGCGACTCTTACGGAGGTAGCTATGGAGTAGAAGAAGAAGGTACCACGTGCCAATACTAGGAAAAAGGCTTTGGAAAGTGTAAGGCATCCGTGATTCCACAAGCATAGATGCTATTATCCGACGCCCAGGTCGATAGTAGACAGGAGTCGATTGTCAAGCGCTGCAGGAGGCATTGAGACGAGTGTTGAGTGGGGAGTAGCACTGGAGTGTGTCGTGTGAGAAGAGGTGCGGGAGAGACGGGCAAGAATGGTGGTCGAGTGATTTGTAAACGGTCAAATTCACCGGAGTATGACGAGTGAGCACGTCCCTCTGATCGTCGTGGGGTGGACCCTCATCAATACCGATTCGCGAGTGATATGAAACCAGAAAGTGACAAGTGCCGAATTACGTGTTTCGCGTCAACCGCGTCGGCCAGCAACAACCATGGATTGCAGTGAGGATAGTTGTGAATGCTAACCATCAGCATTGCGTGTGACGAAGTACTGAAAATCAGCAACCAATAAAAAGATATAACTGTAATTAGAAGTGTAAGGCGAAGGTAGCAACTGCCTCAGAATTTGTGTATTAGTTGGAAATATATATCAGTTTGTACATCGCAACGTTTATGGTTCTTAATAATAGACAAGCTTTCAATCCTTCCACTATTCAGTTGCAAAACAGCCGCACTCGGTTGAAATACCCCCAAAACCACAGCAGAAAAACCGATAGCCTTTCATCCATTAAGCACACGGTCATACAATCACAATAATTAACTGTTTGGCGGCTTCGGTAAATTACATAAAACCCCATAAGGAACTTAAACGTGGGTGTTTCAAAAGGAAAAGAAGACACAATGCAAGAGCGAGTCCAACGAGTCTTCAGATAGGTAATCTAGTTCTTGTGAAAACTAAAGAAAAGTCTAGAAACTGACAACTGACACTAAAATATTCACTGATGAGTGTGTGGGAACTTCTAGAACTATAGCCAAACCTCATGCAAACGTCTACAGATTAGAATATGTTAAGTCACAAATTGCTGGGCTTAAGAACATTACTGATTGAGAGAAATACATATTGAAGGAAAAATTTACCACCAGTAACTAAGAAGCCTCAGTGGACGCACATTCTTTGCAACATCAGGTGTTTGATGATCACCAGGCATCCTGAGTTGTTGGCAACATTACTGCCTTTTCATTACGTGTTGTCAACCTTCCTGTTCATCATTCAGAACTTTTGCTATCGTCTTTACTTCTTCTCTTTTGAGGTTATTAAAGTTCAGGAGAGGAGACTAGTAAATTTTATATTTGATTTTTATGATTGTTCAGAAAATAATATAGTATAGGGATCAATTATGAAAGATACAGAGAGACAAGTTTATTCAAATTTAATGAAACCTCCCAGTCTCGCTTTATAAGCTCTTAACAATCTCACACTTCATCGTTCAGAAAGATAGTGTTCCAGTAGATGACTATAATACTAATCAGTATGAGAAACGAATGGGAATGAGATAGTAAAGCATACAGTAATGTGATTAATTTTCCGAAATCTGTGACATCTAGAGACGTCGTTGTAAGAAATGTATTCAAGGGAATAGAGAATTGCCTGCATAATGAGTAAATGAAACGGTATATGAGGTGTTTGAAAAGCCACAGAGAGGTTGGCTTAAGTGTATTCCAGTAATTGCAGTAATGTACATTTTTAATATAGTGTAGAAGGTGTATTTGCAGAGCCACAGGAGTTGGCATGAGTAATGTTCAGTATTTTTCTATAAGGATTTTTGGTATTCTCTGATAATAATTTGTATTCCTTATACATTGTGTCTAATGTGTAATGGAGAGCCACAGAAGCTGGCATGAGTCATGTTTAGTATTTTCTATACATTATGTATTCTCTGCATATAGTAGTATGTAAGATAGAGTAATTTTCAGTAATTTTATAAAATGGTTTTCTCTTTTTACATAATGTATATAGGAGGAGTTGGACAACTGCAGAAAGTGGCCTGAATAATTTTCAGGGTATTTAATGATTTTGCATTCTCTTATATGATGTATGATGATATTTTTCAGAGCCACAGATGGTGGCAGAAATTTATTTTCAATATATTTAATAATGATGTAATTTTTTCTTTCTTGGTGTATAATAGCGTATTTCCGTAAAGTTAAACAGTAAATTTTTCTGAAAGAAAGTAAGAAAGAAACAGTAAAATTTTGAATTATCAATATTTGTAACAGTAACTTGCTTAATGATTAAAACAGATTTTGGAAAAAGAATTCAGTAGTTGTGCTAATTTCAGGTACTGTTAAAGATTTTGGGGAGACAGTTAATTCATTTTTCACTGAGTTAGTTAATACTAAATGTAAAGAAATGTTGGATCAATAACGAATATGAATTGGCCTAAGAAGTAGTTTTGAGTAAAGTGAACCTGTTACTGCAGTAAAATTTAAAAAAAAAATGTTTTGAAAAAGTTCTTTGAAGATATTTTTACTTCTGAATCTGGGAGTCTAGCTCTGAGAAATATTATTTATTAGGAACAAATGTGTCTGTTAGGTTAGGGTGTAAATACTAAGGATGGATACTTAGGCCTACTGTATATAGCAAGTAGGGAAAAAGGTGACAGAACCGGATTGGAAGTGAGAGAGAACCCGATGTTGAGACAAAGCTGGCTGCTGTAGTCCAGTGACGAGCCTTTATGTGATCAAGATGTAAAGGTTTGTGATCCATACCTATTTGCTTCGTCTGTGAAAGTTGTCGAAACCCCAAATTTTTTGTTAGAACGGTGTTAAAATTGGAAACAATCCCCACATCGCTGCATAAGGTTTAGGAAAAGGCACCATTTGTAGTGCCTGAATTGTATTTCAATAAAGTTTTTGGACGCTACATAGGCAACAAAATAGAATTATTATTTTTGGTTAAATATTATGTGGAAAATGTAAAAGTTTGATTCGAAAAGAGACTGTTGTTTCAAGACGTTATGTAAAACTTCCCTTATATGAATGTTTTGTAAATTTAAATTGAGAGAAAATGTTGTAGCATAGGAGTGTGGGAGAAAATAATTGAAAATTTTTGGTATAAGAATTTACTGTATGCCATCAATCCCTAGCTAATAACTATTGATGTACCTGTATATAATGTTATAAAGTAATCCTAGGTATTTTGTTTATTTGAGAAAGACTTCAACATAGATTTTAGCAAGAACAATTTAGATTTGACAGTGTCAGTGTTGCTATCGAAATCATTCTTAAATAACATTTATGGTAATAACAACCGTAAAATATACTCAAGAGATATTTTATGTTCTTAGGGGGTGTGTAACATCGCAAGTCAATACGCAATAGCATTTATTGCACTACTTTGCAGTACGGCTCGTAGCTTTGGAGCCCAGAAACAGCCGCTTGTATCGTAGCGTGACTAATTCACACCTGTCACTAGCCTAGCCGTAGGAAGAGGTACCTGTATCAATTAGAGGGACAGAATATTCAAGCCTCTAAGAATCTAAATAAAACTGTATTAAATATCATTCAATTTAGTAAAAAGTCAATATACCGCCCTTTGTTATTAAAAAGAAGGTTGTGTTAAAATCTCAGCAATCTAGCTGAGATACTTTCAGGGTTAGAGAAAATTACCTAAAACACCCCAAACCAACACTTGTAAGATTAGAGTCAGTTATGATTCATAACAGTTTCTCTTTTAGTATCATTTGGAATTATTACTGAAATTCACAAAATTTAAGGTCAATTTGTTTGAATTTTCATAATTAAAAAGGTTAACTATTTCTCATTTTCGTAATATAAAATTCAGAAAAGATCAGTATCTATTTAATGTGTTGCTATGTGAGTAAATGAGAATGAGTGAGAGTGTGTATGGGGGACATACGTAAAAATTCAATATTATCTCAGGTTAAACATTATATAACTGTATCATGCGAAAGTATTAAGCGAGCAAGTTGCAATGAAACATGTAATTTCCACACCTTGCTAATGATGTATGTCCAAGGGTAATTGCTTTTATAAGAAGGTAGCTAGAATAGCCGTTTACAAAACAATAGTTTTCTAAAGTTATTTCAATATTAGTTTTCTTTTCGTCTCGTTTTTTTTTAACATTTTATAAACATTTGCACGATGAAGTGACGTAAATGCATCTGTGAATATTGATTGGCGTAAGACAGTTTTAGCGATAGAAAGAACTCAGAGGATTGTTTTGATTGGCTGTTCATTTTGAACAACCAATCCGCGTTAAGCATTTCCCGCACACTGCAAGTAGTTATAGACCCTGGAAGGAATGGCAGTGAGTCAGTTGCTGGCTAGCTATCCGACTTGTAGGTCATGTTGGACGTGTCCATCTGCATTATGAGTAAAATGAAGAAGTTACTGGTTTCTCGAGTCCGGATTGAATTGCCGTGAAAGCAGTTGCGTTTACGGACAGATTGTGAAAACCTGAGCATTGTGAAGTGATCTGTTGGAAAGATAAATGCGTGTGAACTTTCGGCCTTTGTAAAATTCCGCGTGGCATGTTTTATACCCGTTTAGGGAATAGTCAGCGAGCAATTTCTGTTAATCGAAATCCGCTGAAAACGACCGAAAGTGAAACTCATATATTGTAGTAGAGTATTTACTGTAGATCGTGTAACGATTCGGGTTTGACATAAGTGCATTTCTGGCTGCCTAGCGTGTGTACTGGGTTGCATGAACTGTCAGCTGAGGACAGTAATGTTAGTCGTTAATTAAATTCGGGCTGATGGCGAGTGTTTAATTTTGAACCTAAAGAAGTAAAAGAACTAGCTGCTGAATTTTGTCATTTTTCTAAAGAGATGAAGCAATCGCCCTTCACCCGAAAACTGTGTTATAAGATATTACAGGATAGCTTGGCGCCAGATTTTACGCTGACTTTCCAGACGTAAGTATTGACGGTGTTTTTCTTAAACACCGCTTTTAACATCGTCTGAACAGTATCTACGTATGCAGAGAAACGGGTTGGTGATCTGACGCCTTACTGAGGTAGATGGAACTTTTATAGTGAACAGTACGACGAGAGAAGTGAACAAACTCAGACGACTCATTTTCTAAACCACCCCGACGAAAACAGATTATCCAAATTTGTCTTCACGTGAGGTTAAAATACAAGGAGCTATTTCTGGAAAAAGTGTTGATGTGAAGCTTCTAACCAATTTAGACTTTTAGTGTCAAGGCTGTAAATTTTCAATGAATTTCTTGACTGTTTGTCTCTTGTTCATCGAAACAATATTAGAAGTAGATTTTCTAAACAAATACAAAGCCATTTTGAATTTTAGTGACGCTGAAGTAGGAATGGAAGTGGAAGGTAAGTCATTTTCATTAACATTTCAGGACTAGACCTCTAACAAGAAGAAGAAATAAACTGTTTATTTATTTTGACAAACAATGCATCGCAGTTTCCAGCAGAGTACTTTTGTAATAACACAAGTTGTGCGTATACTTTTCACAATGAAAGGGATCAGGAAATCGATATAAAGTCTCATTCATGGTATATAGCATTTACTAAAGCTGTACCCTGATAATAGAACTATGTGTCAGCTATTTCTACAATATTACAGTGCACAGCAACAGTTACCTACAAATAATGCTATTGCACCGCATGCCAGAGCTTCTCCCGTCGCACGGCAGGCAACTTTTGACAAGAATAAGGCGACTTTTGTTGCGCAACAAACTTCATTTGTCGTGCAACAAATGTAGTGATTTGCTGCCACGAGGTGTAGCCTAAATAAACTGTTACCAACTTCGAAATTTCATCTAGAAACCGAATAAGAACAATTAATTTCTAATAAAATGAACCTTGACAGTATTTTTTAAACAGTTCTGAGTGGATACACAGGTTATGGTTCAAATGGTTCAAAATGGCTCTGAGCACTATGGGACTCAACTGCTGAGGTCATTAGTCCCCTAGAATTTAGAACTAGTTAAACCTAACTAACCTAAGGACATCACAAACATCCATGCCCGAGGCAGGATTCGAACCTGCGACCATAGCAGTCTTGCGGTTCCAGACTGCAGCGCCTTTAACAGCACGGCCACTTCGGCCGGCAGTACACAGGTTATCAGCAATGTGTTGTTCACCTGGGAAATATTTTTTTGCTATACACCTTGATGGTAATACAAGGACATGCAACATTTCCTACCACTTTGGACGAGTTAGACAGGTTATTACGACGGTAACTGTGTTGTCTGGACTTTGATGACGTACTTTGATGATAGAAGTTTTTCATTATCTCTTGTGACGTAGTCCAGTTGTGTCTACAGAAGCGAAATATTCACAGTTATAGCTTCGAGGTGTCGTTTATGTGGAAATAAGTAGACGAAAACAGCGGAAATTTTTATTTGAAGCGTATACTGAGACAAAGACAGCGAATATGATTTATGTTGTAACAGGATAATGAGACTGATGTTGGCTAAGTACACTAGATGATAATTATAAGATTTATGATGCAGACTGTAATAGAAAGAGGGAATGATTATGATGATTAACGTAGAGAAAGAGTAAGTGAGTAATGGTTAGGGCATAGGGACCCTGTTTCTTGTTATTGCCAGTTTTATGTCATGTCGATGCATTTTCTATTTATAAGCGGAAAAGGTAAGGTTTTGAAAAGATGTGGCTTGATGAAAATAGTAAATATAGGACACATGACTCGGGACAACACAGTTATTTCTTTGGTGTGTTTATAATTATGTGATTAAAATTATTCAGCCATTTACATAACATACAAGGTCATTTTCTTCACTGGAACAACAAAACATGTAACAGTTATGCAAACTGTACAGTGCTTCAAGAAGTGTACGTTTTTGTTCCCATTACTGCATGAAAAAGTTTTACAAAGATTTGGCTCAACATAGATTGTTACTGTGTATCATGACACATTCTTTTAGCACATCATTCAATTATGTGACTGGACTTTGCGGTAGCGTGTGTTTTGTTGTTTATACTGGTGAATGACTTTTTTTTCCTTTTCTGATTTGTATATAGTTATATGCAAGCTAAATTTAACTTCTATTGAATTCTGTAAAACTAATCAGCCTTGTCTTTCTCTAACAGATAAACTTCACATAAGTATGAAATGACATCATAACAATATCGTCCATCAGACTAGGTTTTTGGGAAATTTGGAAGTGAAGATGAAATTCACAACTTGCAAGGTGTGATACAGATAGACAATCTACTCAGTATAAGAAAAAAAGCAATAAGAGAAATGAGATGCATGAATTATGTGAGATACTAATGATGATTTTTTGTTTAACTTTCCAGCTTTCTTATTTTTGTCATCACATGCGATAATATTCTTTTATATATATTTTTCTACAAAATTGTGTGGCATTGCAGAGAAAGTGTATGCTTGTATTTACATATGATGCAACGTAACAATATGCACTGCTTTAGCTCAATGAATTTTCTAGTTGAATTTGCCTTTACAATTATGTCATTTATTGAGTTTCTTTATAATGCATATTCTCTGTATAAATTGTTAATATAGGAAGTGATGTCATTAATATAATAATTACGTTAACTGTAGTACTCTAGTGAGCCCTCATGAGACGAAATGGTTATATAGGGCAAATATCAGATAAGAAATGGTTATGCACAGAAATAGAAGTATATAATATGAACTTATAACATTGTATTAAATATATGACAGAAAGAAGCAAAGAGATAATGAGTTGTATACGCTGGAAGTTGATAAAATTACAGATGAAAGGATTAGAAGGTGCACAAACTAAAGGATGAAAACTAACTAGACACCATGCTCATTATTGACCACATTAAGTATAATAATAGACTGATGATTAACTGACTACAAAGTGTATTCTTTGATGTGCACCTTGGTTGCTCCCTAATGTCTGTTTTTCCTAATTATGTATTCGTGTTCTCCTTATATGTGCATATGGCCACTATCATCATGTGTTTATTTCTTGTCTATGATCACTGTCCTTACCTGTCTTTTCTACCTTACCCCCTATGCTTTTGTTTACTTTACTAATGAACATGCATATATATTTATTTGAATAGATTTAGGATTTTCTGTGGGTCATTCTGTACACATATAATAATTGTTTCTTAGCATGTCTGTTATTGCACACTGTTTCACGTGATTTACTTATCTGATGTTTCTGTAATTCATTATTGTAAAGGCATTATGCCATTTTTTCTTGCTTTTTAAAGACGTTGACATCTGTTGTTTCCACTACGCTACACATGCTGTCCATATGTATGACTATGTGAAATCTTATTACTCCTGTCTCAATATTGCTAACTATATAGTGCATATGTAACAAATTGTAACTGATTGACCATTCACCATAAATGATTGAGACTTGAAGAGATGCAGAACAGAAGAAATGTGTCTACTGATTATATACTGAAATATTGGCTGCTAAATGTTGCCATACTTCACCGATACAAGCTGCAACTGACTTTTATAAGGAACTCTTCGCTACTACAAGATGGCTTTTAAGGCACCACTGGATCTACAGTCTGCTTCAAGCAGAAAATACTACTTATTTTACTGTTTGTGCATGTATGGGGTTGTCACCTCAGAACTGTGCTTAGTCTCACTCAGTCTATTTCCACATAATTTTTCGCAACCGTAACATAATTGCTAAGACCTAACGACAAGGACACTGTTCTATCTACTTACATTGTGCAAACTACTACTGCCATATGTGACTATGTCTCAGAAATATAGATCTTGTGTGATATAGACGCTGTAACAGACTTCCTGTTGCTATAAAAACAGTATAGACCACGAATACCACTACCTGAAATACAAAATGTCGTATATATATACATACACTTAAAAATAACCTTGTACAGAACGTTCTCATAGACTTCATTAGACATGACAACCTACCTGTGGTGAATTCTATTGATTTCTTCATTAACATGTTCTGGAATTTTGTATATATTTAATACTTATAATTTTTTTTATCTCACATTCTTGTACAGCTGTTTTTCTATTTGTATTTGTAACATCTTTGGTACGTTCTTCTCCATAATGTTTTGTATTTTGTCGTTGTTCCATTTCTGTCTGAAATGACCCAAATACAAAACTCTACTCATGGAAGGGGAATGATATGTAAGGTGAGAATGTCATATTGATCTGCGTAAGTTACCGATGTGCATCAGAGAGAGAGCAAGTTATGTTACTGTTAAACAATCTTTGGTCTTGTTGTGGCACAGTCTTTGCCTCTGTGCAGTCTGATACCTTCTTAGCTGAAGTATGGTAGGCGATGGACATATTCATTAGTGCTGTATTGACTTGTGAGTTTATCTGTTAGATGATGAAAGCCTTATTGTATAGGACAGCAAGGATTAATATGATGTATGTAGTGATAGGCACATATACCTTGATGGGATTATCGTCAGCAAGTTATCTTTGTTCACTTGCTCAGAGCTGATGTCCTCAAGTGATGCATTAACTTATCAACTGATTAAGCTGTTTCATTTTTATAGATATTCTCTGTCAATATTGTACCCTTATTAAATCCTGGTTCACTTTGATAAGCATAGTATTATTCAAATCAATGTTACGTGTGAAGAATACACGAAGTTTTCTCTACTTTTCTGAATACATACTTCTTTCTAAAATTGTTGAATTGTAATATCATTTCGTAGCAATAGTTGCTCTCCCCATGCCATTGTTTAAAGCAGGTTTATCATTATGCATTACGACATTGCACCATATGGTATGCAACAGTTTGGATGCTCTTTGGAAATTCCATTTAAAAACAGAAATCTATAGTAGCCGCTGCCGGCTTGCTGTTGCCGGCTGTGCTTTCGAGAAATCTGAGAAAATGTTGTCAAGATGCTAGGTAAGTGAAAATTTTTATTAGGGCCAGATAACTGTTTAGTTCAGTTGCTCATTTAATATCAAGCAAATTGTACTGAGATCAGCTACAGTTCAATTCAAATTAGGTTCTATTCAGTCAAAGGTTTTTATTAGGGCCAGATAGCTGTTTAGTTCAGTTGCTCATTTAATATCAAGCAAATTGTACTGAGATCAGCTACAGTTCAATTCAAATTAGGTTCTATTCAGTCAAAGGTTAAAATACAAGCTTAAGTTGGATACCTGTTTGGGGGTACATAGTTTTGGTAATACATAGACTTATTGTAGAGTGGAGGTAAATTTGGGCAGAAATACATACTGGGAAACTCAGACATGGCGACATCGGCGGTACAGCTCATTGGTTCTTTTGGTAATGCGTAGTGAGATTGTGCTGGATTTATCGAAAGCAAAAATTGGCGCTGCGTTAATTCTACTAATGTTGTACTTCTTTTTCAAGCAATTCATTCACAGTTTTATGTTCAGTTTGTGAAATTTTGAGTAGTGTGATGATCATCCATTACTTCATTAAGTAAACAGTTGGCATAACAATACGGGTTCTGTGTGGATTTCATTCATTGTGGAGTATTTGTGTGCACGACAGTAGAGGTTTTTTTTCTTTTTTTTTTATCACTGTAACAATTCTGTTTTTCCAGGGAATAGTACACAACAGAAAACAGTACGAAAGTCTATCATAGCATAACAGAGGGTGTTACAAAATAACGAGTTGGTTCAGGATGAGATAAACCACCTATAGCAATCAGCAACTACCAACAGTTTACATAACAATGCAGAAAATTGCGTTATGGCAGCAGACGGCCGATATGAGTAGCTAAGCTAAGAGCAAAATATCGACAGTAGTGCCTGTCTCGGTTTCGTAGCCCGTTGGACCCCAGACGATTTGAAAAACGTGTCTTGCTCAGTTGAGTCCGGATTTCTGCTGGTAAGAGCTGGTGGAAGGGTTCGAGTGTGGCGCAGACACCATGGGATCATAGATTCAAGATGTTAACAAGACACTCTGCAACCTGGTTGCGGCTTCATAATGGTATGAGCTGTGGTTACATTCAATGGACCAGTATTCTGGTCCTACTGAACGATCATTTACTGTAAATGGTTACCTTGTATGTTCTTCTATTTGAAGGCAATCTGGAGGCATTCACGGACTTTGTGTTAGCAATCAGCGATGCGCCATGTCACCGGGCCACGATTGTTCACACTTGTTTTCAAGACCATTCTGGGCAATTTGAACAAATGATCTGGCCACCCACATTGCCCGACATCAATCTCGTCGAACGTTTACGCACATAAACAAGAGGTTAGCTCCTACATAAAATCCTGCACCAGCAAAACCTTCACAATTATGAACGGCTATAGAGGCAGTATGGCTCAATATTTATGCAGACGATTTCTGGCGACATGTTGAGTCCACGTCACGTCCAGTTGCTGCACTACGTATGTGAAAGAAGATCCGGCACGATATTAGGAGTGTCCATGACGTGTGTCAACTAACTGTAATTAGGTCCTTTCGCATACTACTTTGCTCGCCGATTCAGCATAGAACCTCTTAATTTACATTATCACTCCACCTATTTTTTTCTGAACCATTCCATATCACCACACATAATGATATCGCTTCTCTTCTTCTCCAGCTTTACCACAGTCCGGATGTTTCTCCCATATGTTTCTGTGCTACAGACCAACATTCTCGTAAATTTCATACTCATATTAATGCCTATGTGTGGTACTAATAAAGTTTTCTCGTTCAGAATTCCACTCTTTGCCAGTGCTAGACTGTTTATTATGTTGACCTTGTCACAATCATGTCTCTTGTTTTGCTCCTAAGTTAGCAGAATACTTACATTTGAATTTCGTCGCTTATCTCATTTCTTTTTCTCTTAGAAATTTTCGACATTGTTTTGTTTACAGTCCAATTTCTTTACTTGGTAGAATTTCATTAGAGGGAACTGATCGAACAGTTTTGTAGCGAATGATTCTATAGACACGCCATCAGCAAATTTCATCGTATGTACCTTTTACAGTAGAACTGTGGTCTCAGTTTCTCTTATTTCCTGTTTCTTCGTCAATATGAGAGATGAGTAGTAGAAGAAGATAACTACGTCCATGTCTTTGATCTTCTTGTCTCTTGACATACGATAGGGGTTCAATAAGTAATGTAACTCTTTCTTTCTGAAAGTAGCTAGGTTTTATTCAAGATTCCAATACAACATGTTATTCCAACATTTTTGCCTACAAAACCTTATTTTTCAGTATGATTTCCGGTCGAAGCGGCGACCTTACGCTACTTTACTGGGAGAGTCTCTATGCCCGCATGATACCACCCTATCGGTTGCCCTCCGAGCCAAACTGTTGCGGCATCAGTAAGCTCCCCCTTATCCACGTACTGCTTCCCCCGAAGTGCACCCTTGATTGGGCCAAACGGAAGGAAGTCTGGAGGTGCGAGATCCGAGCTGTAGGGTGGATGAGGAGGAACAGTCCAGTGAAGTTTTGTGAGCCCCTCTCGGGTGCGCAGACTTGTGTGAGGCCATGTCTCGTCATGGAAAAGGAGAAGTCAGTTTGCATTTTTGTGGCGGCGAATACGCTGGAGTCGTTTCTTCAACTCACTTCAGAGTTGATCGTTGCACAACGAAGGAGAACATCAAACAGAAGACCGTGGCCGTGACTTTATCGGCTGAACATTTTCTTCAGAGGAGAGGTAGTGTGGCGCCACTACATAGATTGCCGTTTCTATTTCGGGTTCGAAGCGATGAACCCATGTTTCACGGCGTGTGACAAAGTTCAGCGACCTGGTTGAGATGATGACAGACGCCTCGCCCAACGATTCGCCGTTGTTTTGTTCAATGCAAGTCTCCATAGACATTTCTGGAAGTGCCTATAAATGTCTGTGACGGCCCGGTTTTCCGCCAAAAGAAACTCAATGACAGCTATCTACCTGGAACACACCTCCGTTACAGTCCTTAGTTTGAATACTACGATGAGCTCCGACACACTTCATGAAACCATAGGGGCTGAAGCGGGAATATTCCATGACGTCCCACAACAAATTCCACTTCTTTTTCAACTGGAACTGTCTGAGAAAAAAATGTGTTGCGTTATTTACTGAACGACCGTCGTACATTTTTACTTTATTCTTCAATACTACCGTGTTACAGTGTTTAGTTACAGCGAATACATATGGTCTGAGACTTTCAATTATCTTGCGCTGTTATACCCTGCCGAACGTTCATAATAGGTATCCAAATTTTATGACAGTGTCCTGATTTGTACTTACTGTTACTGCCGTTCTTAAGCGTATCGTCATAACTTCCTCGTTCCTAAATCCAGATTTATGCACCTGTGAGGGAACTGACCAATAAAAGTCTGAAATCCGTTTCTCCCATTAACCAGCACAGTGTCAGTTACTGTTCCCTGCAGTGAAGAATGTATGGAGACAATCGTGTTCCACGTTTACTATAAGGTCAAGGTCTTCCAGTACCGTAAATTATTCACCAACAAAGACAGACCTCTGGCTTAATCGGATCGAACTTGGAACGAAAGATACGAATGGGAGTACTGTACTCATTAAAAAGACGCAATAAATTGTTTTCAGTGCTTTATTCACTTCACGTGCAAGAATATTTGGAAATAAAACAGGGAAGTCAAAGTTCACGCGGCTGGAACTCCACATCAGCTACTGACTGCCCTTCTCTCAACGGTTTCGGATCCGGTTGTCCTCGCTGTAATGTCTTCCATCTGTCCGATTCATCACAGGCCTGTAAAACAAAACAAACAGGGAATGGAAAATATGAGTATACGGTGTAAAGGGTGAAACAGAATTCCACCAACAAATTTTCAGAGGTTGTCTAGGGTTACTTTCGCACCACATCTGTACGAGGAGCATTCAGTAAGTAATGCAACACACTTTTTTTTGTCTCTGCCAGCTACGGTTGAAAAACTGTGGAATTTGATATAGAACATCTTGGAACATTTTCGCTTCAGCCCCTATAGTTTCATGAAGTTCCGACATATGGCAGCGCTATACGTACTGTGCCTGTACCGGTGGTGCGTTCCAAGCCGAGAGTTATCATTCAGTTTCTTTTGACCGAAAACCAGAGCATTGCAGATATTCACAGACGCTTGTAGAATGTCTATGGAGACCTGGAAGGGCACAAAAGCACGCCAAGTCGTTAGCCGAGGCGTCTGGCATCATCGCAAGGACGCGCAGACCTGTCTCGTCGATAGCGTGCCGGCCGGCCGCAAGCTGTGATTCCTGCCGTGTTGAAACGTGCAGACACTCTCGTTGGAGGTGATCCACGGACGCAGACGAACTTCTCCTTTGTGAAGGTTTTTCCACACACGAGAGTGATGGTAAGAACAAACCTAATAAATTATAGTGATACGATTACTCTGGGGGTCCATTACACTTAAATACTCAGACAATGTCCCTGAACAACGTCTCAAAGTTGATCATCGGAATTCTGGTTCACCCTGTATAAATGTCCCGCACTTACGTGCTCAACGTTCAGCGAGCAGTCTTCGTTACTGGGTATGCAGCCTCATCGCACAGGGTAAATCACACAACGTTACTTCGAGGCAAATGCACTCATCTGAGGATTTTGAATTTGGGTGACGAAATTTTGTAGACGACTACATAGACCTGAATCCGAACCTGGGTTCTCTGCTTTTCGCGAACAGACTCATCAACGTGAATAAAACGTTCTCGGTTTTAAAGCCGCATCAATTTGAATAAAATGCTCGAGCTTTCCATGGCCATCTCCGCCATCGTCGTCAGGAGTTCACTGACTGCCGGGGCTGTTACGGTCTCTCGCTTATATAGGCATGATGACATCATCAGCAGCCAATCAGATCGATCCAATGTGGCGCGGGCAGCTAGCGGAGCTATTATTGCCCGTGGCAGCACCGGTGACGTCAGGTGGCGCTAGGGGCAGGAGCCACGTTTGAAACTGCCGCTCCCGTTCGCGCATCTGTCTCTGCTTTCTTTCGATGTCCAACGCCCGCCCCCATGCCCTGCTGAATGTGTATCCCTGGTTTCTGTTGAAATTGTTGGAAGGCAGGAGGCCAGCTTGGTCATTCAGTGTATCGGAAACCAACACACACTGATCGGTACTTGAACGCCAATAGTTTCCACCACCCTGTACACAAGAATGCTGTCCTGAACACGTTGGTTCATAGAGCCAAGATTATCTCTGACGACGACCACCAACAGTCTGAATTGCAGAACTTAAAACGTGTTTTCGGGGAAAATGGATACAGCAAAAGAGACATCGCAAACGCTTTCAAAGACACCTGGCGAATCAGAAGAAGAGGCCAAACGAACTGTATGCCTGCCATACTGTGGAGTGACTAGCAGTAAGTTAGAACGTCTGCTGCAGAAAAATGGGCTAAGACCAGTGTTCTGGCCCACCCCCAAGATACGAAATATGTTGCGCCCTGTTAAGGACGACATTGCTCTTCGAGTGTCCGGTGTGTATGGTGTACCCTGTGAATGTGGCAGCACGTACATTGGACAGGCAATTCTCACGGTTGCGAAGTGTTGTACTGAGCACAAGCGCCATATAAAACAAAGGGAGCTTGACAAGTCGGCCATAGTGGAGCATTGCCTAGAAAACGGACATAAAATACAGTTCGAAAATACAAAAGTGTTGGCTAATGCGTCTACATATTGGCACTCTGTTATAAATGAAGCGGCCGAGATTCGGTTAAACAACAACAATTTCAACAGAGACCAGGGATACACACTCAGCAGGGCGTGGGGCGTGCGTTGGACATCGAAAGACTTCGAGAACACAGACTCATCAACAGTTAGGTTATCTGAGAATGTCTCTCATCGTCAATGATGTTTCTATCTCTTACTTTATAGCGCTTCGCCCAAAGATTCTCCCACATGATACGTGGGAAAAATACCGCTATGGGGATGGATTTAGTATAGGTAGGAGGCTTACCCTATGATAAGGAATAAATACACACTCTTGAAGGCTATTTTTTTAAACCTCGAATCGGTCACGAAATAGAAACCACAACTCCCAGATACGTCTCTACATAGCCTCCACTGTGAATTAGACGTTTGTCACGGTGCAGTACCAAGGTTCCAATACCCCATCATAGAAGGTGGCCGCCTGTGCTTTCGCCAATTCTCTACGCTCATCCACTGCTTTCTGTCTGTGCCAAAATATTATCCTTATAGCCAGCGATTCGTATGAGCTTTCTTTCTTTCTTTCTTTTGGTGGTGCCTTGTCCCGCAGTTTCGCAGGGTCGGCACAGTTAAGAACGGATTTGGCAAGGTTAGTTTTTAAGGTGTGGCCGGATGTTCTTCCTGCCACCACCCCATACCCCCGGGGACGGAATTAGTGTACCCCAGCTGTCTGTGTCTAGTGTAATCCATGGCATAGTGCGAACGCGTTCAGATGTCTGCGACTCGTGTAACTGAGGCGGAAGGAGGGGACCAGCCCGGTATTCACCTAGCGGGATGTGGAAAACCGCCTAAAAGCCACATCCAGGCTGGCCGACACACCGGCCGACGACGGTAATCCGCCGGGCGGATTCGATCCGGGGCTGGCGCGCCTAGCCGAGTCCAGGAAGCAGTGCATTAGCGCTCTCGGCTAACCAGGCTGGTAGCGATTCGTATGAGCGAGGCTGTGAAAATCAGAGGGAATGAAGTCCAGGATGCATTGTGGGTGTTGGAATACTTCCCACCGAAAACGCTACACGGGCGTCCTCAGTGGCCGTGCACTATGAGGCATAGAACTGTCATGAAGAAGGAGACGCATAACAGCTATGTTATATGGGCTACATGAAATCAGACGAAATTCGACATGCGTTTCGCTCTTGTCAGAAGACTCCTTGGTTGTTGGCTTCTTTAGGTGCTCAGGACTGAAAAGTACGACGTGACCTAACGCATTCCAGAGATATCGCGCAACGCATCTGCACGATGCTTCAACGGACGTTCATTGTAGTTCGAATTTCGTTACCGTTTGGAGGCTGGAAAAACAGCCCTTATATCGATGAAGATGCAGTGACATGGAACAATATCGGCGAAAATCTTTTAGGAATTCTGACACTCTCCTAAAATGAAGATAGTGGTACAAAGGGAAATTTGTGACATTTTCTTTCATTTACTTGTATCTTCCTTGATCTCATCCGGTAGACCCATTAACTTTATTAAATATATGTATACATGTCCAAAGTGTTAGGATATAAGTGGAGACATTTTTATTGGCGATGAGGACAATGTACTGAACAAGATTATATCAGTATTTACTTCACTTGCAGATTAATAATTGTAGGTATTAGGAGTATTGGCAGTTCGAATATTATAAACTATCTTGACACCGAGAAGCTTATGGCCACCAATTAGCATGGTTTTAGAAAGCACTGCTAGTGCAAAACTCAGCTTCCCCTCTTACTACATATTATACTTCGAACTATGGATGAGATGCAACAGGCAGATTCCGTATTCGTAGATTTCCGGACAGCATTCGACAACGGCGCCCCATTGCCGGCAGTTAACGAAAGTTTGATTATATGCAATAGGTTCACAGACGTGTGAGTTGTTCGAAGACTTTTTGAGTTGTAGATTCCAGTCAGTTGTCCTAGAAGGCGAGTTTTCATCAGAGGCAAGGGTATGGCCAGGAGTGATAGGATCGCTTTTGCTCTCTGTATGCATAAATGATTTGGATGAGAGGGCGGGCAGCACTTTGGTGTTGTTTGCTCATGACGTTGCGACGTACGCAAAGGTGTCAAAGTTGAGTGAGCGTAGGGATCTGCAGGACGACGAAGACAAAATTTGCATTCGATACGATGAATGGCAACTAACTCTAAACGTGAAAAAATGTAACTTACTAAGGAGGACCAAACCTGTAATGTTCGGATGCAGTACTACTAGTGTCCTGCTTGACAAAGTCACGTCGTTTAAGTGTCTGGGTGTAACATTGCAAAGCCATATGAAGTAGAACGAGTATGTGAGAACTGTGGCAGGGGAGGTGAATGGTCGACTTCGGTTTATTGGGAGAATTTTAGGAAAATGTGGTTCATCTGTAAAGAAGGCACCATATAGGACGCTGGTGCGACCTATGCTTGAGCAATATTCCGGTGTCTGGGGTCCGCACCAGGTTGGATTGAATGAGGACATCGAAACAATTGAGAAGCAAGCTGCTGAATTAGTTACCGGTAGGTTCGAACAAGACGTAAGTGTTACAGAGATGCTTGGAGGCTCAATTGGCAGTCCCTGGAGGGAAGACGAATTCGAATACTACCGAGAAAATTTGGAGAACTGGCGATTGAAGCTGACTGCCGCTAAAATACATTGCGCGTAAGAACCATAAATATAATATATGAGGTACTAGGGAACATATCGAGCCATATAGACAATTGTTTTTCCTTCGCTCTGTTACCGTGTAGAACAGGAAGGGATGTGACTCGTAGTGGTGCAGGGTGTCCTCCGCTGTATGATGGCTTCCTGAGTATCCTTGTAGGTGTAGTATGTTTTAGGTTGGTCAGTACCTCGAAGTACATGTGACAAGAGCAAGTCATTTAATGCTTCTTTTCCCCTGAGAAGCATGTCGAGTGTTGAAGGGTGGACGCACGGACGTAAAACGGTTAGTCTATGCCGACAGGAGTAGTCCATGTAGTGGTGCCGTCAGGACT
This sequence comes from Schistocerca americana, assembly GCF_021461395.2. NCBI lineage: Eukaryota > Metazoa > Arthropoda > Insecta > Orthoptera > Acrididae > Schistocerca > Schistocerca americana. Next base: position 437,880,328 of record NC_060126.1, on the reverse strand, counting down.
GTGCAGTAAATGTCAGATAGTAAATTGCGTTACGTGTTTTAGAGAAAATAGTTAGATGCAGGGAATTGAACTGATGAAAGTAGAAAATATAAACATGCAGTAAATGAAGCAGCTGAAAAGGAATAAAAAAAGTCTCAAAAATGATGTCGACAAGAAGTGCAAATAGGCTAAGCCTAATGGCTAGAGGACAAATGTAATGATGTAGTAGCATATATCACTAGGAGCAAAACAGACGCCACCTACAGAAAAATTAGACACCTTTGGAGAAAAGTGAACCACCTGTATAAATATCAAGAGCTCAGATGGTAAACCAGTCCTGAGCAAAGAGGAGAAAGCCGAAAGTTGGAAGGGGCATATAGAGGGTCTATACAAGGGCGATGTACTTGAGAGCAGTATTATGGAAATAGAAGAGGACGTAGATGAAGATGAGATGGGGGATATTAGACTGTGAGAAGAATTTGACAGAGCACTGAAAGACCCAAGAAGAAACAACGCTCTGGGAGTAGATGGCGTTCCGTTAGAACTTTTGACAGCCTTGGGAGAGACAGCCATCACCTATCTCTTCCATCTGGTGGGCAAGATGTATGAAAAACACGAAATACCCTCACTCTTCAAGAAGAATATAATAATTCCAGTTCCAAACAAATCAGTTGGTTACGGGTGTGAGAGTTACCTAACTATCAGTTTAATAAGTCACGGATGCAAAATACTAACACGAATTCCTTACAGACGAATGGGGAAACTGGTGGAAGCCGACCTCGGGGAAGATCAGTTTGGATTAAATAGAAATGTAAGACCACGCGAGGCAATACTGACCCTACAACTTATCTTAGAAGCTAGGTTAAGAAAAGGCAAACTACCTTTACAGCATTTGTAGACTTAGAGAAAGCTTTTGACAACGTTGACTGGAATAATTTCTTTCAAATTCTGAAGGTAGCCGGGGTGAAAAAAACAGGGAACGAAAGGCTATTTACAATTTGTACAAAAACCTGAAGGCAGTTATAAGAGTCGAGGTACACCAAAGGGAAACAGTGGTTGAGAAGGCAGTGAGACAGGGTTTAACGTATCCCCTGTTTTATTCAATCTCTACGTTGAACAAGCAGTAAAGGAAACCAAAGAAAAATTTGGAGTAGGAATCAAAATCCAGAGAGAAAAAATAAAAACCTTGAGGTTTGCCAATGACGTTGTAATTCCACCTGTTGCGACAAATCGCGAATGTGAACAGTGATAAAATACTGTCAACTATTCTTTTATTCCAGTCTTTGATATTTATATTGTGATCAAAGACAGGAATTTAAAAAAAATTGATATTATAATTCTGTCAGAGACAGCAATGAATATGGAAGAACAGTTGAACGTAATGGACAGTCTCTTGAAAGCAGGTTATAAGATGAACATCAACAAAAGCAAAACGAGGATAATGGAATGTAGTAGAATTAAATCTTGCGATGTGAGGGAATTAGATAAGGAAATGAGACACTTTAAGTATTAGATGAGTTTTGCTATTTAGGCAGCTTAATAACTAAGGATGGTTGAAGTAGAGAGGGAATGTAAATTGACGATGGCAAGGAAAGCGTCGCTGAAGAAGCGAAATGTGTTAACATCGAGTATAGGTTTAACTGTCAGGAAGTCTTTTCTGAAAGTATTTGTTGAGGTGTAGCCACGTGTGGAAGTGAAACGTGGACGAAAAACAGTTTAGAAAAGAAGTGAATAGAAGCTTTAGAAATGTCGTGCTACAGAAGAATGCAGAAGATTGGATGGGTAGATCACAATAAAATGAGGAACTACTGAATAGAATTGGGGAGAAGAGAAATTTGTGGCACAACTTGACTAGAAGAAGGCATCGGTTGGTAGTGCACGCTCTGTGGCATCAAGGGATCGCCATTCAGTACTGGAGGGAAGCGTGGATTGTAAAAATCGTAGAAGGAGACCAAGAAATGAATACACTAGACAGATCCAGAAGCATGTAGGTTGGAGTAGTTACTCAGAGATAAAGAGGCTTGCACAGGATACAATAGCATGAAGAGCTGCATCAAACCAGTCTTTAGACTGAAGACCATAACAACAACTACTACTACTACAGGAAGTAACGTGCTTTAGATCGAACTTCTCGTGGGTACACTCGTTTGCCCCGTTGAACCAATCAATGAGTCTGTTTCGTTTTGGGATTCCATTGTAGATGTAGGTAATCTGAAGTACTCGTTCTATTCATCAGGGGAGACAATGGGTTCAGCTGCAGCTTTACTTTTGGGTATACCAAGCTATTCAGGGCAGCTGTTGTCGGTTAATGTATGCACATGCCTGACTTTTGCATTTGTCATAGTCTATGTCCCGCTTTTGCTTGTAGGTAATACGATTTTCAGGGGACGTAATTTGTCTGCCCAATATGCAGGGTCTTTGAGATTCATGAGCTGTTTTGGTTTATACTTAACCAAGACACAGGTTTCCTTCTTACTTTTCCGGTCTTTAGGGGGGCATATATGTCATTTAGTTGAGTAGATTTATTAGTAAACCTATGAATTGTTTTGTTCATGTCGGAGAATGGAATAGAAGACGTCCTCCAAAGTATTTCCTACGCCTCAGCTGCTAGTTCAAATAAAATAATGTGTTTGTTGTTGTTGTTTCGGTCTTCAGTCCTGAGACTGGTTTGATGCAGCTCTACATGCTACTCTATCCTGTGCAAGCTTCTTCATCTCCCCTTACTACTGCAACTACTGCAACCTACATCCTTCTGAATCTGCTTAGTGTATTCATCTCTTGGTCTCCCAGAAAGATTTTTACCCTCCACGCTGCCCTCCAATACTAACTTGGTGATCCCTTGATGTCTCAGAACATGTCCTACCAACCGATCCCTTCTTCTAGTCAAGTTGTGCCGCAAACTTCTCTTCTCCCCAATCCTATTCAACACCTCCTCATTAGTTATGTGATCTACCCATCTAATCTTCAGCATTCTTCTGTAGCACCACATTTCAAAAGCTTCTATTCTCTTCTTGTCCAAACTATTTATCGTCCATGTTTCACTTCCATACATGGCTACATTCCATACAAATACTTTCAGAAACGACTTCCTGACACTTAAATCTATACTCTTCTTCAGAAACGCTTTCCTTGCCATTGCCAGTCTACATTTTATATCCTCTCTACTTTGACCATCAACAGTTATTTTGCTCCCCAAATAGCAGATCTCCTTTACTACTTGAAGTGCCTCATTTCCTAATCTAAATCCCTCAGAATCACCCGACTTAATTCGACTACATTCCATTATCCTCGTTTTGCTTTTGTTGATGTTCATCTTATATCCTCCTTTCAAGACACTGTCCATTCCGTTCAACTGCTCTTCCAAGTCCTCTGCTGTCTCTGACAGAATTACAATGTCATCGGCAAACTTAAAAGTTTTTACTTCTTCTCTATGGATTTTAATAGCTACTCCGAATTTTTCTTTTGTTTCCTTCATTGCTTGCTCAATATACAGATTGAATAACATCGGGGAGAGGCTACAACCCTGTCTCACTCCCTTCCCAACCACTGCTTCCCTTTCATGTCCCTCGACTCTTATAACTGCCATCTGGTTTCTGTACAAGTTGAAAATAGCCTTTCGCTCCCTGTATTTTACCCCTACCACCTTCAGAATTTGAAACAGAGTATTCCAGTCAACATTGTCAAAAGCTTTTTCTAAGTCTACAAATGCTAGAAACGTAGGTTTGCCCTTCCTTAATCTAGCTAAGATTAAGATAAGTCGTAAGGTCAGTATAGCCTCACGTGTTCCAATATTTCTATGGAATCCGAACTGATCTTCCCCGAGGTCGGCTTCTACCAGGTTTTTCCATTCGTCTGAAAAAAGAATTCGCGTTAGTGTTTCGCAGCCGTGACTTATTAAACTGATAGTTCGATAATTTTCACATCTGTCAACACCTGCTTTCTTTGGGATTGGAATTATTATATTCTTCTTTAAGCCTGAGGGTATTTCGCCTGTCTCATATTTCTTGCTTACCAGATCGCAGAGTTTTGTCAGGACTGGCTCTCCCAAGGCTGTCAGTAGTTCTAATGGGATGTTGTCTACTCCCGGGGCCTCGTTTCGACTCAGGTCTTTCAGTGCTCTGTCGAACTCTTCATGCAGTATCATATCTACATCCTCTTCCATTTCCATAATATTGTCCTCAAGTACAGCGCCCTTGTATAGACCTTCTATATACTCCTTCCACCTTTCTGCTTTCCGTTCTTTGCTTAGAACTGGGGTTTCCATCTGAACTCTTGATACTCATACAAGTGGTTCTCTTTTTTCCAAAGGTCTCCTTAATTTTCCTGTAGGCAGTATATATCTTACCCCTGGTGAGACAAGCCTCTACATCCTTAAATTTGTCCTCTAGCCATCCCTGCTTAGCTATTTTGAACTGCCTGTCGATCTCATTTTTTAGACGTTTGTATTCCTTTTTGCCTGCTTCATTTACTGCATTTTTATATTTTCTCCTTTCATCAATTAAGTTCAATATTTCTTCTGTTACCCAAGGATTTCTAGCAGCCCTCGTATTTTTACCTACTTTATCCTCTGCTGCCTTCACTACTTCATCCCTCAAAGCTACCCATTCTTCTTCTACTGTATTTCTTTCCCGCATTCCTGCCAATTGTTTCCTTATGCTCTCCTTGAAACTCTGTACAACCTCTGGTTCTTTCGGTTTATCCAGGTCCCATCTCCTTAAATTCCCACCTTTTTGCAGTTTCTTCAGTTTTAATCTACAGTTCATAACCAATAGATGGTGGTCAGAGTCCACATCTGGAAATGTCTTACAATTTAAAACCTGGTTCCTAAATCTCTGTCTTACCATTATATAATCTATCTGAAACCTGTCAGTATCTCCAGGCTTCTTCCATGTATACAACCTTCTTTTATGATTCTTGAACCCAGTGTTAGCTATGATTAAGTTGTGCTCTGTGCAAAATTCTACCAGGCGGCTTCCTCTTTCATTTCTTCCCCCAAATCCATATTGCCGGCCGTAGTGGCCGAGCCGTTCTAGGCGCTACCGTCTGGAACCGCGCGACCCCTACGGTCGCAGGTTCGAATCCTGCCTTGGGCATGGATGTGTGTGATGTCCTTAGGTTAGTTAAGTTTAAGTAGTTCTAAGTTCTAGGGGACTGATGACCTCAGAAGTTAAGTCCCATAGTGCTCAGAGCCATTTGAACCATTTTGAACCCAATCCACATTCACCTACTAAATTTCCTTCTCTCCCTTTTCCTACTACCGAATTCCAGTCACTCATGACTATTAAATTTTCGTCTCCCTTCACTATCTGAATAATTTCTTTCATTTCATCATACATTTCTTCAATTTCTTCGTCATCTGCAGAGCTAGTTGGCATATAAACTTGTACTACTGTGGTAGGCGTGGTCTTCGTGTCTATCTTGGCCACAATAATGCGTTCACTATGTTGTTTGTAGTAGCTTACCCGCACTCCTATTTTTTTTATTCATTATTAAACCTACTCCTGCATTACCCCTATTTGATTTTATATTTGTAACCCTGCATTAGCCTGACCAAAAGTCTTGTTCCTCCTGCCACTGAACTTCACTAATTCCCACTATATCCAATTTTAACCTATCCTTTTCCCGTTTTAAATTTCCTAACCTACCTGCTCGATTAAGGGATCTGACATTCCACGCTCCGATCCGTAGAACGCCAGTTTTCTTTCTCCTGATAACGATGTCCTCCTGAGTAGTCCCCGCCCGGAGGTCCGAATGGGGGACTATTTTACCTCCAGAATATTTTACCCAAGAGGACGCCATCATCATTTAACCATACAGTAAAGCTGCATGCCCTCGGGAAAAATTACGGCCGTAGTTGCCCCTTGCTATCAGCCGTTCGCAGTACCAGCACAGTAAGGCCGTTTTGGTTATGTTACAAGGGCAGTGTCTTTAAGTTTCTGTGAGTAATCAGTTCTGGTTTATTTATAGGACATCCTAGTGGGTAAGTCATTGAAATTATATAGTGGCCCCACGTGCCAGGTGCAGATATTTAAGAGGAACGAATGACTCTGTCTGCGGATTTCGTTGGAATTGTATCTATGAGAGTGTGAGTACTGCTCGCATGATGGACACGGGGAAGCTGAAGTAGCGCCCCTTTCGAAGAAGAAAGCATTCGCTTAAATTTCGCGCTGTCTGGACTACTGTAGGCGCTACAGTCTGGAACCAAGCGACCGCTACGGTCGCAGGTTTGAATCCTGCCTCGGGCATTGATGTGTGTGATGTCCTTGGGTTAGTTAGGTTTAATTAGTTCTAAGTTCTAGGCGACTGATGACCTCAGAAGTTAAGTCGCATAGTGCTCAGACCCATTTGAACCATTTTTTGGACTATTGTACAGGAAATTTATGTTAGCATTAAAAGCTATAATCAAATGCTCGTACGTATATTTGAGGCTTGAAAGAGCAGATTCGAAGCATGCAAACCTGCCTACTTTGGAAGATTTGTAGAGGATATACATCAGGCATTTTTTGTTAAGAGAATTGATCTCTATGAACATATATTCCTCTCATTTATCTTCATTAATGTTTGATGTGTGTAGTGCAATACGTGATAAATCAGAGTGTGTGCACACCCCTACTCCACACCTCGTCGATAACGTCTGTCGTGTCTTAGAAAGACCTACTTATCTAGATTCACAGAAATTGTGAGAATACTTGGTTTTAGCCAGTTGTCCGGCAGAAGTATTACGTGGATATCTATAACTTGACATATATGACGGAATTCGTCGAGATCAGCTGGAAGAGACTCGACATTTTAGTTGGCAATATGTAATTTAGTGTGCAAGGGTCCAAAGGCCCCAAGGCTGTCAGTGTCACACCTTAGCGACTGTGAGGCTATGAGGGTGGGGAAAAAAGTAGAACGCAGCGCTCAGTGGAAGGGGAGTGGAATTTCATAAAGTGAAAAGTGGCAGGTATCTTCAAGGAGGGGGGATGTACTGTGACCAAGGCCAGCAGGTTTTTCACCAGTGTCTGAACAGCCAACTGTAGATAGGAGAAGAAACTCGCTAAACAGAGGTAGAATAATCTGTGGAAAACAGTAAAGAAAACAACAGAGTCGCAATAAAAACAGAACGTATTATTATGATTCTAATGATGAATAGCAACAGTAAAAAGTCGAAGCAAGGCGGTAAATTCGTCACCTGGATCTGACCCCTGGGATAACAGTAAAATTGTGGTGAGACAACGCACTATATTTGTATTGAAAGTATGAAAATTGAACAGGAAAAAATATAATTAGTACTGTCAGCAAACTTAAACAAACAGGTGATAATAACAGGCAAACACACGAACTGTAAGCAGCAAGTGTTGGCATGCTTTTAGCCCCTAAAGAACAGGTATGCGAGTTCATCTGAATTGCATACTGATCTTTCCCCACTCTCGGTCCTCACCACTACCCTGCCATCATTTGTCCACACATTATGTAGCTCAAATCGTTAGTCTTTCAGAAGTGAGATGATTGCCTGCTGTCACACCTATCTTCGCGAGTTTCGTCTTCGCTCTCAGTATCTGAGTTCCTTTCCTCTACGACACAAACTCCACTGTTGTGCGTCTAGAATTTGAAGATAGCGGCGTCTTACATCCCGCCGTATAACTTCTGTCTATGTCTAACCTCTTTTCGGCCACACTCATCACTAATCGTCGGTATTGTCTCTGTTCTTCTCAGGATACCCGAACAATCTGAGATTATTGCGCTTCTGGTGTCGTTCACGTTCGTCAGATTTCTCGATCTACTCCCATTCTAACAATCGTGCCCTATCCTCTTAACGCCCACGCTCCAATTCGTTCCAGAGTCTCCCGTATTTTGGCTGTAATTACTGTAGCGACAACATTAGTGATGGTCTGTACAACGACCCCGAGCGTGTCTTGAAGACATTTCGAAGGGAGAGACATCGTACATTTAGCGACTCCGCCACAAGCAGCGATAACTATGTCAAGTGCACGCTGATCCATGCAGTCACAATTCAACAGACCGCAGAGCGGGAGGTAGTAAGTTCTCTTTGCACAGCCAGCATTAGCAGATCGTCGCAACCTGTGCTACGCCACCATCTGCTCACCGCCATTGCTGCTGGACTGTGGTTAAGACATAACTCTACTCCCATGAAAGCCACTAAATTCGGCGTATTGCCCTGCCGTATTCCCACGCGGCTTTCACTTCATCAGCACTGCCAGAGGACAGGTGTCTGCCTGTCAAATATTTCCTCGTGATATCTGTGCTACCGTTGTCTGCGTCGTGCGGAAAACCCTGCTAGGGACTGAACGCAGTGGCTGAACTTCTGGAAATTCAGCTGTCGATTCCTTTTAGTTCACTTACGAGGGTCACTCCAAAATAAATGCACACTATTTTTGTAAAAATACAGTTTTCATTCTGCATGTGTGAAAGTTTTACAGTGAGTAGATACATCCTTCCCGCTTGTTTTCAAAGTTAGTTCAACCTGTTCGCGTTAGTGGCGCTGTCACAGCATGTCTTCAAGATGGCTGCTACACTTGAAGTTCGTCAGAAGCAACGTGCTGTCATAGAATTCCTGTGCTGAGAAAACGAGACAGTGGGAAACATCCACAGGAGGTTTGAAAAGGTGTATGGAGATGCTGCTGTCGATCGCAGTACAGTTAGACGGTGGGCAAGCAGGTTACGTGATGAAAGCGGGTACAGCAATACTGAGGATTGTCCTCACAGCGGCAGGCCTCGTACTGCACACACTCCAGACAATGTGCAGAGAGTTTACGAATTGGTGACTGCTGACAGACACATCTCAGTGAACGAATTGTCACGCTACGTTGGGATAGGGGAAGGAAGTATTTGCAGAATACTGAAAGTGTTAGCGATAAGAAAGGTTTGTGTCAGGTGGGTTCCCAGGATGTTGACAGTGGCTCAAGAATAACGGTATGCAGCGAACTTTTGGAACAGTACGAGAATGGTGGAGATGAATTTCTTGGAAGAATTGTGACAGGTGATGAAACATGACTCCATCATTTTTCACCAGAGACGAAGAGGCAATCAATGGAGTGGCATCATGCAAATTCACCCAAGAAAAAAACATTCAAAACCACACCTTCTGCTGGAAAAGTTATGGCTACGGTGTTTTTCGATACCGAAGGACCCTTGCTTGTGAACATCATGCCAAGTGGAAACACTATAAATTCTGACACATATGTGACGACACTGAAGAAACTTCAAGCTCGACTGAGTCATGTTCGACCACATCGGCAAAAGCAGGATGTTTGCTGTTGCACGACAATGCATGGCAACATGTCAGTCAAAAAACCATGGAAGCGATCACAAAACTAGTATGGACAACACTGAAACACCCGCCTTACAGTCCTGACCTGGCTCCATGTGACTATCATCTCTTTGGGAAACTGAAAGACTCTCTTAGTAGAACAAGGTTTGTAGATTATGACTCCCTTGTGCACGCTGCCAAACAGTGGCTCCAACAGGTCGGTCCAGAATTTTACCGAGCGGGTATACAGGCGGTGGTTCCAAGATGGTGTAAGGCAGTTGAGAGGGATAGCAATTATGTGGAGAAATGGAAATATTGTTCCTAAAGGATGTATCTACAAACTGCAAAACTTTCAAACATGTGGAATAAAAGATGGATTTAAATAACAATAGTGTGTATTTCTTTTGGAGTGACCGTCGTATATTCATGTGTAACTTTCATGTGTAACTTTTCCGGGATCTGGCGACTTGAGTTTCGTTAACGTTTGATGACTAGTAAATACTGTAACCTTATAATCGTTTCTTTAATTGCCGCCAATAATAAATCCATAGATAATGGTAAATGTGAACACCGTATGTTTGTAACAGCACCTCGTATGTCATTCATGAAAATCTACTTTTTTGTGCAACTTCTGGAACTGAGGAGCGTGCCGACATTATTTACGTAGGTATTTCTCTGGTGTTGGCAAGATTCATAAATCCATATTTAGAAGGACGGGGAAGCCACCCTAACTAAAGGAGCATAGGGAAATACAGTGCTGTCACTATGAAATTGTACAAATAACTCATCTAATGTTAGTTCTTATGACTGCTTGTCTGCCACAAGCAAAACGGCAAGGTAACAGAGATCCGACACCTCTTGTCAAATAGACAAGGTGATCAGAGACCCCCGTTGCAGACTTTCAGTACTGCTAGAGAGGAGTGAGTACATGATAGTAACCCACGTTCGGGAACATACCGTGTCTGTTCTACGACGGTTTGGATTCAGATGTTTAACTAATCAATTTTTGCTTGAGGAATTGAATTAGGCGTGACGCAGTACAATTATTAGGTAGCAATTCGAAACGAAACACTAAGTTATTACTTCGGCACATTATTTTGTATTAACACCTATACATTACGTGTTTACATTATTCCAAAACACAAACGAACCCCGCCTACTGTAGGCACAGAACAGTACTGATGCATTACAAGAGCCGCTCGATGTGGAAACCACCAGAGTTGATACAGGCTTTGCACCTACGAAGCACGTTCTCGTGCACACTCTCCATCCCATCTGATGTCTATTCAGGTTCTAGTGCTGTGGCCAGATCTCGTGCCGGCGAAGTTTCCCCTGTCTCTACAGGTGTCTCCTAAATTAAACTTTGCATACCACCCCACGAGAAGTAGTCCATAGGAGTTTAATAAGGCGGTCGCGGCGGCCACGCCGTTGGACCAACTCGACCTATCGTCTATTGAGATGTCTCCAAACCGCACGTGAGAACCGATGTGGTGCATCCTCATCCCGAAACCACATGTCCTGATGGACATTCAGTGGCACGGCTTCTAGGAACGGGTCCAATTCGATTTTACAGAAAGATCGAGTATGCAGGAGCAATTAGCTTAAGAGGACATAGGTATGGCCCAATCACATAACCGTCCAGAATACCTGCCCACCCGTTAATACCAAACAGGCGTGTAAATCCCTGAACATGCATGGCACGAGGGTTTTCTTCTAACCAGACATGATTGTTTCACGAACTCAGAACACAGTCCCTAGTGAATTTACGTTCATTTGTGAACAAAGCTCGACGTGTAAACCGGGGTGAGTATATTCAGTGGCACGAACCACGTGCAATAGCCAACGTGTTGTGGGAAATCTGCTAGAACCATAGCATGTATCCTTTGGAACTTGTACGGATGTAATTGTTGCTCATGCAGAAAGTCCCAGACGATACTGTGTCCAATATGCAGTTCATAAATTTTGTATAACCACTTACTCTGCTATGGGTTTTCTTCCCCCTTTTGTTATTTTGTTTGAACAATAGGCTTATTTCAGCGATACAGCCTATAGCACCGAAAATGCAGGAAGCATGGCACCTGCTACCGATATATAACTTTTTTTTAATTGTTTGTAAATATTTGTTATTTAAATGCTTTCTTTTAATAAGTAAGGACATTGCCTTACTGTATGTGTACATTTAGTTAGAGGTCTGTTGACGTTTCATTGTATTTACCTGTGCTTTACTGTGGAACTGATAAGCTCTGGGAAAAAGCCAAAGGAACTGTCATTTGCAGCGACTAGCAACTATAATAGCAGGGCTTGTGCGTTGTAAAATCTTAGGGTAGGGGGTTTTTGCGCAGAGCGCGCGGAGGGAGGGGAGACGGGTTCCAGCGCTTGTAGTGTGCGGCAGTGTGGTGTTAACGCTCTCGCAGTAGAGAGTACCATTTTCGGCGGCATCATGTATGTTCGCCGGCCAGATGTCTAGAGCAGGAGTACAGGCAGTGGACGGGCCGAAGAGGCTGTATTAATTACGATTGCCCGTTCCTATAATTAGCTGTGCCTCCTCAATATGCTACTGTCTTCAACAACAGCAGCAGTTCCAGCAACACAGTTTCTTCGTCGGCTCTGAGTTTCGTCGTATGCACAGCACTGAAGTAAGACTGTTCATTGGTAGAAAGTATTAACGGCTAACCCAGAAACACAACTGAATGTGATTTGATTGATAAGATTTATTTAAATAATAATCAGTTAAACTCAGGGCGATTGTGTCCTCATGACCCCAGCCATTGTTACCAAGCAGGATCCTTGTTCCTTTTTTTCCTAATATGGTAACTGAGTGTGATAAGAAACAAATTGAATAGTTGCAGCCAGTTTGTTAATGAATAATTTCTCTTTTGTGAATTTTAGCCTGAGTCTACTTTCAATAAGCTGTTGTACAACAGAGGCTTCAGTATAGGACTAAAGTAAAGCAATTTCATTTTTTAAGTTTGAGAATCAATCACTGGAAAAAATCGAAATCTAAAGAAATGCACAAATTAAGAGAGCGGAAGCTTTGTCAATTTTACATATAGCTTGGAGCATGTGGCTCTTTGGTTTGGTACATAGTCTAGTATTTAATTCTGTTCAAGTCAGTAAAAAAGGCTCAGTTGTTCACACAATAACATGAAATCCAATTTGCAAAATAAGTAATGGCAAAGTAAAAAGTGCTTGTTTTTTTCTAAATTTCTTTGAAGACGTTGTGCTGAGGTCACTGAAACTCATTCTTCACGTAATGAAGTTCAGAACTAACATACAGTTTAACTGCGTATTTTCAAATCTTTACTCGATTGTCTTTTTCAAAATTTAATGCTAAACATAACGTAAGAGTGACTTCTCAGTTTTCTTTATCATTACATACTCACTTAAAATTAGTGTCAAAGAAAAAAACGTGGCAACCTTTAGTTGCCACATCAGTGTTTAATAATACATGTTTTTCCGTCACATCATCTTGTACAGGATTTTGGATGTAAGCTGCCCTAGTGGGCTGGCGACTGTTAATTACTTCCCTTTCGTTCATTAGTGTAACTTTTGGATTCATGATCAGTGGTTCCCCTTTCTGTCCAGCGTTGTTCGTGAGTGAATGCACAAAATAACTTTCATTTTCCAAATTATAGCCCTGTTCGGTTTAATTACTTTTATTTTTAGTAGACCTTCCATCAGAAGGCTCGGTTGTACACTTTCCTCCTACTTATCGGCATCACTTCTTCGGGAAAGATAGCCTTATACACTTAGAAAAAATCCGTTAGGCATACACGCGATCCATGGTCATATATTTTATCGCAAGCAGGATAGGCCGATTAGTAAGAGGGGGGTTACAAGCAATCATCAGGCTATCTGTAATATAAGATTTTGTAAAGTTTGGTACGTCTGTTACGTGACATTTGAGTTACCACAGTGCGCTTCAAATAAGTTGCGACTTCTGACAGTTCAGTATGGAGTCAGTGGAGGGAAGCATAGTTACCAGCGTGTAATGGGCACGTCAGCAGATGGCGACAGTATAATGGCAGGCCTACTCGGCTCGGAACCTGGCAGGATCACCTCACTGGGTTAACAACGAGCAGAGGGATCTGCGATTTTTCTAAAACGACTTTAGAGAAACTATTCTGCAAAAAATACTCTGATTCCCTCATAGCTTGCAGTTTGATTCGTCTGCTTGATGATGAACCCCCTATCATTTTATTAATGGTCATAGTTATTGTAATATACCTGTAGTAGGTAAACTCCTGTAAGAAATTCTTAGTTTACAGTGGAAAATAGGTGTCGCTGTGAATTTGTGTTTCGTGAGTGTTAGGTTGCATCTCGCTGTGTATTAAATGTAGGCAATATATTGAATTTAAATTATGAAGGATAGCTTCCTGGAAAAGCAATGTATGTAATGCGCTCCGTCACGAATTCGTGCGTCGGTGAAAACGACGAATGAAATATTCACAAATGCCTCGTATCTCATAAGTGTTTTGAGATATCTAAACAAGATTTTGGCAAATGATAGCGCGCAAAGACGAGAGTGTTTCGCCATACGATTAATACGCGGAACAGCCTTATCTACCGCGATATTCACGCGACTACAGATTTTTTTCAATGAAATAATGTACGAGGGTCACTCCAAAAGAAATGCACACTACTTTTGTAAAAATACAGTTTTCATTCTGCATGTGTGAAACTTTTACAGTGTGTAGATACATCCTTCCCGCTTGTTTTCCAACTTAGTTCAACCTGTTCACGTGAGTGGCGTCGTTACATGTCTTCAAAGTGGCTGCTACACTTGACGTTCGTCAGAAGCAACGTGTTGTCATAGAATTCCTGTGCTGAGAAAACGAGACAGTGGGAAACATCCACAGGAGGTTTAAAAAGGTGTATGGAGATGCTGCTGTCGATCGCAGTATAGTTAGTCAGTGGGAAAACACGTTACGTGATAAAAGCGGGTACGGCATATTGAGGGTTGTCCTCACAGCGGCAGGCCTCGTACTGCACACACTCCAGACAATGTGCAGAGAGTTAACGAATTGGTGACTGCTGTCAGGCGTATCACAGTGAACAAATTGTTACGCTACGTTGGGATATGGGAAGGAAATTTTTGCAGAATACTGAAAGTGTTGGCGTTAAAAAAGGTTTGTGCCACTTGGGTTCCCAGGATGTTGTTAGTGGCTCACAAAGAAACAAGAAAAACGGTATGCAGCGAACTTCTGGGACAGTACGAGAATGGTGGAGATGAATTTCTTGGAAGAACTGTTACGGGTTATGAAACACGGCTCCATCATTTTTCACCAGAGACGAAGAGGCAGTCAATGGAGTGGCATCATGCAAATTCACCCAAGAAAAAAAATCAAAACCACACCTTCTGCTGGAAATGTTATGGCTACGGTGTTTTTCGATTCCAAAGGACTCTTGCTTGTGGAGATCGTGCCAAGTGGAACCATCATAAATTCTGATGCATATGTGATGACACTGAAGAAACTTCAAGCTCGACTGAGTCGCGTTAGACCACATCGGCAAAAGCAGGGTTTTGCTGTTGCACAACAATGCACGACCACATGTCAGTCAAACAACCATGGAAGCGATCACAAAACTCGGATGGACAACACTGAAACCCCGCCTTACAGTCCTCACCTGGCCCCCATGTGACTATTATCTCTTTGCGAAACTGAAAGACTCACTTCGTTGAACAAGGTTTGAAGATGATGACTCCCTTGTGCACGCTGCCAAACAGTGGCTCCAACAGGTTGGTCCAGAATTTTACTGTGCGGATATAGGGGCCCCGTGTCCAAGATGGCGTACGGCAGTTGAGAGGGATGGAAATTATGTGGAGAAATGAAAATATTCTTTCTAAAGGACGTATCTACACACTGTAAAACTTCCAAACATGTAGAATAAAAAATGGGTTTTTAAAAAAATACTGTGCATTTCTTTTGGAGTGACCCTCATAGTTACTGAGAGCCCTCGATAGCTGCTGAAACTAGAACTGCTATGTGTTTTGTGACGATATAAGTGAAGAAGCATCAAGTTTGTTTCTATACTAAGAACGGTCTGTTTCATAAACTATTGACCTGACTAGCATTCACTTGTTAGTTTAATAACACAATATTTCAGGATTCTGTCACAATTTCAACTACGTTAGAATATTTCTGAACTTTGCTGTGTTTTGACAAAAGAAGCAGATTTTAATGTGGCAACAATAGAAGTTACGTATTCGTCAAAACTCTTCACACTCCTTCATGAGTCAATGTCTCCTCAACTGCCTTCTTGGTATGGCTGACAAATCAAGACCAGTCCTGTCGTGTAACACTTGCAGTGGCTTCTTTTGTCAGCATTTCAGTCTCACTGAACGTACACTTCTCGTTACGTTTTGCCACATTACTTTTCACCTATTCACATGCACTCTGTCGGATTTAAATGATCATGATAAGGAGGATGCCTGATTAAAATATGCCCTTCACGTTTAGCCAGTTCGCCGACCTGGTAGCATGAAGTTGTAGTAGGGCACTAGAAGTTCTATTAACTTCGCTTTATACGTGCTAGGTTCAACTTTATCTCATGCAACATTTCTTTGTAGCCAGAGTAAAACATCCCTTTTCTTCCACTGCATTGTTGGAAATTTATGCATCGCAACGGTGTGCTATGGCGCTCTGCCCATTACTATTGTCAAATTACGGGGAATGTTTTTCAGCACAATGGTATCTTCCCAGCTGGTGAAAGGTGACCCTGGACGACATTTTAATTGCAAATCTCTTATTCAGATGTAATGCGCTGTTAATATGCAACGCAAACACAAAACACTTATTCATGATACATTACGACTGCAGAACATATCAGTGCCATAAAACACGACTGTAAAACAACATCTGACGAACGTTGACGCATCTGCTGCGTGACACCACATGGTAATGTTTACTCCTGGTTTGGCAACAGGGGCGCTTTACCAGCCGGACCGCTGGCGACGTGTCAGAGAAAGCAGGCTCGCCATTGGTGTTGCCTGGGAAACGGCGTCACGTTCCTCTCTGGTCAGTCAAAAGTTGCAACTAATTTTAAACGCACTATAATGGATAATACAGGTATGATCGTAAACACGTTTTCAAGTCCTGACGTCCGTGCAACATCGTCGATTCTGTCGCTGTCTACTTGTTTCCTGACCATATTGTTTCGTTGTTATTTTCGTAGTAACAGTTGTGTGATCCTTTATGTTCTGACACTACATTAATAATTGTCAGAAATAAATGTGGTTTAAACAACTACCCTCAGAAGAGTAGGTGGTTATACAAAACTTACGTGGCAGGCCCAGAAGATTACGAATTGTTAACACGCAATTGCGCGGTACTCGTCGACGGGTTCTCTCCAACGTGATGCAGTATATCTTCCTCAAATTCGAGCCTGCGGCGTTGCCATGGAGCAACATACTCCTACGTCCTCACTATGAAGGTACCTTTTCCTCGGAACCACTGCTTAACTTGAGAAAAAAATTTGGTCGAGGGCGTGCTACGTTACGAAAAACGTTCGTAATACAGCTGACTAGCAGCTCTCCCGTTACATCGAACCTCGCCGTACGCAATAAACGCGTCTACATGTTCCGAAAACGTGTACCGAACCATGTTTACTGTACTGGATACGCACAGGCACTGAATGGGTCTTGCAGCAAGGTAGATGTTAAGTTACATTAGGTGGCCATCTCACATAGCGCACGTCATCCTGCCTACCCTATTGGATAGCAGGACAAGCAACTCTGTGACTTTCCTCTAATCGACAGCAGATGTGGAGGCGTTACACACATGAATTGAAAATTTCGTAGAAGAGAAACGGTATGCTTACGGACATGGATTCCTGTTCAAACTATTATGTACTCACTCCCCTCTACAAGTCCTAGAAGTTTGTAACGGGAATTGTCGAACGCTGCGTACACATTTCTTGAGGTGTGATGCGCAAAACATGTCTCATTTGGCGTAATACTGAAGGAGCGTTAGCCATCCCAAGAGGAGTCCTTTGTTTTACATATTTACAGTTGTTAGTTAATTGTTGATTTCATGCTGTGTAGATAAGCTGTGCGATTTTTATGGAAATGAAGGCGAAGCTAGTGGTTACGATCTTGCCGTTTGTAGGTTACTAACAAGGGAAACTTCCCATCACATCGCCCCCCCCCCCCCTCAGATTTAGTGGTAAGAAGGTCCAGTGGACAACCCGACAAAAGCTAAACACAGGTCAAGGATGAAAACAGAAAGAAGCCGAACTGAACTGCGAAAAAAAGCAAGTTGAAAACAGTGAACGCTCAAGGAGGAAGAAGTGCAATATAGAGAAACAGAGAACGGAAGTGGCTTCATGGGTAAAGTCGTTACGGTGTTGGACTGCCAAACGGGCGAGACGTATTTAAACCTCCCTCGAGCTAATTTTTTTCTTGTTTTCGCTGTTAGCTTTATTCAAATTTGTGCCTGTGTCGTCCGTTTGCAGCTGAGAGGTATGAGATAGGGACCTATAATGACAGTTTGACGACAAGGCGACAAGTCAACCGAATCATCCACAGAAAAACACGTCTGGTGTGTCACACACGGCATTGGTGGCAGTACGTGTGTCGTACGACACAAATCTCTTATCGACGCACCTAATTTGTCTGACTTGTAAGTGACTGAGATATGCCTCCTCACCCAATATAGGCGTTCGTATGAATGTGACTGTGATCACTCCCAAGGAAATTATGAAAACATAATAGATTGTCACATAAGCTGCTGCAAATGAACGCAACAGTTTCACAATAACACGGTTTCTCTGTGCTCTGTCAAAACATTTGTTTTTAACGTTTCTAAAGTTGCGTTCCGTTTAGGAAGTATTGACTCTTGAATTCCTTTGTTGTAACGTAGTTCGCATCCGTGTTGTTTGCTGTTTTCATTTCTGTGAGATGTCTGTGTGGTATCTCGCAGCCGGCCGCGGTGGTCTAGCGGTTCTAGGCGCGCAGTCCGGTACCGCGCGACTGCTACGGTCGCAGGTTCGAATCCTGCCTCGGGCATGGATGTGTGTGATGTCCTTAGGTTAGTTAGGTTTAAATAGTTCTAAGTTCTAGGGGACTGACGACCACAGATGTTAAGTCCCATAGTGCTCAGAGCCATCTGATCCATTTTTTTGGTATATCGCCTGCCCTCACTATTCATCACATTTACTTGCGACGGTAACATATTCTTACCACATGACTCATGTTCTATAAGCTATGTATAGTATGGCAACTACCAAGACTACAGAAAGAGATTAAGCATTCCCGTGACCGGACGGACAGCTCATAATGTCGTTAAAAAATAGAAAAAAAAGGTACGAGAGAGTTTAGAACACAGTTCCCCCTCTTGACAGTCCAACGCCATGACCACATACCCACGACGCCATTTCTGCGACTGTGTGCCGTATATTTCTGCACCGTTCACTGTTTCTATTTTGCTTTTTTTTTCACAGTACAGTAAACCTTCTTCCTGTTTTCATGCTTCATCTGTGCCCAGATTTTGACGGGCTGTCCACTGCGCCATCTTATCACTAACTATGAGGGGGTGGGGTGCGATGGGGAGTTTTCCTATAAGTACCCACTGACTATTTCATCGGTATTGGTATTTAGTGACAAAAATGTTTTCTTTAACTAGACGTTTTACCACTTTTAACTAAAAATTCGTCGATAGGACAAAAATAGTTAAACAAGAAGAATGATGAAACTTCCAGGAAGATTAAAACTGTGTGCCGGACCGAGACTCGAAGTCGGGACCTTTGCCTTTTGCGGGCAAGTGCTCTACCAACTGAGCTACCCAAGCACGACTCACGCCCCCTCCTCTCAGCTTTACTTCTGCCACTACCTCGTCTCCTACCTTCCAAACTTTACAGAAGCTCTCCTGCGAACCTTGAAGAACTAGCACTCCTGAAAGAAAGGATATTGCGGAGACATGGCTTAGCCACAGCCTGGGAGATGTTTCCAGAATGAGATTTTCACTCTGCAGCGGAGTGTGCGCTGATATGAAACTTCCTGGCAGATTAAAACTGTGTGCCGGACCGAGACTGGAACTCGAGACCTTTGCCTTTCGCGGGCAAGTGCTCTACCGGCTGAGCTACCCAAGCAATATCATTCTGGAAACATCCATCCCCCAGGCTGTGGCTAAGCCATGTCTCCGCAATATCCTTTCTTTAAGGAGTGCTTGTTCTGCAAGGTTCGCAGGAGAGCTTCTGTAAAGTTTGGAAGGTAGGAGACGAGGTACTGGTAGAAGTAAAGCTGTGAGGACAGGGCGTGAATCGTGCTTGGGTAGCTCAGTTGCTAGGGCAGTTGCCCGCGAAAGGCAAAGGTCCCAAGTCCGAGTCTCGATCTGGCCCACAGTTTTAATCTGCCAGGAAGTTTCATATCAGCGCACACTCCGCTGCAGGATGAAAATCTCATTCAAGAAAAATGATTTTAGGTTATGTTCAAAAATTTGCTGCTTGGCAGATAGTTTCTGTCACTGGGCAAATGTGAAAGGGCTTAGCGGCTGCAATCTGAACAGCTTAATTTCCATGTTAGAGCTCATTTTAGTTTCGTCAGTATGTTCTTCCACCCACGCTCAATGGAGCACGTTATCATGATTTCATAGGGGATACTCTACCTGTGCTGCTACAACATGTGCCTGTACAAGTACGGCACAACATGTGGTTCATGCACGACGGAGCTCCTGCACATTTCAGTCGAAGTAGTCGTACGCTTCTCAACAACAGATTCGGTGACCGATGGATTGGTAGAGGCGGACCAATTCCATGGCCTGCACGCTCTCCTGACCTAAACCCTGTTGACTATCATTTATGGGGGCATTTGAAAGCTCTTGTCTACTCAAACCCTGTACCAAATGTAGAGACTCTTCGTGCTCGTATTGTGGACGGCTGTGATACAATACGCCATTCTCCAGGGCTGCATCAGCGCGTCAGGGATTCCATGCGACGGAGGGTGGATGCATGTATCCTCGCTAACGGAGGACATTTTGAACATTTCCTGTAACAAAGTGTTTGAAGTCACGCTGGTACGTTCTGTTGCTGTGTGTTTCCATTCCATGATTAATGTGATTTGAAGAGAAGTAATGAAATGAGCTCTAACATGGAAATTAAGCGTTTCCGGACACATGTCCACATAACAAATTTTCTTTCTTTGTGTGTGAGGAATGTTTCCTGAAAGTTTGGCCGTACCTTTTCGTAACTCCCTGTATAAACTACGTGTGGTATGGCAACTACCAAGACTACGGAAAGAGAATTTGCATTTCCGTGACCGGACGGAGAGTTCATAGTGTCGCGAAAAAAAAAAAAAAAAGAAAAAGAAAAAGTGTGGTACGAGCGAGTTTTGAACACAGCTCCTCCCTCTTGGCAGTCCAAAGCCCTGACCACATACACACGACGCCATTTCGGCGCCTGTGTGTCGTATATTGCTGCACCGTTCACTGTTTCTACTTTGCTTTTTTTCACAGTACTGTAAATCTTCTTCCTGTTTTCATGCTTCATCTGTGCCCAGTTTTTTACGGGCTGTCTACTGCGCCATCTTATCACTAAATATGAGGGGGTGGGGTGCGATGGGGAGTTTTCTTTTTCGTACCCACTGACTCTTTAATCGATATTGGTATTTTATGACAAATGTAATTTCTTAACTAGACTTTTAGCCACTATTTAACTAAAAATTTCGTCGATAGGATAAAGTAGTTAAACAAGAAGAATGATGAAACTTCCTGGAAGATTAAAACTGTGTGCCGGACCGAGAATCGAACTCGGGACTTCGCCTTTTGCGGGCAAGTGCTCTACCAACTGAGTTACCCAAGCACGACTCACGGCCCGTCCTCTCAGCTGTACTTCTGCCAGTACCTCGTCTCCTACCTTCCAAACTTTACAGAAGCTCTCCTGCGAAGCTCGCAGAACTAGCACTCCTGAAAGAAAGGATACTGCGGAGACATGGCTTAGCCACGCCCTAAGGGGCGTTTCCAGAATGAAATTTTCACTATGCAGCGGAGAGTGCGCTGATATGAAACTTTCTGGCAAATTAACTGTTTGGCGGACCGAGACTCGAACTCGGGACTTTTGCCTTTCGCGGGCAAGTGCTCTACCAACTGAGCTATCCAAGCAATCACGTTCTGGAAACATCCCCCAGGCTGTGGCTAAGCCATGTCTCTGCAATATGCTTTCGTTAAGGAGCGCTAGTTCTGCAAGGTTCGCAGGAGGGATTCTGTAAAGTTTGAAAGGTAGGAGAGGAGGTGCTGGTAGAAGTAAAGCTGTGAGGACGGCACGTGAGTCTTGCTTGGGTAGCTCAGTTGGTAGAGCACTTGACCGCGAAAGACAAAGGTCTCGAGTTCGAGTCTCGGTCCGGAACACAGTTTCAATCTGCCAGGAAGTTTCATATCAAAGCACACTCCGCTGCAGGGTGAAAACCTCATTCAATAAAAATGATTTTAGGTTATGTTCAAAAATTTGCTGCTTGGCAGATAGTTTCTGTCACTGGGCAAATGTGAAAGGGCTTAGCGGCTGCAATCTGAACTGCTTCAAATGCCACTGATAACTTAGGTTGGGTTGTTGTGGTTTTCAGTCCTGAGACTGGTTTGATGCAGCTCTCCATGCTACTTTATCCTGTACAAACTTCTTCATCTCCCAACCTACATCCTTCTGAACAGTGAGTAGTAAAGGCCGTCTTTCTTCCAGAGTGATTGCCATGGACACATTATTCCCATTATGAAGGTGTTCGATCATTTGCAGCTAATTTAACTGGCAGATGTACCTATGCTGAAGGAGCTCATGAAATGGCTAACTACTGGAAGGTGCATATGAGAGAGAATTGCATGCGAGCACCGCACGCTACTCTGGTTCCCACTGCGCTGCCGGCTGCCTGCTCGCGGCGCTCTGGAGCTGCGCGCGGCCCTTACCGAGTGTCTGTGAGTAGTGGACCTCCTCCGGTTCTGGCTGCGGCTGGCGCTGCTGGGCGCTGCGCCTCAGACTGGGCCACAGGCCGGCCGGCTTCAACATCACGCCCCGCTGGCAATTGCCCGCCTTACAGGCGTAGCCCGAGCCATCGGAGCAGCGGCAGGTGCTGCAGTTCTTCAGGTACGACTTCCCCGGTAGGCAGACTGGCTGCGTTCGTACCGTTGTAGCGACAGGTTCTGAAATGAATACAACAATTAGTGACCCTTCTTCAAGTACTACAGACAGGCAAGTCGTCCTTTTCCTTCACACAAGTAGCCCTATACGCTGAGGACGCCAAAAGGAATGTGAGCTGTCATTCGGTCTGTTATGGATTTTACACGGAACAAAGCAGTTGCTATTTTTTGGTTTGGTGCATAAGTTTGTAGCGCTTATTCACAAGTTTACTAAAGGCGACGAATACACGTAACAGAGACATTAGTCATCTATAACATAGTCTCCTTCACTATTTACGGCAGTCTGCCAATGCTGGGCTAACTTTTCGATTTCGTGACTTCAGATATCACTTGGTTTTGAAATCGTCGAGCCATGCTCGTTGCCCATTTTTGTCCGCAAAGGAAGTTCTTTGAAGGTCGTTAGCCGGGCGCGGTGGCCGTGGCCGAGCGGTTCTAGGCGCTCAGTCCGAAACCGCACGAGTGCTACGGTCGCACGTTCGAATCCTGCCTCGGGTATGGATGTGTGGGATGTCCTTAGGTTAGTTAGGTTTAAGTAGTTCTATGTTTTAGGGGACTGATGACCTCAGATGATACGTCCCGTAGTGCTCAGAGCCATTTGAACCATCTGAAGGTCGTTCGGTAGAGGTGAATAACGTGGGTGCTGAATGACCACCAAACGTAACTTCGGGTGTACTGCTTTTGGTCAGTCTGTCAGAATTCAGGCACACTTTATTGTGGACTAGCATCACTTCACACTGTCTTCCTGATTGTTGTTCTTGGATTGTAACTGTGACATGTCTCAGTTATTAACAACAAATGTCAACTCTGTTGGTTAAACCTCAGGGAATGAATTTGTAGTACACCAGACCATCGCTGTTGAGCGAGGTGTATAACTTTATCTTTCAAGCATGCACACTGTTCCTTGTATGCATAGCTGTTTCTTAGTTTTGGCTCGACCATTGCTTTCTTTTCCTTATGTTGGCATAAAGACACAATTTCAGGTCACCAGTTATGATACAGGATAGGAATGGTCGGTATTGCTCAAGAGCCAGTTGATGATGAGCAACCATAAGTTCTTGTGATTTTGGCTTAGAGTTGGTATCCACACATCCACTTTTTTGAACTTTCCCCATTGTGTGCAGACGTTGGTGGTATGATCATAGTTCTTCACATTTCTAAGTTCTTGAGTACAGTGATGGGGATCGTTGTGGATTAACGCTCGTCAATGATATTCATCAAACTCCGAAGTTCTTCGTGAATATGGAGCGCCAACGATCCTCCTTAAAACGAGAAAACCGTTTTCTTTCCATACCCTGTCGTGTGGCATTATCCTCGTATGTGGAGCAAATGTTTCTGGCTGTTTCCGCTATTGTCACCCCTATACTAAACTCAGACAGAAGAACATGCAGGAAATGTTCCACTTTCTCCACTTCATTTTCTAGTGCCCACAGCTTCACTCACTTCACATGACGAAATGGCAATATGTAATATTAAACAGTACATTACCAATAAACAATGGCAAGTGATAAATAACCCATGCCAACCAGAAGACCAACATGCAAATCAAAAACGCTATGACCTATTCACCAACCTAATACACCCACTATATGTGATAGTGCAGAAATGCAGTCATACAGATAACGAAATTACACACATAGGTAGAAACGTTTGTAGCAGGCTGTTCCAGCTCGAGTTCGCTTATGTGGGGCAGATGAATACTCATGGACACTTTAGCTAGGGGGTAGGGTGGGCAAACAGCTGGTATATGAGCAGTCAGGTGGCTGGTAATGTACTATACTGGTGCATGTGGCCAAGGGTGGCTAACTGGCTCCCACATATGCCGGATGCATATAGTAGTAATACCTGAAGGGTAGTCTATACTACAGCGGCTGTCAAGAAAATCGGCACCTAATGTCATTTCACAGTCTTGCAGCATTTTTCTTGCCAACTGCTACAGAAAAAAGTAAATAAAAAGTGGCATTACAATTAATTTTGAAGAATAATGCTTTCTTTTACTTCAACCTATGAAAAAATACAGAACCATTGCCCTATTTGGACTGAAAACAATATATAAAATTCATAGCTGCAAGTGTACACATTTTAGGTGTGGATCTGTTCCAGCTGTGTAATGAAAAAAGTCGTCGCTGATGAATTTCCGTTCTGTTTGTACAGTACCTAGTTACCATTGAGTCTAAAAGCTGCAGTGTTCATCCATCAACTCTGAGACTTAGACTACGTAGGCATCATAGGCCAGCTCTGGACGCTATGTAGAAATGTCTCAGAGGCACAGTGACAGAACTTCAGTATCTTAGAGAACTTGTAATAATTTCAAACGCCTGTTTGTGCTCGACATTTCACAAGAAGAAGCATCATTTAAATTGAGTATTTCTTCATATTTAATCAATATCATTTTATTGCTAATATTTGGGAATTTTTCTGATTTGAGACAACTTATGCCGTTCTCCTGCGTTCCCAATACTGTTGGACCTCACAGAAACTTCCACCGAGAAATTTGTTAAGAAAACTTATGAAATTAATTTTGATAACATATGAGACATCATTATAGTATCATGTCAGTTATGGACGCATTTTATTTACGAGAGACTCCTTCCACGACTTCGCCCGAATATCCGTATGCCGGATCTTAGATCTGACGGCTCGCCCTAATATGCCAGAGAATACCTACTACTTGAAAATCTTTTATTTGCAGCTCTTACTGACCCCTCATCAGTGCAATCATCACCCAAATCGCCGATATACTGTAGCAACTGTAAATAATTTCAGGTCAATATACCCGTTGAAGTCGAGCAAAATATATTTTTGCTTGTGGTTTTGCCCTCAGCCGGCAGTAAGTGCATTTTTCACAGAACTTTTGTACTTGTTACAGTAGTGCCTTTGAATTACATTAAAAATATTTTGTCCAATATTACACATTTTGGATCGAAAAATAAGTGAGCGGAGAAGACAAAGAATGGATGTCTCTGAGCCAGCATAATTAATTTTTTCACGGATATCACCTTGTATTTTTCTACCTGCCCGATACTCTCCTCTGTCATAGTTTCGAAGTACAGTCTTACGCAATAACATTTTGTCAAAATCGGTGCATTCCGTTAGTTCCGTTTTCATTTATAACGATCTCTTGAAGAATGAGACCACATGGTCACTTCTAAAGATTCTGACAATATTACAGCACTGTTAATACGGAATGGATTCGTTTCAGAAATACCAGAAAGTTTTGTTGTCATTTAATGAACTAGAATAAAATTTATATCAATATTGGCTTCTTCACAGTTGACCAGATGAGCAAAACATTTTCAGTCCGTTCGATACGACAATTTTAGATTGTTTTCGGATGACTTCTCACCCTTTGTGCACATTGACCGGAGTAGCACTACATATAGGTCCTTGCTCTTGGTTCTTCAAACTTTAACGAAAACTTGTCCCCACACCTCAAAAGAGAGTGTTACGTTGGACGTGACCGAAAGGTGCACTGGTTGAGGAAGATGGCAAAACGCCGAACTTTAAACGAGAGTATCATTGGCTTGTTTAAATTTTATTACGTGTTTCACGGCATCACTTGTTACAGAACGCCAGTTTAGAAATGAGAGAGAAGTTCAGGGCGAGAATGAGGCAGCAAAACGCATAGTCGTAAATGGACCATAGCCAAAGTTCTCCAAAATTAAGGGACCTCTTCGCCTGCTACCTGAGACGGAGCTCCATTTCGGTGGCAACAAGGAAGATGAAGCGGCGAGCGAGACAGAGGAACGCAGAGTCTCATACAAAGGGACGGATAATTGGACATTTTTAAAATCTAACGACATTCCCTCCCCCCTCTGCCCCCCTCCCTCCACCTTACTTTTCGATGCGAGAGCTGCTCTCGCAATAGTTCAGGGATGGAGACGATAAAGTAGGGAATAGTATCAGCCAAGAGTGGTAAAATTACGACGGAAGGGAGGGATTTTGATTGGTCATTTATAAATTTAACGTAGATTGGCCTTCCCCCACTCTAAGCAACAGCGGGAATGGCCTCACTTTTACGAGTGCTTCCAGGGCCGTAAACGGTGAGCACTCGCTGAAGTCTGCTGGACAGAGGTGAGTACATGGACGTGATCGCTAGAGCGCTTCTGCCGCTCTTGGTAGTGACATGTTGGGTAGTGTTAGGACTGTGATTCTTCCATGTTTGGCTACGTTTGTCTGACTCAGTTGAGCCACAGAGCTCTTTGGCGTCGTTCTTGTACCTCACAATCGCTTTGAATTTAACGAAAGTACCATGGATTTTCAGTTTCACATTAGGTCTGTACTTTTTCCTCTGTCACCAACGTTTGTAATTGTGTACGGTAACTAGAAGATGAGCATGTTCCTCGTGTTATGTGAGAGAAAGTCACCTTTTCTCTCTTATTCGTAACAATCTCCTTAGTTTCCTCTCCTAAGGAGTACATTTGCGAAGTCTTTACACAGTCGTTATGTTAGAGGAACCATTGAATAACTTTTAACGTTTTGGTAATGATTCATTGTTTGTGTACTTGGTCTTGGCCTTCTATAAACGTGTTCTATCAACTAACTATGTTCTAAGAAATAAAGATCATTTGCCACTTACACCAATATTAGATGCACCTGTCGACTACAGGTAGCGTCTTTGATTAGTAAACAAAACGTCCTCGGTCCCGAGTTTGAAACCTACCACGTTCTGCCAACGGCTGTGTGAAATGAGGGTGGAGGAGCGGACAGAAGTTCAGGACACTCTCCTGTCCTTGGGGTGTGAAACTGACCCTAAAGGTGGAAATATCAGCAATGATCAACGGCATGCATGTGCGGGAGGAAATGGAAGCCACTCCATTAAACACACATAACGCGTATCCACAGGACTCGTGGCCTGTAACTGAAAAAGTGTCATGATGATCTCTCCATTGGCAAAGGACATGTGGCCTGTAATTGGAAAAGTGTCATGATGATCTCTCCATTGGCAAAAGATTCCGGAATAGACCCCCATTCGGATCTCCTGGAGGGGACTGCCAGGTGGGAGGTGACCATGAGAAGACGATTGAATAATCAACGAAAAGATAAATACAAAGGCTCATCTAGATGTAGTGGGGTCAGGGAAGTTAAATGGAAAAAAGACAAGGGCTTCTTGTGAGATGAGTATAGGATAATATCAAGAGCAGCTGAAGATGGTTCAACGGGAGTAGGATTCGTTATGAATAGGAAGGTAGAGCAGAAAGTGTTTTCCTGTGAAAACTTCAGTGACAGGGTTGTTCTTATCAGAATCGACAGCAAACCAACCGCAACAACAATAGTTTAGGTACACATGCCGACGTCGTAAGCTGAAGATGAAGAGATAGAGAAAATACACTCCTGGAAATGGAAAAAAGAACACATTGACACCGGTGTGTCAGACCCACCATACTTGCTCCGGACACTGCGAGAGGGCTGTACAAGCAATGATCACACGCACGGCACAGCGGACACACCAGGAACCGCGGTGTTGGCCGTCGAATGGCGCTAGCTGCGCAGCATTTGTGCACCGCCGCCGTCAGTGTCAGCCAGTTTCCCGTGGCATACGGAGCTCCATCGCAGTCTTTAACACTGGTAGCATGCCGCGACAGCGTGGACGTGAACCGTATGTGCAGTTGACGGACTTTGAGCGAGGGCGTATAGTGGGCATGCGGGAGGCCGGGTGGACGTACCGCCCAATTGCTCAACACGTGGGGCGTGAGGTCTCCACAGTACATCGATGTTGTCGCCAGTGGTCGGCGGAAGGTGCACGTGCCCGTCGACCTGGGACCGGACCGCAGCGACGCATGGATGCACGCCAAGACCGTAGGATCCTACGCAGTGCCGTAGGGGACCGCACCGCCACTTCCCAGCAAATTAGGGACACTGTTGCTCCTGGGGTATCGGCGAGGACCATTCGCAACCGTCTCCATGAAGCTGGGCTGCGGTCCCGCACACCGTTAGGCCGTCTTCCGCTCACGCCCCAACATCGTGCAGCCCGCCTCCAGTGGTGTCGCGACAGGCGTGAATGGAGGGACGAATGGAGACGTGTCGTCTTCAGCGATGAGAGTCGCTTCTGCCTTGGTGCCAATGATGGTCGTATGCGTGTTTGGCGCCGTGCAGGTGAGCGCCACAATCAGGACTGCATACGGCCGAGGCACACAGGGCCAACACCCGGCATCATGGTGTGGGGAGCGATCTCCTACACTGGCCGTACACCACTGGTGATCGTCGAGGGGACACTGAATAGTGTACGGTACATCCAAACCGTCATCGAACCCATCGTTCTACCATTCCTAGACCGGCAAGGGAACTTGCTGTTCCAACAGGACAATGCACGTTCGCATGTATCCCGTGCCACCCAACGTGCTCTAGAAGGTGTAAGTCAACTACCCTGGCCAGCAAGATCTCCGGATATGTCCCCCATTGAGCATGTTTGGGACTGGATGAAGCGTCGTCTCACGCGGTCTGCA
The DNA here is from genome assembly GCF_021461395.2 of Schistocerca americana. Taxonomy (NCBI): domain Eukaryota; kingdom Metazoa; phylum Arthropoda; class Insecta; order Orthoptera; family Acrididae; genus Schistocerca; species Schistocerca americana. The sequence goes on along the minus strand of NC_060126.1, from coordinate 437,851,535 downwards.
CGTCCAGCACGAACGCTGGTCCAACTGAGGCGCCAGGTGGAAATGGCATGGCAAGCCGTTCCACAGGACTACATCCAGCATCTCTACGATCGTCTCCATGGGAGAATAGCAGCCTGCATTGCTGCGAAAGGTGGATATACACTGTACTAGATCCGACATTGTGCATGCTCTGTTGCCTGTGTCTATGTGCCTGTGGTTCTGTCAGTGTGATCATGTGATGTATCTGACCCCAGGAATGTGTCAATAAAGTTTCCCCTTCCTGGGACAATGAATTCACGGTGTTCTTATTTCAATTTCCAGGAGTGTATATGGGGATATTGAAAGGGTAATACAGCATCTAAAGGGATATGGAAGTCTAATAGTCATAGGGGACTTCAATGCAGTTGTAGGGAAAGAAGCAGAAGAAAAGGTTACAGGAGAATATGAGGTTGGCACAAGGAATGAGAGAGGAGGAATACTGAGTTCCGTAATAAATTTCAGCTAGTAATAGCGAATACCCTGTTCAAGAATGACAAGAGAATGAAGTATACTTGGAAAAGCCCGGTTGACACGGAAGATTTCAGTTGCATTACATCATGGTCAGAGAGAGATTCCGAAATCAGAAACTACTTTGTATCGCGTACCCAGGTGGAGATATAGACTCGGATCATAATGTAGTAGTGATAAAGAGTAGGCTGCAGTTCAAGAGTTTAGACAGGAAGAATCAATACGCAAAAAAATTGGGATTTAGAAGTACTAAGGGATGACGAGACACGCTTGTAGTTCTCTAAGCCTACACATACAGCAGTAAGGAATAGCTCAGTAGCCAGTACAGTTGAAGAGGAATCGACAGCTCTCAGAAGGACGATCACAGAAGTTGGAAAGAATAATATAGGCACAAAGAAGTTAACTGCGAAGAAACCATGGCTAACAGACGAAATACTTCATTTGATCGCTGAAAGAAGGAAGTACAAACATGTTCAGGGAAATTAATGAATACAGAAATACAAGTCGCTGAGGATGAAAATAAATAGGAAGTGCAGGGAAGCTAAGACGAAATGGCTGCATAAAAAAGTCAGGGAATCCAAAAAGAAGCGATTGTCCTAAGGACTTACTCAGCATACAGGAAAGTCAAAACAACCTTCGATGACACAAAAAGCAACGGTGGTAACATTAAGGTGCAACAGTAAGATTTGTCGGATGTGATAGAAGAAGTAACAGAAGTGGATTAAGAAAACATAGGGGATCCAGTATTAGCATCAGAATTTAAGAAAGCTTTGGAAGACTTAAGATCTAATAAGGTAGAAGGGGTAAATAACATTCCTTCACAATTTCTAGTCGTTGGGAGAAGTGGCAGCAAACCGACTATTCACCTTGGTATGTAGAATGTATTTGAGTGAGCCGTGTGGCTCGATCAGCGACGTTCCCGCCGCCGGAATGGGTCAAGCCGTTGGTGTATTTCGCTTGCTATACGTCTCCTGTCACCGGGATCTGCGGCGGTTGGCTCCATCGAACAAACAAGAGGGTAAGGGCCTTGCTTATGCTGTAAGTTGTGGCCGGAATTGGCTACTGGGTTCTGTGCTGTTTACTTCATTTTCTTGGTCGGCCGTTGCTACTCCAGCTGAGTCTGTCCTCGAATGTGTTTAATTTCAACTTACTTAGCACGCAATGTTCTAGTGAGAGCTGTGTGTGATGTGATGATTAACAATTACTAATGCCTGGAGTGCAGTTACATTCTGTTTGTAGGTTGCTACTGTCAATGTTTAAACGTCATTGAAAAACAGTTTGGTTGGTCCTTGCCTAAGTGCCGCATGGTTAAAGTATTTATATCGCAAACGTAGTTTAGCTGGACAAGTGCTATAGATATACATGGATAAAATTTTCCCTGGATATATTTTGCCGTGAATTGCAGTAACATTCCTGTTGCGTTTCTATCTGAGAGACACGTGTCTAATTCTAAGTGAGTAGTTTCATAAATTCTTACGATTTACTGAGAGGCCAGTTGTTATTCTGTGTTCAAACAGGTTGAAACTGATTCTATTAATGAAAGTACAAGGATTCCTTCAGTGACAGTATGTGGATATTGTAATTAATTCTGATTTAATCTGAAATTTAAATGTGGCTATTTGCTGTAAGTCACCTTATGTTTTGTGTCGGGATTGGGGGGTGGGGGTGGGGGGTGGAGGGGGGGGGGGGTATTACTTGCATTTGATTTCGTTTTACCGGGACTTCTGCTGTTTGTCTTGGTAGTGGTTGTGGGGTCCTGGGTTGTGTCCTGCTTGTGCTGTTGTGTATTTTCCGCCCCCTTTGCCAGCGCTTTCCGGCTGGACGTGTGTCTAGTTCGCTCACGGCTTAATGTATAATTGGCCTTATGCACATAAGATAATAGATTTGTAGTGCTTAGCTGATGTTCATTAATAGGTTGATTAATTCTACGGATGATGTGCTGTAATGAATTATTGTGTTTCTAGTTACTTAAGGCAGATGTCAGTCTGTTGTAGATACCCACTAGTTCTGGGATTTTTCGTGCCTATTCGTGAGCGTTGCTGCTCTCGTTTGGGGGGTCCATGGCGAGCCTGTATTGGAAAGAGCTGAGTGAGCGTGCGTCCGCTTCTGGGGGTAGTTTGTTGAATCCCACGAGGTTGCTTGGTCACATGAAATTTTATATTTTATGTCCTACACTGTAGGGTGCCTGCCATTCAAGTAACATGGTTATGTGTGATGGTATCCGATTTGTTGTTGCCTCTACTTGAATTACTTTCGTTCAGAAATGTGTGTGAATTCCTAAGGGACCAAATTGCTTAGGTCATCCGTCCGTAGACTTACACACTACTTAAATTAACTTAAACTAACCTCTGCCGAGAAAAAGACACACATTGATGCCCGAGGGAGGACTCGAACCTCCGGAGGGAGGGGTCGCGCAGTCCGTGACATGACGCCTCAAACCGCTCGGCCACTCCGCGCGGCAATTCCTTTGGTAATAACAATCACTGCAGTAACGAAATACTACATGTTCTCGTTAAATTTTAGTAAATTGTTCTTCAGGTTGATCATAGTTTTTGAGTAAATAATTTTTAACTCATTTCACTAAATATGTAATAGGTCATAAGTGCCCTGGTTTATGAATGTTTGAATTTTAAAGTAACTGGCTCTCATCTAAATGGTAAATTTAAAGATGTGTGGTAATTTTAAAAAATGTGTTGATGTTTTTATTCGTTATTTGTCTTGTTTAAATGTGCCAAATAAACGTTCAGTGCCACTGTCGATGGTGACAGCCTGATGTGTCACTTGGTCCAGTCGTACCACCCCACAGCATATGGTGCTGAGCTTGTTTCGTCGTGTAAAAGGCTGAATTCCCTGCTGTGCTGACACATCACTGAGGACATCCCATCTGACTTTCGGAAAAATATCACACACAGAATTCCGAAGACTGCAAAGCTGATAAGTGTGAGAATTACCGCACAGTCAGCTTAACAGCTCATGCATCCAAGTTGCTTACGTGAATAATATACAGAAGAATGGAAAAGAAAATTGAGGATGTGCTATATGACGATCAGTTTGGCTCTAGAAAAGATAAAGGCACCAGAGAGGCAATTCTGCCGTTGGAGTTGATAACAGAAGAAAGAATAAAGAAAAATCAAGACACGTTCACAGGATTTGTCGACCTGGAAAAAGCGTTCGATAATGTTGAATAGTGCAAGATGTTCGAAATTCTGAGAAAAACAGGGGTGAGCTACAGGGAGAGATAACAGCCAAGAAGGAATAATAAGAGTGGACGACCAAGAACGAACTGATCGGATTAAAATGGGTATAAGACAGGTATGTAGTCTTCCCCGCCTACTGTTCCATTTGTATATCGAAGAAGTAGTGATGGAAATAAAAGAAAGATTCGGAGTTGAAGTAAAATTGAAGGTGAAAGTATATCAATGGTACGATTCGCTGAAGACATCCCGAGTGAAAGTGAAGAAGAATTACATGATATGCTGAACGGAATGAACAACCTAATGAGTACATAATACGGATTGAGAGTAAATCGAAGAAAAACGAAAGTAATGAGAAGTAGCAGAAATGAGAACAGCGAGAAACTTAACAACAGGACTGATGGTTACAAGGAAAATGAAGTTAAGTAATTCTGCTACCTAGGCAGCTAAACAACCAGCGACGGACGGAGCAATGAGGACATCAAATGGCAAAATGGCAAATGGCAAAAAGGGCATGCCTGATCAAGAGAAGTCTACTAGTATCAAACAAAGGCCTTAAGTTCAGGAAGAAACATCTGAGAACGTACGCCTGGAGCACAGCATTGGATGGAAGTGAAGCATGGACTGTGGTGAAGCCGCAGTAGAAGAGAACCGAATCATCTGAGATGTGGTGCTACAGGTGAATACTGAAAATTAGTTTGACTGATATGGTAAGGAATAAGGAGGTTCTGCGCAGAATGGAAGAGGACAGGAATATGTGGAAAATACTGACAAAGAGAAAGGAGAGGATGATTTATCAGGGAGTGACTTACATGATACTACGTGGTACTAGAAGGAGCTGTAGAGGGAGACAAAGATTGGAATACATCCAGAAAATAATTGAGGACACAGTTTGTAAGTGCTACTCTGAGATGAGGAGGTTGGTATAGGAGAGGAATTTGTGGCGGGCCGCATCAAACCAGTAACACAAAAAAAAAAAAAAAATTCCACCACAGGTGCACAAGCAAACCAAGTGTCTTCCTCTTATCACCTTCCACCACCTGCTCCGTAGACGTCGGTTCCGTTGAGTGACGTAAGTATATTACTAAATGAGTTTCCGTGCCACTCACATGTGGTCCTTATTTTGGCCGGCGTAGCTCTGTCTACGTTCGCCTTAATGGTTTTAATCTTGACAGACATAATCTTATGATTATGCGTCCTTATTGTTTTAATTTTTAATCTGTGACATGGCCAGTGTTTGGCTCTCAAAATAATTTAATTTTTTGTTCTGAAGAAGATTCCGTTACTGGAATCGAAACCTAGGTAAACGAGTAAGAATTACCTTGCAACTGAAGGCTGGAAAAAATTGTTTATTTTCTAAAATGAACAGCTTTAGATCAGAGAAAAAGGGGATAACTCTTAGGACGACACACTGCGATTATGAGTGTTTCTTGTTAGAGTGAATTAGTGCAGGATTTATATAAGGAACTGAAACACAGGCAACCATGAGATGTGCCCGAGAAAACAGCTTGACTGCTCACCACATTCGGCGCAATGTGGTTCAAATGGTTCAAATGGGTCTGAGCACTATGGGACTTAACATCTGAAGTCATTAGTCCCCTAGAACTTAGAACTACTTAAACCTAACTAACCTAAGGACATCACACACATCCATGACCGAGGCAGGTTTCGAACCCGTGACCGTAGCAGTCGCGCGGTTCCGGACTGAAGCGCCTAGAACCGCTCGGCCACAGCGGCCGGCTTGACGCAGTGTGTCTGGTGCCCGGGCCTTAGAAATGGAAGAAAGCGAGCAAAACTCAGAGATGCTTAGTAAGTATGGCCAAGTATGCTGCACAATTTGCTGTAGACTGTTAGCTGTGCTGGTGTCTTTTTGAAGCTTGAAATCATTTGTTGTATTTACATTTCTAGGTGTACCATGTCCAACGAAAATACTCACTTGGTTTGTCTACATTTGGCCGGCAGTCTGGCGGTCTGCAAGTGTTGCAGTTCTTGAGATGAGACTTTTCGCCCAAGCACACGTAAGACTTGGTGGATGTTTCTGTTCGTAGTTCTCTCTTGTATCTTCCTCCTAGAACAATAATGACAGTCAGTTAGAAAACATTGATTTTAGTGCATAAGATTTCACCTGCACGAAAGGATCTTGAATGTCTAGCACGAAACCCCAGTCCAACATTTCTCAAATATTGTCGAGAAGTTCATCATACGTTGTTGATGTTGTTGTTTGTCTTCAGTCCAGAGACTGCTTTGATGCATCGCTCCAAGCTAGCCTAAACTGTGCAAGTCACACTTCCTGGATCTACATACTATATGCAAACCTTGGTCACCTTCCACAATTTTATCCCCCCTTGACCCCCCTCCCCCCTGCTTATTGTTCACTTTACAATTCCGTACGAGCCTACAATCTACACAAATACCTTCAGGAAAGAGTTCCTAACATCTGTATTTATATTCGATGTTCTTATATCACTCTTTTTAAGAAAGGTTTCCCTCGTTATTGATAGTGTCCGTTTTATATCCTCTCCAATTTCACGATTATCAGAAACTAGCGGTTACCCACTGCTTCTATCGCATACCAGAAGTTTTGTTATGATGACTGATGGTGGATAAGTAAGCTAATAATTTTACGTGTTGTCTATCTATATAGTGGTGTAGACATGTATGCATAAAAAATGTTCTCAGTGTCGGTATGTAGGTACATAATGAAGTGTTTCTATTATTTTACTGAAAGTCGAATCTGAAAGCATGCATTATATTTTCAATTTATATTTAAAAATGCCTCGATTCACTACATTCGTGCAGAAGTAGAGTTTTTAGGGGTTTCTCTGGCTCACCTGGCGCTGGAGGTGAGATTTTGCCACCAGAGCAACACGTACCACTCGTCTCTCCCTTCCGTTTTAAAGCGTTATGGTGCCTACGTTTTGGATCCGTCCCCCGTATGATGACTAACGTATGATAAACATAGTCACTTAATATATGGTAATCAAACGCAGCCTCACCAGAAGCCTCCCGCGTTCCACGTGTAAACGTAGGACTCTCTCTTTGTCGTACAGCCTCTAAATGACGCCGTTGTTGTGAGTCTTGAAGCGTCTTGTAAACTGACAGTCGCGTGACGCCCGGCGTCTAAAATGCGACGGGCACGTTGTGACTGTTCTACTGTCTCTGTAGCTCTTATGCCACCTGGCGTTCTGCATCCGACCTCCGGCAGACATGGGATTGCTCTGAGAGTTGCTAGATTCCAGTGACTTTCACAGCTTGAGCTCTTACTACTACGCGCTAAATCACACTTAAGTTTGTGAGGCTTATAATAGTTCTTTTAAATATGGTACTCGGGATTATCCTCCGACTTTATTGTTATATCTCCACCAAAATTCTCCAGCTATGCCAGGTAGCGTGGGAACTCAGTATTGTAAACCACGCGCACAATTACAATGGCTTTGCATTGTCACGGAGTAACCATCAGACACTAAGAGTCGCCAAACATGGTGCCAGTGTCGTCTGCATGTCACTCAGGTATACCATGTTTAAAAATGCTAATAATTCTCACAAAAGTACAAATTTCTAAAGTAGCTTATGTTCTTCGTCAGCGTTCACGCTATGTCCGCATTAAGTTTTGTCAACATCCGTTCTCCGGTTTAGTCGTGAAAGCGTAGCAGACAGTTACTTCCGCGTTTATAATATTAGTCGTGTGACCAGGGCCTCCTATCGGGTAGACCGCTCGCCGGGTGCGAGTCTTTCGATTTTGACGCCACTTTGGCGACCTGCACGTCGATGCGGATGAAATGATGATGATGATTAGGACAACAAAACACCCAGTCCCCGAGCGTAGAAAATCTCCAACCCAGCCGGGAATCGAACCTGGTCCCTTAGGACTGACTTTCTGTTGCGCTGACCACTGAGCTACCGGGGACGGATATTATTACAGTATATGGAGTTTACTGCCCAAATAGTAAAAGCCAACTTCGAACAACTTACTACAGGCCACACAAAAATAGACATTCTAGCTGTACAAATTTATTTCGGAAGACATGCGACTTTTTGAAGAATGTGCACATATACGAAAATTACAATTAGCAATGCTAGCTTTAGGCACAGGTACCAAACAAGAAATATTATATAATGACGTAGTGAATATTTTAGCTTCTAAGGATAAGAGGATACATATATACATATTCCTTCAACTACCGATGGAACGTTCCATAATGTTGTCAAAGCTTTTTTTTTCTCCTTGAACCTTAATTGTCTTTCTTAATTTCTCATTGTGTTTATTCACACCTTGCTCAATGAAAGGATTAAATAACACATGTGATAAGTTACAATTATGTCCCACTGCCTTCCCAACTACTGCTTTTCTTCCATGCCTTTCAACTTTTATTACTGTAATCTGGCTTCTGTACAAGCTGTAAATAAACTGAAGAACCAAAGAAACTAGTACACATCCCTAACATCGTGTAGGGGCCTCGCGAGGACTCGTAAGTACCCAATACGACGTGGCATGGACTCGAATAATGTCTCAAGTAGTGCTGGAGGGAATTGACACCATGAACCCTGCAGGGCTGTCCATGACTCCTTAAGAGCACGAGGGGGCGGAAATCTCTTCTAGACAGCACCTTGCAAGGCATGTTCGATAATGATCATGTCTGGGGAGTTTGGTGGCCAGCATAAATGTCAGAAGAGTGTGCCTGGAGCCACTCTGTAGCAATTCTGGACGCATGAGGTGTCACATGTACTGCTGGCATTGCCCAAGTCTGTCGGAAAGCACAATGGACATGAATGGATGCAGGTGATCAGACAGAATGCTTGCCTACGTGTCACCTGTCAGAGTCGTGTCTAAACGTATCAGAGGATCCATATCACTCCAACTGCACACGCCCCACACCATACAGAGCCTCCGCCGGCTTGAAAAGTGCTCTGTTGGCATGCAGGGTCCATGGACTGATGAGGTTGTCTCCCTAGCCGTACACATCCATCCGCTAGATACAGTTTGAAAAGAAACTCGTCCGACCAGGCAACATGTTTCCAGTCATCAACAGTCCAATGTTGGTGTTGATGGGTGAAGCGTAAAGCTTTGTGTCGTGCAGTCATCAAGAGTACACGAGTGGGCCTTCGGCTCCGAATTCCCATATCGATGATGTTTCGTTGAATGGTTCGCACGTTGACACTTGACGACCCGGCATTGAAATGTGCAGCAGTTTGCGGAAGTGTTACACTTGTTTCGTTCAACGATTCTCTTCAGTTGTCGTTGGACCCATTCTTGCATGATTTTTTTGCGGCCGCAGCAATGTCGGAGATTTGATGTTTTACCGGATTCCTGATGTTTACGGTACACTCGTGAGACGGTCGTACGGGAAAATCCTCACTTCATCGCTACCTTGGAGATACTGTGTGCCGTGGCCTGTGCGTCGACTTTAACACCACATTCTCGATAACCTGCCATTGTAGCAGCATTAACTGATCTAACAACTGCGCCAGGCACTTGTTGTCTTATATAAGCGTTGCCGACCGCAGCGCCGTATTCTGCCTGTTTACGTATATCTGTATTTGAATCGCATGCCTATACCAGTTTCTTTGGCGCCTTCTCTAACTTTTCATTCCCAGTATTTTATCCCTGCTTCCCTCATAATTCCAAAAAGTGTAGTCCACTTAACGTCCTCAAAAGCTTTATCGAAATCTATAAATGCTATTAACGTAAGATTAGCTTTCTTCAGTGCTTCTTCAAAGATAAATCGTTGGTTGCGAGTGGCATCGCGTGATTCTGTATTTTTTCGCAAGCCAAACTGTTCCCATTATGTTGTAAATACTTCGTGTTAGTATGTAGCAATAATGACTTATTAAACTGACTGATCTGTAATTGTCACAGCATTCATGCCAGTATTCTTTAGTATTCGAATTACACATTCTTCGTGAAGTATGACATTATTTCACCTGTCCCATATATCTCGCACACCAGGTGGAACAATTTTGTTGTGACTGGCTCTGCCAAGGATCTCAGTAATTCCCAGGGAATGCCGTCCTCTCTCTCAACGTAATGGATAGATACGCTGAGGTTCCCACGCTATGTAACTCCTACAAACTGGCGCAAACTGGTCAGCGCAACGCTTGTCAATGTCCAGCACGAATTCTACAAAACCACTCGCCTTTGCTTTTTACATCTCCTTTTCTAATCATTATATGAAGACATCATATGAAGGTGAAGTTCATGGAGTAACTTCACATTTAAGAGCTCTCTGTTAATACATAATTTCAGCACTGTAAATTCAAACAGTTCTTCAGTTATGCAAATCCACCAAACACAGTAAACTTAGTCAGGTTTTGATACTTTCATAGCTTATACTATCCACAGAGGGATTGTAGTAACGTACTTTTTCTGTAAATAGCCCTGTCCCGACAAAAGAGCAGCTGAGCTGGCTTGCAATACATATACCGGGTGACCAAAAAGTCAGTATAAATTTGAAAACGTAATAAATCACGGAATAATGTAGATAGAGAGGTGCAAACTGACACACATGCTTGGAATTACATGGGGTTTTATTAGAACCTAAAAATACAACGATTCAAAAAATGTCCGACAGATGGCGTTTCATCTGATCAGAATAGCAATCATTAGCATGACAAAGTAAGACAAAGCAAAGATGATGTTCTTTACAGGAAATGCTCAATATGTCCACCATCATTCGTCAACAATAGCTGTAGTCGAGGAATAATGTTGTGAACAGCACTGTAAAGCATGTCCGGAGTTATGGTGAGGCATTGGCGTCGGATGTTGTCTTTCAGCATCCCTAGAGATGTCGGTCTATCACGATGCACTTGCGACTTCAGGTAACCCCACAGCCAATAATCGCACGGACTGAGGTCTGGGACCTGGGAAGCCAAGCATGACGAAAGTGGCGGCTGAGCACACGATCATTACCAAACGACTCACGCAATAGTTTTTTTGGGTTCTAATAAAACCCCATGTCATTCCAAGCATATTTGTACATTTTTACCTCTCTATCTACATTATTCCGTGGTTTATTAAGTTTTCAAATTTATACTGACTTTTTGATCACCCGGTATATTTAACGGCGTATGCACTTTCGTCTATTCTGGATTTTTGTCAAAACTACGTAATACTTAGGTCAAAGTGAATGAGAAAATGAATTTTTGGTGCAGTTAAATGAAGTAATTGTTATTAATTATATGAGTGAAGGAATGGGAATAAATGTTATCCAGTTATGTTGTAAGTAGCCCACTGAAACTGGTACAAACGTGATTTGTAGAACAACCATCTTTCACACTGACGAAAGAAAGACTGTAACTGATTTGCTTCAGAAAACAACAGATAAGAATATCTGCATATTAATTTTATTACTCTTCTATTTAACTTCAGAATTGGCTAATTAATTGTAATAAGGCCTGTAGACGCCTGAAAGGGAGAAAGCCTGATCTTATTAGAACAAGTAGAATGCTGATTGTCTGGCACAGGCCTGTGCCAGTACTAGCTAACTAGAAATGTGGATAAATGTCTTCAATAGACCGGATGATAGTACATACGTATTTGATACAGTAATGTTGTCAGCACTTGAAGTGACATGCGAAGGGAAGTAAGCACAGCTGTTCGTTGCATGCAGTCAATGAGGAAGTAGCAGACACATGCGAAGAAATATGAGACTTTCACGTGAATGTCTCAATACGTCGAAAGTAATAACCAGGCAGATTATAAATATGATTGTTGTTCGTTTCACACGCAGCAGTTTAAGCAGTACTCTTAGCTTCCGGCATAACCACTAACTTGAAAATCACACGAAAACACGAAACAAAAATCACAAATCTGCACCCTTAAAAATATCAAACTAGACAGTTGCTTCAACTTCGGCGCTATAAATTCGTTGTTTATTTTCTCACCTACCACCGTTGCCAGCCTATGAGCAACAGCGAAACGGCACCGAGGACACAGCTCTCACTGATGTAAACTTGAGACGAAACATGAATGACCCCATGCTCTAGAAGCTAAGGTAGCTTGGACAAGCTACGTTTCCCGAGGATGGGGGAGGAGGTGGCAGCATTCGCAAGAAAGTTTCCGAGGAGAAAAGATATGCCGCCTAGAGTCGAGTCAGCTTCAGAATTTCCCTGACAGTTGCAGCTGGCTGGATGCGGCAGCTTCGTGCGCCAACATTAACCAATCACGTAACTCGATTTTGTTAACATCTCTAGGGTAACGCCCCACTGTTGCGCAGCTGTAGAAGACCAATCATTTCTCCTGCAGCCGCTTGCATTTCACAGTCGAGAGATTGCTACCGCGCTGTCACCTGTCAGGGTTCTTGGTACACCTACTCGACTATAGTGCTCAGTAGAGTACAATGTCTCGGAACAATAATGTGTGTAGAATGTCGTGTATAGAAAGTTTGCCATTGGCAGAGCCTTGGATTCGACAGCATAGTAGGCGGTTTTTCCTATCTGTGTGAGCTGTGAGAATTTGGCTTATTCTTTGGTGAATAGGATATGCTCAATGAGTGATACCTAACACAAAGCCTTGTTGGGCGATATGTTGCTACTGGATTGCGTAAGAGACGGGTGGGAGTGGGGTGGGGTGGGGGGGTGGGGGAGTGTAAATAAGCTGGGAGCCTGGGATACAGAGAGAAACCTGTGTAGCATTCCTGGTGACGAGGCATTACATTAGCCACGTAAGAAGATGGCTATTGGTCTTCCCCAGAAGGAAACATGTACACAGGTAACCAACGTAGGGCTCTGAGTAGCCCAAACCACAAGAGGGCTCTTTCCTACCCCGTGACAAGGTAACAAAGCGGCAGTCGTGAAGGGACGGCGGTGATAAGAGCTTGCGTGTTGGGCATAGATCCGCTAATTTATACATGCCTTATCAGTTAAATTGTGAAACTGTTTGTAGAGTCTGTCAAATGTAACTATCGTCGCATAATTCCGCAGTGTGACTCTTTTGGCGCGATACGCCGTTGTAATCCGTATAGAGAGCATATGGATGATAAGTGATTGTGTAAAAGTGTTTTGGAAACCACCAAAAAGGATATTACTAGAATTAAAAATGGCATCCCTGAAGAAACGGGCGCGCCGTTTTCGACTACTTACTCGTGTCAGACTTCACACCATTCTACACCGTTACAACCATTCATACTGATCCTGGGTCCGGCGAATCCATGACCAGCGTTTCTAATGTGCAGAGGGGACATCATCATCTGAAACACGTGGATCGGTGATTTCAGGTACCTACAGCGAGATATGAAAGGCGTGCGTGTCTCCACCAGAAACCTCACCGAGTTCAGACGATATACCACCAACAGGTTCTGTGACCGGTCTTGCTAACGCAAGGGGAGTGATGAAGTGTACAGTGCCAAATCCGCCAGGCGCATTATATTGACTTTCCTCACGAATCAGTCTTATTCTGAACAAGAAAGTAAGATACAGCGCGAACAATAACTGTGACGGAATGCCGAGTTCAATTAAATTCGGTTTTGGAATATCTGTAGTCATTATTTTTGGTCTGATATGTCTTTGGTATGAGATAAACACAGGTTAATTGTGTGAATGTGAAGTCCGAACGTAATCCTTGTGAGAGAAGCTTCTGTGCCACGTCTATTGTCCTTTTACATAATCCTTTCAGCTTACCCTTTTTTGCTAATTACTGATTTGCCATATGAGTTTTCTCATTCATACAGCTGCTTCTCTTGTCTCCAAAGGTCTCTTTACTGTTGGCATCTAACTTTCTCATAGTAATTCGTGCTTCTGCAACATTGCGTTGGTTCTTTAGTAATAATTTGCATTTCCACCCGAGGATGAAGACAAGACAATCTGAATTAAAAACACATTTACAAGCCACATGTCGGAAGTGACCTGTCGTTCAATGATTTTCTAAAGATATGTGCAGATTGCTGGAATCATTCAAAGTATGGGTTTCTCGCTATTGATAAAACAAGAAAACTGAGTGATGGTAGGTACAGGCGAAATTTTCAATAGTTTTGCATATATAGCATGGTAAGAGACGTTAGTACAACAGTATACTCTGCGCCATGGACAAATTCGCGAGTATGTCTAGCTCTCAACCCCAGAGAATGGGTGTACACACAAAACATTCGCCTGTTCATGGATGCGAAAATTGAGGCTATTGGGCATAAAGTTGGAGATATGAGCAGGGAACTATAGACGTATTATCAGACTCTTCTGAGAATGGTGAATGCGTTAAATGAGTTAGTTAATGAAGTCAGTAAGAAAGTAGCCGATTTAACTGAAAAGGTAGAGGCTGTTGAGGGGAAAATAGATGTAGGGTTCCTTCTTGTTGAGAAGGGGGAGCTGGTACATAGCAAGAGGAAGAAGATGAGGGAATATATAAAGCCTAACGCTGTGGAGAATCTGGATTAGTATGCACCGAGATATCAACGAAGTAGAAAGTGATTCAAACGCGGAAAGTAGTTCGTGAGGAATTATGGTTGCTGAGGTTAGGACATATGGATCGACAGCAAACACTAAGAGAAACCTTTAAGTGGTTACTGAATCTCTCCGACAGCTCTGAGCAAAAACAAAAACACACGATGACGATAGTGTTTCCATTCACAAATTCGCTATCCGTCACGCCCCTGGTGAGGCAGATAGAGCATTCGACGTTAACAGGGGAAGACCGTACATGTTGGGCACGCATCCTATAACTCTATCTGATGACACAATACAGATTGGTGATAGACGATTTTAGAGAACGCCTGGATTAATGAATCTTATTTTCCTAAGACCTACCAGACATCCTATAAATTATTCAGTTAATGATAGGAAAACGTACTGTGAAATACTGCACATGACTGATGTACGTAAGATCGCGAGAAGCCTGAGCAACAAAAAGTATAAAACCATTATAAAACCAATACTTGATGGCAAAAACCGCAACAACAGCAGCAGCGGTGATGGTACAGACATTGAGCATAAAGCAGTGAACAATCGAATCCCACAGTATATATATTATGACGACCCCAACGAGCTAATAGATCGACTATGGCTGCTCATGGCACCAGCTGCTGCAGGTAATACAGCTCATTCAAATGAGTTTCTTTCAATAATCTCTGAGCTTAGAGAGAGAGAGATATCTTCTAATAAGTAAGGAGACATTAGTTAGAGAACTGCGCAAACCAACACACAAAACATACCCTCGTAGGCATGATGTGATTAAAGCTTTGGATGACTTATGGCAAGCTGATCTTGTAGCTATGAGGAATAGTCACATGACAATAATGGATTCAAATATATTTTAATGGTTATTGATACATACTCCAAATTTACTTGGTTATTATCTCTTAAAACAAAAACGGCTAGAAATGTCGAGGTTGTTTTTGAGCGTTTGCTACAGACAGGGACGAATCTATGACGAGATAACCTCCAAACTGATCATGGCGGAGAGTTTTACAATAGGTATTTCAAGACCATGATGCACCGGTATGGAATACATCAGTACTCAACATTCGCTCACCTGAAGGTAAGAATCGTGGACTGTCTGAACAGAACAATAAAAGGTCGACTGTGGATGCATTTTAACCTTCGCGGCTCCTACAAATGGATAGATATCCTCCCAGAAATAATAGCACAGTTTAATCGAACTAAACATACCACAATAAAAATGAGACCAATCGATGTTCGTGATAATGGAATCATGGATACGGTGTACTATCGAATTAAAACGCTGGATCCACGCAGACAGAGATTTAATGTACATGATTTGGTATGTATCTCAAAACACAAGAAGGCATGTGAGAAATCATACCTACCAAACTAGTCAACTAAGATATCAAAGGTGCAAAGCACGAATCCAAGAACGTATATATTGAAGGACAGTAAAAGTGAAGAAATTGCAGGCTGCTTATACACCGAGGAGTAGCAGAAATTCTCAGCATTGGATGTTTTTCTCGTGGAGAGAGTCATAAGACGTCGTGGAAATAAAGCACTAGTCAAATGGATTTGTTTTCCTGCTACGCAAAACAGTTGGATTGATGCCGACGATTTGCTATATAATGGGGGCGCATAGTTCACAACCACCGCAATAGCATAACATGCGTGCTAGGAGACGCATTAGAGGAGGTGATGGTATTCTAGACAAACTGCCAGTGGAATTACACATCCTGGGTATAACTACTGTGGACCTGGGAAAACGCTTGGCACGAGGTGATAAGGGGGTTAATCTGCTTGACGAAGTTTGTATGGAACGTGCCATTGCGTATGCTGCAAATAAAGATCAGGTCATCACATTGCAGACAGGATTTTAGCTGATAAGGCTAAGGCGATACAGAGGAGGAAGGATATTGGTATAGGTAAAATCCATCGCAGCATTTGCAGTTGATAAATGCATGCGAGGAAAAATTAAGTTTGGTTTAGGAGTTGCGAATTTCAAGCGAGTTGTGAATGCTGCACGTTCGGCACTAAACAACAAGAAGGACAAGGGCGATAAGCACAGCTGTTTGCAGAACTGTATGCTGACAGCGCTGAATGCAGCTAAAAACGCACTGAATCATAAAGATTTCGGAAGCAGTAAGGGATAGGTTGAAGCACCTCGAGTTCTACCAATACCCAAGACACCTGATAGTTTTATTCCATTTCTCATTCCAGCTCTCTCCGCACTCTCGGCGGTAGGTTCCCTCGCTGGTGGTGCTGCAGCTAACGGTCAAGAACGCGTAAAAGTCCCAAGCGCAGTTAGAAGAGGCAAGAAGACATAACCGCGTCATGGAAGCCACAGCCATCGGAAAAGGACTATACTTGAAACCTTACAGGAAAGGGCTTGGTCTATTCACCAAAAAAAAAAAAAAAAAAAAAAAAAAAAAAAAAAAAAAAAAAACCCATTAGCGGCCCTACCAGATCAACCACTCACAAATACTGATCTTTTTAATTTTGTTGGAAACAAATTCAACATACCAAGATGGTGTGTTTATGCGGGATACATTAACAAAGATTACGTGGAAAACTGATGACTGTGGCATTGTGAATTTAGATGTTGCTGAAGGCCCTGGCACCGACTGGGTATCATGTATTATGTAAAAGGCGGATACCGTCTACTATTTCGACTCATTTGGTGACCTACAACCGCCAGAAGAATTATAACGATACTGCACTCACAGAAGACGTGTGTTCTACAATTATTAGACTGGAGACGTACAACAGCATCCCAAATATCACTGAGACTAACAACAAACTGCATATGGATATTGATGGTGAAAAAGATATTGTGGAAATAGAACCTGGTGCATACGATATCGACGATTTAAATGAAGTCATAAAACAGTCTGGAAAAGGTATTGAACTACGTGCAAACATCAGTGTAAATCTGAAATAAGGACTGTAAATGCAAAGACTGACTTTAAGCAGAACGGTTCAATAGGGCGCCTACTGGGTTGTGGGCAGTTTTTGAAGAAGGATCGAAGTAAATTTTAAGAGTCAGATCAGACTGTGGACATGTTTCCAGTCAGCACAATCCGAGTCGAGTGTAACATTGCCACGAACTCCTATCTCGACGATAGTCTGATTCATTCTATTTACGGATTCTTTCCCTCAGTTGCAACAGGTTATAAGATTGTTGAGACCCCTGCCAATGCAATATGCCTTCCAGTGAAAGCTCAGACACTGGATTATTTGGAGCTGCGTATTATGGACCAGAATAATCAACTTCTTGACTTTCATGGTGAGGAAATCATTGTACGATTACATCTAAGGCAGGATGGGCGTGTGGTATAAAACAAGTGCACGCAATCCACAGCATGCCACTTTGCTACCGAACAGCAAAGTGATAACACTTGCGAACTACGAGCAGGCTATCACCAAGATGCGCTCACGTTTCCAAGCAAGAGTTTCAGATATATTTATATACCTTGCATGGAAACGTGAGCGCATCATGGTGCTGGATATATAGGGTCATTGAAGTAAACCCACGGCAGTGTCACAGTGGGATCCACGCTTACACGTAATGCTTTAGCATTCCTGTTCCAAGAGATACGCTATGAACTCAATGGATCTGAGTTCGACTGTACGCGCAATGTCGGCATAACATCAACGCTTATAACATATGTCTCTGCATCACCTGCAGATTTGCATAGTTTAGAAAATGCGGGATGGTTCATAGACGATCCAGAGGATAGAATAGTTGCACAGAACAAGCAATTTACTGCACACGTACCTCTAAAAATGCTTATGGGGTACTTTGAGGACATGAGACGTATTGTTATGAACACTAAACAGGAACTCATTCTGGTGTAGAGTGCGAAAGACAATAACTCACACATTCAGGGAGCTCAGGAGGAGTATATGATCACAATCAGCAAGATAATATGGAAAGCTCCTCACATCAGTGTATCCGTCGAGAAGGGTTTGAAGCTTTTAAAAGTCCTGAATTCCAGTACATTTCTGTCACTGACATTTTGCTCGTGGGAAGTTTTCAAGTACCCATTGTTACCGACTGCGAACAGACAAACATGGGCTATTGAAATCTCTTCGCAGCTAGAGACACTTAGATTCATCATACTTTCAGACTGATAGAAGAGGTAATATAGCAAACTCAGTGTTCAACAAATGCAAGTTAACTAATGCCAAAGTCTACCGGAATTCAGAATTCTACCCATATGACAATTTATATCTGCAGTGAAATCAAAATGTATACAGTCTAGCTTATAACATGTATGCAACGTTTCGTGCTTCTTACTAAGAAACTGCCGAAGGAGAGGGAGGAGGGTGTCTACTCAGTCCACGTAAGATCAAGCAGCTTTCACCGATCATTGTAATAGACTTCTCGAAACAGAATGAGTAATTAAATCTGGACCTATAGATGTGCGAAATGAATTTGAATCTTCAAAAAATTTCCCAGAACACACTTCCGTGTATGCTCCAGTTCTACACGACCGCGTTATCAACTACTGCCCATTCACCGGTGTTGTGCAACGAGCTGTATAAATGAACAGGTGCTGCACCATACCTAGAGCATTTCACAATGACGTCTCAAGGTATGAGCATTTGTAGCGTACACACAAGAAGCTGGAATAATAGAGACATTCTCAACAACCATTGCATCACGTAGGACTTTCAAGTATGTGAAGCGTGCTAAGACACGGAAGAGTACAAAGTGGCTAACACATTTCTACCATGGAATTCACTGGGATGATCCTGGCATACCTCATAAAGATGTGGTGACGGCGCTTAAGTTATTCTGTCACACGGATACCATCATCTATATGGAGGGGAAGGAGAAGATCTCATAGATGGTTCGAGTTGGAATTCTACACGTGTTCTTCTTTATCGACTCAAGAACATGTGTGAAGAAAGTGTTGCTTTGTCTGCTTACGAGAATGTAAAATAACTTTTAAGTTGGTTGAGAAATAATCTTTCTCAACCCTGTTACTGCTGTGACGGTATACAGTTTTTTAACCACATGCGACATCTGTTTTCTTTAAGCACCAGAGATATAATTTTAGACATGTCTGCTATTTATCTGTGGAAGCAGACACAGTCGTATGCCTCCTGCTCCCATGACCCAATCCCTGCTGCTCGATATGCATAATTCCATGTAACCATTCTATTTATTTTATTATCTCCCATCTTAAACTTCACATCCTTAATAGCACTCATCGCACTAATCTTCAGCACTTCAGCAAAACTAATGCCATTTGAGACATGCACAGCCTATATATATATATATATATATATATATATATATATATATAATTCAATATGAGATAGGGTTCCCTGTAAATAACTACAAAGATGTATGGTACCTAAATTTTTTGTTGGTTTATTCAGTTCACACAAACACAATATAGTTACTGAGGTACAATATAATTCTTGAGGTACAATATAGTATTCTTGAGGTACAATGTAGTATTCTTCAGGTACAAATTGACTGTGCTATTCCAATGTAGAAATACTTTTAACACACACGATACAAGAGTAACACTGGTAGGAATATTTTTTTTAAAAATATAGGCCAAAAACTAATGCAGAGATACTTTCTTTACTACTACAACTAAATTCCACATACCCAGTAGCATAGCTTTTACAATAATTCTGATGGACTGTGCACACTTAGAATCTAATTTCAACAGTCCACTATAGCAAAGGTTTTTACAATAACAATTCTGATGGACTGTGAGCTATATAAACTTAAACACTATTCTGACTTGGATAGCTAGCAGACGGTGAAAAACTTAAAAGCTATTCTATTCACAATATTACATGGTGCATATATATATATATATATATATATATATATATATATATATATATATATATACACTACACATACGTTGCATATGAACAAATCAATATATATTTCTTCTATTTTTTTGCTTTTTTAACATTTTTTTAGTTTATACTTTACTTACTTTCTTTCACACACATGGGGTGCAGATATAAATATATTTTTTTTCTTTTTTCCCCACACATTCTCTCTCTCTCTCTCAATGAAACATGTGTACATAGTACACAAAAATAATCATATGACACACACACACACAATTACTTACACTACGATAAAAGGGTCATACTAGTACTCTGCAGACTCTCTCTCTCTCTCTCTCTCTCTCTCTCTCTCTCGCTCTCTCTCTCTCTCTCTCAGTATCACTCAGTCAGAATCCCCCAGGCCTTCTCTCGCTACAAGTGAGTAGTTTTGGTGTGGAGCCTCCTTGCAGACCTAAGAACTAGTTGTGTTATGCCGTAGTGTGTTTCAATCCCGTCATCGAAAATGTCACAGACCGATTTTAGACTACAGCACAATGTACACCTCATGTCCTCTCGATCTAATACTGGTCTGCCATACCATATGCAGTGGTTGCAGTGCAGCAACGAAAACGCCACTGCACAGGCACCGCAAATAGTCTTCCATAGAGAGGGCTCTCGATGCCGTAGAACTCACACCCTTAGACCACCTCTGGGTGGCACCTTCCAATGTCCGACACGCATACATTTTTGAGTGTAGACCAAACTCCACAATCGACAATCCATTCACCTTGTCCCTCATAAAACCGATAACCTTCTTGTTCTGCAGAATGATAGCATAAGGATTATCGGCCGTGTATGAGGACGTGTCAAATTCACTTCCATGGCACCTAATTAATTCATATGGATCGCAGTTCTTCACCCAATAGATGAAGCTATCTGTATCCATATAAAGTAATTCAGGAGGTGCAAAATGAGTTTCAGCAAACTCATACCGAAAGCGGTATATGTGGAGTTTGGATAGGTCTAGTACACACATCCCCACATAAATAGGTTTCGTAAACTCTACTGCAGTCTTCCCCATCTCCACAGCAACAAAGTTCTTATTGAATATGGTGACCTGCTTAAAATTTGGTCTGGCAGTGCATTTTCGTGCGCCGTAACGCCCATCCCATGTGGTTCTAGTCAAAATTTCCCGTTGCCCCCTCAAATTCTCCATTGTTTTACCAAAAATTGAATTATTCATTAATTTATAAAAGTCTTTCTCAAAGTCACATGTCGCAGAAGCTCTCTGTCTCATGTTCAAATCACTATACTCCTTCAACCAGGGGGACTGCTAAGGAGATAGCCTGGGCGATTCTAATCAGCCCCCACCCAAGCTGGGGGGGGGGGGGGGGCGGACTGCTTATCCCCCAGCGTTGTCATCGGTTTCGGTGTGGAGCCTCCTTGCAGAACTAAGAACTAGTTGCTCGGGACACAGCGGCAAATCAACATGCGCATCGTGCGAACTAATAGGGTATGTGAGTTCTGCCTCCACCACATACCCTACATCAGAATCAGATACCATTCCAACCTCCCCCCCCCCTCCCCCCATGATTTTTCCACCTAATCCCTTGCATTCGTCTTTGGGCACCCATCGAAACACGCCAATCGGCAGTGATTGCTGCATGGCGTGCCCGTATAAATTATTCATGTCGCGGGACATTATACAACTTGAATCAAGCTAGGTGTTGAACCTGTCACCCGTTCGTGGGTTATTTGCCTTCACGTGCCTATGAACACATTGCCAGAGTCCCCCACAGATCCCTCGTTCAAAGAAAAGAATCATGTCAGATCAGTCAATAATTCGATGCTGCAGTTCATTTGCCTGAGAATTGCATCCCAAGACAACCCAGGTGCCGTGTAATAAAAGGTGGGATCCAGTGAATATGCGGTCATACATAGACTCCGGTATTTCTCAAAAACGTCCGCAAGCAAGCACACGTCTGTGTCCATGTAAAGCCACGCATACTCTCATAAGGTGGAAATATTAAATTCCTGCCAGACATTCATGGCATGCTCATACTCTGCATCCACTATGGCATCGCCTGTAAGGTTGCTAGAGAAGGTAGCCTTGTTTCATTGAGTTTCGCAATACTATGCACATACTCATAAGGGAAAACCTCATTCCTAGTGATAAGTTGAAACTTTTCCTCGGCGGGAAGTGCAGCTCGAGTGATGTGCATATCACCCCCCCCCCCCTCCCCCCCGAGGTAGAGTTTCAACAAGTTTCTGGAGTGGTGCCTGCGTAAAACGTAGCGTATCAAGGAAGCGGAGCATAATTCTTGGCGTCATTCGTTTGGAGAATGAAACACACTTCTCAACGCTATCAGGCAGGACACTGACCTGATTGTTCTCCAAACCGAAATCAGGCAAGTGCTCAACTAGAAAGTGAGCGTTATAGCCACTTAAATTGTGGAAGAAAACGGATATGTGTCTAGGTAGCTGGTTCTTCAAACTGCACGCGTTGTGAGCTGCGCCATGGAACTTCCCCGTAAGATGGCAGTGGTCCCCATGAGAAGTTTCCGCTTTTCTCTTGTGTCTAACGGCAGCCCACAAATATGACAATCAAGCGCATTATGAAACTCATCTTCATTCACCTCTGATTCGGTCATGGGAACGTTGCAGCTGTATAGCTTACCAACCTCCCGTGAAAAGTTCTCAAGCTCAGTGACCAACCAAACTACATGACGGTCCCCGATGTAAGATTTGTAGTGGTTAAGACTGGAATCATATGACGATACAATTTGGTACACTGCCAAATATGGTACATGTTTTTTCTGTAAAGGTGGTATGTGAGGCTGTAGGGTCACCTTCACAGCGGAAGCGCAGTCTACTAGATGCGCTGCTAATAACTTGTCTGAGGGAAAACAACCCAGGCACCTTAAGGAAATAATTTGCTTGTGTTCATGTTTATTTATCTGGATGGAAAGGAGTCGGGATATGTCTTTGATCCAAACATAGTGATAATTATCACCTTCGGAGAAGAGCAGCATGTTTCCATGCAGCTCACTCTCACCTGCTAATTTTGAGAAATGGAAGGGGCCAACGACGATATGCTAGTCCTGCTCATCTGATTTGCTTTTCTTCTCCAGCCCATAAGCATTAACTAATATGCCGGTATTCTGTGCCTCAAATTTAGGTATGCCCTGGATCTTGATGGGGAACTTTATACTATCGTTATAACACAAATGAATATTATCACCTACATGGCATGTACTGGGCCGCTCAGGATGATCTCTGTAATTGTACTTCCTTTCGCAAGCCAGGATGACTATGCAAAACAAGCCTGATCCTTTCTATTTTCTACAGTAATGCATGCCCTCTTGTTAGCTGTATCTTTAGGGAGCTTGATATAGCTCGATCCTCCATTTACCGGATCCATATGTATGGATGCCCAGGTACAGAATTCTGCTGAGTGCCTTAGCTGAGCCTCTCACTTGCATCTCAGAAAACCAGCCCAATATAGTACTCAACGTGGAAACCACTCAGCTATTGATGTGTTCCGCGTTATCACGCCATTTTCCCCCCAAAGATAATGAAGACTCGTTTCTTCAACACAAGACTCAACTTTGGGGGGGGGGGGGGGGGGTGGTAATTCAGTGCAAACCACAGCATTGCATTTAATGGCGGGATACTGCGGATCATTGACTACCTTGAGGAGCTCCGTTTCCACGACAGGAATGCACGTGCTTAGAAATCCAACAGGGTCGCGGTGCTCTCCTGCCAGGTTGTCGATCCTGGTGAACGAGATTCGCTCCTCACAGGCGTCGGCAAACACCAAACTATGGTATGGTGTCACTGACCTGGGGTCCATCACTAAAAGGACAGGGGAAGGAACTGCCATTAGCAACAGGATCTTCTCCAATGCTAATACTATAACTAGAAATTGTCAATGGAGTTGGCGAGGTAGACATGGGTGCGTCCTGTGTTGGGACACTTGTGAGGAGCGACATTTGTGAGGAGCGACATTTGTGAGGAGACCCGGCCGAACAGGTAGCGGGCGGTCTGTAGGAACACCAAACAAGTAGTGCATCGCAGTTCAGTACTGCTGTGGACACCAAACAGGTAGCGCACCGCAGCTCAGTAGCGCTGTTGTAAAGATGGAAATCACCACAACAACGAATGGGAAGCCTCTAGTGATAACGGTTACCAGTATGTAGTGGAATATACCAACAATGAAGCTATAAGTTATTGGTGGTGCGCAGGAAGGCGGAGGATATATACATTAATTTCGAAGGTCATCCAAATTTTTGCTCTTTAGTAAAAATTCTCAGAGAGGACCCAGAATATCATGGGCAGAAATTTGACCGACTAGTTTTAAATCTAGGTAGGAAAAGAAGAAAGAAGTCAGAAATTAAAATAGGCCCTTACAAGCCTCCTAGTTGACGGCAATATAATACAATTATTTACTTGCATGACCTGTGCACAGAAATTACAATGAAAAGGAAATGGCTGAAGCTACAGCAACACTAGTACATATTGAAAAGGGGTTCAGTTCACGCCGATCGTCCTATTGTAAAAATTGTAAATAAATAATCATCCTGTAAATATTGTAAATATATGTAATGGGGGACGAAGAGAAACTACCTCCTCGTGGAAACGACACAAAGTCGGTAAAATGTCTCTTGCAAATTGTAAAAGATTCACTAATGAACTGCGAAAAGTCATAGCTTTTCTAACAATCACAATCAGCATTTTTGTGTAGAGAATTTTAGAAACGATGTCTGTTTGAGTGGACGATGAATACATCTTATTTCAATACATAAATTGCATTCCTTAACGCTAATCGCTAGCAGGACTGACATTACACCTCAGTAAGCTTCCCTGCGTGGTACGGGAAAACTGATATTTATTTCGAAATAATTAAAGATAAAAGTTTATACCGACAACCAAATTCCTTGGCTGGCTCCTCTTAATATATGGTAAAAGGTTGCCCACTCCTATCATATCAAATTTTGGGTGACGGGTTGAAAGATGGAAAACATTTTCGGCTTATATAGTTTCTGTAAAATATATAATTAAGTATGGGGTTGAGCGAAAATTATGCCCTATGTAAGATTATCCAGAACAGAAATTCCAATTAAATAGGTCTTACGCATAATTGTGCTGCAACTATTGGTTGACATGACATCAGGGGGGGGGGGGGGGGGGGGCAAAATCAGCTCTGATTTCCAATATGACTAAGGCCACTCTTCCTTGCCCAAAAAAATTCTGCAGTAACCTGCTGCACTGGAGGAGTGTGAATGTCAGCTCGGCAGCTGCCCGGGCCGGCACAAGCCGAGCGCTCAGTCACACCAAGCAGCAGCAGGTAGTGGCCGAGCAGGTAGTGGCGCAGCATTTGCGACACACCCTGTGCTGGTCCTTAAGCATCCCGGAGATCTCACAAGTGTCCCCACATTCCAGTTTCTCACAAGTATCGCTTCTCACAAGTGCCTATATCTCGCTGTAACTCACGTGACCGCACGGGAGGAGACGCTGTGGAATCGATCCACTGTGAGAGGGTGGCCCATGGACGCCAGAATGATGCTGTGGCAGCTGCAGCGGCCGGGGCGGGGTTGGGGCCCGGGGAAGCGGTGGACGTCGGACGCTTCCCGCGCGGTGACTAACGGCGCCCTTATAAGCGAGGCGTGCCTTTCCGGACGCCGCTTTTATGAGGAGGACGGTTCAGCCGCCACAGTATATGTGCCACACCATATTGAAATGCAACCGCTGCAGAAGAAGAGAAAAAATAAATAATGGTGAAGTACATTGTTTACCGCTGCTGGCGCGGTGAAAGAATGAATTCTGACGATCACATGGTTACAAGCAGAGTGAGTAGGTGCAGGGCATAAACAACTGATCAGGTGACTCCACCGCACCCTACAAAAAATCGTTGTAATTATCGTGCAGGAGAGCGAGATATGAGTGCCTTTGTAGGTCCTCACCTAGAACAACAACAACAAAAAACTACTACCACCACCACTACTACTAAAGACAGGTATTTTTTTTTTTTACTCACTAGTATGCTGCGTGGACATGTCATTATTTGTTGAAGGGTGTTGCTGCATCTGCTGATGAAAAGCCTCCAGCTGCCTGTCCAGCAAATCCAAGTCCTGCAGAGCTGTTCCGGTAACAGGATGAGACACAATTTTATTTATTTTGAATGTCAAGCTACACTGAAAGATCAGACATGGATATTTTTCTCTACACTTACGTGAGTGCTGTTGTCGGTTATCTACAGCTTGATGCTGGAAACAATTATCTACTGCAGCAACAGCAACGCTACGTGGAACAGCCTGTAGCTCTGCCTCCTACTGAATTTGCATTTGCTTCAGGTAATCCAGAAAAAAAAGGGACTATGAAATAAGAAAAAATTCTGATTGGCTACTATTGAATAAGAACAAATTTCAACGAAAATCATACTCACAAGGAAATTCCGACTGTGCACCCAACACAGGAGGCTGGATTTCCAGAGCCTGTTGCGGTGCAGCCCCCTCCCCTCTCTCCTCACACTCGAGGACAAAATCCGCGAGTTGTACTACAACGAGGAGACAGAATTAATAAGGTGAATTTAACAAAAACATGAAAATTCACACTCAGAGTAGAAATTAGTTACTCACTTGGTAATCCTGTCTCCTGTACTCTACGTCTCTTCACACTACACTCTGAGATGTTGCTGGAGTTACCTCTCTGCATCTTGTGGCCATAAAAGAACTGGTGGTGCAAATCTTTTTAGTTGACGCCACTTCGGCGACTTGCGTGTCTATGGGGATGATATGATGATGAAGGGAATACAACGCCAAGTTCCGGAGCGGAGAAAATCTCCGACCTAGCAGGTTGTCGAACCCGGGCCCGTTTGCAGAGCATTCCATCGCCCTGACCACTCAGCTATCGAGGCGGACCGTACTATGGAAGGCTGCGAAACCATACGCAATACTCCAGAGATACATCAGCTTATCCGAGGTTCACTGCTATGACGGGGTGATAAATGTGTCAGTGCCCACAGAAGGGATATTGAACATCTGTGAGAAAGAGTTCATGTGGCGTGCTGGTGCGTTCTGTTCGTGTGTTTCCCATGATTCATGAGTTGGAGAAAATGAGTTTTAACGTAGAAACGCAACGTTTCCATGCCCATGTTCATATGACATAATTTCTTGTTCTACGTATAAGGAATGTATCCCGCAATATGTGTCGTACATTTTTGTTACACTCTGTATGTAAACAGCTTCTACTGGTTGCGTGTCACGGCTCCTACAAATGTGATTAAGGCATTGCTGTCTGTCGGAAATACACGCTTGGGTTGAATTCCACTCATTGGTTTTTAACTTTTCACCAGTTTGGAAACCAACAGTAGTTTACAGCTAAGCAACTGGCGATCGTATGACACGGTGAGCTTTCGCGCCAGGATAACGCACGCTTGCCTTTCACGATCCCCTTACTATAAACTTAATGCTGCGTTAAATGAAGGACCTTGTGTGCAGGCGGGGTGATTCTTGACAGCTGACGATGGGCAGAGCGTCGGTTTTCCCTTTGACGGACACTTCATGTTGGTGCACTTCCAGTCGTACGGGTGGCACAAGCAGACGTTGCAATTAACGAACTTGATGCTTCCAGGACGGCACTCTGCAAACAGAAAGAAACAAAAACATCACAGCGGTCTCACAAGACTTCCACACACGTGAAGCCTGCAAGCTTGCATGGGTGGGATTTGTGACGTCACAACATTGCTTTCACGTTGCCAAAAATTCCCACCCCTCAAAGGCACATTGTAAGTAGGCTGTTTATGTTTTCTTATTGGTAACGCCTCGTAGCGCTCTATATGAAAAATCACTGGCTGTGCTGTGTGCAGTCTGTAGGTAGTTTGCATTGTTGTCTGCCATTGTAGTGTTGGGCAGCGGCAGCTGGATGTGAACAGCGCGTAGCGTTGCGCAGTTGGAGGTGAGCCGCCAGCAGTGGTGGATGTGGAGAGAGAAATGGCGGAGTTTTGATATTTGTAAAAATGGATGTTATGAACTCCTATATATTATGACTATTAAGGTAAATACATTGTTTGTTCTCTATTAAAATCTTTCATTTGCTAACTATGCCTATCAGTAGTTAGTGCCTTCCGTAGTTTGAATCTTCTATTTAGCTGGCAGTGGTGGGGCTCGCTGTATTGCAGTAGTTCGAATAACCAAGATTTTTGTGAGGTAAGCGATTTGTGAAATGCATAGGTTAATGTTAGTCAGGGCCATTCTTTTGTACGGATTTCTGAAAGTCAGACTGCGTTGCGCTAAAAATATTGTGTATCAGGATAAGCACAGTCTTGAATAAATTGTTCAAAGGGGACGTTTCATATGTCGACCCTTAGCCGAGGATACCTCACTGGAATCTTCTGATTTTTTCTTGTTGTTTGTGTAATTTGTGTAGCTTTTGTTTATTGCTAGCGCGTAATTATAGAGAGAATTTCCTTTGTAGTTGTAGTTTTTCATTGTTGTACACAGTTGTGGCATGCATTTAGATTTGCACCAAGTATTTCGCAGCTGCGCTTGCAATTAACTACATATTATTTTCAGTGCTATGTTAATGTGTTCCCCTATTTTTGCTCTTCAAATTGTGTTTTTCTGTGTTGTCGTGTGAAATATTGTGACAATAATGGCGTGTGAAAAACGTAATACTAGGCTCCAAAGTAAACTGAGAAATGACAGTGAAGGCGAAAGCAGTGTGTTAGCGCCGCAGAGTAATGAATTAACTAATGTTCAAAGTAGTAATTTGGTAATTGCGCACAGGGAAATGGAGCGGGTTGCAAATAATGGTGTACACAGTGAAACAATTAGTGAACAGGGAAGCATTATCGATAGATCGGTCGGCAACAGCTCGCCTCAGTAAGACGAAATGACAGGAAACAATCTCAGAAATACTGTAGATTCCGGTTTTGGGTCCTCACCGTTTTCGCAAATGAGTCAAGACACATTTTCTGCTTGTCAAAATGTGAATGTTGCCGGTGAAAATGCGCTGCCAAAAAGCATAGAGAAACAGATTCCAGACACTAATACATTATTATTGCAATTAATGCAACAAATGGAACAAAATCAGAGACAAATGGGACAAAATCTTCAAAAGTTAGACACAACGGAACAACACCAGAGACAAACACAGAAACAGTTAGACGCAATGGAACTAAATCTTCACACCACGCTTGAACAAACACGTTAAGATTTAACTACTGAGTTACATAACATCGAATCGAAATGTCAGAAACTCTGTAATGACGTAAAAACACAAATTTGTGAGCATTTCCAACCTATTTTTTCGCGGCATGAAAATGCATTACAGAATCACGAAGCAGCCATAAAAGAACTGCAAATTATTGTTCATGAAAATCATGAGACCTTTCAAGCTAAAATTGACTCAGTTGCATCTACCGATTCGGTTACGCAACTTCCAAAAACTCAGGAAAACTTAAAGGACACAGTAGATACTCTGAAACTTGGTTCAGAAAAACACACTGAGGAAATAAGTACACTATCGGAGAAAGTAGCCGAACTTTCGGATCAGTTCACTAATTTATCTACGAAGGTAGATGATAATCTGAATGACACAAAACCGGTAGTCTTTAATGACAAAGAAGAGTGCGAACAAATTAGGAAATTCAATCAAAATCAAATCAATATACAGTACAAAAGAGAAATCCGGGAAGTACAAGATCAGTTGGCACAAGTAATACAAAAATTACAAATTTCAGAGGACACTCGCTCTCCAACACGGGAAGAGGGACTTAGATATACGGGAAAGCCGCAAAATAATAACACAGGGCATTTCGGAAGTTATGAAAGAAATTGGCAATGTGCACCGAATTTTGAGATGGAACGGCCGACACGACCTAACAATGACCGATATGCGACTCGCCGACATGATGATTTTGACTATAAGCTGTTCATTACTACACGTAAATTCAAAACATTTAAGAATTCATCCGCAAGCATGGCTCCATCAATTCTCTCATTGTTTTCCTCCCAACTGGTCGTTACAACACAGATTAGAATTTACGTGTGACTATTTAGAGAATGAACCAGCTGTAAGAATGCGATCGGTCATTCACGATTGTCACAGTGAAGGAGAATTTTACCACACCTTCCTCTCAGCATATTGGTCTCAAGCTACACAAGACCGAGTAAAACATAGCATCATGATGATGAAACACTTTGAACAATCTGAATTTTCCAGTTTTGTCAAATATTTTGAAGACATGTTGCATAAGAATCAGTATCTTTCAAACACATACAGCCCCTCAGAACTCATCCAAATTTGCTTAATCAAATTGCCTGAACATTTACGACATATTATTTTAGCAGGACGTTGCAAAGACGACATTGAAGCTTTTCAGGGACTGTTGCAAGAACTGGAAATTGACAATCGCGGAACGCCAAAACAGGAACACAACAATTACAGGTCACATCTGTCACATTTCCGCGATGAAAGAAATAATAACTGGACACGACAAGGCTATTCTCACAACACATATCATGACCAAAACAGACACCACCCGTATGACAACCGTTGGCAGAGTAGTAATAATTAC
Organism: Schistocerca americana; assembly: GCF_021461395.2. Classification (NCBI taxonomy): domain Eukaryota; kingdom Metazoa; phylum Arthropoda; class Insecta; order Orthoptera; family Acrididae; genus Schistocerca; species Schistocerca americana. The sequence continues at coordinate 437,821,100 of NC_060126.1, read as the reverse complement.
AGGGAAAGATAACCTCTCCGCGGTAGTGACTATCACAGAGACAATCAGAGAAACAGACAATTTGGGAACCAAAATAATTATTATCAAGGGAGACAGAATAACTTCAGACGCAACAGTTCAGCGTGTAGTTACGATTCCAGGAGAAATTCTCCACCACATGACCGACAAGAAAGAAGCTATGGTATCTACCGACATGACGACAGACGATATAATTATAACGACAGACCTGAATTTCATCGGAACTGGCGGGATTCTAACAGAGCTGGGCCCTCTCGGCAAGGCGAATTTGTAGAAGTTAGGTCACCTAATCCCAATAACGGCGCGCGCCAACAAAGAGGCAGACAATGACTCGCACCGCAGGCAGCCACCTGCGCCGGCTGGCTCAGCGAAAAATAACATAGACGCTAACCTTGAGAAAAATTCCAGTATTCTTTACCGACGTATACCGCATGATAATTGCATTCAAGTTCAAACTCTGTGTACTAGGAAGAGTAAAGGATTGCACCACATTTCACATGTAAAACTGTTTATTGAAAGATAATCTGCTTTTTAACTTTGTCTTTGCCATATAACTTTTCACTTTACATTGCTAGTATGCTTTGTCAGACTTAGAATCTGTTAACATGCAACAATGTTTGAAGTTAAATATCCTGTCATGAACCAAGAGAACTTATTTAAACAGAAATTACGAATGCATTGTTATTGTGAACAGACGACACAGTGTTATTGTGTGTGTACATTCTTGCTTGTTAGTTGCACGATTACGTAACGTCTATAAGGCTCACATACTTAGAACATTTACAAGTACTGCTAATGAGATTTTAATGCAACATTTTGGTTTACTTGAAAATACATTCTGGATTTAAAGTACTTTCAGTGAGATACCAGATGACACAGTGGTTAGTTTATGTGACAGCCACACGATTTTATCACGACGCTACTAATGAGTGACAATTAACAATGTTGCTTTCTCAGTGTTTCTGTTTTATATCTGCACAGTTTTTCTGTATTATTCCGGAAATTAAAACATGTTTTAGTAGTAACTTTTGTGGTGTAGCTACAATGAGACTGCCTTTTCCGTAGCACAACAATACGTCACAGCTCAGTACTTTCTTCATCACAGCAATAAGCGTAATAACTACGATATCTATACGCAAAGCATTTCACTTTTGAAACTTCCTGGCAGATTAAAACTGTGTGCCCGACCGAGACTCGAACTCGGGACCTTTGCCTTTCGCGGGCAAGTGCTCTACCAACTGAGCTACCGAAGCACGACTCACGTCCGGTGCTCACAGCTTCACTTCTACCAGTACCTCGTCTCCTACCTTCCAAACTTTACAGAAGCTCTCCTGCAAGACATGCAGGAAGTTTCATATCAGCGCACACTCCGCTGCAGAGTGAAAATCTCATTCTGGCATTTCACTTTTGTTTATCATGAGGTAAGTGCATTGACTTCTGCAGAACTTAGCTTTCGGAGGACGACAACTACGACACTTCCACAGAGATTATCTTACAACAAGACGCACAGTTTAGCACTACAGTACATGTATTTGAGTGATTAATTTTGTACTTAAAACATTTATTTTTTCAAGATATTTGAAGCACAATGATACAAAGGTTTTCTGTGATACATTTCATTCCATTGCTGTAATTTGTAACACCTGAGGGTATAATTACATTAATCCTCAGGGGGGTACACGCCTACTTTGTGTACCATGTGTTTGGCAAACACAGGGAGCCCTAGCTAATATGGTATTTGCTTATACAACTTTACACATCGGTACCATATTTCTCTAACACAGAATTACACAGCTATCTTATCATTTAACAGAGAAAGAAACTTTTTTTTACTACATCAGTGACAAATGTTTACGTAATTACACAGTTGGATAACTTCACACTTATGAAATTGTATTTTGTCTGTACTTTGTGAAATGCTCATATTTTTCGGAATCATTGTGATACTATGAGAGCTTTGAATGATGTATTTGGTATGGGATCATGATTTTTAAAGTGCGTTTGAGGCAGATGACACTTTTGACATGAGCAGAGAATTTTTTTAGGCTTTGAAATTATTGGAGGAAGTTATGACGATTTTGAGAGTTGACTGAGGTGTTATGATGTTGTTATTACGATGACTATGTGTATTATGCTGTTGCGGTATGTTTATGATTAATAAGCTGATGCTATATGAGTTATTTGAGTATGCTACATATTTCTTATGATGAAATATTGAAGAAGTGTCGATGAATATGTATATGTATAATGAGGTAAGGAATAATGAGTAGTGGTTAGGGACTCTGATTTGTGGAACAGGTTGTTGGAAACCGAGAATCGTACTTTAAGAGTTATGAAATGTGTGTAAATGCGTGAATGTATCACAATGCCGACGAAAACTATTTGAACACTGTTATATTCATAGGATTTTGTTTCTACACATTTGCAACGCAAATTCTCGACCTGTGAAATATTTTTATATGAGACTGTAACTGTAGCAGAAACCGGTGTCGTAAATATTTTGGCAAGAAAGTGACCTTCACGTAATGCGTCGTGGGCACAACGCATCACGTAGGCAGCTGCGCGACAGACGCCTGGAAAAAAAGCCTTTCAAAGGCACAGGTGAAAAAAAAAAAAGGGGGGGGGCCATTATCCTCGCTATTGACATTCCTTTGTAGAAAGCATCGCAAATACGACACTCTCGAACTTGAAAACATGATTACACTGTAGAGTTCTTAATTTATGATATTTACTGAAATGAAATGATGAGAAACATTTTATGACTACTGTCTTTCTAGTTGAGAGATTTTCTGTACTACCTTATGAAATGCCATATGGCTAATGAATGATGTTTCATGCCTTCCTTTGTACATATTTGCTCATTTTCTTTAATATCTAGTTTCTAGCTGCACTGCTGCATTGGTTATTATAAAATTTTATAGATGTACTAACATAAATATTTTCTGTCTACAGATCGAGTAAATAATATTTTTTTTCAAAAAAAAATGAGGGAGCACAAAAAGACATTTACCTTCACAGGAACTGCATTCATAATTTTCTTTTCAAGTACTTGGTAACTTTTTTGGTAGAATAACTTCTTGTGGTGCACCACTTTAATTACATAGTCATTAAGATGTGAATAGACATTTCCCTTGTATGCATTGTTGTCTTTAGTGTACTATTTTTTTGCTTGAGCTTTGTCATGCTTAGGTATACGTTATAGCATTTACTGCTGCTGTTTGCCAGGCATAGTGCTACTGAATTTTAATTTGTGTTACTCTGCTAAGCCAGTTTACTACTGATTAATTTTTCTTGTTTGCTGCTCATTGCCTTATATTAGTTGTAATATTGCAATTGCTTTGACAATTTCCAATTGTTTTTCATTGCTGTTTGTTTAATTGTTTTGTGCTGCTGCATTGCCTCGTCCCTTAGTTTAGCATCTGAGCTCAGTAGATTTAAGTTAGCTTAACAAGGGTAGACTATATAAGAGAATGAGTTGTGATGAATTGGATGAAATGCATTGAGAAGCTATAAGAAAATAGTTTGGCCAAAAAAGTATTTTGAAAGAGGATATGAACAAAAACGTAGGGTTTAGGGACAACAGGTTTAGGTAGGATTTTCTTGGAAATAAATGATGAGGTAAGATAATGGAAAATAAATAATGAGGTAAGAAATATGAGAACATATAAATTTAGAAAGCATGCTTGAGTAGGATTTTTTTTTGGTAGAAACAAATGTTGAAATAAGACGAAAGATCTATGGAATGAAGTTTTGGGTTGGACTGCAGTACCAAATGTCACACTGAAAACGAACCCTGTCCTTTCCTTTTGTATTATTCCGCTATGTGTTATTACACTATGTGAATTTGTGTTTTTCCTGTCTTAATGTGTTTAGCTAATAAGAGATATGTTGTGGAATTTTTCTAATAATATGTTATTTTCTTTGTAAAGCTGTTTAGACATTATTTATTCTGTTTTGTTGTAATGCTCATGTGTGAAGTTGATATTTCAAAAGTTATTCTGATCTTTTATGTATGTACTCATGTCGTAATTCCTGTAACACTGATGTACATGTTTATTTCGATTTTTTTGTAAAGCCTGTACTACAAATGTTATCTGTATTGTTATGTTCTTTAATGATGTATTTTGTACCTTTGTTATTGTATTCTTATGTTATAAAATTGTAATAGACACCAAGTCATCAAATTAAGTAACTTGTAAGTTACATTTCACTGCACACGTTTCTGTTGGTCATAGTATATGGGCAATATGTGAGAAGTAGGGGCTGTTAGTGTTTGCACGTGTGTTAATAATTCAGCTAGGGACTGGATAACAGCATTGCTGGTTCTAAGGACAATTCCAAACACTTTGTGAGTGCACAAGTGGTGGTTATGGACTTGCTATATTATCTGCAAGACTCTTCAATGGTGATTGTGTACCTGCACAGTCATAACAGATGGCTGCTGGCCATCTCCACAAGGACTACAGTGGGTCTGCATCTTTGATGACTCACCAATACCATTATTTCTACAAGGACTACAGTGGGTCTACACCTTTGCTGACTCACCAGTACCATTATTTCTACAAGGACTGCAGTGGATCTGCACCTCTGGTGGCCCACCAATACCATACTCTCTACCAGGACTACAGTGGGTCTACTCTGTGATGACCTACCTACCAATATTCTTCAAAACGTCGAATGACTCTGCTGTGGGTTTGCTCTGTTGTGGCCCATTACCTGTCTGCATGTCGAGAGTCAGCACTGTCTTTCCGTTGGAAGGTCAACACTACTTCTTCAAGACTGCATGGAAATCCACTACTTCTGTGTGCATTTTCTTTTACTGTTCAGACTTTGAGAAAAACACTGCAATTTAACTGTGACGAATGATAAGGACTGTCTTTATGGACTGTGAGAAAATTTTACCTTTTGACCAACATTGTATCAATAAGTGTGTGCCTTTGATTTCTTTGTTATTGTAATTATGAAAAATTTTATCAAATCATTATTGGCCACTGCCCAAAGCAATTTGTAAAATTTTTTGTGGGGAGCATGGGGGCTACGTAAGTAGGCTGTTTATGTTTTCTTATTGGTAACGCCACGTAGCGCTCTATATGAAAAATCACTGGCTGTGCTGTGTGCGGTCTGTGGGTAGTTTGCATTGTTGTCTGCCATTGTAGTGTTGGGCAGCGGCAGCTGGATGTGAACAGCGCGTAGCGTTGCGCAGTTGGAGGTGAGCCGCCAGCAGTGGTGGATGTGGAGAGAGAAATGGCGGAGTTTTGATATTTGTAAAAATGGATATTATGAACTCCTATATATTATGACTATTAAGGTAAATACATTGTTTGTTCTCTATTAAAATCTTTCATTTGCTAACTATGCCTATCAGTAGTTAGTGCCTTCCGTAGTTTGAATCTTTTATTTAGCTGGCAGTAGTGGGGCTCGCTGTATTGCAGTAGTTCGAGTAACCAAGATTTTTGTGAGGTAAGCGATTTGTGAAATGCATAGGTTAATGTTAGTCAGGGCCATTCTTTTGTAGGGATTTCTGAAAGTCAGATTGCGTTGCGCTAAAAATATTGTGTATCAGGATAAGCACAGTCTTGTATAAATTGTTCAAAGGGGACGTTTCAACATTAAATCCTACCCGACACAGACAGTGTGTGAACCAATAAGACGCAATATCGATTTCAAACTCACAGTCCGAACCCAGCACCCATCACAAGGCTCAGAAAGCTATAGGTATATTTTGTGCATTCTGTATTAGAATCTAGAAAATGCGGAAAGAGACTGTTTCAAGGCCTCAGAGACTTGAAAACAGTATATAAATTTTTTTGGTATGCGTTCGTCAAATCTGGGGAGAGAGTAAGATTTCTTAGTAACATGGGGAAAATATGGTATGATTTTTCGTACGTTATGGTATGGTATGGTACCGTTTTCTTGTACTAAACTGAGGCGAAAGTACGAAGACAAACATGACAGAAAATTAATACTTTCAAGAACATTGTCACTTGTTTGTGTACAGCGTCTTCAACATTGCATTGGCTTCGTAAGTTCGGGATCTACACTCAATTTTTTTCACTCTTCACATAAAAGTTAATCAGTTCGTTGCTTGTTCAAATGTTGTGAATAACAGTTTCTTTATGATGATGTTGAATACTTTGATATTTCCAACATGTCTCCGACAAAATCTACTTCTGAATCTGTGTCCATGAGCTCACAGCGTGTGGCGGAGGGTACCTCTAATAACACTATTATTTTCCACTCTCCACTTTCCCCCTTTCTCTTCATTTTCCTAATAGCTCATGAGCAGCTCGATTGTCGATAAGATTTCGTATGACCCCTCATTTCTCAGATTTTGTTGTCGTGGTCATTTCGAGAGATGTACAGTATCTTTTAAGGAGCACCCGGACACCCATCTGCGAACATTAATTTAAGGCCGGCCGAGGTGGCCGAGCGGTTCTAGGTGCTACACTCTGGAACCGCGCGACCGCTACGGTCGCAGGTTCGAATCCTGCCTTGGGCATGGATGTGTGTGATGTCCTTAGGTTAGTTAGGTTTAAGTAGTTCTAAGTTCTAGGGGACTGATAACCTCAGAAGTTAAGTCCCATAGTGCTCACAGCCATTTGAACCAATTAATATGGAGCATGTCGACCCTTCGCGTTTACTACGGCTTGAACATGCTGGGGACACTGAGGCATCTGAATGTCCGTGAAGATATGACGCACCTTTCTTCCTCCTAAACGAGATGAGGAAGAGATACTGGACGGTGGGGTCTGGAGCGAAGCCGACCGCTTTAACTTACCCCCAAAAGTGAAACGTTGGGCAGGCCAGCTCATTTGAGAAACGTTTCTGTCCACAAACCATTCCGCAAAAATTCTGTTTTATGATACAAAGAATCATCAACTCCCAACTGTTCCCCTATTGAAGGCGGTACACAATCTACATCTACATCTACATGGATACTCTGCATATCATACTTAAGATGGGTAGGACGTCAAACGGGCCGACTTGGAGCAGAAGAGACACCACAGGACATTTTATTATCTACTGTCTATACTTTTACAATTAAATTCATAAAACTTTGCCAGCATGACCAGGAAGGATTCAGGATTCACACTCATAGCAGTGGAACTGTAAAAACATAACAAAAAAATTTTTTTACATGTCAAATTTAATCATTTTTTACTTACTGTTGGCTGCATTTCTTGCTATAGGCACACTTTTCTTCACAAGTAAGAGAGATTCTTTGATGAATTTTGCACAGCATACAAACCATACTTACAGGTGTATGAAACTCTAGAATTTTCCAAATCTATTAAAAACGGTGGTAAAAATTGAGATAATTAACTACAAAAATTGATTTCTTTTTTTTCTAAACATAAAGTTTCAAACGTAACAGCTCATTCATTTTTTCATAAATTAAATAGATTCTAGAGTTTCAGACACCTGTAAGTATGGTTTGTATGCTGTGCAAAATTCATCGAACAGTCTCTCTTGCCGTCCGCGGTGGTCGTGCGGTTCTAGGCGCTGCCGTCCGGAACCGCGGGACTGCTATGGTTGCAGGTTCGAATCCTGCCTCGGGCATGGATGTGTGTGATGTCTTTAGGTTAGTTAGGTTTAAGTAGTTCTTATTTCTAGGGGACTGATGACCTAAGATGTTAAGTCCCATAGTGCTCAGAGCCATTTGAACCAGTCTCTCTTACTTATGAAGAAAAGTGTACCTACAGCAACAAATGCAGCCAATAGTAAGTGAAAAAATGATTAAATTTGACATGTAAAAAAATTTTTTTGTTATGTTTTTGAACTTCCGCTGCTACTAGTGTGAATCCTGAATCCTTCCTGGTCATGCTGACAAAGTTTTATGAATTTACTTGTAGAAGTATAGACAGTGGAAATTAAAATGTCCTGTGGGGCCTCTCCTACTCCAAGTCGGCCTGTCTGACGTCCTACCCCCCTTAAGTGCCTGGCAGAGTGTTCTTCGAACCATCTTCACAATAATTCTCTATTATTCCAATCTCGAACTGCGAGTTGAAAAACCGAACATCTATGTCTTTCCGTGCGAGCTCTGATTTCCTTTGTTTTATTATTATAATCCTTTCTCCCGGCGTCAACAAAATATTTTCGCACTCGGAACTGAAAGTTGGTGATTGAAATTTAGTGAGATGATTGCGTGGCAACGAGAAACGCCTTTGTTTTCATGATTTCCACCCCAAATCCTGTAATATGTCAGTGATAGTATCTCCCCTATTTCTCGATAATACAAAACGTGCTGTCCTTATTTGAACTTTCTCGATGTACTCCATTAGTCCTATCTGGTAAGGAACCCAGACCGTGCAGTAGTACTCCAAAAGAGGACGGACAAGACTATTGCAGGTAGTGTTTTTAGTAGATCTGTTTCATTTCTTAAGTGTTCTGCCAATAAAACGCAGCCTTTAAAAACATGGCTCTGAGCACTATGGGACTTAACTTCTGAGGTCATCAGTCCCCTATAACTTAGAACTACTTAAACGTGATTAACCTATGGACATCACACACATCCATGCTCGAGGCAGGATTCGAACCTGCGACCGTAGCGGTCGCGCGCTTCCAGACTGTAGCGCCTAGAACCACTCGGCCACTCCGGCCGGCCGCAGTCTTTAGTTTGGCGTCCCCACAACATTTTCTATGTGTTATTTCCAATTTACGAGGGCTGTTCGGAAAGCAAGGTTAGATCGGTCGCGAAATGAAAACGACAGTCAAAATCAAAAATTTTTTATTCGGAACACTTAGCCACGCTTTCCAGCTACATCTCTAAACATTCGCCGCTCCCACTTAGACATTTGGCGCGGCATTGTGCCAACTTTCCAGTACCCTCGTCACAGAAAGCAGCCGCCTGTGCTTTCCGCCACTTCTATACGCTGGTCTGCCATTCCTTTTTTGTGTCAAAATATTGTCTTCATAGCCAGTGGTTCTTGTGAGCAGAGATGAACAACGCTAGGAGGCAATTAAGGGCTGTACTGTGGGTGATCACTCACATCCCATCAAAACAGCTACAGCAGCTTCTTCATTGCCCCTCCAGAATGGGTCTGAGAATTGTCCTGAAGAAAGAAACCCATGATATTTATGTTACGGGGGGTGCAGAACTTCAGGCTTGGTGGGAGACACTGTTGTTTGTTTTAGGCATTTCTGCGCGATCAATTTGCGCTCTGAACTAAAAAAGAGCGACGTGAAGCGACCGACAGGCATAGTAAAAACACTGCCCAACACATCTGTGCAAAGTTCCATTGGATTTTCACAGTGGTTTCCATTTCGTGCCTAATCGGACCTTACTTTCCGAATACGTCTCGTTAGTTATTGGTAATTGTAATTTCTAGGTATTTAGTTGAATTTACGGCCTTTACGTTTGACTGATTTATCGTGTAACCCAAGTTTAACTGATTCCTTATAGCACTGTACAATGTGTTCTTATTCTTCTGCAACTAGCGTTTCCTTAAGCGCAATAAGGAGACCACAACGTAATCACGAAAAGCATCTCTATAGGAGAGCACAATGTCTTCTGCACTTCACAGGTGGCGCTATACGTGATTGCAACCAACGTTCTCCAGGCGTTCCCCAAACCCAAACCCTTCCATCAGACTGCCACAGGGTATCGGGTGAGTCATCACTTCGAATCACTTGTTCACAGTCATCCACTGACACGTAGCTACGCTCTTTACACGACCTCAAGCGTCACTTACTACTGACAACAGGAATGTATGGCTTATGGGGAGCTTCTCGACTACCGCACCCCACTGGTTTAACTACGTAAGCATTGTCATTGTGAGAGCTGTATTGCTGATAGCTCTTTGGTATGTACGAGTGCTTCTTTCAGGTGAGTTAATGCTATTTTTTACAACCGCTCGCTTGAAGGTCGCTGTCCACAATACAGGAGCTGTGGCCGGTCTTGGTTTAGCTCTGGGTGTTTTCCTTGGCGTTTCCTACTCCACTAGCACATCACCGACAGCCGACATGGGCAGCTTTAAAAAATGGCTCTGAGCACTATGGGATTTAACAGCTATGGTCATCAGTCCCCTAGAACTTAGAACTACTTAAACCTAACTAACCTAAGGACATCACACAACGCCCAGTCATCACGGGAAGCTTTAAAAGGGTTGAAATGTCCCTGATGGATTTGTTACAAAGCTGACATCCAGTGACTAGTCCACGTTTAAAGCCACTGAGCTCTCCTATCTAACACATTCTCCTGTTACTTCATCTCTGCAGACAACACAATACTCCCCGTTGCCTCTCGTGACTTGTAGTGGTCGTTTCCCTACTGTGCGTATCCAGATACTATTGCTCAGTTAATCTACGTTGGAGATAATAGTATATTGCCGAGTCTTCTTCCAGCTTACGCTCCTGGAATTTCAACAGTGTCCCTCTCCGTGACAAAAAACGATTATTGTGTAACTGGAGTTCACAGAGCATGTCAGTAACGCTATCGCTCAAACCAAACGATCTCCTGACGAAATGCGCTCCTCTTTGGTGTATCTTCTCTATCTCTTCTATTAATCCAACCTTGTGACGGTCTGAAGGTGACGAACAATATTCAAGAGTCGGTCGAACAAGTGACTTCTAAGACAGTTATTTCGTTAATGACCCGTATTTCCTTAAGGTTCTTCCACTTAATTGCAGCCAGTCACCTGCTTGCAAATATGCCGCTAGAGAGCACCTCGCGCTACTTGTCAGGAAGCCTGTTTGGTGAAAAGCACATTATCTGGTTTGGTCACCACAAGAGTTTTATAGTGCTTACGTAATTTAAGTACTATGGCTTTGTTAGCACAATACCGATCCAGTATTTTTTCTGTGAGTTTGACAAATGTATATGTATGAAACTAAACTAAAATGGACACCAAGTTCGCTTGCTGCAAGTAGAATTGGTGGTGGTTCATCTCCCGGAAAATCGCGAGAACTGGTCGACGAAATTAGCGTAGGTGAAGGTGACAATTTAATTTATATTTCGAAATGGAACTAAATAACATGCTGATGTTTCTTCGTCTCTGTGTTGTCCCTGGAGTGAAGCCTATATCCATCGTGAATTTTGGCCCAATAACGTTAGTTGCAATATTCGTAACGATTTTTCTTTCCTGTGTGAGAATGTTCTCAGGGTCGGCCTTTGTGTGTAGCATCAGTGTCTCACTGGCGTATAGCACCTCAGGTTTGATTACAGTGTTGTAGTGACGAATTTTGGTGCAGGTGGACAGAGATTTCTTGTTGTAAATACTTCCATTATTATTATTATCTTACGAATTTACATAGGTAATTCAATGTTTTATTAAAATGAAATTTATTTGACACATTATACGCATTATAAAAACAACTTATGAGAACGCTATCACCGAGAAAGGTGGCGTTGTGGCTAGAACACTGGACTCGCATTCGGGAGGACGACGGTTCAATCCCGCGTCCGGCCATCCTGATTTAGGTTTTCAGTGATTTCGCTAAATCTCTCCAGGCAAATGCCGAGATGGTTCCTTTGAAGGGCACTGCCGACTTCCTTCTCCATCCTTTCCTGATCCGATGAGACCGATGACCTTGCTGTCTGGTCTCCTTCCCCAAACAAAATCCAACCCAATCCAGAACGCTGTCGATCTCCTTATGCATGATTCTTGTCTGTTCATTTAGTTCACAGTTGGAGTTGCATTGTAGGCGCCTTGGTGTTCCCAGGAAGTGGACTCATTGCAGAATGACACCTTGTTTGTCCGACTTCTCAAGCTTTCTCCTTCCCCAGGCCTTAACGTGGTGTGTTGCTGCGTCTTGATATTAGTAGAAACCCATCGGTTTGTTGTTGTTTAATCATTTCGTTGGCGAATTTGAATGCTGACACTCACCATAGTATTCAGAAGGTTTCGTTTAATGCAATGATTATCAGGTTCGTAAGGACTCATTTTTTGGCATTTTTTTCGTTTTCTCTTCAAGTTGGTCCCAAGTGGAAGACGAAGTTTGCTCCGTGGGCGACTGTTCATTCGGTAAGCTGTTTCTTCAATGCAGGGAATGATTTAAAGTCATCTGCCTTGCTTATTATTGCGTCAAAGGGGTTCTGTTCGGTTACGATGATCAGAATGAGTACTTGATACTTGCAAGAATATAGCGTTTCGCGGCGATGACTCTGAATAAAAAGTTTTCGGGTTTTCGGCCTCGCCAAGTGATTAAAATTACACGAGCTTTTTGTCAAGCACTCCTTGGCCATTGTCAAGTTGCACGGCTGCCACTGGGCTGCTGGTATGTCCCTCATATGTACTAGCAGCCGTCTGTGACGTCACTGGTGCCTACGATTATACGGGCGTACGTTGATCTCGCGTTGGATGCTCACGCTTTAACCGGGCAATCGCTGGATTGCACGACGTGCTATGCTGCAGGTGATTTTTGTTTCAATGGCATCTTTAATTACACAGTCTCAGAAGCCGCTAGAGTGAGCTATGATAGTGGTTTCATCAAACTTTATCCGGCGGCCATTTTCTGAAGCAAGCTCAGCCAAACCGTATTTCTCTAGGCGATTAAATCTCTTGTTCTCTTTCCTGCGTTGTTCCACAGCGCGTACTGTTTGTCCGACGTAAGACTGGTCACACTCGCAAGGTATCTTGTAGACGCCAGGTCTTTAACTGGTCGGAGTAACTGACAGATTTTCATCGGAGTCCTGAAGATAGATTTGATCCTGTATCTTTCGGCAGCTGGGTTTTCTTGCACAACACGGAGCCACAGAAACGCAAGAAAGCCAGTTTCCTTTCCTGCTCCTCATCGGTGGTCTCACTGTTTTTCTTGCTAGGAACAATCAATTTATTTAATTGCGGTCATAGCCGTTGTTCCTAAAGACCTTGCGTAGGTGGCTCACCTCGTGGGGCACCTTATCAGCGTCCGAGATCATTCTCGCACTATGCAGCAGTGTTTGTAAAGCGCTTCTGTGCTGGGTGATGATGGCCAATGGCGTGCAAGTACAGAACGCTGTGGGTGGGCTTTCTTTTGACGCTCTGGCCAAAGACATCCATTTCTTCTGTGGCAGAGGAGGACGTCAAGGACGGGCAATGCATTGTTTTTTTCTAACCCCACAGTCAACTGGATGTTACTGTTCATGCAACTGAGGTATTCCTAGAATTCGTCTAGTTTGTCACGTCCGTGGGCCAAATGACGAACCTGTCGTCAACTTAATCGAAAGAAACAAATAGGATTTATCCTCAGAATTCTCCATTAAGTGGTTTGCAACAGCACGAGCTAACGGGCTAAGCCGTCCGTCTGGTCGTAACAGTGGCCGTTGCAAAGAAAATACGAAGACATAAGAGTTTACCCAAAAAACTCGACCACGTCACAAAGAACTGGGGTACTCGATTCAAAGAGACTTCGATAGGCACAGTCGCAAACAGCGCACACTCTTAGGTCTGCTTATTATCTGAACAACGGCCGAAAACTCGTGTAATTTTTATCAGTTGACGCTGCTGCAAACGTCATAACATTTTATTCATATTTGTTACTTGTCTACCAAAAGCTGTCACAGTTCCACACAAAAGTTTGCGTTGTAGAGTATCTAGTTCACTGCACGTGTCGCAGGAGTCTGTCCAGATTGGTTGTATGCCTGCACAGCTTTTCGTTGTTCCACAACGTCCTGTTTACAACCTTGTACCATGTTCTGCGAACTTCTGGTGGCTTGAAAAGCGCCGAAACATTTTCCAATGCAATGTTCCAACGATACTGCGGATATTTCAGGCTCAGTGATATTCTTCTGTTCGTTGCCTCTGACACTGTCGTGTAGTTCCGTTGCCGTCATCTGAGTCTGAGGCCGTCAAGTAGCTGTCCAGCATGTAGTATTGTGGCATGTATCCGAGTGCATACGGAATCACTGTGCGGTCCATGTCACGAACTCTGATCTGTACCGGTATCTGTCGAGCAAGGCTGCCGTGTGGCTGCCCGGGCTGTTTTCTAGGGTTCTGAACGTCCTTTGTGCCAGCACTTTGAGATAAAGTCAATCAGGTCGAAGTCTCCTGCTGACTTTAGAGTGAATGCTGTGTATTTAACGCCAAATACGCCTCCACGCCACTGCATCCAGGGGCTAGCTTATACTACGATTCGTCCCATTTCTTTGGACAGGTTGAAAATTTGGGGTTGTGTAAGAACATTTAGACAGTGAAACTGCGTTTATTAATTTAACATTATCTGTCAGTGTCAGGTTTCTTGTTGGGTTTGCTTGGATTAATGCTCCTGCAGGATGTAGTGTTGAAAGCCAGTTATAAAACGGCATTTCTCGAGTATTGACTTTGACATATACTCCGAGGATATAATGTTTCTGTTTTATTACGAACCACGATGGCTGGAATTGCCTCTCCCTATGGAAAAGAGCACAGCCTTCGTAGGGTTCTTCGCTGAACGTGATTCTCTTTCGTATAGATTTAAATCCGTCCTTAGCTTGTCCAAGTCCTGGACACCTGTCTAAAGTATCCCTGTATCATCTACGTCTCACCATCCTTCACAACCTTTCTCAGGACACAATTGCCTACGGTTTATTGAGGAATGTTTCTGTATTTAATGCGGTTTTCCTCCATACCTTCGTTTTCAGAGATGAATGTTTGGTGTTGACCATTCAGTTACTTTCAGATCTATTCCCTATCGCTTTTGCTAAGTAAATTTATTTTCCTACCTTTCCCTGACGCTGTGACAGATTTATGGTCACAAATGTCCTCTTCTGCATTAACCAATTAGGAAAGTTCGGGTCTCTTACTTATTATGAGACTATGACATTACCTTTACAAGTCAGTTCTATAACCACCTTCACGAAGTAATTTTCAGATAAAACATTATAAAACAATTTTACACGAATCTCTGTTTCTCCCATTAGTTTTAATCGCATGACTCTTGGATTCTGCAGCGAACAGACTGAAGTACGTCCCTTTTACAATTTAAAGATAAAAAAAAATACTGATACTCTCCAAGGTCCTCGGAAACTCTTTGCCACTACAGCTCTTGAGGCAGGTGGTCCATAAAAGTATGCGATAACGGCGTTCGACCCGCTTTCAAAGCGTACCATTACCTAAATCAGCTCACTTTCAGATTCTTTTATAATCTCATTAACAATTATCAGGCGGCTTTCAATCCACCGACAACTTGAAACGTGCTAAAATTTGCGCGACGGCGTCACGAGAAAAACTGTCGCCTAACCTTGTTCATTGACCAATAGTGAGTGGAGGAAGATACACATGTGAATTAAATGGCTATGAACCTTCTTCGTGTTTTCTTGATTTAAAAGTTTGTACAAAATATGTACTAAACAAAGGGAAAGGAAGAATATGCGGCAAGGAGTTACTGCCTGGGGTAGTCAGCTATGCTGAAACCTCGTGGCAGTCGAGAGTATACTAAGAGAAAAATTCCTACCGGTGCAAGCTTCTAATAAAGTTCACTAATCATTTAAATGTAGTAGTAGCAGTGCTCGTTTGTCAGATTTTAATGGTTCCTGAGATTCATTACGGTTTAGTGTTTAGTGGCAATTACTTAAGAGAGGCCTGCTAGTGCAATTGGGGGATGTTATTTGCATAAGGCCGTTGCATAGGGCAGTTCCACGTTGGAATTTGCGTAAGGCAGTCGCATGACAGTAATTTCTTAAGACGGTTCCGCTTGGGTACTTGGCTGTACTGTGGGGTACCAATTGAGTAAGTCGACCTTAAAGAACTCCTTAAGTCGTAAACCAAAAGGCTATCAGATCAGGTTAATGTATTTTTCTCGATTTATATATATCTGTGTGTGTGTGTGTGTGTGTGTGTGTGTGTGTGTGTGTGTGTGTGATTTGCGTTCACGCAAAGCATTCTGCCTCATTTGGGCATTCTTTCTGATCTTCGACTACTCTATTTATTCTCCATGGAGTCTCCATCCTCAGTCAATTTAGTTCCTGGTTTCTTTGGGATTTCATTCCATGACCCAACATTCCACTTGTACATTTTGCCTCTGTATACATTTCGATTTTGACCTTCTACTGGATCGATTCTTGCTTTTACTAGCTCAAATTCGATTACTGTGATCCATGGTATTGTTGACTTGATTCCGTGTATATAAGTCTGAATTCTATTGGTGAGTCTTCTTGGTAACCTGCTGATGTACCCAGAGAACTGATATCTACTGCTAAGTTTGACATCCTCCCTGTGGTTTTTCTAGAGAGTAATCTCTGTCCCTCTTCTGTCAGCTTTGGGCCGAGAATTTTTTCATGATTTTGCGTTTTTCCTTCAGTATGCTTTCCATGTTGCTTTTCGTATCGAGTGCTAGTGTCTCACTTGTGTACAGCATTTCAGACTTGATTACTGTGTTGCAGTGTCTGATCTTTGTTTCAATATACATGCATTTCTTATTATATGTGTCATAAGATCTGCCATAAGCTCTGTTCGTTTTTTTCAGTCCAGTCCTGCGATTTGTTTTCTTCTCCTATTGGTTCGAGGTTTACACCTACATAATTGAAATGTATAACTCTGTTTACCTTGCTGTACTTTGTGTCTAAGATTTGTATGTTTAATTTCGAGCAGAAGGATTCAGATTCTGGAAAGAGATTTGTAGACCAACCTTTTCTGCACATTCTTTTAGTATTTCTATTTTTGTTGCTATTGCTTCGTTATCCAAGATTATGGCCATATCGTGTGCAAAAGCTTGGTTTGAAATTTCTGTCTTGTCCCGGGATCGCCCTAGTCGTGTTCGCTTCCAGCGTCCTTGAATTTTCAGTTCATTTTATCATTTCCTCATTACTTTGTCCAGGAAAAGGCTCAGTAAATTGGAATCCATTCGTTTACTACTTAATGAACAACATTCTACAATAAGGAGTTAGTTGATGAACAGAATTCGAATTATCTGTCTGCATAAAGGTCCTGTATTAGCAGAGAAGTTAGAGCGAAATAGCCGCTGATAGTCATAAACTGATCAATTCGTCAGTAACAACTCGAATTAAATTATTAGTAGTGTACAATAGGCAACTATGATAGGAGTAAATTCCGATTGATTCCCAGTGCGAAGAAGCTGCTCTGTGCCCTATCATATCTATAGACAGTGGCTTCTGACATTTGCTGCGGGAAGCACTTGTGGAACTGCTGTGGGTATTCAAGACAGAGTACATTTACTGATGTAGCAAGGACTACTGCCGAACATTGGGGAGTTAAACTAAAATTATATTTGATCTAACTCTCTGTAAGTTATGTGCGCTTGTACGAATCCATTAAAAGGAACGGCCTACCCTGTTTTTAGTCACTTAAGAATAACCTAAATCCAATTTCCATTTTAACTGTTACAAATATTGCATGAGTAGCTAACAAGAAGTCAGTGCCTCAAGTGATGAAGGTTTGTTTCATGTATCAGTGGCAGGGATCATGTGCGGTGGCATAAAAAAGGCTTTCGTAAGCGAGGCCTAGGTAGGATTCTGTTACAGTGGAACTCGATATCAGCAAGTGTATCAAATTCAAGTGACTACAAAATCAGTGCCGGCCGCGGTGGCCGAGCGGTTCTAGGCGCTTCAGTCCGGAACCCCGCGACTGCTACGGTCGCAGGTTCGAATCCTGCCTTGGGCATGGATGTGTGTGGTGTCCTTAGGTATTTTTTTTTTTTTTTTTTTTTTTTGGTCGTTAGTCTACTGAATGGTTTGATGCGGCCCGCCACGAATTCCTTTCCTGTGCTAACCTCTTCATCTCAGAGTAACACTTGCAACCTACGTCCTCAATTATTTGCTTGACGTATTCCAATCTCTGTGTAACTCTACAGTTTTTGCCCTCTACAGCTCCCTCTAGTACCATGGAAGTCATTCCCTCATGTCTTAGCAGATGTCCTATCATCCTGTCCCTTCTCCTTATCAGTGTTTTCCACATATTCCTTTCCTCTCCGATTCTGCGTAGAACTTCCTCATTCCTTACCTTATCAGTCCACCTAATTTTCAACATTCGTCTATAGCACCACATCTCAAATACTTCGATTCTCTTCTGTTCCGGTTTTCCCATAGTCCATGTTTCACTACTATACAATGCTGTACTCCAGACGTACATCCTCAGAAATTTCTTCCTCAAATTAAGGCCGGTATTTGATATTAGTAGACTTCTCTTGGCCAGAAATGCCTTTTTTGCCATAGCGAGTCGGCTTTCGATGTCCTCCTTGCTCCGTCCGTCATTGGTTATTTTACTGCCTAGGTAGCAGAATTCCTTAACTTCATTGACTTCGTGACCACCAATCCTGATGTGAAGTTTCACGCTGTTCTCTTTTCTACTGCTTCTCATTACCTTCGTCTTTCTCCGATTTACTCTCAAACCATACTGTGTACTCATTAGACTGTTCATTTCGTTCAGCAGATCATTTAATTCTTCTTCACTTTCACTCAGGATAGCAATGTCATCAGCGAATCGTATCATTGATATCCTTTCACCTTGTATTTTAATTCCACTCCTGAACCTTTCTTTTATTTCCATCATTGCTTCCTCGATGTACAGATTGAAGAGTAGGGACGAAAGGCTACAGCCTTGTCTTACACCCTTCTTAATACGAGCACTTCGTTCTTGATCGTCCACTCTTATTATTCCCTCTTGGTTGTTGTACATATTGTATATGACCCGTCTCTCCCTATAGCTTACCACTACTTTTTTCAGAATCTCGAACAGCTTGCACCATTTTATATTGTCGAACGCTTTTTCCAGGTCGACAAATCCTATGAAAGTGTCATGATTTTTCTTTAGCCTTGCTTCCATTATTAGTCGTAACGTCAGAATTGCCTCTCTCGTCCCTTTACTTTTCCTAAAGCCAAACTGATCGTCACCTAGCGCATTCTCAATTTTCTTTTCCATTCTTCTGTATATTATATTTGTAAGCAGCTTCGATGCATGAGCTGTTAAGCTGATTGTGCGATAATTCTCGCACTTGTCAGCTCTTGCCGTCTTCGGAATTGTGTGGATGATGCTTTTCCGAAAGTCAGATGGTATGTCGCCAGACTCATATATTCTACACACCAACGTCAATAGTCGTTTTGTTGCCACTTCCCCCAATGATTTTAGAAATTCTGATGGAATGTTATCTATCCCTCCTGCCTTATTTGACCGTAAGTCCTCCAAAGCTCTTTTAAATTCCGATTCTAATACTGGATCCCCTATCTCTTCTAAATCGACTCCTGTTTCTTCTTCTATCACATCAGTCAAATCTTCACCCTCATAGAGGCTTTCAATGTATTCTTTCCACCTATCTCCTCTCTCCTCTGCATTTAGCAGTGGAATTCCCGTTAAACTCTTAATGCTACCACCGTTACTTTTAATGTCACCAAAGGTTGTTTTGACTTTCCTGTATGCTGAGTCTGTCCTTCCGACAATCATATCTTTTTCGATGTCTTCACATTTTTCCTGCACCCATTTCGTCTTAGCTTCCTTGCACTTCCTACTTATTTCATTCCTCAGCGACTTGTATTTCTGTATTCCTGATTTTCCCGGAACATGTTTGTACTTCCTCCTTTCATCAATCAACTGAAGTATTTCTTCTGTTACCTATGGTTTCTTCTTTGTACGTTTTCCTTCCCAACTTCTGTAATGGCCCTTTTTAGAGATGTCCATTCCTCTTCAACTGTACTGCCTACTGCGCTGTTCCTTATTGCTGTATCTATAGCGTTAGAAAACTTCAAACGTATCTCGTCATTCCTTAGTACTTCCGTATCCACCTTCTTTGCGTATTGATTCTTCCTGACTAATGTCTTGAACTTCAGCCTACTCTTCACCACTACTATATTGTTATCTGAGTCTATATCTGCTCCTGGGTACGCCTTACAATCCAGTATCTGATTTCGGAATCTCTGTCTGACCATGATGTAATCTAATTGAAATCTTCCCGTATCTCCCGGCCCTTTCCAAGTATACCTCCTCCTCTTGTGATTCTTGAACAGGGTATTCGCTATTACTAGCTGAAACTTGTTACAGAACTCAATTAGTCTTTCTCCTCTTTCATTCCTTGTCCCAAGCCCATATTCTCCTGTAACCTTTTCTTCTACTCCTTCCCCTACAACTGCATTCCAGTCGTCCATGACTATTAGATTTTCGTCCCCCTTTACATACTGCGTTACCCTTTCAATATCCTCATACACTTTCTCTATCTGTTCATCTTCAGTTTGTGACGTCGGTGTCTATACCTGAACTATCGTTGTCGGTGTTGGACTGCTGTCGATTCTGATTAGAACAATCCGGTCACTGAACTGTTCACAGTAACACACCCTCTGCCCTACCTTCCTATTCATAACGAATCCTACACCTGTTATACCATTTTCTGCTGCTGTTGATATTACCTGATAGTCATCTGACCGGAAATCCTTGTCTTTCTTCCACTTCACTTCACTGACCCCTACTATATCTAGATTTAGCCTTTGCATTTCCCTTTTCAGATTTTCTACTTTCCCTACCACGTTCAAGCTTCTGACATTCCACGCCCCGACTCGTAGAACATAGTAGTGTTACTCATGGTCAAAAAATTCTCTTCGATGGTGACAGCAACATTATAGCCACTGAGAAAACAAGAGAAGTCCTCACAGAGAAAGCAAATGAAACTATCAAGTAAGTCTACGATTGGTCAGTGAGCAATAAAGTGACATTGAACATGAAGAAAACTAATGCCATGAATTTCAGTTTGAAGAGGGAAAACGACAATGTTAAATTAAATAGAGATGGTATCTCCATAGACTGTGTCACAAATGCAAATTTTCTAGGAATGAATGTTGATTCTCAGTTGAAGTGGTGTGAACATCCAAATGTACTTGCAAACAGAATGTCATCAGCATGTTATTCCCTTAGAATCCTATCATCAGTGTCTTCTAGTTATATACTATTCATATGTACGCTCAGTTATTAGCTATGGCATTCTTTTTTGGGGAACAAATGCACAAAATATGAACACAATTGTCAAACTCCAGAGAAGAGCCATAAGAATAATTACCAAAAATACTAGTCGAGCTCATTGTAAAAATCTATTCAAAGCACCAGGGATTTTAACTGGTCCATGTGAATACATTTACAAATCAGTTGTACACATAAAAAATAACATTGGTAATTACTGCACAAACAGCTCTGTCCATGACCATGGAACAAGAGCTACACTCAACTTACATTTACTACTAAAAAATAAACATAAAACTGTGCATTTTCTACCAAGGAATAAAACTCTACAATAAATTACCAAAAGAGATTAAAGAAATTGTAACAATACACTTATTTAAAAAGGCAGCTAAAAAGTACCTGTTATGCAACACATTTTATACATTCGAGGATTACTTAGATTAAACAGAGTGGGGGTTTGGTAAAAAAAAATGTTATACAAATAAATAATAATGATGATTTAAAACACCCTACTTTCCACATAACAACTTCACACTATGTTTTTTCCCTTCTTTTTTTTCCTTTTCTATAAATACATAACCCCAAGCTATGCATAGCTCAACACTAACACCTCTTCCTGTTTCTGAGTTCAACATCTCTCTCATTATAGAGGAATGCTGACTCATCTTTTTCGATAGCAAAATGGGAAGTTGTGGTACAGAAAGTGACCCAGAGATCACCGTGAGTGTGTGTGTGTGTGTGTGTGTGTGTGTGTGTGTGTGTGTGTTTGTGTGTAGTGAATGAAGTGTTACAAAACAATGTGTGTATAGTGTGTACAGTGACTGATAGTGAGATATGACTGACCAGTGTGGTATTACACTATTTAAGGAGTTATTTGCACAAACGTATTGTGTACTAGGAGTAAACCTAATGATTGTCTCTAACTGGAAGTCTGCAAATGTATGTGTATACGAATTAGCTTACTTTAAATTGGTCTAAACTTGTAAATACTTTGACATGTGCTATATCGTTGTTACAAGAGATCTACAGATGAATAAAGCTACTACTACTACTACTACTACTACTACTACTACTGCTATTTGGTCTGTGCACCTAACTGCTGCTGGTGGTCCGAGAATGGAGAATCCATATTTTTGAAAGCAGGGAATAATATTTTCTACATGAAAATTAGGGGTCAAAAGAAAAGGAATACACATGTATTTCACATAGAAAGATATGATAACTTTCAAACACGATAATAAGTATAACTACTGTAAAACTCAGTCAGATACTTACATACGACGTTATTAGGAAATGAGAGATACACATGTCGACTAAAGAAAAATATTGAATTACGTGAAAATAGATAACATTTCCACAATAAATCAAAGATATATTTAGAAGTTAATCACACTCATTTTCATTGTACATCTCACCAGCAAGTTGGTGTATCTTTGTCATGGTAATTTGAGAGGCAACAAAGGAAAGCATAAATGTCAGTATTTCGTAAATTTCAGTTTTAAAACCGAAAATTGTACTGTTACATTAAACTATGGTATAGTATAAGATATTAAACAGATATGGTTAGAGTATGAACCAAAATATATGCATTTTATATTAACTGAATCGCAGATACAAGCTGCTCTGGTTTCGTTTGAGATGCAAATAATTTCCTTTTACTTTTACACAAACCTATGAAGAACATAGTTGACCTAATAGGACAAAGATCAATTTCAATTCAGATCTCCATAAATATTCTAGTTTAACAATACGATACCGTCACTGGGGGTTGCAGGACTTGTTGTTGTAAGTATAGATTACTTATTTTCCATTTACGAAAACTGTGCATTGTTGTGCGGGAAAAGTAAGTAGTGGTTCCAGTCACGGTCTAACCTGACATTCCCACCCCCACCCCCAACCCCCAGCCAACCGCCTCTGCGTCAATTCCATGTTGTGAATTCAAGGCTTTTATGTAACCTGATGCCTGTCAAGTGTCAAAACAACCTTCTACCTACGCTTTAGGGCAATTGTGTTATCAAAAAGTGGCAGGAAAATGAAGGTCATCCTTCCATCCTGTATTCTAACCCCCCCCCCCTTCCCCAAATTGATCTAGGCCAATAGAAAGACTCAAAAATGCGGGAAATTTCCCCTCCGCCATTTTTTTCTAATCTAATGGTGTGACTATCATTCAAGCTCTATGCACTATTGTGAAAGGATCTTCCAAGAGATCAGCTACAGCTTACAGGCATAATGTAAAGAAACTGCACAGCAGAATTTAAGTATCATGAAGTCCTTCCTTTATTACTATAACAATATGTTTAAAACCATGGTATTTTCTGTAAGCACTCCTGCATATGACCATTTCCCATTGTTATTTACAATGTTGTGATAATATGGCACATTTTGTACTGGTTTCCTCTTTAACTATACCAACAGTGGTTATTTGTAAACAAGTAAATTACTGCTACATGGCAAGTGTATGAGGGATTATTAATGTGTGACATCGCAGTGACCGGCCGAGGTGGCCGAGCGGTTATAGGCGCTACAGTCTGGAGCCGCGCAACCGCTACAGTCGCAGGTTCGAATCCTGCCTCGGGCGTGGATGTTTGTGATGTCCGTAGGTTAGTTAGGTTTAAGTAGTTCTAAGTTAGGGGACTGATGACCTCATTAGTTAAATCCTATAGTGCTCAGAGCCATTTGAACCATTTGAACTTCGCGGTGTGTTAAAACAAGGACATTTTCAGTAAATACTCCAATGTATGTTCACTCCCGAATGCTGTTTACAACATTGGGGTAGTTTGCAACGCTATTTGACTAATTTAGTCCCACTTCCCAATATCATCAACAAAAGAGACGCATAAATAATAGACTTTAAAAATTTTATAACTATAACAGTAAGATATTTTAATAACTGCACCAAAAGCGCACGCTCAAAATTAGCACATTATGATACTTTCACCAATAACCTGATACGCCACGTTAAATCGTTAGCATAGTGCAGTATTTTAACAAATGCACCAATATCCCACTATTACCAAGTCCAGAAGTGCCTTGTTTCTGTGTGACTCACTAACAGGCAACTTTAGAGGTTCTGACACTATAGGATTACATTAGACTTGTACATAAACAGAAGTAAATACTGTAGATGTAGAAACGTTTCTACAGAAGGACATCGTTAAAATTACACTATAAACAACCCCTCCCCCTTGTGCTTCTACCATTGTCACCGCTATCATTGGATAGGAATGACAGAGGAATGCACTTTATTTAAAATAAGAAAAGAAATCTTCCGTCATCCACTTCACAAGTGCGTGTGGCCTCTGCACACTGTCCACCTTACTGCCGAGGTCACAGTCCTCCCGCTACAGTATTAATTGTGGTGCTCGAACGCGAATAATATGGGCAATGGCCAAGCGCCCACACGCCTCTTGTGTGCTCTCTGTCGCACCAGCCACCAACCCTCAAAAATCACCTGCACGTGACAGATAACAGCCAGCAGAGTCAAAGCGACCCTGGTGTGAGAAAAATATGTTTCCCTGCATTAATAGAGAATTTACGTACAATATTTATGTCTTCTGTGTTGGGGTCTGTGTTAACAAACTTCTCCATCACACCTGTCAGCTCACTTCTTAGTAGAGTATCTCACAAATTCTAAAACTTGCATTCTGTACAGCTGTCAGCTCTCCTTTTAGTAGAATATTTGTGTGTGATACTGGCACAACCATTACCAAATGTTCCATTAAAACGGCAGTATTCTGACATATAAGAGTACATAACCAACTTCTATCCTCCTAATTTTGAAAACCTTTTTTTTTTAATTTACGACTAATAGCTAGTACTCCAACACAGTAACGGAATCTGATGCACCACACAGATTTACACTAAGATATAGTCTAAAATAGGACTGTCAGTCCACTTTTCTTGTTTCGATACATCACTCAATAAAAATAGAAACCATTTAGGATCACTTTGTTGTCCACCCGTCTATCTGGCCATCTGTTAGAACCACTTTTTATCAGGAACGGGTAATATCAACTAGATACTTATGCAGCTACTAAAGCCCATAGTCCCTTGGCGACGCAAAAACATCTAAGCTACTAATTCAATGTAATCAAAAGATACGGTCGTTTTTGATACCCACAAATTCATTTATCAGAACCAGTAGGGCACTTCAACGACCTAGAACCATGAAACTTGGCAGAAAGGAAGGTTTACTGTGCAACTAAACGACATAGACTGAAAATTGTTATTCTGTAATTATGTCACACAACAAACATTTCTTTGACTAGTTGTTGTTCATCTATCTGTGTGTCCATCTTTTAAGACCCCTTCTTCTAAGGAACGGATGAAAGAATGAAGCTGAAATTCATGTGAAATATAGGAACGGATAAAGGTACGAAGCTGAAATTTATGTCAAATATTAACATCTACGGTCACTTGACGATGTACGAAACTTAAATTTCTGTGTTAATGCAATCAAAAGATCTGGCCGTCTGTTAAGACCCCGTTTTGTCAGAAAAATTTGAAATTTTTGTCAAAAATTAAAGTCTATGGTTCCTTGACAGTGCAAAACATTTAAGTTTCTAAGTCTACGCAGTCAAAAGATATGGCCATTTGCGTTACTTATTTTGATACTCACAAACTCACTCTCCAAAACCTAGAGACGAATTATCTATATACATAACTTTTCTACGAAATCCTCAAAGCACAAGCCCCACTAACACTTCTTTCATCATAGTGGAATAGCACTGTGTGTTGCTGCCTCCATCCATTAACAAACTGTACCTCCTAAATCATATACAGCCCCACTTTCTATCCTTCTAATTTTGAAATGCATTTTGTTTACAACGAATATCGAGTATTCCAGTAGAACAATGGGATCGGATGTGTGAAATATTACCTAGTAATTTAAATCTCTAGGCAGACAGAACATAGTTTAATAACCTCTTCTTGGTCCTGATTGTCTGGAAGGTAAACTTTTCCATGCATATCCCCTTCAAGTGTTCTTCTTAGTCAGTGGAAAAACTTCATAGTGACATTGGTGGTACATATACTTTATGTTCTCGAAATCCTTTGCTATTTGTCCAAAGAACCTGTGAGATATCATTGTTTGTAGTAACCGGTCCTAATGCGGTAATATCTCCATTTTATGATATTATGGAGAATAACGTCCTGAATCCAGAAAAACGTGTTTTTCTGGCATTAATGTGAGACATAATTATGTATAACACATGTTGCATCTGTTCGAGTCTGCATTATAATTTACGTCACCACATTTGGGGAGTGGGGGGTGGAATGGGGGAATAACGACACAAGAAAAGTGAGTGGTCTACTGCAGTGTAAACTGGTTGGCACCTATTTCTTTGCTATGCTAAAGTGCTGAAACTCAAGTTCCATACATAAGAGCACAGGCACAAAAGTTGTTCCTCAAGTGGCTTCATGGCTGTGGAATGTAATTTGTCAAATTCTCCTTATCTTGATTCTGATTCCAGTGATATACTTTCCCAAGACCTATGAGCTCTGAGACATATGTAACTGAAATCTTCGAATATTTTGAAGTAACCATCTGAACAATCTAAAGTGAAATGATTCCATAAAACGAAATGCATATGAATCGCACACTGACGTTAATAGTGAAAGGACCGCGAGAATTCCGTTAATAGAGAGGTGTTTGGGTATGAGTAGAGGGAATTGGTCTGTGCATGTGCAACATGATTAGCTCAGTCCCAGCAGAAGCTATCAGTGAGTAGTAGTATGGTATTCTGCCTTACAGCAGGTCGTGTCATGGGTTAAGCCTCTTCCACTTTTGTCTGTCCATAGCGAGCCTTTTCATTTCTGAATATTTGTCTGCTTTGATATTGTCCAGCATTTGATATTTTGTTTTCCATCTTCCCTTTTCTCCCTGCACCATTCCTTCTATTCCTTCTTTTAATAAACAGTCTCTCCTCAAACAATGTCCAGTCCAGTTCCGTTTTCTCTTTCTGATGACTTTCAGCATGTTTCTTTCTTCTCCAACTCTACTTAATGCTTCTTCGTTCCTTACTCGGTCTTCCCAATCCACTTTTTCCATTCTTCTCCATATCCACATCTCTAGTGCCTCCAGTCTTCTTTCATCTTCCTTCCTCAACGTCCTGGTCTCCGCACCATACAGTTCAACGCTCCAAATGTAACATTTCGCACGTCTTTTCCTCAGATCTTTGTTTAGTGGTTCACAAAGTAATTTATGTTTCCTCTTGAATCCTTCTTTTCCCATTATAATTCTTTTCCTAATTTCTGCTGAGCAATACATATCATCCATTATTAAACTTCCCAAGTAATTGAAGTTATTCACTTGCTCTATTTCCTCTCCCCCTATTTTCATACGGCATTTCCTCTTCTTTCCTGCAATTACCATGCTATTCGTTTCCTTCTTATTCATCTTCATTCCATATTCTTCTAATTTTGTGTTTAGATCATATAACATTCGTTCCATCTCTCTTGCATTCTCTGCCGTCACAACCATGTCGTCTGCAAACCTTATGCATTCAACACTCCGACCCCCTATACAAACTCCTCTCCTTCCATCAAAACTTTCATTAATAATTTCCTTCAGATAGAGGTACATGGAGAAGTAAAGGAAGGTGTATGTTGTGTTCATCGATCTTGAGAAGGCTTTTGACTACGTCAGGTGGAACAAACTGATGAAAGTCGTAAGGAAACAAGGAGTTGAATGGAGGGATAGACGGCTAGTTAGAAATTTATACTTGAACCAGAGAGCAAGAGTAGGAATAGGAGGTGTGATCAGCAAAGAAACTGAACTGGGAAGAGGTGTAAGACAAGGTTGTTGTATATCAATGAGTTATCATCGGTAATGTAATGGAACAATAGTGGTCTCTTCACCTTTTTATTTTTTATTTACAGTACATTGTATTTACCTGCATCAAGATCCCTGTAGCAGTCACTTTTAGGTACAATTCGCTTTTAGATACAAAACGCTGGAAGGCCTATTTTGCGTTCCAGAGTCAACATATACACTTGACTAAGCAATCTGTGACTTGATGCTGTGTTGGGATGTATTGCAAGGAAGTATACCTCATTCTGTCACCACACCAACTGTCCGTAACGTATTAGTTATAATTCACTGGCTGGATCCATATGCTTTACTTTAGCAATATTACATTGATTAGACAGATATGCTTGAAAAACTCATTATACACTGGGAGTAGTTGCTGTTTCTGGCAGAAGGTACGGGATTTTAATGTAATCACTGGATATATGAGAGAAATGATGCCGCATATCTGTACTTTTGCACTTTAATAGGGGAAAGACCAGTCGCTCTACTGACAAGGTGTCATGACGAATATACCGTTTACAATACACAGTAGTAATAAACTGCCATCAAACAGCATATTGGGGAAAACTGGCAAAAAAGCGCTAGAATACATTTCGAGGAAACAGAAGAAATCCATTTAGCGTAAAGCACCTTATTTTCGGATGGTGACCTAATTCCGAAGAGATGGATATTTGCTCCCTGGGCAGTACCGCCAATGCGGAAACTGGTTAATCTCCTTGTTTTTTTCGCCATTTTAGTGTCAAGTGCATCATTTGTATTCTGCCCTCGCAGTTGTCTTTTTCTTAATACTTTGCATTCGAATGTAAGGTTTTGCAGACAAAACGTAAGCATCAAAGTAGTAGGGTAAGTAATTTGACATTTTAGTCTTATTTATTAGTGATATATCACTTTAACGAAACTTGTGAGCAGTTTTTAAATACAATAATTGATACATCTTTTGGTAGGGCGGCCATATTCGTCAAATGGTACAGATGCCTAATTTCGGATACTGACAGGGTAACATCGGCCATAAGAGAAGGGGGCCCCTTTAAAGATTTTGCATTTTGTTGTTGTTCAGGAGATCCGTGGGGAGGAAAGAAAGGTTTCGACACAGTAAAATATGAGGAAGGCAATGCAAGCCATTGGAAATGAACAAATGCAGCTCTTAAAATCACCTATAATGTTTCAAGTTTCAATGTAGTGGCAAGTGTATCACTATTGTAATCAAATTGGGGTTTTCTCAGAATTAGTTTCTGTAATAGCAAAAAATTCCGTAAGTTCTGAAGTCTTAAATTTTCGTTGTGAAACAACCCTATCCTAAATTAGGAATCACACTATGCAAAATTGGTCACCGGTTTAGTACATTCTCAAAAATGAACAAGTTTCTTTGACATTCGTTATGAAACATAATCTGTTGACTTTTGCTATAAGACGTTACTGTAGCCAAAATGAATACCACCTTACCGAAGTCCGTCATTTTTGAGGCGCTTTCAGTTGAATTTTAAGCAGCCATATCCTTAGATTTTCTTGGGTATCCGAAAGCAGGGTGCCTTAACATCAAGTGGAATGGACATTCTGTTTGGGTTATTCCAACATCTCTGATGACTGATTCTATCACGTGTGGGTGGTTTTTTGATGGTTGCTGGTCGTTGTGGCAGAGAGCATCCAAGAGACCATTCTCTCCATTTCACTCAGTCTCTCCATCTCACTACCTGTCGCATGTGTAGGCCGTTGTCCATTGCTCGTCTAGTTTGCACTCCAGTAGCTTAATTAACACTGTAGTAGAAGGAATGCGATCCTGGCCGTAAGGCGCAGACGGGCAGTGTAGAGGCCACGCGCATTTATGGAGTGGATAACGGAAGATTCGTCAAAAAAATAAATAAACGCATTTATCCGCCACTCCTCCCCAGTGCCAAAGTGTTTACAGAGTAATTTTAACGGTTTATTGTCTGTAGAAACGTTCCTACGCCCATCTCCTGCTGTAGTCTTAGAGTGTCAGAACGTCTAAGGTAGCATGAAAGTGACGTCACATAGGGACAAGCTGCTTGACGACTTGGTAGTAGCAGGACCGCATTTTTTTCTGCGTGCTAGTTGCTTAACGTACGACATTGGTGTATTTCATAAAATATCGCACTATGATAAGTGTTTAGAATGGAAATTGGTGTATTTGTTAAAATATCGCACTGTTCTAACTGTTTGCGTGAGATATCGCTGTATTCGTTATCACATCGTGCTATTTACTAAACTTTTAAAGGTTAGCATTTAGGTGGGTTTTTGGTTGATGATACCGAAAAGTGGGAAAAAGTTGGTTAAATAATGTAATAATTTACCCCAAAATTATAAACAGCATTAGGAGGTGGTCATACATTGAAGTATTTACAGATACTTTTATTGTTTTTAACGTACTATGACATCACACAACAATAATTCAGGGACAAGATGCTTACATTGTAATGTAGCCATAGTTTATTTGTTTAAATAAATATTGTGGTAACTGTTAAGCTTTTAAATAACAGTATTTATATGTGTTTCTGGTTGACAATCGTGAAGAGTGGGAAAAATCAGCCAGAAGATGTGCATATGCAGGAGTGCTTACAGAAAATGCCATCATTTTCAACAAACATATTAATGGCACTTAAGGTGTTAATAAGACACTCGAAGACAAAACAGAAACGACGTACGACAAAAGAAATATTGTAATGAGGCGGAAATCGGTAGATGTGATGTGCAGGTACAGACAAACCAACGATTACAATTTCAGAAAATTTTGATGATTTATCCAAGAGAAAGAGCTTCACAAATTCAATTGTACGTTTGTCCACCTCTGGTCCTTATGCAAGCCCTTATTCCGCTTAGCATTGATTTTCCAGAGTTGTTGGATGTATTCCTGAGCGATACGGAAACCCACAATCTACTCTGTAGGAATCA
The DNA here is from genome assembly GCF_021461395.2 of Schistocerca americana. Classification (NCBI taxonomy): domain Eukaryota; kingdom Metazoa; phylum Arthropoda; class Insecta; order Orthoptera; family Acrididae; genus Schistocerca; species Schistocerca americana. The sequence goes on along the minus strand of NC_060126.1, from coordinate 437,790,572 downwards.
ACATGGATTCCGGAAACAGCGATCGTGTGAGACCCAACTCGCTTTATTTGTTCATGAGACCCAGAAAATATTAGATACCGGCTCCCAGGTAGATGCCATTTTCCTCGACTTCCGGAAGGCGTTCGATACAGTTATGCACTGTCACCTGATAAACAGAGTAAGAGCGTACGGAATATCAGACCAGCTGTGTGGCTGGATTGAAGAGTTTTTAGCAAACAGAACACAGCATGTTGTTCTCAATGGAGAGACGTCTACAGACGTTAAACTAACCTCTGGCGTGCCACAGGGGAGTGTTATGGGACCATTGCTTTTCACAATATATATAAATGACCTTGTAGATTCTGTCGGAAGTTCCATGCGCCTTTTCGCGGACGATGCTGTAGTATACAGATAAGTTACAGCATTAGAATATTGCAGCGAAATGCAGGAAGATCTGCAGCGGATAGGCACTTGGTGCAGGGAGTGGCAACTGACCCTTAACATAGACAAATGTAATGTATTGCAAATACATAGAAAGAAGGATCCTTTACTGTATGATTATATGATAGCGGAACAATCACTGGTAGCAGTTACTTCTGTAAAATATCTGGGAGTATGTGTACGGAATGATTTGAAGTGAAATGACCATATGAAATTAATTGTTGGTAAGGCGGGTGCCAGGTTGAGATTCATTGGGAGAGTCCTTAGAAAATGTAGTCCATCAACAAAGGAAATGGCTTTCAAAACATTCGTTCGACCTATACTTGAGTATTGCTCATCAGTGTGGGATCCGTACCAGGTCGGGTTGACAGAGGAGATAGGAAGATCCAAAGAAGAGCGGCGCGTTTCGTCACAGGGTTATTTGGTAAGCGTGATAGCGTTTCGGAGATGGTTAGCAAACTAAAGTGGCAGACGCACCAAGAGAGGAGCTCTGCATCGCGGTGTAGCTTGCTGTCCAGGTTTCGAGAGGGTGCATTTCTGGATAAGGTATCGAATATATTACTTACCCCTACTTATACCTCCAGAGGAAATCACGAATGTAAAATTAGAGAGATTCGAGAGCGCACGGAGGCTTTCCGGCAGTTGTTCTTCTCGCGAACCATACGCGACTGGAACAGGAAAGGAAGGTAATGACAGTGGCATGTAAAGTGCCCTCCGCCACACACCATTGGGTGGCTTGCGGAGTATAAATGTAGATGTAGATGTAGATACCGACATTTAGGCTGGTATCCAGTGCGACTCCAGACATATCTTCACTGGTCGTCGGGCCTCATTTCTAATGGAATCTCATCAGTGAAGACAATGCTACCCCAGGCCACGCGAGTCCAGGCAGAAGACGGGTCTGGAGATGCCCCAGGGAGCAGTGGGATACCAACCTAACTACTGTCTGCCATACGGCCCGATTATCTGGAATAATGGTCTGGGTTCATAGCAAGACCCGTTTCACTGTCTTCCGCGGAAACCTACAGCACAGCGGTACATCAACGATATTCTGTGCCCAGTTCTGTTGCTCTTCATGACAAACCATCCTGTGCTTACATTTCAGCAAGATAACGGCCGCCTGGACACGGCGAGAGTTTCTACTACTTGTCTTCGAGCTTGCGAAACCCTACCTTGGCCACCTAGGACGCCAGATCTGTCTCCAATTGAGAACGTTTCCAGCATTATTGGCAAGGCCTATCTGCCATCTCAGGATTTTGACGATCTTCGGCGCCAGTCGGGCCGAATTTGGCACTGTGTCCCTCGGGGGACATCAAACAACTCCGTCAGTCCGTTCCAGCGCCACTGGTTGCTCGAGGCCAGAGGTAAACCAACGTGTTACTGACTTCATCAGCTTCTGGATCTCTCTTGAATAACATACCTATTTTTCTGACATTGTAAACATTTGTTTGTACATGTACATCACATCTCCGATTTCAGTCTCGTTTGGATAGTTCGTTCGTAGTGCATAGTTGCGATTTTCTACTTTGTCCTGCAGTGTACTTATATTAGACTGGCCAGTTTCTTTTTATTAGGCCTAGGGCAGGTGGCTCATCTCTCTGATCCTTTCACTACGATGCACACCTCAAATGAGGAATCTCACACGACTGTGCTAGAGAGGAAATGGAGAGGGGGAAGGAGGACTTGGTTTCCTGCCTTTTTTACGTCATTCTTTTATCCTGGATTCGTGGGTGGATGGGAGAGATGATAATCTTCATTTTCTCGCTATTTTTTAGTCTAGTAATTGCCATAGAGGCATGAGTGGAAGGTCATTACAAGTTTCAGATTACATAGCGACCTTGAATTAACAAACGCAGTTAACCTAGAGGCTCCTGGTTCAAATGGCTCTGAGCACTATGGGACTTAACTTCTGAGGTCATCACTCCCCTAGAAATTGGAACTACTCAAACCTAACTAACCTAAGGACACCACACACACCCATGCCCGTAGCGGTCGCGCGGTTCCAGACTGTAGCGCGTAGAACCGCTCGGCCACCCCGGCCGGCTAGAGGGTTCTGGTATCAAATTACTTCGTTACCTTCAAAATGGCGCTTGAACCCGCCCATAACCGCTATTGAAATAAAACTGAATAGCGCAAGGGCAGTACAACCTACACAACGATCATCGGGATTTTCTCCGTGCCCTGCAACACTCATTAATGAGGATATCACAGTCATATCAGACTTTTCAACTGTTGGAAGACAAGAGCTTCATGCGGTGTATGTAACCACTAGAGAGGTCAGTGGTCACGAATTGCGTTGGCGAGCACGTTCTGCGAAATGGCTCCTGAGTACTCACCAACGACGCTGAAAACCACGTAAAACGCGTTGCGCCTGGCATATGAGCGCGTTTTAATACACACGAATACCGTTTGCGTTATTCGCACTAGGCGCCATTCTTCTGTGATTCTGACCTGCTTTGTTGGAGTTGACTGCTGTGCCTGTCAACCTACCGCAAAACTGTACAAAATTCTTCTACATCTACATCCATACTCTGCAAGCCACTTGACGGTGTGTAGCGGAGGGTACCTTGAGTACCTCTATCGGTTCTCCCTTATAATCCAGTCTCGTATTGTTCGTGGAAATAAAAATTGTCGGTATGCCTCTGTTGGGCTCTAATCTCTCTGATTTTATCCTCATGGTCTCTTTGCGAGATATACGTAGGAGGGAGCAATATACAGCTTGACTCTTTGGTGAAGGTATGTTCTCGAAACTTTAACAAAAGCCCGTACCGGGCTACTGACTGTCTCTCTTGCGGAGTCTTCCACTGGAGTTTATCTATAATCTCCGTAACGCTTTCGCGATTACTAAATGATCCTGTAACGCAGCACTCTGCTCTCCGATGGATCTTCTCCATCTCTTCTATCAACCCTGTCTAGTACGGATCACTCACCGGTGAGCAGTAATGCAGTGGGCGAACAAGTGTACTGTAACCTACTTCCTTTGTTTTCGGGCTGCATTTCCTTAGGATTCTTCGAATGAATCTCAGTCTAGCATCTGCTTTACCGACGATTAATTTTATATGGTCATTCCATTTTAAATCATTTCTAATGCCTACTATCAGATAATTTACGGAATTAACTGCTTATAGTTGTTGAGCTGCTATATTGTAGCTAAATGATAAAGGATCTTTCTTTCTGTGTATTCGCAGCACATTACGCTTGTCTACATTGAGATTCGATTGCCATTCCCTGCACCATGCGTCAATTCGTTGCAGATCCTCCTGCATTTCAGTACAATTTTCCATTGTTACAACCTATCGATATACTACAGCATCATTCGCGAATTAGCCACAGTGAACTTCCGAACTAACCCACAAGGTCATTTACATGTAGTGCGAATAGCAATGGTCCTACGACACTCCCCTGCGGCACACCTGAAATCACTCTTACTTCGGAACACTTCTCTCCATTGAGAATGACATGCTGATTTCTGTTAGCTATGAGCTCTTCCATCCAATCACACAATTGGTCTGATAGTTCATATGCTCTTACTTTGTTCATTAAACGACTGTGGGGAACTGTATCAAACGCCTTGCGGAAGTCAAGAATCACGGCATCTACCTGGGAACCCGTGTCTATGGCCCTCTGAGTCTAGTGGACGAATAGCACGAGCTGGATTCCACACGATCGTCTTTTTCGAAAACCATGCTGTTTCCTACAGAGTAGATTTCTAGTCTCCAGAAAGTCACTATACTCGAACATGATACGTGTTCCAAAATTCTACATCTGATAGACGTTAGAGATACAGGTCTATAGTTCTGCACATTGGTTCGACGTCCCTTCTTGAAACCGGGGATGACCTGTGCCCTTTTCCTATCTTTTGGAACGCTACGCTCTTCTAGAGACCTACGGCACACCGCTGCAAGAGCGCGGGCAAGTTCTTTCGCGTACTGTGTGTAAAATCGAACTGGTGACCATCAGGTCCAGCGGCCTTTCCTCTTTTGAGCGGTTTTAATTGTTTTTCTATTCCTTGTCATTTATTTCGATGTCTACCGTTTTGTCATCTGTGCGACAATCTAGAGAAGGAACTACAGTGCAGTCTTCCCCTGTGAAACAACTTTGAAAAATACATTTAGTATTTCGGCCTTTAGTCTGTCATCCTCTGTTTCAGTACCATTTTGGTCACAGAGTGTTTGGACATTTTGTTTTGATCCACCTACAGCTTTGACATAAGACCAAAGTTTCTTAGGATTTTCTGCCAAGTCAGTAGATAGAGGTTTACTTTCGATATCGTTGAAAGCCTCTCGCATAGCCCTCCTCACACTACATTTCGCTTCGTGTAATTTTTGTTTGTCTGCAAGGCTTTGGCTATGTTTATGTTTGCTGTGAAGTTCTCTTTGCTTCCGTAGCCGTTTTCTAACTCAGTTGTTGTACCACGGTGGCTCTTTTCCATCTCTTACGATCTTGCTTGGCACATACTCATCTAATGCATATTGTACGATGGTTTTGAACTTTGTCCACTGATCCTCAACACTGTCTGTATTGAGATAAAACTTTTGTGTTGAGCCGTCAAGTACTCTGAAATAAGCTTTTCGTCACTTTTGCTAAACAGGAAAATCTTCCTACAATTTTTACTGCACTACTGGCCATTAAAATTGCTACACCAAGAAGAAATGCAGATGATAAACGGGTATTCATTGGACAAATATATTATACCATAACTGACATGTGATTAGATTTTCAAGTAATTTGAGTGCATAGATCCTTAGAAATCAGTACCCAGAACAACCACCTCTGGCCGTAATAACGGCCTTGATATGCCTGGGCATTGTGTCAAACAGAGCTTGGATGGCATGTACAGGTACAGCTACCCATGCAGCTACAACACGATACCACAGTTCATCAATAGTAGTGACTGGCGTATTGTGACGAGTCAGTTGCTCGGCCACCATTCACCAGACGTTTTCAATTGGTGAGAGATCTGGAGAATGTGCTGGCCAGGGCGGAATTTGAACATTTTCTGTACCCAGAAAGGTCCGTACAGGACCTGCAACATGCGTTCGTGCATTATCCTGCTGAAATGTAGGGTTTCACAGGGATCGAATGAAGGGTAGAGCCACGGGTCGTAACACATCTGAAATGTAATGTCCACAGTTCAAAGTGCCGTCAATGAGAACAAAAGGTAACCGAGACGTGTAACCAATGGCAACCCATACCATCACTCCTGGTGATACACCAGAATGGCGATGACGAATACACGCTTCCGATGTGCGTTCACCGCGATGTCACCAAACACGGATGCGACCATCATGATGCTGTAAACAGAACCTGGATTCATCCGAAAACATGACGTTTTGCCATTCGTGCACCCAGGTTCGTCGTTGAGTACACCATCGCAGGCGATCCTGTCTGTGATGCAGCGTCAAGGGTTAACCGCACCCATGGTCTCCGAGCTGATAGTCCATGCTGCTGCAAACGTCGTCGAACTGTTCGTGCCGATGGTTGTTGTCTTGCAAACGACCCCATCTGTTGACTCAGGGATCGAGACGTGGCTACACGATCCGTTACAGCCATGCGGATAAGATGCCTGTCATCTCGACTGCTAGTGATACGACGTCGTTGAGATCCAGCACGGCGTTCCGTATTACGGCGTTCCTGAACCCACCGATTCCATGTTCTGCTAACAGTCATTGGATCTCGACCCACGCGAGCAGCAATGTCGCGATACGATAAACTGCAATCGCGATAGGTTACAATCCGACCTTTATCAAAGTCGGAAACCTGATGGTACGCATTTCTCCTCCTTACACGAGGCATCACAACAAAGTTTCACCAGGCAACGCCGGTCAAATGCTGTTTGTGTATGAGAAATCGGTTGGAAACTTTCCTCGTGTCAGCACGTTGTAGGTGTCGCCACCGCGCGCCAACCTTGTGTGAATGCTCCGAAAAGCTAATCATTTGCATATCACAGCATCTTCTTCCTGTCGGTTAAATTTCGCGTCTGTAGCACGTCATCTTCGTGGTGTAGCAATTTTAATGGCCGGTAGTGTATTTCTATTTACGGCTGAAATCACCGATGCTGTAACTGCTTTATGATCGCTGATTCCCTGTTCTGTGTTAACTGTTTCAAATAGTTCGGCTCAAGCTGGTTCCGAAAGTGTCCCGCGGCAGGAGAATGTCAATGTCGACAGACCTACCGTTGCAACGGCACGGTACGGTCTACTAACGTTCCGCATACGGCCTACACCACAGCGGTGGAAATGGGTGTCACTTTGTGTTCGTGTCGTTGAATTAGAGAGCATCTGCCTTTACTTATTCCCGGAGAGACAGGTCGTGGATACTCACTCTCGTAGCACACCTTCTGCGTGCAGATAGCTGCGGTGCCTTGCGTGTTGCACTGGCACGTGTTGCAGTCCTGCATGAAGATCCTCCCGGGTTCGCAAACCCGGTCCACCAAACTGGGCCGCTGCTGATGTGTTCCTGAAAATCAGCAACACGCCGCTTTCAGGCAGGAATACGTCGTGAGCTAGCGTCGGGGTCAGTGTCCTGGTAATCAATGGAACAATCCTCATACGAACAAAAATCAGTCTTTCTAAGGAACTTACTTTTACTGTACAAATATAAGGAAAAATTAACATAAAATGTCTGTAGTGAAGGTTCTTCAGGCATCATTGGAACTACTGATCGTTTATGATGGTGTACTTTTTTTTACTTTACGATTACCAGTTTCAGATCATCTAGCTAATCATCATCAGATGATCCCAGAATTAGATTTCCTCTCTGCAGCGGAGTGTGCGCTAATATGAAACTTCCTGGCAGATTAAAACTGTTGGTAGAGCAGTTGCGCGCGATAGGCAGAGGTCCCGTGTTCGAATCTCGATATGGCACACAGTTTTAATCTGCCAGGAAGTTTCATATCAGCGCACACTCCGCCGCAGAGTGAAAATCTCATTCTGTAAACATTCCTCAGGCTGCGGCTAAGCCATGTCTCCGCAGTATCCTTTCTTTCAGGAGTGCTAGTTCTCCAAGGTTCGCAGGAGAGCTTCTGTAAAGTTTGGAAGGTAGGAGACGAGATACTGGCAGAAGTAAAGCTGTGAGGACCGGGCGTGAGTCCTGCTTCGGTAGCTCAGTTGGTAGAGCACTTGCCCGCGAAAGGCAATGGTCCCGAGTTCGAGTCTCGGTCGGGCACACAGTTTTAATCTGCCAGGAAGTTTCATCATCATATGATGTATATTTCTCAGAGATTGTTTATAGCGTTGTGGAAGTCAGTAGGTAGCAGTGGTAAGACAGTAAGAATCGAAATAGTGAAGCAGTGAATGTTGCGAAGTATCTGGAATGAGATCATAACATCGACTGGAAAGCTTTACTTACAGTTATTTAAATCCATGGAATAATCCTGGTGTAACAATCACTTTCCAAAACATAGTTTAAGTTTCCCAGTTATGCTGTGTAACTGATCTTGATTCACCTCAATCTCAGTGTTCCACATCCCTAATCGTTGTGTGAAGGCGTGCTAGGAGATAATTTCTTCGCATTTTTTATTCCTTTCTTAGGGTCAGTTGGGGTACTGCATGTCACGAACATTTCTCAGTCGACTTCTCTACTTCGCTGAAGCAAGTTGCAACCGTTTGCCGCCACACAGCTCCGAATTGTAGTGCGTTCACATGGCGGTGTGTAACATAAATATGTCGGTGCGTGAGAAACAGGGTGCTCTAATCGAATTTCGAAACGCGTAAGAGTTCGTCTACACACAGAGCACTTTCCTTCAGCACGACAGTTCCGGACCACACCTGAGCACTGCGACATGTGCAGAAATCCGACACCTTGTGTTCACTGTCAACGATCATCCTCAATATTGTCCCGACTTGGTCCCATCCGAGTTTCAGCTGTTAACAAAGGTTTGGAGCACAGCACAGTATGGTAGTGAAACATGGATTTTGGGAAAACCGAATCAGAAGAGAATCGACGCATTTGAGATGGGGTGCTATGAATGGATGTTGATAATCAGGTGGACTGATAAGGTAAGTAATGAGGGGGTTCTGCGTAAAATCGCGTAGGAAAGAAATACGCGGAAGACACCGATGATTGGATATCTGTTAAGACACACGGGAATGACTTCCATGGTAACAGAGAGAGCTGTAGAGAGCAAAAACTGTAGAGGAAGACAGAGATTGGAATACTTCCAGCAAATAATTGAGGACGTAAATTTCAAGTGCTACTCTGATATCAGGAGGGTGGCACAGAGAGTAATTCGTGGCAAGCCTCATCAAACCAGCGAGAAAACTGACGATTCAAAAAAGAATGTAATTATTTTAAAGAATCCGCATTGATTGCAAATTGAAACTGGATGTTGACCTAGGTTTCGGTGCGGATAGCCACGCCTTCTTCGGAACATACTAAAACTACAAACTGCCTAAAGAGGCATGGTCCAACATTAATACAGAACGTCCAAAAGGGCAAAAGACTCGCATAAAATGTAAAATAAATGGTACGTGTGCACCATGTCAATAGCTGTACTTCGCTCAAACGTCAGAAGCGTGCTTCCTCACCCCAGCCAAAGTTCGGTTGTCGGCGGGCTCACAGGTAAGCATCCAGACGCGTAGAGCAAGATTTTCGTGGTCCTAATACTAAGGATACTTACCAAGTTTAAGTTATCACCTCGAAAAAATAAAGGTGCTTGATTTATTTTCTATTTATTTGTATGTATATGTCTATAATCCTGCAACACATTGAAACTGCCACGCCATAATACCGTGGCTCGCCCCTAGAACAGTGAAAACAAAACGGCACAGTGAATGGTTTTCTGTATTTGAACGAGAACGAAAAAAACGCTGCAACAATCCATACTGAGTTGGCGGAAATTTACGGCCACCTCGCCTATGATATGAGACACAGTGGTACGGTTGCGCACACGTTTCCATACTGGTCAAACAAGTATGTATGCCTTGGAACGAAGTGGCAGGGCGTATTTCTTTGAACAAACAGGGTTTCAGAGAGGAGGCCTTGATGTTCAAAGACCGAAGTATATCAATCAAGGTGGTGGTGGAAAAACTGTAAATGAGTCATCGGTCTGTCTCCGATAACGTGCACGAAATTTTGAACAAGAAAAAGGTCGGTGCCACCTTGTGTCCACAGCTGTCCACACCGGAAATGTTGCACCTCTGTCAGCCTTGTCCAGATGATGGGTACAGTGACCTAATCACCACACAAGAGTGGTGTGTGTATCACTTTGGCGCCGAAGAGAAAAAGGAATAAAACAGGTGGAAACATGTTGATTCACCTTCGCGGAAAAGGCAAGGTGATCCTGAGTGGTTTTTGGGAGTGCCGTGAGGTAGTACTGTCAGACTGTTCGTGGCGGGCAAATCGTCTCAGGGGCACACTACGAAAATTTCCGGACGAAGTTTAAGGAAACTTGACCCGATGACACAACCTGCCTCTTTGGAGAACCAAATTTAGCTTCACTCCCAGCTTTAACCTAAAATGGCACCCAGTAACTGCTTCCCTTTCTTCGAGTGAACAAACAACTGAATGTTACGCAGTTCCTGAGTGACGTATAGATGGTAGCTTAGATAGACTGTTCCTGAACATCCGAAGTGCATACATCTTCAACCAAGGTCTCCATCAACTCATATAGCGTTGGGAAAAATGTGTCGCATTGAACGGTGAGTATGAAGAATGGGTTAACACCATCAGCAGATTTCAAGATTGCAGTTAAAGTTTTTCGAGGTGATAGTCGAAACTTAATAACTAACCTTCCTGTGTTCCTTCCCTGGTCAAATGGCACTAATATGGCATACAGTCTGCCCGAAAACACTATGCTGATGTTGGATGGTGTGACATCAAACGTATTGATAAACCCCTGCTCAAAAGTATTACGAGTTTTGTGCACGTTTTCCATAGGTGTCTTAAAAAATCCATTCGATATCTGTAAAAACTTGGCGTGAAAATGAAATTTTACGTACTTTTCGCTTGTTCGTGACAAGCAGCATATTTCACATGTCGCTAGCTTTCTCTTTCCTACTATTTTTTCTACATTCTCTAATCTGTTGGTAATGTCGTCCACTTTCAATATAATCCAGCGTGCCTTCTCCTTCTACTACCTCATTTCCCTGCTCCCGTTCTATAGATGACTCTTCGTTGGAAGCAGTTGCTCCACAGTATATGATCCTAACAAGGTTTTTTCCTCTTCCATGTGGTTTTCATTAGGTTGTGTTCCTCTCTTATTCTTATGAGTACTTCTTCATTCGTCATTCTGCTGGTCGATTTCACTTCAAGTAATTTTCTCCGTAACCACAGTCCAAGTAATTTTCCTCTTTGTTTTTAACATTATGCTACACTCCAGACAAAACGCTTGCCTAATCCCTTTCTTAGATTTATCAGAATTCCTTCTGCTGTCAACAGATCTTTCACCATCTCAAGAAACCTTTCACCTGTGCGTACTCTACTACTAATTTCTTCTATACAGCTTCCTATTTCTATCACCAAATCTCGGAGATATTTAAAAAAATTTCCTTGTTTCAAGATATTTCCTTCCAATATATTATTATCATGTCATATTATTATCAATTAAAGCCACGGTCATTCAGTTATAAGATGAAATGTACCGATGTTAATAATTTAGCTATAAACACGTTTATATTGTTGTTGCTGTTGTTGTTGTTGTTGTTGACTGCTAACGCCATCTAGCGATCATCGCCTGAAGCAGCTTGTGGAACTTAATGGACCTGTCCATTCTTCACTTTTAGCTCTGGCCACACATGTTTACACGTGTGTATTTCAAGCGTTTTACTTCTTTATTCTTGTAATGGTTATCAACTGCAATAGTATCCTCATGCACCATGTTGTAATAAACGTACTCATAACGATTTTTCCTCTGAGACGATACAAATACTGATTAAAGTGTGTCACTTATTAATTCTTAACAGCATAGTGCCTTAGGTGACACGATTACTTTCATATACATATTCATGCTAGTGGACAGTTTTAACTTACGTAAATAGTTAGTCTCATCTTCATTACCACTTCCTTATCTTAACGTACATTTTTCAAATTTTTGACCTTTTTCCAACTTGATTGATGATGATCAATCTGTAAGGAATTTTTCATTAAAAAAAGACATTTTAGCGATCTGCTAAGCCGTTATGTGAATTACAACAATGAAGAATGTTTTTATAGTATGCGAACTGTAATTACTTCCGCCTATAAACTTGCGAACTTCGCTGTAATTTTAAGTGCAGTTTCAATTCTGGACTTGTAATTTTGATTCCTTCAAAGTATTGTACGTTGCTATACTCCGATGCGTAATTTTATATCTTAGATCTGAAGATGGCTTGCGTGTATCTGAAACTAATAATTAAAATAATGTGTCATTTGCGATCGTGACTTCGAGGACTTTCAATCTTTATTATAAAACTACGTCTACGTCTCCATCACTGACATTTTCATCAAACATGAAGTTCTCCGTGAGCCGTTACTTGTGTTGTGTAATTTCTCTCCGAAGGAGAACTGAAGTTTTGTGTCCATTTCAGTATACTGTACTTGCTTTTCATTCTATACTAGGTCTTTAGTTTCTCTGTGTCAAATCCGGAATGGGCCATATGAATATCGTGCACTTCTTAAACATAGTGCTTCCATTCCTATTTCTTATCTGGTAACCTACACAACTTCTCATAGTTCGTTTTTATGGAGTATGCTCTTATGCTCATATTTGTTAGATATTTGTAATTAGGTATTTAACTGTTCTATACATTTATTCTAATTTATTTGCTTACCTTAATTATTCATTTCGTTAAGAGAGACGGAAATTTGTCATAGGCGACTGGAATTCGACATCAGAAAAAGGACGACAAGAAAAAATATCATGAGAAGATGAAGAATGAAGGATGAGATAATGTAAAGGGAAAACATCTAGAGGAATTACGAACAGATCATAATTTAACCATTGCTAATACTTGGTTTAAGAACCGTCAAACAATGCTGTATACATAAAAGAGATATGCAAACATAATAAGGTTTCACTTGGACCACGGAATGATAAAACAGAGTTTTAAATCAGGTTTTAAGTTGCAAAATCATTTCTAGTCGTAGGTGTGGACTCTGACCATAGTCGATTCGTAATGAACTGCAAACTGGGGAAGGCTTGAAAAAAGGTGGGAAACCATAGAGATGGGACTTGGCCGAAATGAAAGGATCAGAAGTTTCTGAGAGTCTTCAAAGTGAGTATTAGATAATTGTCGGCTACCACAAGCTGAAGGAATAAAACGGCAGATTCAAAATACAGAAGGCAGCAGAGAAACATACCAGCCCAAAAACAATGTAGGAATCTTTGGATACCTTGCAAGGTAGTGAACTGCATTGTCAAAGAAGCTAAGTACAAAATGCAAGAAATAAATAAGGCCAAAGGGAATACACATGCCTAAAACTGAAATTGGCAGGAAGTATAAAGTCTTAAAGCTGGAACGGCTAGAGGAGGAATGCATGTCTGTAGAAACATGGATGACTGCGTGAAAAATGGATGCCCTCTACTGCAAAAGTAAATAATACTTTCCAGAAAAGAGAAGTAGCTACTTGTGTATTAAGAGCTCAAAACTGAAAATACACTACTGGCCATTAAAATTGCTACACCACGAAGATGACGTGCTACAGACGCGAAATTCAACCGACAGGAAGAAGATGCTGTAATATGCAAATGATTAGCTTTTCAGAGCATTCACACAAGGTTGGCACCGGTGGCGACACCTACAACGTGCTGACATTAGGAAAGTTTCCAACCGATTCCTCATACACAAACAGCAGCTGACCGCCGTTGCTTGGTGAAACGTTGTTGTGATGCCTCGTGTAAGGAGGAGAAATGCGTACCATCACGTTTCCGACTTTGGTAAAGGTCGGATTGTAGCCTACCGCGATTGCGGTTTATCGTATTGCGACATTGCTGCTCGCGTTGGTCGAGATCCAATGACTGTTAACAGAATATGGAATCGGTGGGTTCAGGAGGATAATGCGGAACGCCGTGTTGGATCCCAACGGCCTCGTATCACTATCAGTCGAGATGACAGGCATCTTATACGCGTGGCTGTAACGGATCGTGCAGCCACGTCTCGATCCCTGAGACAACAGATGGGGACGTTTGCAAGACAACAACCATATGCACGTCGACGTTCGCCTGCGATGGTGTACTCAACGACGAACCTGTGTGCACGAAGGGCAAAACGTCATTTTTTCGGATGAATCCGGGTTCTGTTTACAGCATCATGTTGGTCGCATCCGTGTTTGGCGACATCGCGATGAACGCACATTAGGAGCGTGTATTCGTCATAGGTCATCTCTTGTTCGCATTGGCGACACTTTGAACAGTGGGCGTTACATTTCAGGTGTGTTGCGACCCGTGGCTCTACCCTTCATTCGATCCCTGCGAAACCCTACATTTCAGCAGGATAATGCACGACCGCATGTTGCAGGTCCTGTACGGGCCTTTCTGGATACAGAAAATGTTGGACTGCTGCCCTGGCCAGCACATTCTCCATATCTCTCACCAATTGAAAACGTCTGGTCAATGGTGGCCGAGCTGTTGGCTCGTCACAATATGCCAGTCACTACTCTTGATGAACTGTGGTATAGTGTTGAAGCTGCATGGGCAGCTGTAACTGTACACGCCATCCAAGCTCTGTTTGACTCATTGCCCAGGCGTATCAAGACCGTTATTACGGCCAGAGGTGGTTGTTCTGGGTACTGATTTCTCAGGATCTATGCAACTAAATTGCGTGAAAATGTAATCACATGTCAGTTCTAGTATAATATATTAGTCCAATGAATACCCGTTTATGATCTGCATTTCTTCTTGGTGTAGCAATTCTAATGGCCAGTAGTGTAGTACCGTGCAAGAAGAGGACGGCTGCAACGTGGAATGCACGTATAGGACGGCTATAAAAGGAATATGAATTCGTGGATGATATTATGGAAAATCTGACAAAGCAAGAAGCAGTGCACCTGGAGTAAAAGACATTCCTTCGAATTATTGAAAACTTTCGTTAAGCTGGTCACGAGAAAACTGTTTTGTTCAGAAGGCAAGCTATATGGGTCACAAGCAATTTCCAAATCTGCAAGAATAATACAAAAATTTCTGTTCAAATTGCACGCAAAAGTTTACATGTGTGATACTACTGCCCCATGATTTTAAGAACACAATGTTGTAAAATAGTTACTCAAGGAGTTTGCTTTTTGGTTGTGGAGGAATATCAGAAAACGAGCGTCCATCTGACCCTACGACGTGTCTTAGAAAACAGGTTATGGAGAAAAGCTAACCTATATTTGCTGCGTGCGTAATTTTAGTGAAATCTTTTAAAAATGTTAACTAAAACACAATTCTTGACATTTTGAAAGTAACAGGGAGCGAAAGTTCATGTATGACTTTCACAGAAGTCACTGTTGAAGGAAATGACAGGGAATGAGTATGTGGCTAGTCTTCGTCATCCCCGACTGTGGGCACTCACCATCGTTGCCAGACGTCTCCGCGCAGGACACCGTGTTGTTCTGATTGTTGTCGCACTGGCCTCTGTTGCTGTTGGACATTCGGAAGATCCACCGCTTCACTCGCTCCAGCTGGCGTCCTGGAAAACACCCACACACGGCATTCAGTCACGAATACGTCGTGGGCTGCTGACGTCACGGTCGTATTCGACAATGCAGGACGTACTCTCATATGGAGTAATTACGAACAAGTAATGCACCCCAGAGGATTGTCGAACATGATCGTTTGGGTGCAGAGAAATGGTGGTCAACTTGTTAACTGAGCAACATTGTCCACTGACCCTCACTGCCCACTGACTGTCATTGTGGGACAATTTGTTACAATTTCAAGTAACATAACGATGATCCTCTTGCCTGGTACTGAAAGTCTTCTCAAAGCCAAAAAAAGAAAAAAACAAAAAATAACAAAAAATTAAAAAACGGCTCTGTGGGATAGATTGTTTGCTACAAAAAATAGCAAAGAAAAAAGGCTCAGATGGACAGAGCGTCTGCCATGTCAGTAGGAGATCCCGGGTTTGAGTCCCGGTTAGGGCACAAATTTTCACCTGTGCCCGTTGATATTTATCAACGGCTGTACGCAGCTAAGGGTCTGTATTTCATTGTAATTACACGTTATAAAATTTGTCGATCACAGAGCAAGGATTTATTCTCACAAGACTGAGTCTGGGTGCATAACGTGCAGAGTGAACGGTATAAGGCAATCTTCTGTTAATAGGTTAACCACTGACGTCAAAGACAATGTGTATTGGTTTAAGAAGTGAAAAGAATCTATCAACATGCTGTATCCACTTTTAAATGACATAAACGTGTTTTATCTGCACAAGATGACAAACGTTTAGATACTTCCTGAGAAAGAGGTCAAGATTACTGCATGAAAAATGATGACAGGTGATTTTATTGAAAAATATTCAGATACATGTAAAAATGAATATAATATAAACACATCAAATGTGTATGAAAAAAATTAGATTGTAGCTGAAGTGAATTCACATATTCCTTACTCGTTGTTTTCATGTACACATTTCGAATTTGCTGATACATCGTACATGCTCTGGTATAAAAGACAATGTATGTGTTAGAACTGACTGTAAAAGCATTGTATGTAAAATATAGTATACGAAAAAGAAAAGTTGTAGTAAATTTCACGTTTAGAGTATTTCCAGACTGAGATTTTAGCCCACTGTAATATTCTGTTTGTGCTTCACACAACGTAACATTCGTGACTTGAAATGCGTCCTCTTTCTCTCTCTCTCTCTCTCTCTCCCTCTCTCTCTCTGTGTGTGTGTGTGTGTGTGTGTGTGTGTGTGTGTGTGTGTGACAGTAAGTGGCAACATTCAACATTGACGTCTGTGAGATGTGTGTGTTATTAACGACTAAGATCCAGTATGACGTTCTTTTTTAACTTAGCAGTAATAATTCAGATCGATAATTTCCCCAAAAATAAGGAAAAATTAATGTGTGTGTGTGTGTGTGTGTGTGTGTGTGTGTGTGTGTGTGTGTGTGTGCGTGTGTGTGTGTGTGTGCGTGTGTTTTAGTGATAATAAACCTCAAGTATTCACACTTTTTTTTGGACATGGCGCAAAAGGTTGAGTCTACAGTGCAGTGGTTTTCAGTTACAGGGGATATGATTTTAAAAGTGTGTTGTTGCACGTGAGGGACGACATTTAATGATAAGGCACAGTTGGGAAGATATGAAATATACAGTAATGTATGAATCATAGAAATGCAGAACTAAATTGTGGGTCGACATGTTTGAGAGATGAAATTTGATGCTGAGGCGGAGTTGGAAAGAGAGGAAAAAATGTTTCGTGAGCAGATGTTTAAATGATGAGGAAGTACATTATTTACGTACGGAGGTACACGCAACGTATGTGTGTCATTGCCCCCACCCATTATTATGCAGAGAAATGGTGGTCAACCTGTAAACTGAACAACGTTGTCCACTGACCATCACTGCCCACTGACTGTCATTGTGGGACAATTTGTTACAATTTCAAGTAACATAACGATGTAAAACGCCATTCGTTTTGTGCTTATATGTGACTGATCATTAACTGGAGGACAGTTTGCTAGAGATCTGGGGAAACTGGTTACACCATACGGATAATGTGATACTGTTTTGAGGACAGGACGTTACAATTGGTGAGGACAATTGATACAGTTGTGGATGTAAGTTCACACAGTTTTGGGGCAAACAGATATAGTTTTGGGGTAAGTTGACACGGTTTATGAGGCCAACTGACTCAGTTTTGAGAGGGCAAGTTGACACAATTTTGAGAACAAGTTGATATAGTTTGGGGGAAGTTGTTACAGTTTTTAGGGAAAGTATTACAGTTTTGAGAGAAACTGTTACACTTAAAGTGAAATTTGTTACAGAATTTTGTCTGGTTTGTGCGAAGTCAGGCAAGTCACAATTCGATAGTTAGCATTCATTAATCACGTGCACCTCTCTCTCCCTCTCTCTCTCTCTCTCCGTGTGTGTGTGTGTGTGTGTGTGTGTGTGTGTGTGTGTGTGTGTGTGTGTGTTTGTGTGAGTGTACGTGTACACAATTCAGTATCTAATTTTATGTAAATATCTTTGGCTTCCAAGAGAAGGCTTCGGAAATACTACAACTTGGCTGATTAAATACACAGGTATGTTTGTGTACACAGTTTTACAAAAATATGTTTGACTTTCAAGTAATGTTTACGAAAATAACGCAACTTGACACAGTTTTTTCCGCTTTCTTTCAATATTAAACATATTAAATTAAGAGGTTTATATGTGTATGCACTTTACACAAATATCTTTGACTTTTGACTAAATATTATGAAAATAATAGAACTTCAGCGTCTTCGCGCTTCATTTCAGTCTTACGCTTATTGAATGTAGAAGTACGTATGTGTACCCAATTTTATGCAATTATCTTTGAGTTTCATGCTTATAATGCATATCTTTGGGCCTGTCACCTATTCAAGTGATGGTTACGAATTTCTTTACTGCACATCTGAAATTTGGAAATAGTGTTGGTCTTATACTGTAGGCATCGTTTAAGGAGAGACTGTTCGAAAGTCCACTGCTAAATGGGTGAAATAGGATACGAAAAGCTTTTTGACAATATGTCCCTATTACAGTAGTTTAGAAGGTACAGCTATTGGCATTTTGTTTCTAAGTCACAAAAAACGCACATGTTTCAACATTTTTGGAAATTCACGCAGTAAAGGGGTAAAATAGTAGCTGAAAGTCTTTTTACGAATAATTCAAATTAGAGAACTACTAAATCATTCCTAAAGCTACATCTGTGAATTTAGTATTTGCCTTCTCGTTTGGAAGTAAAAAATACATGTTCCAGTTTTATAGGAAATTCAGCCGCCTAACGGGTAGAAAGAGCGGATGTAAAGGTTTTGAAATTATTTCATTATGAAAATTTGCATTTGGCTTCTTGGTTGAATATAAATATACTTGTGTTACTCTTGACTGAAATTCTATCCCTATAGGAATGAAAAAGGAGACGAAATTCTTTGTGGAAATACACTCCTGGAAATTGAAATAAGAACACCGTGAATTCATTGTCCCAGGAAGGGGAAACTTTATTGACACATTCCTGGGGTCAGATACATCACATGATCACACTGACAGAACCACAGGCACATAGACACAGGCAACAGAGCATGCACAATGTCGGCACTAGTACAGTGTATATCCACCTTTCGCAGCAATGCAGGCTGCTATTCTCCCATGGAGACGATCGTAGAGATGCTGGATGTAGTCCTGTGGAACGGCTTGCCATGCCATTTCCACCTGGCGCCTCAGTTGGACCAGCGTTCGTGCTGGACGTGCAGACCGCGTGAGACGACGCTTCATCCAGTCCCAAACATGCTCAATGGGGGACAGATCCGGAGATCTTGCTGGCTAGGGTAGTTGACTTACACCTTCTAGAGCACGTTGGGTGGCACGGGATACATTCGGACGTGCATTGTCCTGTTGGAACAGCAAGTTCCCTTGCCGGTCTAGGAATGGTAGAACGATGGGTTCGATGACGGTTTGGATGTACCGTGCACTATTCAGTGTCCCCTCGACGATCACCAGTGGTGTACGGCCAGTGTAGGAGATCGCTCCCCACACCATGATGCCGGGTGTTGGCCCTGTGTGCCTCGGTCGTATGCAGTCCTGATTGTGGCGCTCACCTGCACGGCGCCAAACACGCATACGACCATCATTGGCACCAAGGCAGAAGCGACTCTCATCGCTGAAGACGACACGTCTCCATTCGTCCCTCCATTCACGCCTGTCGCGACACCACTGTAGGCGGGCTGCACGATGTTGGGGCGTGAGCGGAAGACGGCCTAACGGTGTGCGGGACCGTAGCCCAGCTTCATGGAGACGGTTGCGAATGGTCCTCGCCGATACCCCAGGAGCAACAGTGTCCCTAATTTGCTGGGAAGTGGCGGTGCGGTCCCCTACGGCGCTGCGTAGGATCCTACGGTCTTAGCGTGCATCCGTGCGTCGCTGCGGTCCGGTCCCAGGTCGACGGGCACGTGCACCTTCCGCCGACCACTGGCGACAACATCGATGTACTGTGGAGACCTCACGCCCCACGTGTTGAGCAATTCGGCGGTACGTCCACCCGGCCTCCCGCATGCCCACTATATGCCCTCGCTCAAAGTCCATCAACTGCACATACGGTTCACGTCCACGCTGTCGCGGCATGCTACCAGTGTTAAAGACTGCGATGGAGC
This sequence comes from Schistocerca americana, assembly GCF_021461395.2. NCBI lineage: Eukaryota > Metazoa > Arthropoda > Insecta > Orthoptera > Acrididae > Schistocerca > Schistocerca americana. Next base: position 437,770,928 of record NC_060126.1, on the reverse strand, counting down.
TCCGTATGCCACGGCAAACTGGCTGACACTGACGGCGGCGGTGCACAAATGCTGCGCAGCTAGCGCCATTCGACGGCCAACACCGCGGTTCCTAGTGTGTCCACTGTGCCGTGCGTGTGATCATTGCTTGTACAGCCCTCTCGCAGTGTCCGGAGCAAGTATGGTGGATCTGACACACCGGTGTCAATGTGTTCTTTTTTCCATTTCCAGGAGTGTATATCATTATGCAAACATTTATGAATCTATGAAAATTGGCATTTGGCTTCTTAGCTAGAAATTAAAAAATACACATTGAAAATTCAAACCCTCAGGAGATGAAATATGGGGCTGAAAATTTTTTAACAAAATATTTCGTTATACTAAAAAAATTTTAAAGCTAAATCTATGAAAATTGATATTTCATTTCTTGGTTACTTTCAGAAAAATATGTGTTTGGGGTTGAACAATGTGAAACGCCAAGAGGTGAAGGATCCAAAGGGAATGTACGTATAGAACTCTATCCATGGGATATGAACTTGAAGACGATATTATGAATCTGAGAGAAGTATGTTTTAACATGTCGTTCCGTATGATAATTTAGACAAAGCACAAAAAGACCTTAAGACGAAACAACCCAGCAGTTGTAAAAGACATTCCACCGTAATTACTGACATGTCTCGGAGAAGTATCCATGAGAGAACTTTTCAGTGTAGATGCAAGGCATATGAGATAGGTGAAAGTACCAAATATCTCAAGCAAAATGTGGTATTTACGATTCAAGTGAACGCAGGAGTGACCCCGGCGGAGGTTCGAGTCCTCCCTCGGGCATGGGTGTGTGTGTTTGTCTTTAGGATAATTTAGGTTAAGTAGTGTGTAAGCTTAGGGTCTGATGACCTTAGCAGTTAAGTCCCATAAGATTTCACACAAATTTGAACATTTTTTTGAAGGCAGGAGCAAACAGGTTTAAGGATCACCGAACCATACGGCCAATACACTGAAGAGCCAAAGAAACTGGTATACCTGCCTAATATTGTGTAGGGCCCCTGCGAGGACGCAGAAGTGCCACAACACGACTTGGCATGGACTCGACTAATGTCTGAAGTAGTGCTGGAGGGAACTGAGACCATGAATGTTGCAGGGCTGTCCATAAATCTGTAAGATTAAGAGGGGGTGGAGATCTCTTCTGAACAGCACATTGCAAGGCATTCCAGATAGGCTCCATAATGTTCATGTCTGGGGAGTTTGGTGGCCAGCGGAAGTGCTTATACTCAGAAGAGTGTTCCTGGAGTCACTCTGTAGCAATTCTGGACGTGTGGTGTGTCGCATTGTCCATATGGAATTGACCAAGTCGGTCGGAACGCGCAATGGACATAGACGTATCAGGGGTTCCATATCACTCCAACAGCAGATGCACCACACCATTGCAGAGCCTCAACGGCTTCAACAGGCCACTGCTGACATGCAGAGTCCATGGATTCATGACGTTGTCTCCATAGCCGTACACGTCCATCCACTCGATACAATTTGAAACGAGACTCGTCCGACCAGGCAAAATATTTCCAGTCATCAACAGTCCAATCTCGGTGTTGACGGGCCCAGGCGAGGCGTAAAGCTCTGCGTCGTGCAGTCATGAAGAGTACACGAGTGGGCCTTTGACTCCGAAAGCCGGTTTCGGTGATGTTTTGTTGAACGGTTCGCACGCTCACACTTGTTGACGGCCCAGCATTATGCGGATGGGTTGCAACTCTGTGACGTTGAACGATTCTCTTCAGTTGCCGTTGGTCCTGTCGTTCCAGGATCTTTCCCCGGCCGCAGCGGTCGGAGATTTGATGTTTCACCCGATTCCTGATATTCACGGTACACTTGTGAAATGACCGTACGGGAAAGTCCCCACGTCATCGCTACCTCAGAGATGATGTGTCCCATCGATCGTACCCCGACTATAATACCACGTCCAAACTCACTTAAATCTTGATAACATGCCATTGTAGCAGCAGTAATCGATCTAACAACTGCACCAGACCACTGTTGTCTCATATAGGCGTTGCCGACAGCTGCGCCATATTATGCCTTTTTACATATCTCTATATTTGAATAAGAATGCCTGTACCAGTTTCTTTGGGCTTCAGTGTATGATACGGCTATAAAATATTTAAATGGATTACACTATGCGATCAAAAGTATCTGGAAACCAACAAAAAGATACGTTTTTCATATTAGGTGCATTGTGCTGCTGTCTACTGCCAGGTACTCCATATTAGCCACCACAGTAATCATTAGACACGGTAAGAGAGCAGAATCGGACGCTCCGCGGAACTCACGGACTTACAACGCCGTCAGGTCATTGGGTGTTACTTGTGTCCTAAGCCTGTACGCGAGATTTCCGCACTCTTAAACATCTCTAGGTCCACTATTTTCGAAGTAATAGTGAAGTGCAGACGTGAAGGGCCACGTAAAGCACAAAGCGTACAGGCCGACCTCGTCTGTTGACTGACATCGCCGACAGTTGAAGAGGGTTGCAATGTGTAATAGGCAGACATCTATACAGGCCATCACACAGGAATTCCAAACTGCATCAGGATCCACTGTAAGTACTATGACAGTTAGGCGGGAGGTGAGAAAACTTGGAATTCTTGGTCGAGCGGCTGCTCATAAGCCACACATCACGCAGGTAAACGCCAAATGACGCCTCGCTTGGTGTAAGGAGCGTAAACATTGGACGATTGAGCAGTGGAAAAACATTGTGTGGAGTGTCGAATCACGGTACACAATGTGGCGATCAGGTGGCAGGGTGTGGGTATGGTGAATGCCCGGTGAACCTCACCTGCAAGCGTGAGTAGCACCAACAGTAAAATTAAGAGAAGGTGGTGTTATGGTGTGGTCGTGTTTTTCATGGATGGGGTTTGCATCCCTTGTTGTTTTGTGTGGCACTATCACAGCACAGGCCTACATTGATGTTTTAAGTACCTTCTTGCTTCCCACTGTTGCAGAGCAATTCGGGGATGGCGACTGCATCTTCAAAACGATTGAGAACCTGTTTATAATACGCGACCTGTGGCGGAGTGTTACACAGCATCCCTGTAATGGACTGGCCTGCACAGGGTCCTGACCTGAATCCTATAGAACACCTCTGAGATGTTTTGGAACGCCGACTTCGTGCCAGGCCTCACCGACCTCTCCTCAGTGCAGCACTTTCTTCAAGAATGGGCTGCCATTACCCAAGAAACCTTCCAGCACCTGATCTAACGTAAGCATGCGAGAGTGGAAGCTGTCATCGAGACTAAGGGAGGGTCAACACCGTATTGAATCCCAGCATTACCGATGGAGGGCGCCACGAACTTGTAAGTTATTTTCAGCCAGGTGTCCGGATACTTTAGATCCCATAGTGTATTTACAGGATAATGGAATAAACTTGTACACATCTACATCAGGGAATTCAGTTTGGGTTGTGGAGCAATGGAGCATATGGAGCATATGGCAATACTGATCTTGCAAGGTCCCTTAAAAGGTCGATTGATAACATGCTAAACCATATATGTAGCATTTGTATATTTACAGAAAGATTTAACAACATTAACTGAAATATATCTGTTTAAAATCTGTAGCAGGTACAAAATGCAAAGGAGAGGAAGTTCACCTACACCTTGTACTTTAATCAGACTATCGAAGGACATGACAGCGAATGAGCCGAGGTTCTAGCTCATTCTCAGTGTTATTCAAACCGTACACTGAGCAAGCAATAAGGAAAGCTATTGAGAAATTATGAAAAGCCTTTGAAGTTAGGAGGGAAGAAACAAAAACTTTTGGGTTTGCCAGTGGTGTTGTAATTCTGTCAGGGAATTCATAGAAGCTGCAATATAAGTTGAACATGATTGAAAATGTCTTGAAAATAACTTATGTGATGAATACCAGTGGAAGAAAACAGTAGTGAAGAGGTGTAAGAAAAGTAAATGAAGTGATGCTGAGGAAAACACATTACGAGATCAGACCTCTTTTATCTGGAGTATGCAGTTGTAAACGAGAGAAATGTTGATGATAAAGAGATTTTTAAAAACCGGATGCTTTTGAAATGTACTGCTACGGAAGGGCGGTGGAGATTCCACGGGTAGATCGGTTGCATAATGAAGTAGTACTGAACCGAAAGCGGGAAAATCAAATTTCTATTTCAACTTGAATAAAGGAAGTGATCAGTTGGTATGTCACACATCTGTAGCTCAAGAAATCCTTAATTTGATTAAGAATGGAGGTACAGAGGATAAAAATTGTAGGATGAGACCAAACCTTGATCACAATAACAAAGTTCAGGTAGATGTACGCAACATTAGTTGCGCAGAAATGAAGAGACTTGCTTGGGATAGTTTAGTGTGGAGAGAAGCACCTAAGCAGACTTCTGACTGGAGACCACAATCAGCCTGGTACCTTATGCTCCCCTCAGGAGATCTACATGGCTACAGTCTTAGATAATGGTTGTCTCACGCAGTATTGGAATCCAGATATAAAGGCGCTATTGGTTTAGTTTACTCTTGTTTTCTTTTCCCCAAGTCTTTGCTCGCAAAGTAAATTGGTTTTTAAATTTTCCCTGCTATGCCATTCCAGTGTCAAATCGTTACTGCCTATGCTCGTCTCTTTCTATTTTATTAACAGATTTCTACTGTTTGTTGAAATAATGCATCTGTTTCCTTTTTTTCTTTCATGTAATCTGCTCCTTTTTGCCTTCTTGTAAACACGAATGATTAAAATATCCACAGAGGCTTCATTACTAGCCTTCTTTACTAGTATATTTGATTCATTACTGTTTCTTTGGTAAGGTTCCTATCCATTTCTTTCTTGTATATTAAACGAACACTTATTGCGTTTTTACGTTCATCTTTGTATATTACTTTCTTTACTCCATGCTCAGTTTCTCGTCCCATGGTAATTATTAACGATTCACCTCTTCAATTCTCATATTATATTTTCCAAATTATACTTTATATTCTTTACATTCCACATGCCTAATCTCAATCCAGATAATTTCCTTTTTTGTCCTGCACGTCTAAAAAAGTACCTATGTGTCTTTCCTATTGTCGATATATTAGCGGAGTATTCCTCTTCTCAGCAAAGACCATCGTAGCTTGATTTTATCCGAGTAACTCAACAGCCTTTATGAGTAGCTCCCCTTTTCCATGGCATGAGGGTAACCAAATTTTCTTCCACCCATTCACCTGTTTGCACTTGGATGGAAGCCCTAATTTCATCATGGGAGATACTTGATACCTTCATCGTTGGTTGTTTGTGTGATATTTGAGCAGTAGTTGCTCTCTACCGGTAGTTTAGAACAAACACGCACACACATGATCACGCACTCGCACACACACACACACACACACACACACACACACACACACAACACCACACCACACCACACACAATATGGCGTCCTGTAAACTTTTCCTGTCGAGACATCCATCTCTCAGCTATTTGATCACCTTATAAAATAATTTTAAAGACAATTTTGTTTCGAAATTGTATTAAATTAAAAGTCTTAATGTTGTTTACTATTTTTATTATAGTCTCGTTTTATTTATTTCAAAATCCAATAATTATTTATCAGAAGTTCAGATCTAAATGTTCCAGGAAGCTCACTATCAAGCAAGTAATATTTGTAGCTATGAACCATGGGCCGGCCGTTGTGGCCGAGCGGTTCTAGGCGCTTCAGTCTGAAACCGCGTGACCGCTACTGTCGCAGGTTCGAATCCTGCCTCGGGCATGGATGTGTGTGATGTCCTTAGGTCCCTAGGAGACTGATAACCACAGATGTTAAGTCCCATAGTGCTCAGAGCCACTTTTTGAACCATGGACCTTGCTGTTGGTAGGAAGGCTTGCGTACCTCAGCGATACAGATAGCCGTACTGTAGGTACAACCACAATGGAGGGGTATCTGTTGAGAGGCCACACAACGCCTGCTTCCTCAAGAGGGACTAAAGAAGCACTAGAGTTTCCAAATAAAGCAAACTAATTTTTGTGTTCACAGAGAAGATGCGAGTTTCCTTTCTTTCGATTATCATTACAATTTATAACTGTGCTGATAATGAATAGTTCATGTGAGAACCTAAATTGTTTTTCTAGAAATTTTGGGAACTCTTCCGGGATCAACCAAATGGGTGACGACGTAGTTTTGGCGCCTATCTACGGCATTTACGACGCACTCTTCTCAGCGACATTTTAGCTGCGACGACTTAGCGACGTGTGATGGTGTGGATTTTGGATCTACGGCTATATTCACCTTTTTTACTACCGTTAACTGTAGCAGAACGACGAAGATGAATTTTTAAGTGTCGTGACGAAAGAGAAGAATCTTACGAAACAAAATGTGTTCGAGAATATGAGTTATAGCGGGCAACGTCAAGCTGGAACTCGCAACAACAAGTTGACCGACGTATTAATTTGAGACATTATAACTGAATCCCGCGCCTCCACCCACGCCCCCATGAGCCATGGATCTTGCCGATGGTAGGGCGGCTTGCGTGCCTCAGCGATACAGATAGCCGTACCGTAGGTGCAACCACAACAGAGGGGTATCTGTTGAGAGGTTGGACAAAGGTGTGGTTCCTGAAGAGGGACAGCAGCCTTTTCAGTAGTTACAGGGACAACAGTCTGGATGACTGACTCATATGGCCTTGTAACAGCAACCAAAACAGCCTTGGAGTGCCGGTACTGCGAACGGCTGAAAGCAAGGTGAAACTCCAGCATAGATAATATGTTAACCGAGAAGCGAAATGGTCTGCAATGGTCCAGTTATCACGACAAGATATTTATGAGACGATGGATGGTCCAAGATTGCAGGAAGCAGATGTTGTCGTGGTTGTATTTGGGGAAAACTTTCTATCTCCACAAGTTTATTTTACAGGTGCTGTGGAGATTAACGTTATGTAAATTGGAGCAGGTGTTCTTCCAAGTGCGTAAGTTCACAACAAGTAATAGAAATGATGTTGCGAGAAGATGATAATCATGATGGTCCAAGGATTACGACAATATGTTTCAAATTTATGCAACACTGACCAAGTGACTACTCATAATCCGAGTCGAGTGACCATTGAGACGGCCGATTGTGGGATTCGGATGTGAGTGTTTTAAGGTTCTGCTACCGACGAGCCTACTGATGCACCAGATAAGCTGAGTATAGCGGAGAAGCTTTTGTTTGTTCACGGAGAAGCTATGTTCACAAACATGAGGCGACGGTAACTGTTATGACAGAATGTAGTTTATATGAGAACTGGACCAGCGTCAGATGCTGAGTGATCACTGTAAGGACACGGAGAGGCAGTGTACTCGTGTGAAACTGTGTCATCAGAGGTCTGAAAGGGGCGTCATTGTGTATCACAGCTTGCTCGTTTGGCCAAATCGCACAATATCCAGATTTGTGGAAACTCCAAATATGACTGTAGCTCGATATTGGACTGTGTGGGAACGTGAGGGCATCTACACTCGTCGTCTACGGTCCAGTCAACCATGCCTGACCACCAGAAGCGATGATCGCCGTATTGTGCACCCAATCTCTTCACATCTGCGTCTGCAATCCGATAATAGGTAGTACACTAACTGCAATAACCTGCAATGGAGGCTGCTGGTAACATCATAAAAGGCTCTTTTTAGAGCAGTGACGTGACAGAGAAGAATGGATTGCTGATTGTGTTAGCAATGAATCGTGAATCTGTACTAGCAACGATATCTATCTTTGGTAAATACAGCGGAGTTCTGTGGAGAGGCCGCACTCGTCCAGTGTTTTTGGGAGGCACAGCGCTGCTTCTCGTTGCATCACAGAGTGAGGTCTGTCGAAGACGACCCCAAGTCACAGATAGTACTGACTGACGAAATGTGACGGTACAATGGTGTGTCGCCGACATCCTGCGTTCTCATATCTCATGCGACAGTATGGGGGTGATGTTTATCAACAGAACAACGCTCGTCCATGAAGGTGACGTGACCCTATGACCTGGCTGACCAGGAAGCTGCCTGGATCTGCGTCCGATATAACGTCCGTAGGACCAGCTAGGACTTCAACTCCGTTCTAGCGCCAGCATCCAGGGTGTGAAAGACCAGGCCCAATTTGTCAAATGTTCAAATATGTGTGAAATCTTATGGTACTTAACTGCTAAGGTCATCAGTCCCTAGGCTTACACACTACTTAACTTAAATAATCCTAAGGACAAACACACACACCCATGCCCGACGGAGCACTCGAACCTCCGCCAGGATCGCTCCTGCCTTCACTTGAATCGTAAATACTACAATTTGCTTGAGATATTTGGTACTTTCACCGATTTCATATGCCTTGTATCTAGACTGAAAAGTTCTCTCATGGCTACTTCTCCGAGACATGTCAGTAATTACGGGGGAATGTCTTTTATAACTGCTGGGTTGTTTCGTCTTAAGGTCTTTTTGTGCTTTGTCTAAATGATCATACGGGACGACATGTTAAAACATACTTCTCTCTCTGATTCATAATATTGTCTTCAAGTTCATATCCCTTGCATAGAGTTCTATACGTACATTCAATTTGGATCCGTCTCCTCTTGGCGTTTTACGTTGTTCAACACCAAACACATATTTTTCTGAAAGTAACCAAGAAATGAAATATCAATCTTCATAGATTTAGCTTTAAAAATTTTTAATATAACGAAACATTTTGTTAAAAGTTTTCAGCACCATATTTCACCTCCTAAGGGTTTGAATTTCCAATGTGTATGTTTTAATTTCTAGCAAAAACGCCAAATGCCAATTTTCATAGATTCAGATTCAAAAATGCTTGCATAATGAAATATTTCCACAAAGAATTTCGTCTCCTTTTTCATTATTATAGGGATCGAATTTCCGTCAATAATAACACAAGTATATTTATATCCAACCAAGAAGCCAAATGCAAATTTTCATACAGTTACGTTTGAAAATATGATCATAATGAAATAATTTCAAAAAACTTTACATCCGCTCTTTCTACCCGTTAAGCGGCTGAATTTCCTAAAACACTGGAACATGTATTTTTTACTTCCAAACGAGAAGGCAAATACTAAATTCACAGACGTAGCTCTAAGAATGCTTTAGTAGTTCTTTAATTTTGAATTATTCGAAAAAAGACCTTCACCTACTATTTTACCCCTTTAATGGGTGAATTTCCAATGATGCTGAAACATGTGCGTTTTTATTTGTGACTGAGAAACAAAATATCAATAGCTGTACCTTCTAAACTACTGTAATAGGGACATATTTTCAAAAAGCTTTTCGTCTCCTATTTCACCCATTTAGCAATGGACTTTCGAACAGTTTCTTCTTAAACGATACCTACAATATAAGACCAACACTATCTCCAAATTTCAGATGTGCAGTAAAGAAATTCGTAACCATCACTTGAATAGGTGACAATCACACACACCCATGCCCGAGGGAGGACTCGAACCTCCGCCGGGATCAGCCGCACAGTCCATGACTGCAGCGCCCTAGACCGCTTGGCTAATCCCGCGTGGCCCCAGTTCGTCTCAAGGGAGTCGGTGGGTGCCTGCAGGCCACAGTGGGTGCACCGTCATACTGATACGTGGGCTCATACTGCCAAGTTCAATGTAAATTTTACTTGGCTATGTATCACTGCAGTAACATCACATAGCCTCTCAACCCATGAAGTTGCATTTCGTTTCTTCTTTCTCTTTGCAGTGATTAACGTTTTCTATTAGCCAGTGTATTATGACTTCCTGTGTGAAAATTTGGTAACGGATCTGGCTGAGAATATTTCAGAAACCATACATTATAAATGACGTGTGTGGGATGTATATGTGTTTGGGTGTAATGCCTTAACTATCAGGTTACTACTGCCAATAAAGCAAGCGTTGATCCTGCAGTTTTGTAATGCCCAAGCTACCTGAAACCACTGGTTATATGCCTCTGGAAATGACAGGAGCGTTCATGTCCATCTAGTATGTGTATATTTTTGTCCGTGTATGAAAGCGATGATGCATAACCATTTGATTGGTTTATTTGCAAATGTTCGTAAGAAAATGTAATCTGTAGCACCACTGGTACCTCGGCAAACTTAATATGGTGGTGGATGGTTCACCGCGTGGTACTGAATGGGATCTAATCTATCCATTTGTCCGAAAATTTCACTTGCATTTGTCTTCTGCGTCTGTCTAAGAACACATTTATTCCCGATTGTATTCTTCTCTAAAAACAGAATTTTTCTTCCTCGTGAGTACCATGTGTGATCGCAAGTGCAGAATAGCTTCTATTCATACGTTGAACAACTAAACGTTTTCCATGTTCCTGAATTAAATTACCTCCAGTAATACCAACGTATTTTCCGTAACGCGTACCACCAACTATTTGGCAATTTGTGGTAAGGTCTTATGGAACCAAACTGCTGAGGTCATCGGACACTAAACTTAACCAGTACCTAATCTAACTTACGCTTAAGACAACACATACACACACACACACACACACATACACACACACACACACACACACACACACACACACACACACACACACACAAGCCCGAGGGATCATTCGAACCTCCGACGGGGTGGAGCCAAGGAGACCGTGACAAGACGCCTGAGACCACGCGGCTATCCCGCGCGGCTCCCCCAACTATCAATGGGGTTAGAGGTAATTCATGTCCACCACAAGAAAGAAGAAAAAAATCATATTAATTTATTTTTTGTAGCTTTTATTAACAATGTCCTTTTTAAGTAGGTACTGATGTATAAATAGGATACAGAATTGCCGGCCGGTGAGCCTGAGCTGTTCTAGGCTCTTCAGTCTGGAACTGCATGACCGCTACGGTCGCAGGTTCGAATCCTCCCTTGGGCATGGATGTACGTGCTGTCCTTAGGTCAGTTAGGTTTAAGTAGTTCTAAGTTCTAAAGGACTGATGACCTCAGATGTTAAGTCCCATAGTGATCAGAGCTATTTGAACCATTTCGATATACACTCCTGGAAATTGAAATAAGAACACCGTGAATTCATTGTCCCAGGAAGGGGAAACTTTATTGACACATTCCTGGGGTCAGATACATCACATGATCACACTGACAGAACCACAGGCACATAGACACAGGCAACAGAGCATGCACAATGTCGGCACTAGTACAGTGTATATCCACCTTTCGCAGCAATGCAGGCTGCTATTCTCCCATGGAGACGATCGTAGAGATGCTGGATGTAGTCCTGTGGAACGGCTTGCCATGCCATTTCCACCTGGCGCCTCAGTTGGACCAGCGTTCGTGCTGGACGTGCAGACCGCGTGAGACGACGCTTCATCCAGTCCCAAACATGCTCAATGGGGGACAGATCCGGAGATCTTGCTGGCCAGGGTAGTTGACTTACACCTTCTAGAGCACGTTGGGTGGCACGGGATACATGCGGACGTGCATTGTCCTGTTGGAACAGCAAGTTCCCTTGCCGGTCTAGGAATGGTAGAACGATGGGTTCGATGACGGTTTGGATGTACCGTGCACTATTCAGTGTCCCCTCGACGATCACCAGTGGTGTACGGCCAGTGTAGGAGATCGCTCCCCACACCATGATGCCGGGTGTTGGCCCTGTGTGCCTCGGTCGTATGCAGTCCTGATTGTGGCGCTCACCTGCACGGCGCCAAACACGCATACGACCATCATTGGCACCAAGGCAGAAGCGACTCTCATCGCTGAAGACGACACGTCTCCATTCGTTCCTCCATTCACGCCTGTCGCGACACCACTGGAGGCGGGCTGCACGATGTTGGGGCGAGAGCGGAAGACGGCCTAACGGTGTGCGGGACCGTAGCCCAGCTTCATGGAGACGGTTGCGAATGGTCCTCGCCGATACCCCAGGAGCAACAGTGTCCCTAATTTGCTGGGAAGTGGCGGTGCGGTCCCCTACGGCACTGCGTAGGATCCTACGGTCTTGGCGTGCATCTGTGCGTCGCTGCGGTCCGGTCCCAGGTCGACGGGCACGTGCACCTTCCGCCGACCACTGGCGACAACATTGATGTACTGTGGAGACCTCACGCCCCACGTGTTGAGCAATTCGGCGGTACGTCCACCCGGCCTCCCGCATGATCACTATACGCCCTCGCTCAAAGTCCGTCAACTGCACATACGGTTCACGTCCACGCTGTCGCGGCATGCTACCAGTGTTAAAGACTGCGATGGAGCTCCGTATGCCACGGCAAACTGGCTGACACTGACGGCGGTGGTGCACAAATGCTGCGCAGCTAGCGCCATTCGACGGCCAACACCGCGGTTCCTGGTGTGTCCGCTGTGCCGTGCGTGTGATCATTGCTTGTACAGCCCTCTCGCAGTGTCCGGAGCAAGTATGGTGGGTCTGACACACCGGTGTCAATGTGTTCTTTTTTACATTTCCAGGAGTGTAGAATTTGGAAATACCTGTTAGCATAATCTTTGCAGTAAGAACGCATTTTCGGTAATGTAGATGTAGAGAGCGGCGATAGTTTATGAACACCAACAAACAACTTTGAAAAATGCAGATCAGAGTCACGTAGTACGCAGTAGAAAAGCAAATACATCCAAAAATCCGAAGAAACTAACAGAAGGTTACAAAGTAAAGTCACGTCATCGAAGGAATCGATGAAATATCCCTCGTTAAGTGACTCAGAGTTATTGTCTTCACCTCTTTGCGCGGTTTGAGGTGCTTACTTTCATATTTTTGGACGGGTGCCTGAAGAGCATTCTCGCTCCTGCTAAGGTTCGCTATTTCTTTTTTCTACGTGAAAGTCATGTATGTGCTTGGCACATATTTTCGAACCTCGAGTCAATCCTGTTCTGTTCCGAAATAGTCCAGGCACAGCCAAGTCGCACCTAAATTTTCCCTTGTGTAACTACGTATGGCACTGAAACTACAGACAAAGGAAACTAATTAGCTGAAACCTGTCTTTGCGTGATCTATTTACAATTATACGGAAACCTTCATGCAAACACAGATTTAGTAATGTAATGAAAGTGATCACCATCTGCTCTACTTTACAAGAGTTACAGCCTCATATAGTTTCGTGAATCTTCCTTTGCTGTTCATCGTCAACTACTTTACATCTGAAACTACTGCCACTTGACTTGCAGTCATAATCAAGAATGAATAATATGAAGAAAGACATGCGGTACTAGAAAATTTCCATTGTATCTGGTGTAACGCCAAAAATTTCGGGGTGGGAGGAGGGTGGGGAGAGCACATGTCGTCTGCCCCCCCCCCCATCCCTGTGTGCGGGCCTGACAACAGTTGTGAGAAAACAATGGTACCTGGCAGACGTGCGGCCGTAAAATGTCAGCGTGGTTCTGCTACAAATCGTAATAAAGAAACATCGCTAAATTTAAATTTAGGCTTGAGAAGGAATTTGTTTTACGAAGAAAAAAGTGTGTGCAAATTCTGTCACGAACTCCTCGAATTCCGGAAAAAAAAAAAAAAATTGGCCCGTGAACGGGCCCCTACCTAGATCTGTCTGTATTGCAAGACATGGACAGTTTTTTTTCTGGAAAAAATTATCACTGTTGACCAAACTTCGTGTTGTCAATACGAACCTACCAAAAAACAACAATGTCTATAAATTCACAAGAAATGTCAATGCTTTGACGACATAACTGACATTGAAGCCAATGTGACGGGAAAGTTGAACGATATCCCAAACAACGACTTCTGTGACAATTTCGTTTGGTTTTAAGAACATTCTGTGCGTAGTACTCAAGATGGTGAGGCGTGGGAGGGGAGGGCGAGAGGGGGGGGGGGGGGGACCAGACTATTTAGAACACAAAACACGTGAAGCATTGAAACAACCAACTTCATTTTCTCAATTTTTCTAAATCCAGTCACGAAACATTTCATCTAAATGCGAAGTAAAAAATACTCTTAACTTAATTTCCTGCGCACTCAAGCTTGCTCATAGAACGGGGGTTCACTATACATGAGTACTTACTATTCATGATGAAAAATTCTGTTTTACTCTTACTGCACATGTGAACTACTGACTGAATGAATTTTCTTTGTTTATTCCTTCAGTGTCTCTGGCATGCTCCTGTCTCCCCAGTTCCACGTGATAATTTTCAATTTAGTGGTACCTTATGTAAGACATGGCTCTGAGCACTATGTGAATTAACATCTGAGGTCATCAGTCCCCTAGAACTTAGAACTATTTAAACCTAACTAACCTAAGGACATAACACATATCCATGCCCGAGACGGGATTAGAACCTGCGACCGTAGCGGTCGCGCGGCTCCAGACTGTAGCGCCTAGAACCGCTCGGTCACCTCGGCCCGCCGTAAGATGGTTCAAATGACTCTGAGCACTATTGGACTCAACATCTGAGGTCATCAGTCTCCTAGAACTTAGAAGTACTTAAACCTAAGTAACCTAAGGACATCATACACATCCATGCCCGAGGCAGGATTCGAACCTGCGACTGTAGCGGTCGCGCGGTTCCAGACTGTAGCACCTAGAACCGCTCGTCCTAAGACATCATTTCATTCCTCTAATGGCGCATTGCACATTTTCATCATTACAGCGAGTAAATGCCTCTTGGAATGTCTTACCTACTGTCCACCTTGCTCAAATTAACTGTACTCCGCGTGGTTCAACAAAACTCCTTTAAATTCTTTTAATTACGATGGCACACTGTATCTAACCTAATTCGGCGAATTTATAGCGATATTTGCTGTTAGTAAAAGTTAGTTCGTAAAAGATGCTAATCCAAGGAGAGTCATCCACTTAACCCAGAAGTTACTGCTGTCTGGAACGCCTGGTCATGTTGGTGTCCCAGAGTAATGTCGTTGGGTCCTATCGGGGTGTGATCACTATATATATATATATATATATATATATATATATATATATATATATATATACGGGGCCCCCAGAAACAGTCTGAAAAGTTTTTAAGGTTTGCTGAAATATAATTGCTAACAAAAAAATTCGATCTTGCGTCTTTTCCGCGTTATTCGACACTGAAGTTATCGTATCAAGTCGTCGTGTGTGCAAATTCAGACAGCTTTCCAGAGAGAGTGTCACCAGAGATTTTCCTCCCTTTGATAATTTAACACTTCCGAATATGGCATAATTTAACTGGTAATAAGAATTTGAACAAGTGGTAACTCACGGGCCCACACATGTCTGTCAATTACTGCATCTTAGAGCGTGCAATTGTTTCGAATTTCCGCCCGCAACGACCTGATTGAATAACTTCAAGCTACATAGTTCGGAAACGGAGCTGCATATTGAATTTTTTTCCTAACACTTATTTCACAGCACAACCTCCCCTGTAACACACTGACAAGCTTTTCTGACTGTTTCTGATCACTCTGTATATTTAAGGAATGGAAAAAAGAAAAAGAAAAAACTCCGTGAAATAGGTGCTTGATCACATGTGCAAATGCTAGCCAATCTTGAATTTTTCGCTGATGCACCTGACCGCGAACGGTGCCTGTTGATTGTCCTCAACACGTTTCAAGCATCAATAGTGGTCATCACAGTGCTCATTGTAGCTATGAGTGCGGTAGGTCAGCGGCAACTGATTCGAACATTGGAAGGTTATTGGTCTTCGAATGGTGAGTACGTCCTTAACCAAAGTAGCCGAACTGTTCGGTTCTCCAAGATGCTCAGAATTGAAAATTTATACAGCATACAAGTAAAGCAGAAAAACGTTATCGGCTAAGTCACACCACGAATAAAAGTGTCTCGGGTGTTCGTGACCGATGATCACTGAAGACGATTGAGACGAAAAGTAGGACAGCTGGTATGTGACAACTTTGTCTGATCAGATCCATCCCATGGTAGTATTTTTGTTCCACAATCGTGATGCTACTATATTCCAAGACGGCAGAGTCCCCGTTCACAGCTCTCATCGACGAGAACTGGTTTTGTGAAGATAAAGTGTCCTTGTCCGTTACAGTCACCATTTCTCAGTATTCAGCCTTTGCGGACTACTTTGGAGAGAATATTGCGTGGTCGCTATTCACTTCCATCTGCGTTAAATTGCCACTAGTTTCCAAGAAGAATGGAATGACGTTCCCTTGAAAAAGACACAAGATCTTTATTTATCCATTCCGTGAAGGATTTAAGGTGTTTAGAATGGTAACGGTTTCCTTACACCGCATCGGCCATGGTAATGTGTAGTGTTTTAGGTGTTTTCATATTTTTGTACACCCTCTGTACATTCATAAATAAACCTCATTCTGTTATGGAAAACAAATGTGGTAGATTATTGAGAATTAATTAACGAGAACATTGTCTCAGAGGGATCAACCACTTTTCAATACGTGAAACAAATAATTTGCGAATACTTGATCATTTGTATGTATTGTGAACACTAACAGCCCTATCACATACCAAGAAGAACTTGAATCGAGGTACCTATCCTGTCCATTAATTTTTTTAATTTCTTAACTTGTTTCCTAAACACTGTTCGGAAAGCTATCGAACATCTTCCGAAAGAAGAAAACAGTACCGGCCTGGGCCCTGTTATCAACAGCGCACTGCGTGTCACGGACGAATGGAGCGAGGTGACTTTCACAAGATCACAATCTGCGGAATCCATGTTGCTACTTTCAGCAGGAATTTTCATACCGCGAAGATGTCGCGTAAATGTGGTATGGCACTGATGGCTGGGTTATCCCTTGGGGTGAGAAAATGAGTTCATCATCGTGGCACAGACAGATGCCTTCCCTTGCGGATATGTAATGTTTGTATCATATGCATATTTGTAAAGTGTAGTTGAATGTCATGGACGCGTGTATGGTGTAGGCCTTATGTTTTCGTTGTATGATGATGGTGAACATGGTAGAGAGTGAAACCTGGTGCCAGCACCTAATCTCCTCCTCTCGAATATCCAAGAGGGCCGCAGAGCTTAACTTCTCCATCCAGCGGACGAATCACCGTGTAAGTAGGCTGTTTAGGCTCTTATATTGGTAACGCCATGTAGCGCTCTGAAAACCACTGGCTGTGCTGTGTGCAGTATGTGGCTAGTTTGCATTGTTGTCTGCCACTGTAGTGTTGGGCTGTTGGCTGTTAACAGCGCGTAGCGTTGTGCAGTTGGAGGTGAGCCGCCAGCAGTGGTGGATGTGGGGAGAGAGATGGCGGAGTTTTGTAATTTGTCATGAACTGCTATATATATATATTATGACTATTAAGGTAAATACATTGTTTGTTCTCTATTAAAATCTTTCATTTGCTAACTATGCCTATCAGTAGTTAGTGCCTTCCGTAGTTTGAATCTTTTATTTAGCTGGCAGTAGTGGCGCTCGCTGTATTGCAGTAGTTCCAGTAACGAAGATTTTTGTGAGGTAAGTGATTTGTGAAAGGCATAGGTTAATGTTAGTCAGGGCCATTCTTTCGTAGGGATTTTTTGAAAGTCAGATTGCGTTGCGCTAAAAATATTGTGTGTCAGTTTAAGCACAGTCTTGTATAATTGTTCAAAAGGGGACGTTTCAACCGTCAACAGTGTCACATGCTGTCTTTTCTTTTTTTTATTGCCTCTAGCACATTTTTACTGCTATCCTCATCGCCAAAAATTTTATTCATATTGTTTACAAGCATATTGTAACACCGAAAATGCAGGATGCATGGCACCTGCTACAGATACATAATTCGTTTAATTGTATGTAAATATTTGCAATTTAAATGCTTTCTTTTAATAAGTAAGTACATTGCTTCATTGCATGTGTACATTTAGGTAGAAGTCTGTTGACGTTTTATTGTATTTATCTGTGTTTTACTGTGAAACTTATAAGCTCTGGGAAAAAGACGACCAAGGAATTGTTATGTGCATCGGCTAGCAACGATAATAGCAGTGCTTCTGCATTGTAAAATCTTTGGGTAGAGGGTTGTAGAGCAGAGCGCGCGGAGGGAGCGAGAGACTGGTTCCAGCGCTTGTGGTGTGCGCAAGTGTGGTGTTAACGCTCTCGCAGTAGAGAGTACCATTTTGGCGGGATCATGTACGCGCGCTGGCCAGGTGACTAGTAACAGGAGGAAGGACGGTGAACGGGCAGAAGAGGCTGTATTAATTACGATTGCCCGTTCCTGTAATTAGCCTTGGTCCCATAAGATGCTATCGTGTTCAACAACAGCAGCAGTTCCAACAACACAGATTCGTCGTCGGCTCCGAGTGTCGTCGCACGCACAGCACTGAAGTAAGACTGGTCATTGGTAGAAAGTATTAACGGCTAACCCAGCAGCACAACTGAATGTGATTTGATTAATGAAAGTTATTTAAATAATAATCAGTTAAATTCAGGGCGATTGTGTCCTCATTGCCCCCCCCCCCCCCCCCCCCCAGACCAAGCATGGTCCATGTTCCCTTTTTTCCTTATATGCGGACCAAAGTTTGAGAATCTATCACTGGAAAAAATCCCAATCTAAAGAAAATGCACAAATTAAGACTGCGGAAGTTTTATTTATTTTACATATAGCTTGGAGCACATGGCTGTTTGGTTTGGTACGTATTCTAGTATATAACTCTGTTCAAGTCAGTAAAACAGGCTCAGTGGTTCAGTCAATAACATGAAATACAATTCCATAATCACTTAAAATTAGTGTCAAAAAACGTGACAACCTTCAGTTGCCACATCAGTGTTTAATAATAAATGTTTTTCTTTCCCATCATCTTCTACAGAACTTTGGATGTAAATCGCCCTAGTGGGCTGGCGACCGTAATTAAAAAATCGTTCAAATGGCTCTGAGTACTATGGGACTTAACATCTGAGGTCATCAGTCCCCTAGAACTTAGAACTACTTAAACCTAACCAACCTAGGGACATCACACACATCCATGCCCAAGGCAGGATTCGAACCTGCGACCGTAGCAGTCACGCGGTTCCGGGCTGAAGCGCCTAGAACCGCTCGGCCACCGCGGCAGGCGACCGTAATTATTTCCTTTTCGTTCATTAGTGTAACTTTTGGAGTCATGATTAGTGGTACCCCATATCTGTCAGTGTTGTTCGTGAGTAAATGTACAAAATAACTTTCATTTTTCCAAATTGTAGCCCTGTTCAGTCTAATTACTTTTTTTAATTTTAGCAGACTTTTTCTATCAGAAAGATCGGTTGTACAATTTCCCCCTTCTTATCGGTATTACTTCTTCGGGAAAGATAGCCTTATCCAATCAGAAAATTTCCATTAGGTATACACACGATCCACGGTCATATTTTATATCGCAAGCAGGATAGGGTGATTAGTTAGGGGGAGGTTACAATATGTGGTTACAATGATCTTGAATGGCAGTGCTAGTGGCGAGGGATTTCTTCTGTATTGAAAAATGATGTTGGTTGTTCTCTTTGTTTACTGTGAAATCTAAGAGATTTACCTCTTTATCAGTTTCGTTTCCTATGATGAATTTTACCTATGAGTGGAATGTGTTTATATTATCCTGGAATTGTTATATATGATCGAGTCTTCCATCTACAAGACAATTGTTCTCATCTACATTTCTTCTGTCAGTGACCCAACACAAAGATACCAGAAAATTAAATAGAAACTTATTTACGTTTTCTCTCTTACCTCCCAGAGTAAATGTGCCCCGTGAAAATAATATGAGTCATCCAGTTTTCCCTTCCAATAATTGTTGATGGGATCAATGGAGTGGTTTTTTCATTCTAAAAATCCTACGTCAGTACACCAGACGTATTTTTCTGCACAAGTAAACATTCGTGACTTGTCACTTTGGGGAAAGGGGTGATGCCTACAACTCTACGTCAGATAACAGATGTCAATAAATACGTATTCTAGATCGCCACAGAAAAGTCTGAACCCTGGTTTAAGCCCACCAGCGATCGTGACTTGTCACTTTGGGGAGAGGGGTGATTCCTAAAACTCTACGTCAGATAACAGATGTCAATAAATACGTGTTCCAGATCGCTGCAGGAAAGTCTGAGCCCCTGGTTTAAGCCCACCAGCGGTCGTTTCAGGGTGGAATGCTACAGACCACGAAATGCGTTTCCAATGCGTTAGTGATGGCGACTGTCTTTACTGATTCAGGCAGTTTTCTGTGTCGACAGGTCCGCGTTTTGCAGCCAGCTGCGCCCAAAGAGCAGAATACACAGAGCCTATTCCAAATCACAGACGTGACACTGGGAAACATAGCGAGTGACCCGTCTGCTGTTCCTGTACTGGGACTGAAGTACCTCTTTTTTTTATTGTCTGCAAATATTTGACGAATGTTACATAGTAGTCTACGTACTGAGAAGGAAGAAAGGTGGTGGTGTACCATCGAGTTCACAAGACGCAACAAACGAGGTGGCTCACCATTGAGGCACCGGACTGTTGTTCTGGAGGACTGCGGTTCAATTCCCTGTACAGCTAAATTTAGACTTTACGGCTGATCAACACGATAGTTCTCGTGTAAAGTATACGACCGATCGCCTTCTTGCCAAGCGTTTCTAGGCGCTTCAGTCTGGACCCTCGCGTCCGCTACGGTCGCAAGTTCGAATCCTGCCTCGGGCATGGATGTGTGTGATGTCCTTAGGTTAGTTAGGTTTAAGTAGTTCTATGTTCAAGGGGACTGATGACCTCAGATGTTAAGTCCCATAGTGCTCAGAGCCATTTGAACCATTTTTTCGATTGCCTTCTCCGTCGCTGTCCATTCCGAGCTTGTACGCAGTCTCTAACAACAGCATAGTATATGGAACGTTAAGCCCTCCTCTTATTCAGAGGCATTATCATCCTGAAGTTTCTCTCTAAGCCTCTCCAACACTTTAGTTTCCCAGTTTTCTCGAAGCATCGCTTTCGTACGACAAATTTTGGATCTCAGTGTTACGTAGACTTTTATATGTGTTTCTCTGAATGTTTTGTTCTTCTAGAGTTTTGTATTGTTCCTGTATTGGGAATGAATCTACTGTTTTCTTTTTTTCTTTTCATGGTTTACAAATATTTGACAAATATTAAATTGGGACCTGCATTCTGAGAAGGAAGGAAGGTTGTGGTTTAACGTCCCGTCGACATCGAGGTCACTAGAGACGGAGCAAAAGCTCGGACTTCGAAATGAAATGGAATGATCATATGGCTTAGTTGGCCGGGAGGCCCATTCGGGGAAGTCCGGCCGCCGAGTTGCAAGTCTTATTTCAGTCGACGCCACATTAGACGACTTGCGTGCTGTTGATGAGGATAAAATGCTGATGATGACAGTACAACACCCAGTCCCCGGGCTGGAATCAAACCCGGGTCCGCTGCATGGTAAGCAAAGACGTTACCACTAAGCGAAACAGGCGGACTCTGAATGTGTCAAGGATGGAGAAGGAAGGCGGTCGTGCCCTATCAAAGGAACCATTCCCACGCTTGCCGGGATCGATTTAGGGATGGTCGGTCACGTATTTGAACCGTCGTCCTCCCGAGTGAGAGTCCATCGTGCTAGGCGCTGCACCACCTCGCTCGGTTCCTACGTACTGAGAATCTGACATTTTCTGTATGGATATTCTCACAGCACTATTTTGGTATGTACATCCATTCTAGGTGTTAGTGTATTCATTTTTACGAACTTTTCAACCTATATAGCTGCCTTGGAATCTTTTTTCCTGAGCCAGAATTTTTCAGATTTAGATTTAAATTAACTTTAACTTAATAGTAACCTCTAAAAATGTCGATAAAAACTCAAAATGTGAAATTAATCTCAAAAATAAGATTTATTTGCTTTTCAAATCGTCTGTAACCAGTGGCTGACTTACTGTTGGAACATTTTAGCGTGTGTTAGAAAGAGAGATAACACAATAACTGCTGCCACCTATCGATTAAAAGTGATGCGTGTGACTATTACAGGTGTTGCTGGACAGTTTTTACGCTAGGTAGATAATTTCAAGTCCAGTAAAAAGTGACTAATGGACACTAAGTATCTTACGATGCGAACAGGTTTAGATTTTGTTCTTGTAGTAGAGAGACAGTATTTAAATGCTCAGTTGGAAGACTACAAAGTCCTGTGATGTTTTCTTCTTTATACGACGTCCTCAAATCGTGAACAGCTCCGAAATCAAAATATTGGCGTCAGAGGTATTACAAACTATTGCCCACATATGCTGTCATAAAAAATATTTCTATTCTTTCTAGCAGAACAAACGTAGGTGTTAATACTGTGTTGTTGAAGGAAACACATTTCGTGAGGCCGAAAGAGCAACATGCGGCTCCGTGCTGTCGGACTTACCCTCGACAGTTTCGCGTCCCAAACACTGCGCTTTGTCCTCTTCTGAGCCGTACCCTTTCAGGACACATGCGCACTTGATTTGAGGATCCTCCATTTCTTCGGGGGAGCAGGCGGCATCTGAAACAGATTATCAGAAGCCTTAGCGTATGCGATAACTACTAAAACAAACAATCATATTAGTTCTCACAGGGGATATCGTCATAAGCCGGCCGCTGTGACCGAGCGGTTGTAGGCGCTTCAGTCCGGAACCGCGCTGCTGCTACGGCCGCAGGTTCGAATCCTGTCTCGGGCATGGATGTGTGTGATGTCCTTAGGTTGGTTAGGTTTAAGTAGTTCTAAGTCTAGGGGACTCATGACCTCCGATGTTAAGTCCCATAGTGCTTAGAGCCATGTGAACCATCATCAACAATTCCATTTGAGCCATGTGATATTCTTCGACGGACACAATAATTACGGCCAATCTGAGCCTTAAGCACAAGTTTTTGATGATGTACGTACTTATTTTTAATTATTTTCTCTTTAACGTCTTACTTTCGTATACGTCCGACGTGGAACTGACACAAACAAATAATTTTGCAATAGTGTGATTAAATAATTGTGATTCTGATTCATTACTAAGTATCCCACACGGAGACCGGAGCACTACAAACGATGTAACAATGAACTCACTCACTGAGGATTTGTAAATCGTGGCACTACTACGCATTTGCCAGAAAGCGAGGGGCAAAGTCAGCGGAAAGGTCAAGAACTTTATCTGGCAACTTACACACGGCAGCATACGAGTAATTTAAATGCACAGCTTTTTCTGACATACCGACTGCGTCGTTCGGAGATATTAGTAACATACGGGAGGAAAGCCAATATCGGAGTCCTGGCTAGACCATCGTCTACCAGAGCGTCTTTTGAGACGAGATCTCCCACGTCTAACCGAAAATGCCTATTCCGGCTTCATCACTGGCCTCTCGCCTCGCACCGCTGCCAGAACTTAACCAAGGCGGACAGAAACCTTAACAACTGCAGACAATACGTGTGTTATAAAAGCTAACGGGGCCCACGGAGAAGGTGAATTCCGCGCCCCAGATCACGACCAAGGGCCTGTACTGCCCCACGTCGCTACCGACTGAATTTTACAGCTCCTCGTCCCATCCAAGACATCAAACTAAGGTTGTGCCACGTCCAAGAGTAAAGTTACAACGGCGTTCTTCTGAGCTATCTGCGGAAAATACCGCCAGAAGTTATCGAATGTTCAATCAGATCAAATGTTCAAGCCACCGCCACTAAGAGACCACATATCAGACATTTCACACTCTCTTCCGCTAGATATGTTCTTACTTGAGTCAGTCTCCTAATATTTTGATTTAAACAATTTTATAATATTTTGCTGCGAGACTCCCAGCATGCGAAATGCTGGCAGTTCTGTTGTTGTTGCGGTTTTCAGTCCGAAGACTGGTTTGATGTAGCTCTCCATGCTACTCCATACTGTGCAAACCTCCTCGTCTCCGAATAACTACTGCAACCTACGCCCTGCGGAATCTGCTAACTGCATCCATCTCTTGGTGTCTCTCTACGTTTTTTAGCCCCCACACTTCCTTCCTATACTAAATTGGGGATCCCTTGATCTCTCAAAATGTATCCTATCAACTGATCCCATCTTCTAGGCAGGTTTCTTTTCTCCCCAATTTCATTCATTACCTCCTCATTAGTTGACATCTACCCATCTAATCTTCGGCATTCTTCTGTAGGACCACATTTCAAAAGCTTCTATTCTCTTCTTGACTAAACTGTTTGTCGTCCATGTTTCACTTCGGCATATGGCTACACTCCATAAAAATACTTTCAGAAAAGACGTCCTTAGACTTAAACCTATATTCGATGTTAACAAATTCTTCTTCTTCAGAAATATTACTGTCCAAATAGCAAAAATTGTCTGCTACTTTAAATCTTCGTACGTCCATATTTACACTGGATGAAAGTGGGACACAGCTGGTAATTTTTAATAAAAATGAAATTCCTCCAGCTTTACTTTTTTTAATTTACGTCGCTACTAGTTTCGACGTTGCGTCAACGCCATCTTCAGGCCCGTACACTTTGATGAAATCAGTTGTGTGTGCCTCAGTCTAGAAGTCCGCGGTAGACCAACACATGCTCCACATGGGTGGCGGGCATCAGTCCGCTCCGCCACAAAAATTCTCTGCTTGGCCTAAGTCGCAATCGCCATGGAAACGTGTACACACAGACCTTTTTGGTTGGTTGTGGTTGACTCATATAACAAGTTTCTTTCGCTGTGCCAATGAACTCGACAACGTAACGTAGCACAATTCACGTGTTGTCATCGATTTTTTGGTTCAAAAATGGCTCTGAGCACTATGGGACTTAACTTCTCAGGTCATCGGTCGCCTAGAACTTAGAACTACTTAAACCTAACTAACCTAAGGACGTCACACACATCCATCCCCGAGGCAGGTTTCGAACCTGCGACAGTAGCGATCGCGCGGTTCCAGACTGCAGCGCCTAGAACCGCCCGGCCACTGCGGGCGGCCATCGATTTTTTGCCTTGAAGGTTTACCTGAAGTAATAGCGTCAGACAACGGGCCTCAGTTCACGTCAAATCAATTTGAAACAGTCTGTGAACGCAATGGCATACACCATCTAACC
This sequence comes from Schistocerca americana, assembly GCF_021461395.2. Lineage (NCBI taxonomy): Eukaryota > Metazoa > Arthropoda > Insecta > Orthoptera > Acrididae > Schistocerca > Schistocerca americana. Next base: position 437,746,158 of record NC_060126.1, on the reverse strand, counting down.
AGTGCACCGTTTCTCCGGCCGCTGTGGCCGAGCGGTTCTAGGAGCTTCAGCCCGGAACCGCGCTGCTGCTACGGCCCCAGGTTCGAATGCTGCCTAGGGCATGGATGCGTGTGATGTCCTTAGGTTAGTTAGGTTTAAGTAGTTCTAAGTCTAGGGGACTGATGACCTCAGATGTTAAGTCCCATAGTGCTCAGAGCTATTTTTAGTACTGTTCCATCCACAGTGAAACGGCGAAGCGGAACTCTTTGTTAGAACTTTCAAGATGCAGACGGCCAAACTTCGCTCCGCACACACCAAGGATCAAACATTCCAACTGTTTCTCGTCTTATATACCTTGTGATCAAAAAGTCAGTATAAATTTGAAAACTCAATAAACCACGGAATAATGTAGATAGAGAGGAAAAAATTGACACACATACTTGGAATGACATGGGGTTTTATTACAACAACAAAAAAACAAAAAAAAACAATGTTCGCAAAATGTCCGACAAATGGCGCTGGACAGCAAAACTGCTACCGTGACGGGTGAGAGATACGTCGATATGTTACAGAATCGCATCATCCCCAGCTTGGCTGATAAACACCTGCTGGAACGTACGATGTTTATGCAGGGTGGCGCTCCACCCCATTTTGAGGAATATGTATTAAATTTTCTTGCTTGACGATGGAAATCTTCATTTTATCGCCATGTTGACGACACGTTTATAGCCTGGCCACACGGTGCAGGAGCTCTTTAGGACTTCCATGAACGTACGAACAGTATGCAGCCAAATATCCTGTCCACCCTCGAGTCAGATAAAGAGGGAAAGATGCCGTTTTTAGATATTTTGGTACAACGAAAGTCGGATGAACGTCTCGGTCACTCAGTTTGGAGCAATCCGACGCACACTGACTTATATCTCAGTGCCCAGAGTTTTCACCATCCAGTGCAGAAGAGAGCAACGTCAGTACAGAAAAGGAGATTAGCGACCATGATGTCATTATAGAAACTGCGGTTATTAAATACAATAAATCAGTCAAGAAGGCTAGGAGAGTGCTTCTGCTAGAAAGAGCAGATAAGCATTTGTTAGGGTCTCACTTACACAGGGATCTGGCATCATTTAGTTACAGTAAGATGGACGTCGAAGAATGGTGGCCGAAATTTAAGCTAACTATATATCGTGGTTCGTAGTGTTATGTGTCTAGTAAGTGGATTAGGGATGTAAATGACTCACCATGGTTTAATAACGATATTCGGAAAATGCTGAGCTACCAGAGGCTGTTGCACTCTCAATTCAAAAGAGAACGCACAAATGAGAAAGGCAAAGGTTACTAGAGATGAGTCTGTGGAAAGAGCTATGCGCTAAGCATACGGCAACTACCACCGTCATACCTTAGCAAAAGATCTGGCAAAGAATCCGAAAAAAATTGTGATCCTATGTAAAATCGATTAAGCGTGTCTAAGTCTTCCATCCAACCCCTTGTGGACCAGTCTGGTGTCGCAGTGGAAGATAGAAATACGAAAGCCGATGTTGTAAATTTCGCGTTCAAGAAATCGTCGATGCGGGAGAATTCTAAAAACATACCGTCATTTGAGCATCGGACGGACTTCCGTAGTGACGACAAGTAACAATCATCCCTAGCCTAGAGAAAGAACTGAAAGATTTGAAGCAAATAAGTCACAAGGTACTGACTGAACCCCAGTTCGGTTTCACAACGAGTACCCTCCGTCAGTACACCGTTACCTGTCTTGCATTGATCGCGAATCTCTCGCCGACCGCAAAGTCTCAAGCGACTGGGGAAACAGCGCAAGTGACTCCCGTACATAAGAAGGGTCAGAGAATGGACCCGCATAACTGCAGATCAATATTCGTAACTTTCGTTTGCTATAGAATAATTGAGCATAATCTTCGAATATAATCAATTTTCTTTAGACTGAGAAGCATATGAAGGGCAACAAGCAGTAGATATTGTTTATTTGTTATTGTTGTTGTTGTTGTTGTTGTGGTCTTCAGTCCTGAGACTGGTTTGATGCAGCTCTCCATGCTATTCTATCCTGTGCAAGCTTCTTCATCTCTGAGTAACTACTGCAACTACTGCAACCTACATCCTTCTGAATCTGCTTAGTGCATTCATCTCTTGGTCTCCCTCTACGATTTTTACCCTCCACGCTGCCCTCCAATACTAAATTGGTGATCCCTTGATGCCTTAGAACATGTCCTACCAACCGACCCCTTCTTCTAGTCAAGTTGTGCCACAAACTCCTCTTCTCCCCAATTCTATTCAATACATCCTCAGCAGTTGTGTGATCTACCCATCTAATCTTCAGCATTCTTCTGTAGCACCACATTTCGAAAGCTTCTATTCTCTTCTTGTCCAAACTATTTATCGTCCATGTTTCACTTCCATACATGGCTACACTCCATACAAATACTTTCAGAAACGACTTCCTGACACTTAAATCTATACTCGATGTTAACAAATTTCTCTTCTTCAGAAACGCTTTCCTTGTCATTACCAGTCTACATTTTATATCCTCTCTACTTCGACCATCATCAGTTATTTTGCTCCCCAAATAGCAAAACTCGTTTACTACTTTAAGTGTCTCATTTCCTAATCTAATTTCCTCAGCATCACCTGATTTAACTCGACTACTTTCCATTACCCTCGTTTTGCTTTTGTTGATGTTCATCTTATATTCTCCGTTCAAGACACTGTCCATTCCGTTCAACTGCTCTTCCAAGTCCTTTGCTGTCTCTGACAGAATTACAATGTCATCGGCGAACCTCAAAGCTCTTATTTCTTCTCCATGGATTTTAATACCTACTCCGAATTTTTCTTTTGTTTCCTTTACTGTTTGCTCAATATACAGATTGAATAACATCGGGGAGAGGTTACAACCCTGTCTCACTCCCTTCCCAACCACTGCTTCCCTGTCATGCCCCTCGACTCTTATAACTGCCATCTGGTTTCTGTACAAATTGTAAATAGCCTTTCGCTCCCTGTATTTTACCCCTGCCAACTTTAGAATTTGAAAGAGAGTATTCCATTCAACATTGTCAAAAGCTTTCTCTAAGTCTACAAATACTAGGAACGTAAGTTTGCCTTTCCTTAATCTTTCTACTAAGATAAGTCGTAGGGTCAGTATTGCCTCACGTGTTCCCATATTTCTAGGGAATCCAAACTGATCTTCTCCGAGGTCGGCTTCCACCAGTTTTTCCATTCGTCTGTAAAGAATTCGCTTTAGTATTTTGTAGCTGTGACTTATTAAACTGATAGTTCGGTAATTTTCACATCTGTCAACACCTGCTTTCTTTGGGATTGGAATTATTATATTCTTCTTGAATTCTGAGGGTATTTCGCCTGTCTCATACATCTTGCTCACTTTTTTATTTCCGGAAAGCATTTGACACGGTGCCCCATTGCAGGTTATTAACTAAGGTACGAACATATGGAATAGGTTCTCAGTTATGTGAGTGGCTCGAAGACCTTTTAGCTTACAGAACCCAGTATGTTGTCCTCGGCGGTGAGTGTTCACAACAGACAAGCGTGCCTCAGGGAAGTGTGATACGACCGCTCCTATTTTCTATCCGCTATTACCTTCTGTAGTGCGGCTGATCCCGGTGGAGTTTCGAGTCCTCCCTCGGGCATGGGTGTGTGTGTTTGTCCTTAGGATAATTTAGGTTAAGTACTGTGTAAGCTTAGGGACTGATGACCTTAGCAGTTAAGTCCCATAAGATTTCCCACACATTTGAACATTTTTTGTACTTTCTGTACACATAAATACTGTGGCGGATATGGTAGACGGCAATTCGCAGCTATTTACTGATGACTCTGAGGTATTCGGGAAGATATCGTTGGTGAGTGACTGCAGAAGTACACATGATGACCTAGAAAAAATTTTTAGTTAGTGTGACGAATCACGGCTATCTCTAAATGTAGAAAAATATAGGTTACTGCGGAAGTGTAGCAGAAACAAACCGTTAATCTTCCGATACGAAGTTAGTAGTGTCCTGATTGACACAGTCACGACGTTTAAATATCTCGGCGTGACGTTGCGAAGCGATACGAAATGGAATGAGCATGTGCGGACTGTGGTAGCGAAGGCAAATGGACGATTTCGGTTAATGGGAGAAATCTGGGAAAATGTGAATCACCAGTACCGGAGGTTGCATTTACACTACTGGCCATTAAAATTGCTAAATCACGATGAGGACATTCTACAAAAGCGAAATTTAACCGACAGGAAGAAGATGCTGTGATATGCAAATGATTAGCTTTTCGGAGCATTCACACAAGGTTGGCGCCGGTGGCGACACCTACAACGTGCTGACACGAGGAAAGTGTCCAACCGATTTCTCATACACAAACAGCAGTTGACCGGCGTTGCCTGATGAAACGTTGTTGTGATGCCTCGTGTCAGAAGTAGAAATGCTTACCATCACGTTTCCGACTTTGATAAAGGTCGGATTGTAGCCTATCGCAATTGCGGTTTATCATATCGCGACATTGCTGCTCGCGTTGGTCGAGATCCAATGACTGTTAGCAGAATATGGTTTCGGTGGGTTCAGGAGGGTAATACGGAACGCCGTGCTGGATCCCAACAGCCTCGTATCACTAGCAGTCGAGATGATAGGCATCTTACCACATGGCTGTAACGGACCGTGCAGCCACGTCTCGATCCCTGAGTCAACAGATGGGGCCGTTTGCAAGACAACAACCATCTGCACGAACAGTTCGACGACGTTTGCAGCAGTATAGACTTTCAGCTCGGAGACCATGGCTGCGGTTACCCTTGATGCTGCATCACAGACAGGAGCTCCTGCTGAATGAATCCAGGTTCTGTTTACAGCATCATTATGGCCGCATCCGTGTTTTGCGACATCGTGGTGAACGCACATTGGAAGCGTGTATTCATCATCGCCATACTGGCGTATCACCCGGCGTGATGGTATGGGGTACCATTGGTTACACGTCTCGGTCACCTCTTGTTCGCATTGACGGCACTTTGAACAGGGTACCCTCGGCCACGCGCCATACTGTGGCTTACGGAGCACCTACGTAGATATAGATGTAGAGACATACATGTAGTTTTAAGTACACTAGTACACAGAGCAAAAACTCTTCTGACGGGGATCACTTGAATTCCGGAATTAATCACCTGATATATACGTTCAGAAACAACGGCTATGGGTCACGTGGAATGAAGACAGCGTTCCCCAAGAAAAGGAAACGTGAACATACTAAACATTCACGTCGAACGTCGCCAATTCCATTCCTTCGTTTCTGTGGCGCTACATCCAGCAAAATAGGCAGAGTCCTGTGGAGATGAGGGATGAGACCTGTTTACCGACCTCCTAAAAAGACGATGGAGATGCTACGCCTTGTTAAGGATAGTCTCCGCTTCAAGATTCCTGAGATTTACAATGTGTCTTGTGAGTGTGGAAGCGATTACATCGGTCAGTCCATCCGCACCGTTTCCCACCGCTGCGCAAAACATCATCGGCATATCAAAAATCGAGACCTAGAGACATCAACTGTTGCTTAGCACAGCCTCACGAACAGCCATAAAATATTATTTAAGGAAACAAAGGTTTTGTCCAAGGCTTCTACAAACTGTGATTCTGTAATTAAAAAATGGTTCAAATGGCTCTGAGCACTATGGGACTTAACATCTATGGTCATCAGTCCCCTAGAACTTAGAACTACTTAAACCTAACTAACCTAAGGACATCACACAACACCCAGCCATCACGAGGCAGAGAAAATCCCTGACCCCGCCGGGAATCGAACCCGGGAACCCGGGCGCTGGAAGCGAGAACGCTACAGCACGACCACGAGCTGTGGGCTATTCTGTAATTAATGAGGCTGTAGAAATAGGAACCAGTGAAGAGTACTTGAACTGTAACAGCAGATATAATCTTAGCAATGCATGGAAACAAGATCTTGATGAAAATCCAGAGATATTCAGCTACAGCCAGAATCGTGGCGCTACCACCGCAGGCGTTGACACTATTTGTTGTGGTATTAGGTAACTACCGACAAATCGGAAGGCGTCCAGGGGCTGTACAAGGCCACCAGAGCAGCAGTTTTGACAGTCAGGTGCTCCCGACGAAGACGATGGGGGTAATCGTCAAAAGCTCGAGTTTTCACCCTGAAATGACGCAGAAAGAAGTCCGAGAATGTTTTATACAACCTGTGAGATCCAAAGATCAAACTTTTTCGACTTCTAATTACTTTCTGTGGCACGGTATGTGTACGACGAGATAAAAAATCTGTTTTATCTTTTAGCGCACTCTGGACGAAGGCTTAATGTCCGATTTCGTGTCTGAAAATCCAGCCTGGCACATTCACTGCGCCCGTCTTGTAGTGACGAACTAGAGATATGTGATTAAAATAAACCACGGGTTTCTACTGCCACCGCTGGGACAACACCTCAACGATGCCATGTGTCTTAACGTGAACGACCGTTGCGTAACATTTTCAGCACTCTTTGCCACTAAGTGTTATGAATTATTCATAATGCGAAAGCGAGGAGAAAAAGTACTACCCCAAGGTCGCGAGAAAGAATCCTACAGAAGCATAGGAAAGAATTTCGCATGTTGCGCCCGAGATGACATGATCTTTAATAATATTTGTGGCTTTAACATATATGAAAACCAGAATTGTTACACAGGATGATTTTGGGAATAATTATAGCTATTCTATCCCAAGAAACAACAAATGATTCTAGGGCACATAAAAAGGTTGAAAGCGACACGAAGGGAACAAAAGCTTTTTTCCGTGTAAACAGTATTTAAAGGCCTTGTCTACCATAGTGAAGTACATCACCATAGGGATTGCTCACAATATCGGCATGAGGCAGTGAGGATAGGAGATCACTCTGAGATATTCATACTTCGTGTGCTTTCGCGGTTATAAATTAACAGTCAACCGAGTAACTCACTCGTATTTGTCTCTTAAGAGTTAGGTGTAAATTACATACAGAATAGAATTACCGCAGTAACGATATAATATAAACCCCAACTCAAAAACAGCGGAAGCTACTAACTAGCAAATGGCAACTGATGCATTCTCGCCTGTGCTAATAGAGTATAGACTACGCTTTTCTCGTATTTTACTGTTCCCTCATGATCCTCGAATGACAGGCGCTCCACCTCTCATTTTATGTGCCCCTACCTACATCTCATATACGAGGGCTGTTCGGAATGTGAGGTCTAATCGGTCGCGAAATGGAAATCACTATGAAAATCACCTCGCAACAGTTACCTAAGCCCTCCAGCTACTTCCTGACATAGTCGCCGCTCCGAATTCGACATCTGTCGTAGCGTTACACCAACTTCCCCATATCCTCGTCACAGAAGGAAGTCTGTACTCTATGCTGGTCTACAGCTCGTTGTCTGTGCGAAAATGTTTTCCTCCTAGCCAGTGAGTCATGTGAGCGGAGACGGTACTCAGTGGGAGCCAATTACTGGCTGCATTGCTGGTGATCAAACACTTCCCATCGAAAACTCTGCAAGAGCGTCATCATTGCCGCTGAAGATTGCTGCTGAGAATATTGCATAAGGAAGAAAACACATGACAGTTATGTTATGTGGGCTGCATGACATCAGGCGAAATTTCTCATCAGACTTTCATACTTGGTGGGAGAAACTACTTTCTAGGCACCACTGTGGGCACTGAACTGAAGGCCGGCCGCGGTGATCTAGCGGTTCTAGGCGCTCAGTCCGGAACCGCGGGACTGCTACGGTCGCAGGTTCGAATCCTGCCTCGGGCATGGATGTGTGTGATGTCCTTTAGGTTAGTTAGGTTTAAGTAGTTCTAAGTTCTAGGGGACTGATGACCACAGATGTTAAGCCCCATAGTGCTCAGAGCCATTTGAACCATTTGAACTGAACTGAAAAGAGCGACGTGACCTGATCGTTGGATATACTAGAGATACTGCCCAATACATTTCTGCAAAGCTTCATTGGATTTTCATTGTGGTTTCCATTTCATACCCAATCGGACCTTACTTTCCCAAAACTGAACTGAAAAGAGCGACGTGACCCGATCGATGGATATACTAGAGATACTGCCCAACACATTTCTGCAAAGCTTCATTGGATTTTCATTGTGGTTTCCATTTCATACCCAATCGGACCTTACTTTCCCAAAATCCATTGTATATCTTTCACATGTAGTAAGAAATTTTTCCTTTTTTGTCCCCTCCAGCTCCACAATGGTATTTAATCCTCCCATCCTACAGCCCAAGAACACCGGGAGCATCAGTCTTCATTAGAATCGAAAGAACTCATGTCATCATCCTCATGTCATTAATTCATCACTTCTAAAATGTACACCTTTACTACTTTCAGATTTCTTATGCAAAGGTTTGAGAGCAGCAATATGTATCAACCTGTGCGCTGTCAATGTCCCATTTCTCCATCCCCACTGATGTAACATCCTGTGGCGCCATCGATCTTCAAACTGAGACACGCGCACCTCACTTCAATACTTCTACAAAGGCTTAATCAGTCATATGAAACAATTTAATATTATATGCGGAGATAGGAAATCGCGGGAACATCTGAAATAGCGTATCACTTCACTGCAATTTGCATTTATTGTAACACTTGATAACAGGCCAAGGAAATGACGCGCGTTACACTTGACAGATAATAGCACTAGAACAATAATAGACACCTGATTCAGTTTTCTGCACTTTAGTTGAAGTTCAATAGGCGAACACAATTTAAATTCTCCCATAAATATAAATATGCGCGTAGACGCGTTAAAGAACTGGTTATGAAACAGTCACTTATAATATCATGGCAGCCACACTCCATTTAAAGGGAAAATAACTGGCAAGTTTACACATTGACTGCACCGTCCACAACACCTTACGGCGACAGTTAACATCCAATAAGTTCCTTTCTTTACAATATGACATTAAGTACAGCTCAATAGAAATAATATATATGCGCATAAGCACAATTAAAAACTGGTGGAAAAACACTAAATTGGAAATTGACAAACCTATACTCAAAGGAGGCGCACTCCATCTAACCACCCTAAAGATGGCAACTTAATAGCTACCTAGAGTAACAAAATTAAGAATAGAATGCTTATAGATTGACTAGAATAAAGAAATAAACAACACATACACGGCTCACGGCTTCTGACGGCCGACAAACTGTGTTGGGCTATTGAGCAGTGATTAAACTAGCCACAACATACGCTAACCAGGTTAGTTGCGTATTTGAAGACATGCGTCGAGCCAGATCCCTGGTCAGAAGGTAATGGAACCAGTATTAATTTACAACTAACTGCAGTATCGAAATCAACGGATGACAGGTTGACCATTACCTATGTGGCGTACAATGAACAGTCAATAGACTGAACACTCAGCTGAACCCCAAGTGTGATGCTGAGGGGCGAAACGCCCAGCCCAAAGTATGTTTAGCGCGAACACCTAGTTTCAGAACAAAACAACCATGAAACAACAGGATGATATTGCAGCTTGCAGCACAAATGCCAGAACCCGAATATAACCTTAACCCAAGGCAGGACTAAAGCACACTAGTTTCTCTCTCAATTAAAGTTTCCAAAAGAATCAAAGCTAGCAGGATTCCCTTACACTGCAGACGTGCCAACACTTCCGTTCATACCCCAGAATCAACTAGCGCAACATAAATCATTGACACATTACAGATAATGTTTTAAAACAACATACTTAAATACCTTTGTTTACCACTAGCCTTAATTAGTTAACAGGTTAGGTTCTGTTACTGATGCCACGCAAATGAGGTAGCAAGTTCAGGTCTACAATTCTACTCTGCCATTTACCACGCGTCGTGACGAGGAAAGAAAGAATCCAGCTAATTAACTGTAAGTCACTACTTGGATTCAGTATTTGACGTTGCGCTTAAAACCAACAGACAAAAGTGAGAATCAAGTTCACACTCGCTAGTAGCACACGCAGAACACGAGCATAAGGTGAGAATTAAATAAATCGCTCCTTGTTCAGTCATTTACACACCGACGAAACCAATAATCTTCGCCGAATTACTGCAGACGCCGGACTCCCCAGTTGCTTGCAAATGACGCAAATAATGGTCAAAACGTCAGACTTTCAGTCCAATGACATCCGTAGGATAGGACTTCCAATGGACAACGAGGCCTCATCCCCTTGGATCCACCTGCGACCAAGACAGTAACATAGGCTGCTGTCACGGCCTTAACGATGCATCACACCCGATACGAGTCACGTCAAACCATCAACAAAACGGCGTGGCCTCATGTACGCACCCAGACGTCCGCAATCAGAGTTCCTCCTCCCGAACGACACTCTCCCGCAAACACGGCAGGCAGCCGGCCGCAGCAACGCCACAGCGCCCTCTGGCTAGGGTAAGAAAACAGCCTAGCGCGAAGCGGGAATTTCAAAAGGAAAGGAGGAAACTCAGAGAACCAACCGTGACATTTCGTCACGGTTCTGAAACGGCTCACGCCTAATCAGACCATTCACTTGCTACGCTGGTGTTAACCAGGTTTCTAAGAGTTCTGTCAGTCTTACCAGTGCACAGTACGCTCGCAGGAGCAGCCGCCAGCAGTATGGCGAGCACAGCAGTGGGGTTCCACATGTCGACTACAGCCTGGGACGCAGTGGCTGCTGGTTCCTATATCCCCACACCTTCACACCCCGTCCCCTCCTACAGTCAGATGGCGTCATACACGAGCCATCAAGAATCTCCGGCGGAAGTTGTATTCTCTGAAGAGTAATGAGGAGAAGACGTTTTTCGAATCCCCTTCTTCTGATATGAACCCTCTGTTTACGAATTTCTCGGAGACATCTCCTCAACAGCTCCCTTTAGAGCCGTCGTTTGCCTAAGGGTCATCACTGCATTTTGCGACTTGTGGTGTTGTCCCGTTTTTACAGGTCGTAATGCACCGAGATAAGGCGAGGTGAAACGTTTCATGCCGCAGGCAGCTGCGGCTCACGATAGTCGAGCAAGTTTTGCTACACCTACGTCAGTGTCTGGTAAGACCGTGACAGCAAGATTGATTTCGATGTCAGTAATACGATTAATGATTAATACCCTTGTGTTTAAGGGGAGACGGCGGCAGTCTTGCACTGATATTTTTGTAAATCCATATCTTTGCCATTTTTTGTTCAGTCTCATTGAAATTTTGCATACTTATGTATAGAGATCTAAAATGATTTTTAAAAAATCATAATTTTTAATAAAAATCTAATGCAGTGAGATAATTGTGAATTTTTATTGCATTATTATTTTAAGATACACTTTTTCATAATTTCGAGGCAACTTTGTCAAATTTTTTTAATGGTAAAATAATGTACACTAATAGGTGTACAATTAAGTGCAGTAACTTTTTGGTAAATTAATGCTATTATTTTCTTTGATATTTTGGATTCGAACATTTTTTACAAGCAAACTTTTCAATATATTATCAACTACAAAACTGTGTATAATATCTCGATTAAAATTTTGTTCCACTTACATATTGCTTCAAAGTAAAAGAATAGGTGTGCCAAATTTCATTGCAATCCTTCCAGTAGTTTCTGATATATGTGTTCCTGAAAGCAGAAAACCCTAAGTTGCACAAAAATCATGTTAAAGTTTGGATGAAATGTAAAAAAAAAAATCTATCATACCTTAGCTAAAACTGCCCATAGCCATATTCCATTTCTTCCTCGTCATCCTCTACAGCCCTTTTAGCTTCTCTGCTCTTTTGCGTAGCAATTTTTTGTATGTTCTGGACTGAAGTCTCCACCTTCGCGATTCTTTGCTTATCGATGATCTGCAGTATCTGCTCAGTGAAGACTCCAGGTGTAAAGTCCAACTTGTTGACGATGTGAAGTCTTGCCACAGTCCCATCATTAAACACTGCTCCAGCTTCTAAAGCAGAAATCTTCACCACCAAATTGGAAAAAAACACAGTCTTTGGACATCTCTTCCAAATAAGAGCATTGAAACTTTCATTTGGGTTCTGTGTTTTCCCATGCAGACATTTTTCTAGCAGTTCTGGTGAAGCCAGTGCTCTAAAAGTTGGTTTAATAGCCATTGAAAGCTCATAAGGAAGGTTATTTTTATGGGTATAAGCTTCCCCACTTTCCTTACTTTCACCTTACTTTGCACCATTCATTAGAACAGAGGCCATGTTGAGATGTAGTGTCTATCGACAAGTAATGAAACCAAATGGCCCATACTGCTTTCCTCATACTGTCCTAGCTTGTGAGGTTACTTCTAATTGCAGCACCAGAATAGACTTGTAGGTTGTCATTTCTATTCTTTGTTAATCTGTTTTTACCTCCCAGTGGCGTCCCATCCTCTAGTACCTTGCCTTTATTGTCTGCAGCAAGTCTTCGGAGTTGTCCACCCATCCTCTTCTGAATACGGCCTAAGCACTCAGTTTCTCAATAGTGCAATCTTTTCCATGGGGCTGACTTTCAACTACATTCTTGAAAGCACTAGAGTCCCCATCTCCTAAATACTGTACGTATCTTACACCATACTTTTGCAAATATCTATGGAAAATGAATTTCATAGCTGCAGCTTCCATCCCACCACTGGAGCCTGCATAATTTCTGCTACAAACAGCTTTATGGGCTTCTTGCCATTCTGTTTCTTTACCTGCATCAATATATTTCTTGTGCAAGGAGCATGCAGAACAATATTTAGACATCACCTATAAGTTTAATATTTTCCAGTGTCGACACTAATGCTTGTTGAAGCACCCTGCAGTGAAGTATGCCCCCTCTTCATCCAGGAACTGTCACAGGAAACTGCTATATCGTTGCTATAAGCTGCTTCACAATTTTCTTGAATTGCCCCCAAGGACTGCCATTTTCATGCTCTCTTCACTTACTTCTGCAACTGCATTGAGGAGAGCAGTATTCATTGCAGAAAATTTTAGGGGATCACCAGGCATGTTCATAATGCCACATAAAAGGTTTCCACCATATCTTCCAATCCCTATACATCTTACAAGGGAAGGCCGCCAATTGTGAAATTCAGATTCGATTCATACTGTGCACAATAAAAGCTCATGGCCAGAGATGTAATGTGGCAAAGCACCAAGATGCACTTCTCAGCCGTTGTCGAGAAAATCGACAGTTAAAAGAAACCGTTGCGATGAAATACTCTCTACGATTTACAACTTCCTACAGTGTCGTGGGGCAGCGGTAGCTCGGTCGGGTTCGTAATCCGACGGTCGCCGGATCGAATCTCGCGCCATGCAACCTTTTTTTTAGTATTTGTTTTTTGTAATTAATATATATATATATATATATATATATATATATATATATATATATATGTGTGTGTGTGTGTGTGTGTGTGTGTGTGTGTGTGTGTATGTATGTATATATATCGTCGGGTCTCTACTCTAATTCGATCGTTTGACTTACACTATACGAATTCGTTTCGGAATATCGTTTCTACGTCTTCTGTTAACTACACGTGTAAACATTACCAAGACAATTAATAACATTTGTGAAATACAACTTTGTTTGTGGAAAACATAATCATGTTCGAAGTCGCCAGTTTTTCCACGACAAATGACTTTCAACAACTTATTATATGCACAATTGTTGCAACTGATTGTGGGGAATTTTATATATATATAATAATATATATATATATATATATATATATATATATAACTTTTTTTAGTATTTGTTTTTGTAATTCAAATATATATATATATATATATATATATATATATATATATATATATGAATTACAAAAAACAAATACTAAAAAAAAAGTTCCATGGTGCAATATTCGATCTGGCGACCTTTTGGTTACGAACCCGAGCGCTTACCGCTGCGCCACGACGCTGTAGGAAATTGTAAATCGTAGAGAGTATTTCACTGCAAAGGTTCCTTTTATCTGTCGATTTTCTCGACAACGGCTGAGAAGTGCATCTTGGTGCTTTGCCACATGACACCTCTGGCCATGAGCTTTTATTATGCGCAGTATGAATCGAATCTGAATTTCACAATTGGCGGCCTCCCCTTGTTAGTCCATAAGCAAATCTCATATTGGCTTCATAGATCCTATTACTGACCTTTGATGTCTTGAATGGTCTGTCAGCATCACAGTTTTGACACAAAATGTGCAATGTGCAAACCAAACCTTCTCTCTTTCCATCATCAACCAAATCCACATTTCCTCCACAAACAGAGCACTTGCAGGCTTTTCTAAGTTCTTCTGCCACCATTTCCAGATCCACAAATCTGAAACCTATATTTCTATCATGATTTGTTTCTTCTGACACAATCCGTGTGACAAGTTTTATTTTAGATGCACTTGGAGACAAGCTAATATTTCTATCTGCAGGCCTGACCCTAACCTCAATGTCAGTTTTTCGCTTATATTGGAAACATGGGACTTACGATATTTTTAAATACTTTACCAGGCCTAGGCATTGTAAAAAAGGATCAACAGATTCAACCTCGCACAAAGAATGGCACAATAAATCAAGCGCCACTCGAATTCCACTGAACAGCATGAAAATTGTTTACAACACTCCACAGCCTTGTATACCACACTGATTCAACCAGAAAATAGCTCCACAGCCTTCTTTACAACACTGCTGTTATGTGCAATGTGCAAACCAATCAAACAAAAAAATCACAGCCTTCTAAAGCTTTATTTTCTAAGTTCACAGGCCAAATTCTGCAATACAATTTTTCCTCCATTTGACACATTGAAAAGCGGGCTTGGAGCATTAGACTACTTAGGTTTTAATTTTTTTATGTCATTTATAGTTCGAATTTCAAGGAAAAAATTTGGGATAATAATCTCAATTATATTTACTATCAGATAAGCAAATTAAAATAATTTGTAAATTTTTCATTCTTTCTGCCACCGACTCCACTTAAGTTATAGAAGGCATTCCATTTAGAGGAATTGGTTGTGAATCCATACGTATTACGAAAATGTACACTACTGGCCATTAAAATTGCTGCACCATGAAGATGACGTGCTACAGACGCGAAATTTAACCGAGAGGAAAGATTAGCTTTTCACAGCATTCACACAAGGTTGGCGCTGGTGGCGACATCTACAACGTGCTGACATGAGGAAAGTTTCCAACCGTTTTCTCATATACAAACAACAGTTGACCGGCGTTGTCGGGTGAAACGTTGTTGTGATGCCTAGTGTAAGGAGGAGAAATGCGTACCATCACGTTTCCGACTTTGATAAATGTCGGATTGTAGCCTATCGCCATTGCGGTTTATCGTATCGCGACACCGCTGCCCGCGTTGGCCGAGATCCAATGACTGTTAGCAGAATGTGGAATCGGTGGGTTCAGGAGGGTAATACGAAACCCCGTGCTGGATCCCAACGGCCTCGTATCAATAGCAGTCGAGATGACAGGCATCTCATCCGCATGGCTGTAACATATCGAGCAGCCACGTCTCGATCCCTGAGTCAACAGATGGGGACGTTTGCAAGACAACAACACAAAACGGTATAGGCATGCGTATTCAAATACAGAAGTACGTAAACAGGTAGAATACGGCACTGCTGTTGGCAACGCTTATATACGGCGCAGTTGCTAGGTCGGTTACTGCGGCTACAATGGCAGGTTATCAAGATTGAAGCCAGTTTGAACGTGGTGTGATAGTTGGAGCACGAGCGATGGGACACGGCATCTCCGAGGTAGCGACAATGTAGGGATTTTCCCCTACGACCATTTCACAAGTGTACCGTGAATATCAGGAATGCTGTAAAACATTAAATCTCCGACATCGCTGCTGCCGGAAAAAGATCTAGCAAGAACGGGACCGACGACAACTGAAAGGAATCGTTCAACGTGACAGAAGTGCATCCCTTCCGCAAATTGTTGCAGATTTCAGTGTTTGGTAATCAACAAGTGTCAGCGTGCGAGCCATCATCGATATGAGCTTTCGAAAACGAAGGCCCACTCGTGTACGCTTGATGAATGTACGTCTCGGCCCGTCAACGCTGACATTGGACTGTTAATCACTGGAAACATGTTGCCTGGCCGGAGGAGTCTCGTTTCGAATTGTATCGAGCAGATGGACTTGTATGGGTATGGAAACAGCCTCATGAATCCACGGACCTGCATGTCAGCAGCGGACTGTTCAAGCTGGTGGAGGCTTTGTAATGATGTAGGGCGCGTGAAGCTGGCGTGATATGGGACTCCTGATTCGTCCAGATAGGACTCTGACAAATGATACGTACGTAAGCATCCAGTCGGACCACCTGCCTCTATTCATGTCTATTGCGTATTCCGACGGACGTGGGCAGATTCAGCAGGACAATGCGACGCCCCACGTCCACAATTGCTACATAGTAGCCCCAGGGACACTACCCAGAGTTTAAGCACTTCCGCTGGCCACGAAACTCCCCAGATATGAAAATTATTGAACATATCTGGGATGCCTTGCAACGTGCTGTTCAGAAGAGATCTCCACCCCTCGTACTTTTACGGATATAAGGACAGGCCTGCAGGATTCCCCCAGAAGTGCTTCAGACATTAGTCGAGTCTATGCCACGTCGTGTTGCGGCATTTCCGCGTGCTCCCGAGGAGCCTTGTTCGATATTAGACGGGTGTACCAATTTCTTCGGCTCTTCAGAGCATACACAGGCGCGGCCATGCTTGAAAAGCTCATCCTAAACCCCTGGAACGATTTGAGCGAAATTTGGTACCGACATTAGTTACAATCTGGAACAGGTAAGCGTGGCAACGTGGAGAGAGAAGGGGAGAGGAGGAGATGGACCAAAAGAGGGTGGAGAAGATGGGGAGATGGACAGAGTGAGGGAGAAAAAGGAGATGGACTATTAGAACACTGAAAAAATACATACTCAAGCAACCACTTACTCACTAGTCTACGTATAATGGGCATGTAAATGAAAGAGGAGACAGAGAGAAAAATAGTAACTAACTGTTTATTCTTTGTAAAGTGATCGCCATAATTGTTAATACATTTATCTCATTTGCGACAATAAACATAAGGGTGAAATTTGGCTCATAGATGCGTACAACGTTCCTTTGTAGTGGTGGACAACGGTGCCGTCCTGCGACGTTATATAAATGATATGCCCTCTAGTATTACTGGTAACTCTAAAATATTTATGTTTGCTGATGACACTACTAGCTTGGTACTAAAGGATGCTGTGTGCAACATTGGCTCGGTTTCAAATAGTGCAGTACGTGACCTAAGTTCATGGCTTGTAGAAAATAAATTAACGCTAAATCACAGTAAGACTCAATTTTTACAGTTTCTAACACACAATTCAACAAAACCTGACGTTTTAATTTCACATAACGGGCAAATGATTAGTGAAGCTCAACAGTTCAAATTTCTAGGTGTTCAGATAGATAGTAAGGTGTCGTGGAAAGCCCACGATCAGGATCTTATTCAAAGATTTAATACTGGCATTTTTACTATTCAAACGGTATCAGAAGTGAGTGATAGTTCGACACGAAAATTAGTCTATTTTCATTCGCTATTGTCGTACAGTATTATATTTTAGGGTAACTCTTCTCATTCTAAAAGATTATTTTTCGCTCACTAACGAGTGGTTCGGGCAATAAGTGGTGTTAGTTCACGAACCTCTTGTCAACCTCTGTTCTCGAGTCTGGGTATTTTGCCATTGGCCTCTGAATACGTATATTCCTTATTGTCGTTTCTTGTTATCAATATTGCCGGCCGGTGTGGCCGAGCGGTTTTAGGTGCTTCAGTCTGGAACCGCGCGTCCGTTACGCTCGCAGGTTCGAATCCTGCCTCCGGCATGGATGTGTGTGATGTCCTTAGGTTAGTTAGGTTTAAGTAGTTCTAAGTTATAGGGGACTGATAACGTCAGATGTTGAGTCCCACAGTGCTCAGAGCCATTTGAACCATTTTTTTGTTACCAAGATTAGTTTATCCCCAAGAACAAGCAGCTTTCACTCGGTTAATACTCGGCAGAAATCAAACCTGCATTTGGATCGGACTGACTTAACTCTTGTGCAGGAAGGTCTGCACTATACCACTGCATCCATTTTCAGTAACCTACCGCTTGAATTCAAAAGCTTAGCAGTAATCCACACGCTTTCAAATCAAAACTTAAGAGTTTCCTCAAAGGTCACTCCTTCTATTCTGTCGAGGAGTTCCTTGAAAAATAAAGCTGATTTTTATTGTATTGGTGATAGCGTTTACTTAAACTTATGGACTGACATTTTAAGGTTCATGAACATTTATTTTTATCTGTTATTACGTTTATGTTGTAATTTCATGTACTGACAGGTTCCATGACCTTGCAGATTTGCTCCTCAATTTGGTCCTACGGAACTTGACGAGTAAATGAAATACATAAAAAAATTACAGTAAAAGTCACCGTTCGCAGTCAGTAAACAAAACAAACACAAAAAATATAAATTACCAAAATACTATAAATACTTCTGTAAAACAATTTATAGGAGCCGCGATACAGACCACAGCTACTTAAAACAGTTAGTACACTGGCTCACAACGTCGGGAATGTCAAAATATGACATATTTCAGAAACTAAACATAAGTTGCAGTCACAGTATCATCAGCTATCAGTCGTAAAATTCGTACATTATTTGGACCATTTCCAACAACATACTTTACTCTGATTGGTCGAAATCGACAACCCGTACGAATGTCATGAAACGCACGAAAAATCTGTAACAACATTTCTGAATACATAAATGCCGTAGCTGATTTCCGGTCAATACATTTCAAATCACCCAATACAAACAAAATTTGTTGCTTGACATTTATTTGTTTTCTGATATTTTTATCATGAGTTCCCGATAGATAGTCACAAAAATCTATTTGAAAAAAATTTATAAGCCATAGTTTCTTTCTGATATCATTTTTAAAATGGCGGCTAGCACATTTTAATGAAAAACGTGCTTTTCGGAAAGTTTGCCAAGTTATTTTAAAAGATATCAGAATAATTAAAAACCAGGGCATTGAGCATGAAATGAACTTCAAGCAGACATTTTTTTAAAAATTTTCTATCATCCAAGAGAAGCTACCAGGATAGCTTTTTGGTCGAAGTACATTCGAAAAAGATCATTAATTAGCGAGAAAAACTTAGAAGGTGTTGCAGTTTGTGAAAAACATAGAAATAGCGCTTAATGAAAGCAAAAAAAGAAAAATCTCTGCAGGCCCCAGTCTATACGAGTGAAGCAGCATGCGCTAGGCTAGTGTTTCTATATTTGCTTTTGCTTCGTACAAAACGGAAGCTGGTCTCGTCTAATGGCAATGTGTTATTGCTTACTAACCTGTGGGGGAACTGCACGATTTAAATGAATTTAAGTATAAGGCTTTCATTCTACTTTACTTTTCTTTGGACACGTATTACGCTTTCTCGCATTTAACGCCGAACTTGTTATTAGCAGATTTTCACAGTACTGTTCTTCAGCTTCATTATATCTTGCCACGGAGAGGATATGTAACTCTGCTTTCAAAGATGTTGCTTCTTGCCACTTACTATCATACATTTCACAGTCGCTTGCGGAGGAATGATGAGGATGTAGTTGAGTACGCTTTGTAGTCTTTGTAACTAGATCTTTATTCCTTGCAAATGCTAAAAATGCGACTGTAGTTACGCACGCGTTTACACACAATATCCTCGTCATAGAAAGCAGGCTCCTGTACTTTCGGCCAGTTATCTGCACAGGTCTGCAGCTCGTTGTCTGTGGAAAAATTTTGTCTTCATAGCCAGCGGTTCTTCTGAGCAGAGATGAGACTCAGGGGGAGCCAATTACGGACTGTATCGGAAACGCTGCAGGAGCTTCTTCATTGCCCCTGCAGTGTGCGACAGAGAATTGGCATGAAGAAGGAAGCAGAGAATTGGCATGAAGAAGAAACTGCTCGACAGTTGTGTTATGTGGGCTGCATGACATAGGCGAAATCTCTAACCACGCCCTCATAGTTGGCCGGAGACGCTATTCCCTACGCACTTTTACGTGCTCACTGTTCACTCAAAACTGAAAAGAGCGACGCGATACGATCGATGGGCATATTAGAGACACTGCACAACACATCTGTGCGAAGCTTTACCCGATTTTCCCAGTGGTTTCCATTTCGCAACCGATCGGGACTTATTTTCTGGACAACCCTCGTATAGGTAGAACATAGATTTGGCAATGGAAAGCTAATTTAAAATATTTTTGTTTAGCGATTGAGTGTGTCTTTTGTTGTTACGCTAGAAGCAACTTTTAATACGACGAACTTAGGTCACAGAACACCGAAATATCAAAACGGCAAGGCCCACGTTACAATACAGAAACACAGACCGTCAGTAGCGCTCTGAGTGGCCCAGAAGTGAACTTAAAATTTGGGAAAATAGGCCCGATAATTCATGTTCCTGCTTAGCGAAATAAGAATACTAGATGTCAACATTTCTTATTTCTGCTTCATGGGGGAGGTGTCTAGTAGCCTGGTGGTAAAGCGTATTTATTTGTAAAACCCAATATTGCAATTCCGACAGTGTGACTGTTACCAAGTGACCTTCTTGTGTGTATTGCACCCTTTGACTTGCATTGTAAATACACTCCTGGAAATGGAAAAAAAACACATTGACACCGGTGTGTCAGACCCACCATACTTGCTCCGGACACTGCGAGAGGGCTGTACAAGCAATGATCACACGCACGGCACAACGGACACACCAGGAACCGCGGTGTTGGCCGTCGAATGGCGCTAGCTGCGCAGCATTTGTGCACCGCCGCCGTCAGTGTCAGCCAGTTTGCCGTGGCATACGGAGCTCCATCGCAGTCTTTAACACTGGTAGCATGCCGCGACAGCGTGGACGTGAACCGTATGTGCAGTTGACGGACTTTGAGCGAGGGCGTATAATGGGCATGCGGGAGGCCGGGTGGACGTACCGCCGAATTGCTCAACACGTGGGGCGTGAGGTCTCCACAGTACATCGATATTGTCGCCAGTGGTCGGCGGAAGGTGCACGTGCCCGTCGACCTGGGACCGGACCGCAGCGACGCACGGATGCACGCCAAGACCGTAGGATCCTACGCAGTGTCGTAGGGGACCGCACCGCCACTTCCCAGCAAATTAGGGACACTGTTGCTCCTGGGGTATCGGCGAGGACCATTCGCAACCGTCTCCATGAAGCTGGGCTACGGTCCCGCACACCGTTAGGCCGTCTTCCGCTCACGCCCCAACATCGTGCAGCCCGCCTCCAGTGGTGTCGCGACAGGCGTGAATGGAGGGACGAATGGAGACGTGTCGTCTTCAGCGATGAGAGTCGCTTCTGCCTTGGTGCCAATGATGGTCGTATGCGTGTTTGGCGCCGTGCAGATGAGCGCCACAATCAGGACTGCATACGACCGAGGCACACAGGGCCAACACCCGGCATCATGGTGTGGGGAGCGATCTCCTACACTGGCCGTACACCACTGGTGATCATCGAGGGGACACTGAATAGTGCACGGTACATCCAAACCGTCATCGAACCCATCGTTCTACCATTCCTAGACCGGCAAGGGAACTTGCTGTTCCAACAGGACAATGCACGTCCGCAATGATCCCGTGCCACCCAACGTGCTCTATAAGGTGTAAGTCAACTACCCTGGCCAGCAAGATCTCCGGATCTGTCCCCCATTGAGCATGTTTGGGACTGGATGAAGCGTCGTCTCACGCGGTCTGCACGTCCAGCACGAACGCTGGTCCAACTGAGGCGCCAGGTGGAAATGGCATGGCAAGCCGTTCCACAGGACTACATCCAGCATCTCTATGATCGTCTCCATGGGAGAATAGCAGCCTGCATTGCTGCGAAAGGTGGATATACACTGTACTAGTGCCGACATTGTGCATGCTCTGTTGCCTGTGTCTATGTGCCTGTGGTTCTGTCAGTGTGATCATGTAATGTATCTGACCCCAGGAATGTGTCAATAAAGTTTCCCCTTCCTGGGACAATGAATTCACGGTGTTCTTATTTCAATTTCCAGGAGTGTATGTCACTCGTATCCTGTTTAGTTTTTGCTCTCATCCGTGATATTGAGTGGCGTAAGTGACTTCATATTTTTGTTTCACCTTAAACGGAAACTAGTTTCGTCGCATGGTATTCTGTGGACCCATGTATATACTTACTGTTCACAGATCTATGAGTGAACTGCTATCTTTAAATGTATTGCTCCTATACTTTTGTTCCCACCCATTTTTCGTAATCTCGCATTTAATGGCGGCGACCGAAATTTTCATTGATTTCTGCTAACATACTCACATTGTAGTAACTGTTAATAATGTGTGTAAACGTGCGCGTAACTACAGTCGCATTTTTAGCATTTGCAACGAATAAAGATGCATCTAGAATGAAATTTTCATTCCACCGTGGAGTGTGCACTGATATGAAACTTCCTGGCCGATTAAAACTGAGTGCCGGACCGAGACTCGAAGTCGGGAGCTTTGCCTTCCACGGGCAAGTGCTCTACTAACTGAGCTACGCAAGCCCGACTCACGCCCCGCGATAGGAAAAGGTCCTGAGTTCGGGTCTCGGTCCGGCACACAGTTTTTATCTGCCAGGTAGTTTCAATAAAGATCTAGTCACAAAGACTACAAAGCGTACTCATCTACATCCTCATCGATACTCTGCAACCGACTGTCAAATGCATTGCACTCAGTGGCTAGGACAACATTACTGAAACCAGAATTACATATTTTCTCAGTTGGCAAGATATAATGAAGCTGAATACCAGTACTGTCAAAATCTGCTAATATCAAGTTCTGCACTTACAGTGAGAAAGTGAGTTAAACGGGCGCATAGAAATATGAAGTAGAATGATAGCGGTATACTTAAATGGATTTAAATCGAGCAGTTCCCGCACAGGTTAGTAAGCAATAACACATAGAAGCCTAGAGATCGCCAGTGGACGAGACCAGCTTCCGTTTTGTATGGAGCAAAACCAAATATAGAAACACTAGCCTAGCGCATGCTCCTTCACTCGTATAGACGGGGGCCTGCAGAGATTTTTTTTTTTTTTTGTTTTATTTGATCCTACCTGTTATGTTTTTTCACAAATTGCAACACCTTCTAAGCTTTCTTCGCTAATTAAATCCAAATAAGCATTGTCTTTTCCGAATGTACCTCTGACCGAAGAACTATCCTAGCAGCTACAGTCCAAAGTTTTTGTTAATGACGCCTTTTGCGTTCTTGTGGAGATATTCTTATAGCAACTTTCATCCCCTAACAATTATTTCCACATATCTAACCGATAGCCGCGCGGAGTGTCCGCGCGGTTAGAGGCACCATGTCGCGGATTGTGCGGACCCTCCCGCAGGAGGTTCGAGTTCTTCCTCGAGTATGGGTGTGTGTTGTTCTTAGCTTGAGTTAGATTAAGTTAGTTTAAGTAGTGTACAAGTCTAGGGACCGATGAGCTCAGCAGTTTGGTCCCTTAGGAAATCAAACAAATTCCAAAAATTCCAACCGAGAAGTAAAATACGAATTTTCGTAAATTTAGCTTTAAAATTTTTTTAATGTAGCAAAATACTTTCTAAAAAATTTTCATTCCCTATTGCACTCCCTTAGTGATCGAATTTCCAGAAACACTGGAACAAGTATCTTTTTATTTCTGAGAAGTCAAATACCAGTTGTCATAGATACAGCCTCATAAATACTTTAGTAGTACTTTAGTAATTATTTATTTGCATTCTCAGGACTAAAACTTATGCTGCAGATAGTTATATAAGTACTCGACACAGAAAACACATATTATTTGTGAGTCTCTCTCTTTCTTGATAAAAAATTATGGTCTTCAAAAGTAACGATTGATAAATTTTTTCAGACTTTACAGAAAGAGTTTGACTGATTCTCTTGGATGATAGAAAAATTTAAAAAAATGTATGACTGGAGTTCATTTCATGCTGAACGCACTGTTTTTTAATTATTCTGATATCTTTTAAAATAACTTAGAAAACTTTCCGCAGACCACGCTTTCCATTAAAATATGCGAAGCCGCCATTTTAAATATGACTGCCAGAATAAAGACTATGGCTTATAAATTTTATTCAAACAAATTTTTGTGACTGTCTACCTATGGGGAACTCATGATAAAAATATCAGGGAACAGAAAAATGTTAAATAACAAATTTTGTTTGTATTGGGTGATTTTAAATGTATTGACCCGAAATCTGCTACGGCATATATGTCTTCAGAAATGTTGTTAGAGATTTTTAAGTGCGTTTCATGACATTCGTGCGGGTTGTCCGAATACGACCTATCAGGGTAAAGTATGTTGTTTGTAACTGGTTCATGGTCAAAATAATGTAGGAATTTTACGACTGATAGCTGATAATACTGTGACAGCAACTTATGTTTAGCTTCTGAAATATGTTCCTCGCAGTCAGTTTTACAATTAACAGAAAACAGGAATCTTGTATTTATGGTTTACAATTAAGATAGCACTACGGCATCTGAATCTCGTCCAAAACTTTGTAATCCTGCCCGTTCGCAGACAAGACTATGCGAAATACTGTCACTGAAGCTAATACCCTCATAGATCCAGCAGCAGCTGAAGTCCCTCATATCCAGAGTGCCAATGATCGCAACTGATTTACTCCTTTATTTTAAAGGAATTCAGTTACAAATCCAGGTTACGACATCAATAACAATAAACTAGGTTCAAGGGAGGGGGGAAGTGGCATAGAGGCGGGGAAGAAGTAGAACGACAGAAGGAGGAGGAGGAGAAGGTGGAGAGAGAGGGTGGGGGAGAGGAGACGATGGACAGAGACGTGGGGGGGGGGGGGGGGGTAAGAGATTGGGATGTATATCTAACTGCCATACATGTTTACCAGTGTCGTGTCATTGACGGGTTCGCTAGTTTACGAAAAAAAAGTAGATCGTTGTTACATTAAAGATGCAGGAAAGGATAACTGATGGTAATGAGGTCGGAATCTCGAAGTCCTTGTTTTGTCCGTGAGCAATAAATTGTAGATTGTGACGTCAACCGAGGCACAGTAAACTGGTAACGTGTGCCTGCGGCTAAAACCGGCAGGTGACGACATCCCCGAAGCTCTTGGACGGATGTACAATTTCACCTTTATTAGCGGCTGTGAACGCAGCGTGCAACGTTTTACTTTCGAGCGTTACTTTAGTCAGTAGAATAATGGCAGCTCAGAGACGCTGAAACAGACTGTCTTCGCTGTGAAACTGACAAAAAATGGTGTAACGCGCAAGGCCTTGTTATCTGTTTAAGTAGCGCTGTGGAGAAGAACAGTAGACAGTCGAGGCGCACGTGTGCCATAAACAATTTTACGGTCTGCTAGGAGGTGTTAATGATAGAAGAAGAGCACGAAATGGAGGACGGCGGAAATAAACTACAGACAAAAGCCATGTGCTTGATAGTAAGTTGTTTACAGATTATAAGTCAAAACTTAGTGGGACAAAGATTATATTTCGACTTTTCAGACAATGTCTATGAGTAAGTAAATAAATGTACGTTAAGTATAGCTACACGTTTCCAAGCTACACTTTTTTTATCGTACATACACATTTTCAACTCAGCTATTGTAGCACTCTTGCAGTATTTTAACATTTTACTTGTAGGTTATGCATCGTTCTGCTTCAGGCAGTTTCTCGCTCAATATTTGTATTACCTACAGTTTCTGTCGTTTGCTTTTACGCTTGAGAAACTATTCATTTATCTACAGAGCAATAATTACTTGTCAGCACAGGGCACTACCCATATTGTCGCTTTTTTTCGTGTTATATGTTTTGTACCGCCTGTAGTGTTGCCAGATGTAGTCTGTACTTCATTGGTGCCTATGGTCCATGTTACAGGTGTAGAGTGTGTGTGTGTGTGTGTGTGTGTGTGTGTGTGTGTGTGTGTGTGTGTGCGTGTGTGTATGTGTATGTGTGTGTGTGTGCATGTGTGTGTGTGTGTGTGTGTGTGTGTGTGTTTGATACATCGATTACTCTTGGTATGACGTTCTGGACGAGGTAATTCTACTGCACAGGTGGAGATACTGATTGTTCTGATAACTTCCATGTCTTGTTCTGTAGTTATTGGGTGATGAATACGTCGTCTCAAACGATTTCCAAAAACTGACTAATTTCTGTCATACATACAACATGTGATGTGTTAGTAAAATAATGGTATAATTTACACAGTAGTTACTTTTACTTATAAGGCGCATCGTAATTGCGACGTACTGCTTGTCTGACGCCATGGGAATGACGAGACAAGCTGCTAGTATTTCCAAATAAACTCCACCATGGCTACAACTTGGTGTAAGCTTGCTTCTTGGAATTAATCTCTTCTGGATTTTGAATCGTTTAAATATGGAATTTATGTAGCACGATCTGTTTCCTTTTTCTTTTGGAGTCTGTGTTGTGTTTGTTTGTGATATGTTCCTACATGTTTATCTTTCGCATGTTCTTTGCATTTACTTTATTCAGTCAGTCTACTATCCGTATGAGTTAACCATCGTTCACTACAGTTTAGCAGATCAACGATAGTTGAGAAACAGATGCTGAAACAGTGCTGGAGATACTTTACACAGCTGTCCGTCGTCAAAGGCATTCTCCTCTAGAACAAGAGGCGTCCTGCTATGTGTGCATCATGAAAACCGCCTAAAATTGCTTGGCAGATGGTGCTTTTTCTTGTGCTACACACCCAATTTCCTTACCGTCCCTTTAGTAGGTGAAGTATCAGAAGAATCATTGGATACGTTTTAAAATACCTATCAACCACAAAACTCACGACATATTTTACAAATATTTTGTTTCTTCTTGCCAATAATGGTTTTATAACATTTTGTTCAATATTAGAAGGCCGCACTGCATTTACTGGACGAAGTATTAAATACTATTTGAATGTTGCCGGCCCTACAGCGAAAAATAATTTTAAAATGACAAACATTCGAAATCTAGAATAAATCTAGAAATTTAGAACAAATTCAAGCTAATTCAATAGAATAAATGTGTTTCTCGTGTACCTACAATGAAAATGCGCCACTTATTTCTGAAATTATAATTTTCGTATAGAGTGAAATATATTGCCGATACTATTATCGCGGCATTGCGAGTTATTTCAGCACAATCATGAATTTTGGAACGAGATAAACGGGATGTGGACAGTCAACATCTTTTTCTTCTAAAATGTACAGTGGTTCACCAGCTGGACCTAAATACGGAACAGACTAGTATCACATTATCGTCATGTGTTTTGTGATGAACTGACACCACAGGGAGATGCTTCAAAGCACGTTAGGCGCCAGATCCAGGTCGTAATTTAACATAATTACACAGTTGCGACACTTCCGTGTTATGCAGTGCGATGGTAGCGCGACGAGCGGCTGATAATCCACACTGCTGAGTATGATATATGATACGTCTAATGGTTATCGTTTATACTGAGATCTAGAATAATTTTTTTTTGAAAAAAAGTGAGGGTATGTAGTGCAATAAATTACACCAAAAATATCAGTTATTAAGTTTCCAAAGATATGAAACGTTACATTACCTGACTGTTTAGTTATACGCATCTCTTATACACTGTGGCGACGAAATTCATGGGATCATCCCTAACATCGTGTAGGACTCCCTTTTGCCTGCAGCTCGACCTGGCATGCACTCAACACGTCATAGGATGTCCCCCGCAGAAATACGGAGCCATGCTGCCCCTATAGCGTCCCTAATTGCAAAAGTCGGCAATGCTGAATTTTGTGGACAAACTGGCCTCTCGATTATGTCTCATAAATGATCGATGGTATTCATGTTGGGCGATGAGGGTTGCGAAATCTTTCTCTTGAACTGTCCAGAATATTGTTTAGACCAGTCACGAACAACCGTGGCCCGGTGGCAGGGCGCAGTGTCATCCATAAAAATTTCATTGTTGTTTGGGAACCTGAAGCCCATGTATGGTTGCAGAAGGTCTCCAAGTAGCTGAACATAACAAATTCCAGTCAGTAATCGATTCACCTGGACCGTAGGACCCAGTCCATTCCATGTAAACACAGCCCACACCTGTACGGAGCTACCACCAGCTTGCACAGTGCCTTGTCGACAACTTGTGTCCATACCTTGTTGGGGTCAGCGCCACACTCGAACCGTACTATCAGCTCTTGCTAACTGAAATCGAGACTCACCTGACCAGGATGTCGTTTTCCAGAGGTCTAGGGTCCAACTGATTTGGTCACGAGCCCAGGATGGACGCTGAAGGCGATGTCGTGCAGTTAGCAAAGGCTGAAAGCGATGTCGTGCTGTTAGCAAAGGCATTCGCGTCGGTAGCCCATTAACACCAAATTGCGCCGCAATGTGATAACCGATACGTTTGTCGCATGATTGATTCATGCTGTTATTTCACGCAATATTGCTTGTCTGTTAGTACTGACAACTTTACGCAAATGCCGCTGCTCTCGGACATTAAGTGAAGACCGTCGGCCACTGCGTTGCCTATGGTGAGAGGTGATGCCTAAAATTTGGTATTCTCACCTCACTCTTGACACTGTGGATCTCGGAATACAGAATTCCTTAACTATTTCCGAAATGGAAAGTCCCGTGGGTTAAGCTACAACTATCATTAGGCGTTCAATATCTGGTAATCCCCGTCGTGCAGCCATTATTATGTCGGAAACCTTTTTACATGATTCACCTGAGTACAAATAACAGCTCCGCGAGTGCACTGCCCTTCATACCTTCAATATGTGATAGTACCGCCCTGTGTACGAGGATGAGTCAAATGAAAACTTTAAATATTTTTTTAAATATTATTTATTGTGCACAAGTGGCACAAAGCTGTATCACTTTTCAACATAATCTCCGTCAAGCTCAATGCAAGTCCTCCAGCGCTTACAAAGTGCATAAATTCTTTTAGAAAAAAAATCTTTTGGTAGTCTGCGCAACCACTCATGCACCGCGTGGCGTACCTCTCCATCAGAACGGAACTTCTTTCCTCTCATTGCGTCTTTGAGTGGCCTAAACACATGGAAATCACTTGGGGCAATGTCTGGTGACTATTGTAGGTGAGGAAGGCACTCAAAATGCGTGTCTGTGATTGTTGCAACTGTTGTACGGGCAGTGTGGGGCCTTGCATTGTCATGTTGTAAAAGGACACCTGCTGACAGCAATTCACGTCGCTTTGATTTGATTGCAGGCCACAGATGAATTTTTAGGGGATCTGTATATGAAGCATTGATGACAGTGGTCCCTCAAGGCATCTAACGCTCCAAAATGACGCCTTTTTCGTCCCAAAAGAGTGTCAGCATAACCTTCCCTGCTGATGGTTCTGTTCGAAATTTCTTTCGTTTTGGTGATAAGGAATGGCGCCATACCTTGCTTTCTCTCTTCATTTCCGGTTTGTGGAAGTGAACCCAGGTTTCGTCCCCAGTAACGATTCTTGCAAGGTAGCTATCACCTTCTCGTTCAAAGGGCCGAAGAAGTTCTTCACAAGCATCAACATGTCGTTCTCTCATTTCAGGAGTTAGCTGCCGTGGCACCCATCTTGCAGACACTTTGTGAAGCTGGAGCACATCATGGACAGTGTGGTGTGCTGACCCATGACTAATCTGTAAACATGCTGCAATGTCATTCAGTGTCACTCGGCGGTTTTCCTTCACTATGGCTTCAACTGCTGCAATGTTCTGTGCAAACTCGTTGAGCTTGACCTGGACGAGGAGCATCTTCCACTGAAGTCACACTATTTGCGAACTTCCTACTCCATTCGTAGACTTGCTGCTGTGACAAACATTCATCACCGTACTGAACCTTCATTCGTCGATGAATTTTAATAGGTTCCACACCTTCACTACTCAAAAATCGAATAACATAACGCTGTTTTTCCCTGGTGCAAGTCGCAGGTGGGGCGGCCATCTTTACTGATACTGCGACGATATATGTGCATCTGCACTATGCTGCCACCTACAGGCCATTGTGCACGCTGTTACTAGCACGCTTACCAACTTATAGGATAACGGCGTGAAATTTCGATTTGTTATTACAAATTTAAGGTTTTCATTTGACTCACCCTCGTACATGTGCATATCGCTGTCGTGTGACTTTGGTCACCTCAGTGTGCGTTTGTGTGTGTGTGTGTGTGTGTGTGTGTGTGTGTGTGTGTGTGTGTGTGTGTGTGTGTGTATGTGTGTGTATGTGTGTGTGTGTGTGTGTGTGTGTGTAGTCGAATGGCATTGAAACCTCACTTGGGGAAGTTCTGCAGCAGCGTTACAAGTCTTTGCAGTTGACGCCACATTGGGCTACTTGCGTGTCCATGATGATGAAATAATGGATGATGATGAGGACAACATAACACCCACTGCCCGAGTGGCGAAAATCTCTGACCGGTCTGGGAACTGAACACGGACCCGCTATGTGGAAGTTATAAGTGCTGACTATTCAGATAAGGAGGTGTAACACACATGTACAGACATTTAGTGAAGATTCTTTTTAGGAGTAAGAAATAGTTACTATACAGTAGAATATTTCTCAGAATAATGTCGTGTAACTAAGCAGTAACGTGTTTTCGTCGCTACATTTTGCCCTAATGAATGAATGAGGTAACAAAAAAAATTTTTTTTAATGAAACGCAATACGCACATTATTTAATGTAGCAAATAAGCCGCCGCAACTGTTGCTGAAGACAAAACTGCCACACATGCGTGACAACAAAACGGAAAAACCGTCAAACTATTTCCCGACGCAGAAACTATCAGTTCCACAATTTTTGTTACATCACATCCACAAACTTCAGAGCCGTCAACGCAGACGTCTTTCAATATGAAGAAGTTAGATTAAATAAAGACGACATTATGATAATGATAGATTGCTACTCACCGTAAAGTGGAGATACTGAGGCAGGCACAACAGAAAGATTGCCAAGCAAATAAGCTTTCGGCCAATAGGTCTTCTTCTGAGTTAGATAACATACACACATACGCAAACACAACTAACATGCCGGCCGGAGGGGCCGAGCGGTTCTAGGTAGAGATGGGTAAAACTGTTCTTTTCAGAGATTGGGTCAGAACTGTTCACTCCCTGAAATGAATTAGCTCTTTTTCATGACTCACCACTCATTTACAATAGAAAATAAATGGAAGGCACATTGCCCTTTAAACTTGGTTTATTCCAGTACTATACCTGTATTTTGATCTTATTTTATCCTATTTTGAAGTAACACAGATAATGAGTAAGAATTTTGTATTGTTTATTAAAATTTCCCCGATATGACAAAGTTTTTGATTATTGGTTTATTTTGCACTATCGTGGTTTTTTGGGTGATCGGAAAATGTTGTAACTT
The DNA here is from genome assembly GCF_021461395.2 of Schistocerca americana. Lineage (NCBI taxonomy): Eukaryota > Metazoa > Arthropoda > Insecta > Orthoptera > Acrididae > Schistocerca > Schistocerca americana. The sequence continues at coordinate 437,714,931 of NC_060126.1, read as the reverse complement.
GAGATTTACATTAACAATATATTTGGCTATAATGTATTAAAATTTCATTAACCTCATACAAATACATCGCAAGCCATATATTTTTAAAGTGAACGTTTCCTTCCGAAGACGCCTGAAATCGCAAAATCCGTACCAGAATAAGAAGAAAAAATATAAATTTGACTGTAAAACGAAAGTGCTGCATATAGAATAAAACAAGGAAAATATTGGTGTATCACATTTTGCGATACGTTTATCAGTTCCCTCGTAATTAAAGCGAAAATTCGAGTGTCCATACTAAAAATCCTATAGTAAGAGGAGTCATCAGGAACCTAATCTAATCAGTTTAAACAAATAAAAATAAAATAAAAACAATTGATGTATACATAACATAATAATGTAATATACATAGCGGTATTACTACGAAGAACAATATCCAGTAGGGACGAACTCCGATGCAGAGGCGCTGAGTCGAGCAGGTCGAGCCGCGAGCTGTATTACTGCGTGAGCTGAGACCGCAGAGAGCAGAGTGACACCTGAGTCGCTTTGCTCAACGCTCTGGCTAGAGTCGAGACGGTGGGGTGAGCGTTGAGCGGGCGAGTTCCAAGAGTGGGGGGAGCGGTGAACTCACCCGCTCCGAGACAAATCTTCCGTTCCCTTGCGAGCAGGTTGTTGCAAGTAGGTCCTATGTTATCCGCTAGGTGGTTCTCTGCCCTGTTGCTCGCATCAACTGCCCAGAGGGCAGGACGTGCGACTGAAATGATCGCCGACAGAGTGTGATGCTAAGTTAAGCTGCGCCAGACACTGCACGCGGCAGACGACGCACAGAGACGGCACGGCATATGTGAAACACAAAATCCAATGGGGCACTGCACAATGCAGGCAGCCAAGGTAGAAGCAGGGCAGAGGCCGGCGCTGGCTGTGTTGTGTGGCGTGCACTGTGCTCTGAGCAGCAGAGGCGCTGCTGATATGCTCCGTCTCTCTCTCTCTCTCTCTCTCTCTCTCTCTCTCTGCCGTGGGAGACGTTTGGAGCTACCGTTCTTTTTTACTGAATCACTGATTGTTCACTCCTTTGAAAGATTCAACTCTATGAATTAGTTCAAGAGCGGATCCCCCATCTCTAGTTCTAGGTGCTACAGTCTAGAACCGCCCATTCGCTACGGTCGCAGGTTCGAATCCTGCTCCGAGCATGGAAGTGTGTGATGTCCTTAGGTTGGTTAGGTTTAAGTAGTTCTAAGTTCTAGGGGACTGATGACCCAAAAGCTAAGTCCCATAGTGCTCAGAGCCATTTGAACCAACAACTAACACACACTTGATCACTGTCTCAGGCTGTCGAGGCCAGATTTAATAAAATTTTAAAATAAAATTGTTAAAATTATTAAATAAAATTATTCGTTTGTTGGAGAATCAAATGAATTATAAGAATGTGTAAATCATTAAACTCCATGCAACATCTTTGCGTGACAATCACAGTAATAATAAAAGAAAGCAAGAAATGTAACAGAAACAAAGTGAAAAATGACATGCGTACTTTAAAAAAAATTAAATCCAGGCCTTGAAAAAGATGAAGCTGGCCCGTATGGGCGACTAATTTATTAGGTGCATATATAATTTGTTTCTGTTGCCGACTTCCTTTCTTTCTTAACACAAGATGCACGCCCCTTTTTTGCAGGTCATTATTCAATGAGTGAGAAATATTAACATACTATGTACATTTACGTTAATTATAACGTAAGTTTTTTATCATAAAAAAAGTTTTGCGTCATATTTCTATATTTAATAATAGGACGTAATTTCTATTTCTGGCAACGGGCGTCGTAATGATTACAGAGCACAACAAAACATCAAATCGTATGTCAACCCCTTCTACACGTGGAAGTGAATATATCACCTCTTATGAGCGATACACTTTTGTTTATATTCTCTTTCTTTAGTGGGTAAGGCGCATGCAATTCACTAGTTTTCCATACTAACTACATCAATTTTACTATCATTCATGACACTTGATGTTATCCTGCAACTTGGGACGCAAAAATGTGCTAACTATTCGGTATTTTATGTAGAAAAAGAATTAGAGGCTAACGTAATTCTTACGGCAAATATGACTTTAATAAACGGCGGTCTTTCTTACAGCTAGATGCGCTGTCGTCGTTGCATCTGTCAGGTGACAACAGATTTCACAGCAGTGAGTCCCACGACCGCTGGTGTTAGTCGTGGACAGCTTAATAGAGATATCAACAATGTCGATAGGTTGACGACAATGGCACAGATATGACGCAGTGTGATTAAACATACATGAAAAGTACGATATATTTACCAGTACGCTATGATGCAAGCTACGGAGGTCATTTCAAAAGCCCTGCACACTTCAAATGTGCGACCCTTACGGTGGCGTGATCAATTTGGAATTGTCATTTTGTAAGGTTTCAGGCAAATCCAACACCTTCCATGAAAACCCTGACGTGATAAGCAAATCCAGTAGTATGTCACATAGCTCCGAATAAATCGTGACATTAAATTTACCAAAGTAATACGAGTAACGAGTGAGCAAATGGAATACCACAGACTAACACAAGAATGCCTAAATGCATGTCATACTTTCCCACCGTGAGACACATGCAGTTCCGAGGGGAGAAAAGAGAACAGAAGCTGAGAGCAGAACCGTGTTAACCTAGAAGGCCCTACGATAAGGGACGGACACCCACGTCACCAGCTAACTGCTAGGACCGCCCCCCACCCCATGTTAAAAGATAGAGCCCTCCAGAAGAACAGTATCGATCTTACGATAACACTAAAAGGGCCACCCCAGCCGCAAGTTTTAGCGTGAGACTTTTTCGCGTCTCTGTTACATCAGGACCACCCCCCAGCCCATGTTAAAAGATAGAGACCTCCAGAAGAACAGTATAGACCTTACAATAACACTAAAAGGGCCACACCAGCTGCAAGTTTTTGCGTGAGACTTTTTCGCGTCTCTGTTACGCTGCAAACTTTAAAAACATTGCCCCACCACGAAAATTATAACGTTTCTCATTGGATAGACAGAATTTTTGTAGGCGGAGCTTAAGGTTAACATTGAGACCCTGATTTGTCAGATGAAAACACAGCCAGATAGTTTTTTTTAAACCAACTTCGGTAAATTGTAGTAAGGAGAAGTTAGGAAAGAGTTGCTTCCGAGAAGGCGAGGTGAGTGGAGCTGTGCTGTCCGCCGCCCCCTGACGAACACCGACAAGGTAATGAACGCACGCGATGCCGCATAACAGCGCATAAAGCTTCACTCAGAACTGCAGAAGTCTCATCTTTTACACCCCCTTTTTGCGTAATATTAGTATCGATCGTCAATTAAAAAGCTCATGGTGTTCACATTTGCCACTAGAAGTAAAAATCTGAAACACGATGATTTTTCTGTTATATAGTTATTGAGAAGCCACATCAGCCACTGTAATTTACGACAAGTAAGATAAGTAATTAAAGATAATTGAGGGTCACTGTAGACCATTTTGATTGTTTTCTCTTTTGTGAAACTTAATTTAAACCTAGATTATAGATGTGATACGGCATAGGTTATCCTTCGATACATTGTAGAACTTGGAAACCCATTCAGGGAATATTCGTTCGCATTTTTGTTGAACGCAGTTGGTTTTCACCGTCCTGTATTAAAACATTTCCTTTTATCAATAGTGCAATTTATAAACAACATTTTTTGAGTAGAATAAAATTTCCAGTGGTAAACTTAACTGCTTTTTTGACGTTGTTTTACTAGCTAACTAAAAATAGGAAAGCCTTGAACCCCTTCCACTAAATTTAGTTAGTATTAAGATTCTTTTACAGGGAGTGCAATGGAGCTGACGCTGAAATCATTAAGTATTTGGTTATATCATCGCTAGTCTCACTGAACTCTTCTGAACTCTACATGTCATGTATGGTCTGGCGTCTCCTTACCAGCAACAGGTCCCAGGTTCAAACTAGTCAATTCCCTAAAAAACACGCTCAGAGCGTCGTTGCGCGAAAGTGGTAGGGAGACACGATATAGAACAAACAGAGACCACGTAGAATGTTAGAAAATTGCGACCCTGCCAGGATGGTAAAATACCATGATTGAAGGTCGACCACATGCCTAACTAGGTCAGAAAAATATCCTGTTAAAAAGTTTTCATAATAAGAAAAATTTTTTTTGAAAGACCTAAATAGTTGATAACAGTAGCTGCAGCGATAGATAGTGAGACATTATAGCTGAGACAATAACATAATTAAGTTATGAATTTTAAAAATTGTTAGAATTAAGTTTTCTCCTCAATGCAAGTGCACAGGTGGCGGATACATCGTTGTCAAGTTGGTTCTGACCCAACAAGTAAGTGAATGAATTGTCAGTCTTGGGTATAATAAGTGTCAAGTTTTCTGAACAAAAAGTTTATGAAACGCGTGAGATCGTATGAGCGGATGTTGACTCGAAGTACGGCGCGTGAATTGCTTTTAAAACAGAAAATAAGGGATTCGGAAAGATTAGCAATGGCAAATCGAGACCTTGACCGAATTGAGGTAGAGACCCAGCATGAAAATGGACAGAGAATAGCGGACAGTACAACAGACGATGAAGTATCGCGAGAAAAAGGACATATAACGCACCATAACTAGTATAATGTACGTCAAGGCATAGAAAACGTAAGTTAGCATAAGACAGAGGAGCAGGAAAGTAGAGAGACAGTCGATGAGGATTCTAACTTGCGTCTTGAATACGTAGAACCCATAGTACAAGTAATCAGAGCTCCCTCACCACAGAGTACAAGGAATGCGAGCAGAAACGTGTCACAGCACAGTTCAATGCAATCGGTTGCGAACCAACACTTGGGCGAAAACACAGAGCGTAGGACGTCGGAAGAAAACGCAATAGGACCCACCAATCTGGCAGAATTATTACAACAAATTACGGAAACCATGACAAGGCAAAATAAAGACACAGCGAACCAAATTCAAATTCAGAATGCAGAAACAACGAGACAAATGCGTGCGATTAAAGATCAAAACAAAAAAATTCAGTTACACCTAAGTCATATTGAAGACGAGGCAAAAGAATCTCGAGAAGTGATAGGAAACTTAATAACAGGTCACAATCAATTGAGAATAGACATTGACAAGGTACAAGCGGACGTACAAACATTGCGTAATGACATTCAGGACGAGATCAAAACATTACATAATAACACCCAGGGAGAAGTCAACAAACTAGAGAAACAGATAAACGTAATTACTAGACAAGCAGCAGGTACAGCGCGTGAAATTGTTGAAAACAGTGTGTTACACAAACGTATCACAAAAGCAGCGCTGAAAAGATATGATAACCGCATAGTCAAAATGAAGCGCAAACGAAGCGACAATTTCAGAAATTGCGAACAGAGTTGTTGCAAACCATTGAAGAGTGTAGTGAACACGATCGAACAAGCACAGAGTCTGCAACCACATCCGTATCTGTAACAGCACCGGTAAAACAAGCAATTAACGAAGATATTACGCATTTGCGATTCCAATCACAGGCGGAAAGTAACATACGTGAAATCAGACAGCCTGCACAGCAACAAACACGTTTCGAAATTCTTGATCAACAAACGTCATCACAAACACATGCGGAACCACAAATGTATGTTTCAAGACAGTTGGGATCGTGCAATGAAGCAGCAAGGTTAGCCAGACAAGATACCGAACCAATACCTGACAATGGAAAGCCAGGTCGCGAAGAGTACAGTGCAATGCATTCAGCTACACGTTCACAACCGATGGAAGAAAATTATTGCGTACCACTCCAACGATACTACGCAAGGGTAGGCGAAAGTCACAGTGGACAATATCCAATGGATCTACCACAACCGGAAAGAACGACGGGAGAAATGACCAGAAACAAAAGTGGCGAAGAATCGCGAATTTCATATGGAACTATGACGAAGTACGACAACGATCATTTCCTCACAGTCAGAAAATTTCACCACTTTCGAGAAGGAAACTCATTACATCCACGAACTTTTATTGATCAATTCCGAGTAGGATTACCAGAACACTGGACGCTAGCACACAAATTAGACTTTATATGTGCACACATGTCAGGAACAGTCGCAGAAACCATGCAGAATGTTGCAGCGACATGCCGATCGTACGAAGATTTCAGAGAGAAGTTTCTCTCACGATATTGGTCCAGCGAAGCACAGAACAGAGTGAAGTACGAATTATTACAGAACCCATATTTTGAAAATTCAGGAGAGAAGATCCCCGTGAAATTTTTCGAATTAATGGCAAAGAAAAATCAGTGCTTAGATGTACCATACAGTGACGGAGAGCTGATTAAATTATGCGCGATGAAGCTACCATTGAAATACCAGCAATCATTAGTAGGCCGCGGAGGTATGACGTCGAAGCATTTAAAGGTATTCTAAGGGAACTAGAGTTCATATTTTCGGAAGATGACGCAAGAAAAAGGCGAAGCGCACTTGAAAACGAAAGCAAAAAGCGGTTTAGGAGTTGTTTTATTCCAAGAATACGAACAGGCAGGGCTAAGATCATATAGAACAATTGCATTTGCCAGTCGGGTACTCACAAAAAGCGAGAAAAACTATTCAGTCACGGAGCTGGAAGCATTGGTCATTGTATGGGGCTTCCAACGCTTTCGATGCTTCCTATTCGGAAGAAAAACAAAAGTAACCACTGACCACAAAGCTTTAGAATTTCTGTTATCCACCAAACTAACTCATGGGAGGTTAGCCAGATGGATGTTAATACTACAAGAATTTGACTTCACTATTACACACATACTAGGACCAGCGAATGTATTAGCAGATGCTTTATCACGATGTCCACAGGGTGCATCCAGTAACATAGGTTTGGAAGCAGCAGAAGACCAGTTTACAATGTACTATATGAAACAAGTACCTTTTGAAAACTACATTACGACAGCATTGAAAAACATAGGACAAGGATCCCAAAATACTAGGAATCACACACAAGTGGAGAAGTAAGGTTTTTCCAGACATTCGACAGCACTATCTCGTAAAAAACAATGTTTTATTTTGTAGACGAAATGTTGCAATGAATGAATGGTTAATTTATATCCCAGATGAACTAATTAAGAAGTACATATGGTATACACATTTAAGTAATGGCCACTTTGGACCAAAGAAACGCTTTTTAAAAATAAAACAAACAAGCCATTTTCCTAGTATGGAAAGACGAATTAGAACAGTATTAGTCAAATGCTAAAAATGTATGAGGGCTAAACACGTCACTTTCCAAACCAAACCACCTATGTTTCCAATAATCCCTAAAAGATTAAAACAAATAGCTGCAACAGATTTGATGAGGCCCCTCCCACGCACAAAAAATGGATATATTTTCATATTTGTCGTTTTGGAACTTACTTCTAAATATGTTACCTTGACACCATTAAAACGGGCAACAGGTCTTACTATATGTAAAGCATTTAGACAATATTTTCTCACACAAGTAGGTCGAGTGGAACGAATAATTTCGGATAATGGCCCACAATACAAGTCAGTGCAATGGCAGAACACGTTAAAACAACACAAAATAAAACCCATCTACATATCTAAGTACAAACCTAGCGTAAATCCAGCAGAACGATCTATGAAGGACATAGGCACTTTATGCTGATTATATGCAGGCAAAAGACACAACACTTGGGATATATACCTTAAAGATTTTCAAGAAGTAATAAATGAAATCCCACGTAGCACTACACTACTACCTCCAGTTACTGTACTTAAAAATATTGAACCCCCAAACATAACCAGAGAAAATGTTAGATTTCCTATTGTACCACGTAGACAGCACAAACAAATCATAGCAACAGCACTCTCCAACATCAGAAAAGCAGCCATTAAAAGAAAAGAAAGAGGAGATAGAACATCAATTAAAAGAACATTCTCAGTAGGCCAGAATGTATTTGTAAAAACACACCATCTCTCCAGCAAACAGAAACGCAAAACACGTAAGTTTTACACTGCATACAAAGGACCTGTCATAATTAGCTGAATTGCTCATGATAATGCTGTGGAACTAATGAACCCAAAAACAGGCAAAACCTTAGGACTTCACCATGTGAGCTATATCAAAAAGTTCGAAGATTGATTTTATTACTGGTAAATAATCAGCACAATATTTCAAGATTATGTTGCAGATAAGATCGTCAGGCAGAAGACGAATGAGGGGAGAGGAAGGTGGGAAAAAGAAAGTAGTTTCAATAAAAACAAAAACAAAACTAACACCAATAGTACCATAGATTAAGGTGAAGGGATAGTCTAACAGCATGAAGTACTAAAATGCGATACTACACAAAAATAAGAAACGAATTTGAGGATTCTTGTAGATGTTAAGACTCAAAATACCTTAGAATTGTAACATGGAAAGGGCGCCAAAATTTGTAAAGCTTTTAAGAAGGCATAAAACAATGTAGATACTAGACATATGTTAGATGATTGTAAGTAAAACTTTTTGTAAGATCCATTATAAAAACTCCAGCAAGGACGAGATGCAAGACCCACAAGTTGCAACGCAAGAAGTATCAAGAAAGAAAAGGACGTAATTAGCAAGACATGATTCCTATAAGGCAGAAGTGTCGAGAGCAGGGAAAGGACAGCGACACCAACAGAAGGTCCTTGTAGCCAAAGTGGGCAGTAAATAAATCTGCTGCCAAGCTGAACCACAGGGTGGCGGAACGCTGCTGGGACAGAACACAGAACCACACAGTGACGGAACCCTGCAGAGACACAACAGGACACCGAATGCCAGAACGGTCTCCGAACGCCCAGACTCAGCGGAGCGAGCAAAAAACGGCCTCACAAGAAGACCACTTGGGCAAGCCACCACTGGCAAAAAAAAAATGTGTAAAAGTCACACTACTGCTATTAAACAGCACGCTGATGTGCGAAACTGAAGAAAACTTCCACAAAGTAAAAATGACATGCCCAAACAATTTATCAAACTGTTACTAAGAGGAGAACTTCAAAGCGACTAGCTATTGATAAATATTTCCATATCTTGCCCAGAGAAGAACCAAGAAGCAAGTAAGAAGCAGAGAAAAAGCAGGAAGAACAGAACTTGAAGATTCGCAAGATTGACACCAAGAAAGAAGATGAGTGAAGAATAGACGACATACCTTCCCAAATCCCTATCCTATTGTAAACTAGTCGTCTGTGAAGTATTTCAACGAAAAACGACCGCTTTCAGCTACACATAACGATGACTTTCACACATACAAAGCCAGTAAACCATGAGATTCTGCACTCACAGCTCCATTCCATTATGGGACCTCCACAACAGCAACACACTTGCAAAGCCAACAAGGAACGACGAACGAAGCTGTACATCAAATACTTGCCCACATCCATCTCGCTCAAGTCCATCACCTTCATGCAAAAAACATTCGCCAACCTCATGCTTAAACATTCATATGATTGTGCGAATGTGAGAAATAAAATTATGTGATGTATGAATTGTGCAAAAGAAATGTGTGAAAAACTAAATAAGCTAAGCACACCAGACAGCTAATAAACTACAAAATAACAGTCAATGACTATGGACTTAAGTAAAAAATAGACTATCGATAAAAATAAGTCATTAGTTCTGAAATGGGCAGTATATAAAGAACAAAAATAAGGCATAATAAACACTGAAACTATATGCCACTTATTTTCTACTCATAAAAATAAAAGAATAACTATATTTTACTTATTTTCTCCTTATAAAAACAAAGAATAAAAAATTAGCTTGTTGGATGTTTTCCCTTTTTTTAACATTTGTAGCATTTGTTAGGATAATATCTCAATACTTCTGTATGTATCTTTCTTTGTCAAAGCAATTCTTGGAAATAATTCGTATTTGTTAGTGTAACAATGTTGAAATGAGTGTCTAGAAACAAAAACATTTTGCTTGTACATGACATTTAGAAAATGTGTTAGGAATAGATTTTACTTAATTACTACATTTATAAAAACAATATTTCTAAGAAAATCGAAGTGAAACACTCCTCACTTTCGATAACAGACTTCTTGAAAAACAAACTTCACAATTAAATAAAGAAAGAAAATAATTAAAAAATAATGATTATAATAGAATAAAAATATTCTTCCCTTGTCAATATAAACATATTTTTGATAATAATGTGGAAGAATACGAAAATATAAATTAGTAATACAAACTAGCATAGAACAGAATAACGTGGCTGAACAGTAGGCAACAAAATTTAGATAGAGAAATAATTTTTGACTGGCTTCGACAACGATTCAATCATTGCCTAACTTCAGTGCAAAAATTAAGTTCGAAGGGTGGTGATACGTAAGGTTTCAGGCAAATCCAACACCTTCCATGAAAACCCTGACATGACAAGCAAATCCAGTAGTATGTCACGTAGCTCCGAATAAATTGTGACATTAAATTTACCAAAGTAATATGAGTAACGAGTGAGCAAATGGAATACCACAGACTAACACAAGAATGCCTAAATGCATGTCATACCTTCGCACCGTGAGACACATGCAGTTCCGAGGGGAGAAACGAGAACAGAAGCTGAGAGCAGAACTGTGTTAACCTAGAAGGCCCTACGATAAGGGGCGGACACCCACGTCCCCAGCTAACTGCTAATTCCACCCCCCAGCCCATGTTAAAAGATAGAGCCCTCCAGAAGAACAGTATAGATCTCACGATAACACTAAAAGGGCCACACCAGCAGCAAGTCCTAGCGTGAGACTTTTTCGCGTCTCTGTTACGTCAGGACCACCCCCCAGCCCATGTTAAAAGATAGAGACCTCCAGAAGAACAGTATAGACCTTACAATAACACTAAAAGGGCCACACCAGCTGCAAGTTTTTGCGTGAGACTTTTTCGCGTCTCTGTTACGTTGCAAACTTTAAAAACATTGCCCCACCACGAAAAGTATAACGTTTCTCATTGGATAGACAGAATTTTTGTAGGCGGAGCTTAAGGTTAACATTGAGACCCTGATTGGTCAGATGAAAACACAGCCATATAGTTTTTTTTTATACCAACTTCGGTAAATTGTAGTAAGGTGAAGTTAGGAATGAAATGCTCTCGAGACGGCGAGGTGAGTGGAGCTGTGCTGTCCGCCGCCCCCTGACGAACACCGACAAGGTAATGAACGCACGCGATGCCGCATAACAGCACATAAAGCTTCACTCAGAACTGCGGAAGTCTCATCTGTTACACCCCCTTTTTGTGTAATACTAGTGTCGATCGTCAATTAAAAAGCTCATGGTGTTCACATTTGCCACTTGAAGTAAAAATCTGAAATGTGATGATTTTTCTGTTATATAGTTATTGACAAGTTAGATAAGTAATTAAAGATAATTGAGGGTCACTGTAGACCATTTTGATAGTTTTGTGAAACTTAATTTAAACCTAGATTATAGATGTGATATGGCATAGGTCATCCTTCGATCCATTGTAGAACTTGGAAACCCTTTCAGGGAATATTCGTTCGCATTTTTGTTGAACGCAGTTGGTTTTTACCATCCTGTATTAAAACATTTCCTTTTATCAATAGTGCAATTTATAAACAATGCTTCGTGAGTAGAATAAAATTTCCAATGGTTAACTTAACTGCTTTTTCGACGTTATTTTTTGACGTTGTTTTACCAGCTAACTAAAAATAGGAAAGCCTTGAACCCCTTCCACTAAATTTAGTTAGTATTAAGATTCTTTTACAGGGAGTGCAGTGAAGCTGACGCTGAAATCGTTAAGTATTTGGTTATATCATCGCTAGTCTCACTGAACTCTTCTGAACTCTACATGTCATGTGTGGTCTGGCGTCTCCTTACCAGCAACAGGTCCCAGGTTCAAACTAGTCAATTCCCTAAAAAAACACGCTCAGAGCGTCGTTGCGCGAAAGTGGTAGGGAGACACGATATAGAACAAACAGACACCACGCAGAATGTCAGAATTTGTGAGCGAGGCTTTAGGCGAGACGGTCGTACATGTGTTTGCTGATTCGCGTGGCTGTGTGGTGAGTTGAGTGATTCAAAGTGGAAGCTGAAACAGAGTCAGTGTTCCTACATCAAAATCAAATTCCTACGTCGAAAGAACCCAACGAAAATTAACAGTGCTTTCAGAGAAGAGTGTGGGAATAGTGTAGTGTAGGGGATCGTACCACAGTATCATGGTGGTCTGCTCATCTCCGTGGAGGTTGGGTAAGCACTGAGGATAACCCAAGAAGCGGAAGACTATCAACTGCAACAAATTCCACTTCTCAGGTTATTGTTAATGACATTGAGAGAGGATCGACGAAAAGCATGTGAGGAAATTCCTTATGAGGCAGAGTACCTGTCTCTTCGGTTTAAAGAATCACAACTGAAAAGTTAAACGTGAGTTTCGTGTGAAAAGCGTAAAGTAGGTCGCAAAAGAATCGCTCAAGAATTCCTTCAGCGTTATGGAACAGATGGGAAACAGTTTATGAAATGGATTGTTGCACTTGATGAAACCTGGATACGAGCTTTTGAGCCAGAACTGAAGTCACAGTCGTCACAGTTGATAACTTCCGACTCCCCACGCCTGAAAGAATTCGACCACGAACAGTCAAAGTTGAAACTGATTATCTTAGCGTATGACATGGGTAGAATAATAACTGCAAATAGAGCGCCCTAAGGCACGTCTGGAACAGGTGCGTACTACAAGTTTTGTGTTCGGAAATTCGTGAAAGAAGGCCTGATATGGTTATAGCTGGTGTCCTCATTTTGCACGATAATGCAAGACCGCGTACTGCACTGCCGCCGAGACAAAGGCTGGACATATATGGATGAGACATAGTTCCCCACCCACCTTACATTCCTGTTACGAACCCACCACACTTCGATTTGTTTTCCAGATTGATGGAACAACTCCTTAGAAAACTAGAAAAGTTTTTATGTAACTGATGAAGCTTGCAGAGAGGTGACCCAAGTAATCAGGCAACTGAACAATAAAAGTTCCCTATCCAGACTACAGAAGTTGCCAGAAAGTTGAGAAGCTCCCATAAGCAAGGGAGGAAATTATACTAAAGGCCTGTATAGGTATTTTGTAAAATACATTATTTTCTTCAATTCTATCGTACAATGTGAAATTACCAACGTACACTTCTGGAAATGGAAAAAAGAACACATTGACAACGGTGTGTCAGACCCACCATACTTGCTCCGGACACTGCGAGAGGGCTGTACAAGCAATGATCACACGCACGGCACAGCGGACACACCAGGAACCGCGGTGTTGGCCGTCGAATGGCGCTAGCTGCGCAGCATTTGTGCACCGCCGCCGTCAGTGTCAGCCAGTTTGCCGTGGCATACGGAGCTCCATCGCAGTCTTTAACACTGGTAGCATGCCGCGACAGCGTGGACGTGAACCGTATGTGCAGTTGACGGACTTTGAGCGAGGGCGTATAGTGGGCATGCGGGAGGCCGGGTGGACGTACCGCCGAATTGCTCAACACGTGGGGCGTGAGGTCTCCACAGTACATCGATGTTGTCGCCAGTGGTCGGCGGAAGGTGCACGTGCCCGTCGACCTGGGACCGGACCGCAGCGACGCACGGATGCACGCCAAGACCGTAGGATCCTACGCAGTGCCGTAGGGGACCGCACCGCCACTTCCCAGCAAATTAGGGACACTGTTGCTCCTGGGGTATCGGCGAGGACCATTCGCAACCGTCTCCATGAAGCTGGGCTACGGTCCCGCACACCGTTAGGCCGTCTTCCGCTCACGCCCCAACATCGTGCAGCCCGCCTCCAGTGGTGTCGCGACAGGCGTGAATGGAGGGACGAATGGAGACGTGTCGTCTTCAGCGATGAGAGTCGCTTCTGCCTTGGTGCCAATGATGGTCGTATGCGTGTTTGGCGCCGTGCAGGTGAGCGCCACAATCAGGACTGCATACGACCGAAGCACACAGGGCCAACACCCGGCATCATGGTGTGCGGAGCGATCTCCTACACTGGCCGTACAACACTGGTGATCGTCGAGGGGACACTAAATAGTGCACGGTACATCCAAACCGTCATCGAACCCATCGTTCTACCATTCCTAGACCGGCAAGGGAACTTGCTGTTCCAACAGGACAATGCACGTCCGCATGTATCCCGTGCCACCCAACGTGCTCTAGAAGGTGTGAGTCAACTACCCTGGCCAGCAAGATCTCCGGATCTGTCCCCCATTGAGCATGTTTGGGACTGGATGAAGCGTCGTCTCACGCGGTCTGCACGTCCAGCACGAACGCTGGTCCAACTGAGGCGCCAGGTGGAAATGGCATGGCAAGCCGTTCCACAGGACTACATCCAGCATCTCTACGATCGTCTCCATGGGAGAATAGCAGCCTGCATTGCTGCGAAAGGTGGATGTACACTGTACTAGTGCCGACATTGTGCATGCTCTGTTGCCTGTGTCTATGTGCCTGTGGTTCTGTCAGTGTGATCATGTGATGTATCTGACCCCAGGAATGTGTCAATAAAGTTTCCCCTTCCTGGGACAATGAATTCACGGTGTTCTTATTTCAATTTCCAGGAGTGTATAAATAAAACACTCAGTTGTGTGTCGTCTTAACTGTACTATTTTAGTATTATCATTTAAACGTCACTGTTCCAATAGGCAAAATCGTATTGTCGCGACAATGCCTGCAGTGACGTTCACGACTTTAGCTCGCATTAATAAAGCTACAACCTTTCGCCTTCTACCACGGCAGTAATGTAGCGCTCGGATTTACTTTCATTATGATATTGCGCCAGAAGCAGTACCATAAAGTGCATCATATACGAGTGATGGATCATAACGATTCGTCGCCCGTCCCGCTCGATCTGTCTGTAGATTGCTAGTTTGTGGGAAATCGCAGACGACAACGATCAGTCGCTGATTGATGTTAGTTTTCTAACAAGTCGCCGAATTGTTGGCGATCGTGTGTGACAATAAGGCTGACTGGTGAGCTACCATCCATTTAGCTAGGTACTGCGCCTATTTCTCTAGATATTAACCGTGACTGTATAGTTTTGTTTCCTTTCTCTGCGACAGTGTAGATAACACACACATTAATATTATAGAGTTATTCAATGATGCAAACGACACTGAGAACGGAATTTAAAGTAGGGGTTGTCACTTTAAGAAGGAACATAAAGTATTGATACCCCTCCCCCCCTCCTCCCTTCACCCTCCAAATTATTTTGTAACTAGAATTTGGAAGGTTTGTTTTAGAACTAGAAATTCACTGAAAATTAAGAATAACGATCGCAGTTCATGAAACAGCTTCATGCTTTATTAAACTTTTAATATTTAGACTGAATGAGACAATATGAAGCGGAATTTTAATTTTACGTTTCTGGGCATTCCTATTCTTGAGCTATAGTTATGTGTCCTGCCATTTCCTACAATTTATGTCTCCCTCATACAAATGGTTCCTGGAGAGGAGCTGCAGCCTTTCCAGCAGATGGGAGACAACAGTCTGGAGAATGGCCTGATCTGGCCTTGTCACATTATCTGACACTGTCTTCCTGCGCTGGTACTGCAAACGACTAATAGAAAGAGGAAATAACATCCGTTATTTTTCCCGAGGACATGCATCTGCACTGTGTGGTTAAATTATGATGGCAACCACTTGGGTAAATATCACAGAGGTAAAATGGTCCCTTAATCGGATTTCCAGTGAGGGTCTACTCAGGAGAATGTCGTCGTTTGGATAAACAAAGCTGTCATTCTAAGGATTGGAGTGTGTAATGTTGGATTCCTCAGTCGGCTAGGTAGATCACAGAATTTAAAAAAAGAATGAAATTAAATATAGAGCTCAGTGACAAGACGAATAAGTAGTCAGGTGAGTACAGGTCTACAAAGACAAAATCAGGTAGGGGTAATGCAGGAGAAGGTCTAATAATGAATAAAAAATACGAAGGCAGGTAGGCTGTTACGGACAGTATCGTGAATGCATTATCGTGTCTAAGACAGACATGAAGAAGACACGCACTACAGAAGTACAAGATTATACAATAACTAGGTCCGCTTAAGATGAAGAACATGAAAAAACTTGTGATGAGATAAAAGAAATTACTCCGATAGTTAAGGGAGAGCACTGTGATGATGGGAGATTGGAATCCGATACCAGGAAAAGGAAGAAAAGGAAAAACAGTAGGTGGGGGAAAGAAATGAAATAAGAAACCGCCTGTGAAGTATTTCCCACCAACGATCGCCTAACACTTGGTTTAAGAATAATGAAAGAGGGTTGTGTACGTGAAGTGACTAGGAGACTCCGCAAGCTTCATATTCATTATATAATGGTACGACCGAGGTTACGGAACCAAATTTTAAATGGTAAGACATTTCCAGGGGCGGATGTGGACTCTAACCACAATTTATTGATTAATTGTAAAAGGGTAGATAATTAAAGAGGTAGCACCTTGAAATGTTAAGAGAACCATAGGTTATTGAGAGTTTCAGAGGGAGCATTAGGCAACGATTTACTACAGCACAGAGGAAAGGATTACAGTAGAAGACGAATGGGTAGCTTTGAGAGATGAAATAGCGAAGGCAGTAGAGGATGAAATACGCAAAAAGACAAGGCTTAGTAGAAATCGTCGTATATCATCCAAGATACTGAATTTAATTAATGAAAAAAAGAAAATATAAAAAATGGAGCAAATGAGGCTGGAGAAAGGGAATACAAACGTTTAAAAAATGAGATTGACAGGAACTGCAAAATGACTGAGCAAGAATTTATAGATGACAAATCTAAGGATTTACAAGCGTATTTCACTGTGGCAACGATAGATAGCGCCTATAGGAAAATTAAAGGCACGTTTCGAGAAAAGAGTAGCAGCTGTATGAATGTTAAGAGCTCAGACAGAAAACCAGTGCTAAGCAAAGAAGGAGAAGCTGAAAGGTGGAAGGAGTGTACACAAAGGCTACAAAAGAGAAAAGAATTTGAAGGGAATGTTACAGGAAGGAAATGGGACGTAGGTGAAGATGAGATAGGAGATATAATACAGCGAGGAGAATTTGACAGAGGACTGAAAGACTTAAGTCGAAGCAAGGCTCCTTGAACAGGCGAAGTTCCCTCAGAAACACTGAAATGCCTAGAAGAGTCAGCCATAATGAAACTTTTCCATCTGTTGTGCAAGCTGTATGAGACTGGCGAAATAGCTCGCAGACTTCAAGGCGAATGTAATAATTCCAATAGCAGAAAAAGTAGGTGCTGACAGGTGCGATTATTACACAACTATCAGTTTAATAAGTCGTGCAAAGTTTGAGAAAGATTAGTTTGGGTTCTGATTGAATGTAAGAAAACAGTACTGTCCCTGCGAGCTTAGCTTACAAGACAGACTGGATTTAGAGAAAGCTTTTGATAGTACACTCTTTGAAATTTTAGAGATAGCAGGGATGAACCCAGTTGTAAGACTAGGACATGAAAGGGCGCTATTAGCTCAGAAGGGAGTGGGACGGGTTTGCAGCCTACTGCCGATACTATTCAGTCTGTAGAGTGAGCAACCAACGAAGGCAACAAAGCCGCAATTGAGAAAGTAGATTAATGATTGGGATGATGACATTATAATTGTATTAGAACCAGCACAGGACTACGAAAATCTTTAGAACAGAATGAATAGTGTCTCCAAAAGGTGTTTTTCGGCAAAGGACTTGGAAGAGAAGTTGAATCGAATTGACATTGTCTTGAAAAGAGGCAATAAAATGAACAATTACACAAATGAAACAAAGGTAATGGAATGTAGTTGAATTAAATCAGGCAATTTTGAGGGAATTAGATTAGAAAATGAGACAATAAAAACAGTAAGTGAGTTTTGCAAACTGTAAGAAAAATATCCGATGTTGGTCAAGGTAGCGAAGATATAAATGAAGATTAACTACTCGTATAAGAAGGAAGGCATTTCTGTAAAAGAGGAATTTGTTTGCATCTAATTTAAATCTATGCTTTGGCAGTTAACTCAGAAACGGCGCAACGTATCGAAATTTTTCTTAATAATTATTTCTCGTCCCAACCTCTCCTGCAACACGCCTACTATCTTGTCAGACTGTTTCTGTCCTACCTGTTTATTAGCATAATACTCGTGGACGGCAGTGTCAAAACCGGCGTGAATAATAATAGTTCTTAGGTCTTAAACTTGATCCATTTGGTGAATATCATGATAACCGAGCTCTGAGTTTGATGAAAAGTGGGTACTCCAGTATGATCCCGGACAAGTAAAATTCATTTCGTGATAAACAGAGCCCAAGACAAAAGTCAAAGGTAATACTGCGATGTTTTTAGTAAGGGCCTAGTTTTATGTAAATGTTGTAGAAGTGTAATGGTCTGTTCTCACTTTAAACAGGATCTTTAACTTTTACAAATTAATGAACACAAACACAAAGAAATAGGATTACAAACTAATCAAGGGATAAACACTCAGAACTAAATTTGTTATAACAAACTTGACTACTGCAATAAGTAATAGTACATCATGGCAATTGATATTCAATCAGTTATCCTCTTTAAGCTATTGTAAGAAAGAAGTGCAAGAAATGAACCTCAACGATCACAAAGAGTGACAGAGATTGAAAAGTACAAGATGATGTTTTGACTGAGGGAAATGGGAGATTCATCAATGGATCCGTTCCCGCAGTTAATAAAACTTTCAGCAATTGTCCACACGCCTGAGACATTTCTCCGGTAAGTGCGACAAGACCAATATTCTAGCTTTTGTGAACTAGAAATATTTCCTTTACTCTGATAATGTCAGCTTTAGCGTATCTGATGGACTTTCTAACACGTCCTTCAATATTTTGTCACATGTTTCAATACTTTAGAACCGACTTACAGCAAAAAACTACGGAATCTACGACAATATCACATAACAAGATAGTAGATAACAAGAAACAATTATTCTTACAACAGCGAATATTACGTTCTTATAGACAATAAATGACTGACCGACTGCTGCATTTACATTCTGGTTTATCATCTTTGAAGTTAACAACATTTTGCTGAATAATGTATATACGAAGTGGTCGGCGGCTTGCGGCGTTCAAAGGAGACGTCACACCACCTCTGACTGTCAGCACGGTGGCCATTGTCACAACTCCCATTGAAGCAATCAAGCTGCTGACAAAAAGAATATACATATGATTGGAAAAGAAAATTCCAGATCTTTTTAATGCTGATTGGTTTGGTTTTGGAGAAATAATACAAGGGATGCCATTTTCAGATAATGGAGGCAAAACTACAGAAAAATGGACACTCTCCTAGAATTTTTTGAGAACTAGAAAAATTGTTCGACAGCGTAATATAAACTATAGGGAAATGCAAGTAACGTACAATATCTACAATAACCAAGAGGGATAAAAAACGACGAAACACTTACACGGAATTGCTCGGATTAAAAGTGTTGTAAGGTATGGATGATCAAACTACACGTCAAGGACCTCCTGGACTAAATAAAAGATAGCTCCAGGAATGGGATTAAAATTTTAGAATGATAGGATATCAAGATTCGCTGATGGCATTGTTGTTCTCTGTGAATGTGACAACGATTTGCGAGTCCTGTAGAATGAAATAAACTGTCTAATGAGCACATACGGTAGACATTAATGATGAAGAGTTGTTGTTGTTGTCTGTTGTGGTCTTCAGTCCTGAGACTGGTTTGATGCAGCTCTCCATGCTACTCTATTCCGTGCAAGCTTCTTCATCTCCCAGTACCTACTACAACCTACATCCTTCTGAATATGCTTAGTGTATTCACCTCTTGGTCTCCCTCTACGACTTTTACCCTCCACGCTGCTCTCCAATACTAAAATGGTGATCCCTTGATGCCTCAGAACATGTCCTACCAACCGACCCCTTCTCCTAGTCAAGTTGTGCCACGAACTCCCCCCCAATTCTCTTCAATACCTCCTCATTAGTTATGTGATCTATCCATCTAATCTTCAGCATTCTTCTGTAGCACCACATTTCGAAAGTTTCTATTCTCTTCTTGTCTAAACTATTTATCGTCCATGTTTCACATGGCTACACTTCATATAAATACTTTCAGAAACGACTTCCTGACACTTAAATCTATACTCGATGTTAACAAATTTCTCTTCTTCAGAAACGCTTTCTCTGCCATTACCTTTCTACATTTTACATCCTCTCTACTTCGACCATCATCAGTTATTTTGTTCCACAAATAGCAAAACTCCTTTACTACTTTAAGTGATGAAGAGTAGCAGAAATAAAATTTGCAATAATTTTAACATAGAAATTAGGGGACCACACAGTAGACGAAGTACAGAAATTCCGCCTCGCAAGAAAGTGAACAAGACATTCCTGAGGATGTAAGTCTGGAGCACAGCATTATCAGGGAAAGAAGAGGTGTGAAGCGTGTGATGTGTGGTGTTAAAAAATGACCGCGAAAATTACAGAAGAAATGACAAAGTTTTGCACAGAGTGAAGGTATATTTCCAAATCACTGACTAGATGAAGATCTACAATGATGGGGAGCTTTAGAGGGGAAAAACTGTAAGAGAAGACAGAGACTGGAATGCTTCGGACAAACAACCGAGGACGCCGTGCCTAAGTACTACTCTTGAGATAAAGAGGCAGACACAGGAGAGCAGGGCGAGGCGGGACGCATCAAACCAGTTTGAAGACTTACGAAATAAAGAAGTATATATTACAAGACAAACTGAACGAATAAAATAAGCGATTAAGACAGAGAGATTGGTTTACGGAGGCATAGCCATTTTCCTCCCGGTCAGTATGCTAAATGATATTGGCACGAAATAACCTCTGAGACGCAATGCACTATACTGCGTCAAATGTGCACGTGCCCTCCGCTTCGGAATTCAGAGGTCATCAGTAAACACAGAATTATCGCTGGGTCGACACAGCTGTCAGATAGTCGGTCGTGGCTCGGCAGCTGTTAGGTCCAGGCGTCTTCAACACTAGCAGTATAGCAGCCATGAACACCACAGCCTCCGTATTAGTCCTCCTTTTATTGGCGCTGGGGTCTCTGGTGGATGCTGAGAAAGGTACAGTAGATATTGCTAAAGTAGTGTGTAGATAATGCATACATCAACACACCTTTCATACTGTCTCTTGCGCTGAATGTTGCCTCCTACTGCTTCACAACGTATTACAATCTTCCATGGGGAGAAAGTTCAGTCAACATCTACATTCGTACTCCGGAAGGCACCTTAGGGCTGTCGCAGAAGGGCAGTTTGTATAGCACTATCATTCTAACCCAACCCCCTTCTCACCCTCCTCCCCCCCCCCCCCCTTCCACTTTCATTTTCCTGTGCTACTCGCGTACGACTAACTCACCAGATAAGCTTCAGTTTCTGTTATTTTTGTGTCGTGATAATTTCGCCACATGCGTGTGGGGCGGAAGTAATTTGTTGCCAGCCTCCTCTGGGAACATATACTCCCGGAATTTTAACAATAAATCTTTCAGTGAAGGACAGGAGTCTCTTGAAGCGTCTACTAGTGGAACATGATGTGAACATCCTTAGTGCTACCCCACTTACTACTTGTCAACCATATCCTGTTTAACCCACCCACAATAAACCAAAAAACGTCACAGCCTCGGTCGTAGGAGATCTGAAAGAATTCATTACAGCAAATCGATTTTTGTCACTGTGTTACCATCTTCAGTGCTACAAAACTATTGGCCATAAAATTAGATATGAAGACCGTCTTATGTCACAGTGCCCAATTTTTGCAAACAACCCATTACACTGGATATATTTCATTAAAAAGGGTACCAAGATTTTACAGATAAGAACCAATTAAAAACGCAGTCTCTGTAACCCGAGAAATCAATAATATAAATAATACAAAAATATATCAATACTAGAAATTACGCTCTCAGTTGTACGGAGCTTTGCTGCACGCTATTGTAAGCTGCTAGCTCAGTTCGAAATTTGTTTATTAGCTGCTATGTTCTTCTGTATTGACGCCCTGTTGAAGTTGCAATATGTGTTTTTATTGCGTGAAACTTCAAGACTTAATTTTTTGTATATGCTGTATGTTATAACTGTAATATATTCGACGTGACGTATGCCTACGTTACATAATACGATCTTCATGTCTACTTTCATGTCTTAGAATATCACCGAAGATCGTCACAGAGTGGCTGAAATCGATTTGCTGTATCAAATGATTTCAGACCTCTTACGATGGAGGCTGACATTTTCTTTACAGTACTAATATTGCCGTCGCTGAGCACGTGGTTCCCAATGGAATCTAACGTCAAGGAGTTTTTTCTTCTACATCACAGAGCACGTCACATTTCACGAACTAGCTTCGACAGTGTAAGGAGATAAGTAGAAAGTGTATTTTACACATGCGAGCAATTTAGTGGGCCTGAACTACAAGTTAATACTTTGAAACACAAACGTATTGGCGCGTTCTTGTTTTTCGACGCTGGTTCATATAACATTTTTATTGTGTGGTGGTAATTTCCTGGCTTCTTCTTCTTTAGAGAAGTTATGTACGATATTAATTTTTTAGTTCAGCAGAGACCAAACGTGGTTAGTCAATGAGTAGCAACTGCTTTGTGTTCACATATCTACGAGGGCGCTTCAAATAGGAAGATATAAATTATTACAGCTGGCGGGCTATGTTTTATTGAATGCTGCACCACACTTGAAAGTGACACAGACACATTACACTATTTTTCGTCATTGTCATCAAGCCTCTGTAAATAATGGACAGAAGGTTCTGCCAATCGTTCAGGTCCTCGACATAGAAATCCGTTCCTTGGTCAACAGAGCCATTCGAGAACCGCTGTGTGAGCGACCTCATGGTTGGAAAATCTCTTCCCACCACCTATTCTTTCAGCTTGCAGGAAGGATGGAAATCCCCTGAAGAATAATGTGGAATTCCCTATCAGCAACACAGATGTATGCGCGGCCTTGGCAACATTTCACAACGGCCAGAGGCTACTTTGCCTTTTATAGATACAGGGCCTGAATTTCACCCAAAAAGGGCAAAAATTTCAGGCTGAATCTGTGTGCAGTTTAGATGTTTTGCCCACAAGAACTGTACTGTCCCGCGTTCTTCAACTCTTCCGGTTGCCACGCCGTTTCAGTGGTCTGAGGTGAAACGACATGAGTAACTTACTTTCTAAAGTCCATAAAGTACATATTGCACCGCAATAGTGTTTGGTGGCACCGTAATGACTCCAAACATAATGAGTATGCCAAACTGAAGTTTCTCTCCAAGTAACTGGAATGCATACACAACAGTTGTCATCAGAAACACTACATCTGTGGAATAAAACGTCGTTTTTAATTTTGTGATGCTGTAAAATTTATTAAGGTGGGTTTTGTGTAAGGAGAGTTTCTATTTTATGCCGCCTTGGCTCTGCATCTTACACATCTTTACACATACCAAAACAGTATTGTCTGTGCTGTGTGTCTTTCATTAGTAAAATTCTGTAGTCAGTTATCTGTCCTGTTAAATCCGAAAGATCAGTCAGTCATTGCGGTAGGCACGACAAAGCGTCAGCCACAACATTAGTCTTACATTTTATACACATTTTGTCGAAAATGTATTCCTGTATGAAAGCTGTCCACCTCGTAATCATAGAATGTAGTAGCCAACAGGTCTACAAAAAGCTCAGAATGTGGTGATCACAAAATACCTAACGTGTTATAACTGAACTTCTTAAATGCCCATATTATGGCCAGAGCTTGTAACTGAGTAGCACTCTGAAAGGGTTCTCCTAGCAAAACTAATTGTATTAACTTCTGTCCTTTTCAGACGTTTGAAATGGACATGCACCAATTCACAAAATCGATGCGTCAGTGGCAACGCAAAATTCTACGTTCATGCCAACATGACATAGGATTTCAGAATTAGTTAAAGCATTCTTTACAGCGTTGAAAGCTATTTGATATTTTACTGACCATTTTCATCGGACATTCTTTTTTAATAGTCTCAATAGTGGTAGACTGTTAAGCGGTTGTCCAGGAAAAAAACGATGAAAAAACGATTTATTGGTCAAGAAAAGCTTCAAAATGCCGTTTTGTGTACGGAGCTGAAAAATTCATCACTGTACTTATCAGGATTAGGACTTACTCCTGAAGGAGATACCACATGCCCCAAAAATTTTATTTTCTCACGACCTAACTTTGACTTCTGCAAGTTAAGTGAGACTCCAGTCTGTGAAATTTCACGAAATGTTCCTGTATAACAGCTAAAATCAAGAGATAATCAACATATAGTGTTACTTTGTCTAGGAGATCTGGTCTGAGAGCAGTATCTAGTGCCATAGTTAATAAACCAGAAATTACGCTAAGTCCAAATGGTAAAACACACAAAACTGATAACTTCTACCAGCATAGACAAAAGCATTTCCTAGACTCATCTAACAATAAGACCTCCCAACAGGAGCAGGAGAGATCTACCCTTGTCAAGTTATGTACTACATGAAATTCCACTAACTGCTCTTCTAGATTTTCTGGTTATTTGCAGACTGTTATAATTATTTCATTGATACCAGGCACATCCAGAATGAGACGTACTTGGCTATTATGTTTATTTACCGCTAATAATGGACTGCAGTATTGTGAATGTTATGATTCAATTATTTTTCACTGAACAGTTGACCATATTTCTCGAGCAGGAGCGTCTCGTTTCATTCACGGAATGGAGTAAGATTTATAGCACAATTTGTCCTATGGAATCATGTCCACATCTATTTCTTACGCCAGGTTTCGCCTCAACAACATGTAAGTATTTCAAAAGTATGTTTCTTAAATCTAATTACAGTTGTGTACCCAGATAAGAAGATTCTATTGTCTTACCTTGTAAATAAGCTATTTTATTGTCATTTTTACCATGGTGAGTTGAGAAACAATCTTGTAGAACACTCTTGGGCTTTAAAACTTTTACTTTAATCCCCTGGTAGTACATATCATGCACCATTGCTGATTGTATTAAAAGTTGCTTTGATAACATTGCCCTCGATTCGTAAGTAGAACTGTAGAACTTACCCAAATAAAAGTCTAATTTTACAGAAAAACTCCATACCCAGCAAGCAGTCGACAACAAGACTTTTTGCAATCAGGAACAGGATAAGACCTCTCCATTTCCAACGACGACATTTACTTTTGTCTGAGGTTGCAACCTATCACCTAGAGCTCTCACAATTTTGTACCAGCTAGATTGGTACTTTGTCTACTACTTTAATCTTTTTTAAACAAGTTATGTGGTAAAACCTAAATAGAGGACAAGTGTCTAGATTTTTGTAGGAATTTTTCCCACTATGGCAGATACCGAGGCTAGCATTAAACCCCATGATTTCTTACTGTGCAGAAGCTGATCCAAAGTAAACTTGCCTCTAATATCGGTACCGTCGTCATACCTTAAGAGATTGACATGATTGTCTTGAGAGCCCGTACATCATGATACATCTGTCATCAGAGGGCTTAATGAGGTCGAAATTAGTTTGATTAAGCTTCTGTGGAGATAGCTGGTGGTGCTTCATTGGTGACTTCCTCGGTCTTTAGCAAATGACTTTGATTTTGCCAACTGCTAACAGGCGCACCCTGTGGTATACAGCTATTTTGCTGATAAGTATTGTCTTCACTTCCTTGTCTCTGGGCTTCATAATTGAATTCCAAAACCTGCTATCGTTCTTTCTGGAATTTTGTCTGCCTATTTCCCTGGTACCCGGCGTCTTGCAAGCTAATTTTCAAACCTTCCTCTGTAACTATTATCCGAATACCGTACCTGTGCCATTGTGCAGCATACATCACACTTGTATGACGTAGAAAGTGACGTCATAGGAGCACCACAGTGCTCTTTAAGATTACCCGTGTTATATCCTGCGCGCCTGGCTGACCTCAATGCAGCGTGCTAGTCTGGCCGATATGGTTTCAGTTATAGACCTTCATATCCTCGTCAATAAGACCAGTAGAATCTAGAACAGACATAAAAATGTTCTAAATCCTCTTCTGGTACGTGTACAAGTTTCTCACGAATATCGAAGGAGAACTTTGACTTCAGAATTCTTAAAACACCTTTGTGAGAAATCCGTTCGTCCCATTAACAAGTTTTGTTTAAATATTTCTCACAGTACCTGCGAAGAATATCCTGGAGTTTAGCATTGTCTGTGGCCCAAGGAGCTCCATGGCTTTCTATGTAGTCTGTGGTTAAACGGATGTTTTGATGCTCAGTCCAAGACAGTGGTAACACTCCTCTGGAAGCTAGTATAAACACGATTCTACGCGGAATATTTTTCTGTGGTATAAAGACTTTGACTTGTCTATGATTGAGCAGATTATCCTCAAGCAAAACAGATGAGAGTGATGATGCAGTTATTACCACATATGGTACATGAACTACCGACTGGTTATTATACTTTGTGTCTTTATTGTATGTTGTACTATTTGTTGCAGTAGGACCAGTGTAATAATCGCATACTTTATAGACTGTCGGTAGTGTACATGGAACCACGCAGCTGACTGTAGACAATTCCTGTTATGCGGTCGTGATTAAGCAACTACTTGGTCATGGCATTCTAGCAGAACTTTGTTTAAACTAGCTTTTATTTGTTGAGATTAGGATTTTATAGATTTTCCAGCGTTGTCTAATTCGGACATAGCGGCTGTGACCGTTTCTTCTACGACTCGCTATAGTTCTGAATTTATCTCTCATACTTTTGCAAAAACGATTGAGGAAAACCATTCACAATGTGTTTGCACTGTTCACTGAATTGTTTTTGAGCCTTCACGCTTTATTCTTCAATGAAAGTATCGACTTTTTTTATAACTGCACAACGGCATTTTTAATTGTTTTTGATCTTCATATAACGTCCGTAGATCTTCCGGAAGGCCTTGACAAGCATTCATCATTTGCTAGAATATCTTACTGTAATGACAATATGTTGAAATTAGCAATCAGTTACTCTTTGTTATTAGATTTTTTTTTTTTCAAATAAGTAGACTGTGTCGCAATTCTTTGTACTGGTTTCGTAATTCTTTGGATTGGTTTTGTAATCATTTAGATTGATTCCCTAACTATGTGATTATGTCACCTCAAAATTTTCTAATAATAGGGCAATGAGGTCATTTGGTTGACCGGCTGTTTGCATTTTCGTTTCACGTGAAGTATTGCCACCATGAATACTTACTTCAAGTGAAACTTATCATCCGATTTATGAATTACGCTACTCGAAAGATCACCTAAATTAGTGTCATTTTCACACAACGAATTATTTGTCATAATATGGGGATTAGTTTCAGAGCACTTTTACACTCAGGTTCCGAAACTCGTGTGTGTTCAACTTCCGAGTTAGCAGACTAGTTCTGTTCAAAGTTAATATCTTCCTATATAGTCATTTTAGGAATCTTACCTAATTTTACCATAACATTAATGTAAATCAAAAATATTTTTGCAAAAATGTTTAATGAATACAATCTGAAAAACATCTACAAGGTAAAATATCCAGCTCAGGAATGCCATGACAGATAAAAAGTTACGTAGACAGTCATCTTGTGACTTACATTCCTGTAATCTCATTGACAGTGCCAAGCGTTATTAAATGACTTGGATGAAAATTTCAGTATAACTTTTTTAAATTTTTTTTCTGATTGGTTTGATGCGGCCTGCCACGAATTCCTCTCCAGCGCCTACCTCCGTTACAGAGGACCACTCACACCCTATGACCTCAGTTACTTGCTGCATGTATTTCACTTTTTGTTTACCTCCAGAGTTTTTGCGCCCTACGCGTCATATGTTAATAGGTGTCCTAAAATCCCGCCCCTTCTTCTTGACAACGTTTCCCATACATTTCTTTTTCCGGAGAACCTCCTCTTTCTTAACCTTATCAGTCCACCCAATTTTCAACATTCTTCTGTAGCACCACATCTCAAATGCTTCGCTTCTCTTCTTTTCCGGTTTTCCCTCAGTCTGTTTCCTTACCGTACAACACTGTTCTACAGTCGTACGTTCTCAGAAATTTCTTCTTTAAATTAAGACCTATGTTTGATCAGCAGACTTCTCTCGGTCAGGAATGCCCTTCTCGTCGTTGATAGTCGGTTTTTTTGTCCTCCTTTCTCTGTCCGTCGTGGACTGTTTTGCTGCCTAGGTAGCAGAACCCCTTAACTTCTCCTACGTCGTGATAAAAAATCCTGATGTTCAGTTTCTCGCTTTTCTCATTTCTGATATTTCTCATTACTTCCGTCTTTCTTTGATTTACTCTCAATTCATATCCTGCACTCATTAGACTTTTCATTCCATTTAGCAGATCCTGAGAATAGCAATGTCGTCACCGAATCTTATCACTGTTATTCTTCTACAATGAACGTTAATTCCACTCTTGAAACTTGCTTTTGTTTCCGTCATTGCTTCTTCGATCTATAGATTGAACAATAGAAGTGAAAGACTACATCCCTCTCTCACAATCTTTTCAATCCGAGCACTTCGTTCTTGGTCTTCCACTCTTATTGTTCCCTCTTGGCTTTTGTACGTTGTAACCTCCCCACAGAAAAAATAATAAATAATATGAATAATATTCTAATTTAGTGTAACCTCAAAACAGAAAAATTCCTGAACTTCTCAACAGTAAAAATTATAATTATGCCGTTCACATTCAGTGTAACGTCCCAAAAAAAAAGAAAAATTCAGTAACCTGGTAATAATACAATGTAACTAACCTCTCAATTAAATTGTCGCTCACTTATAACTTTTCAATGATTGACTGTGAATTTAACCTGGTAGATTTTGGACGTCAGCAGTGCTGCGTCATGGCCCTGAAAGATCATTCTGAATAAAAAAGAGAAATATTGTTACCTCAATGAAGTCGCCGGATAACGCATATATATCTGCTCTTACAATAAATTATTCTGGGACAAGCCTGTGCAATGCTGGCCGATAGATTTGTCATTTATGAAAAGAAACAACTGATTTTTCTTTTGCAATAATCGGGATGATCATGGATTGGAGAAATTAGTAAATTCTTTAAATTGAAGTGAATGGTTGTTTAAAGTTACTTTTTATGAGAAAGATTACTATTAGGACATTTTTTAAAACATTTACATGGGACTTGAGATAACAATACTACATATGCGCGAGGCTGCTTTTACCTTATACAATAATGCTCAGGCTCCGGCATCGCTGCACCACAACCGGCCCAGCCAACACGATACACCAGACCAGACTGCTCGCAATCAACAACTTACTCCTACAGCTACACAGTTCCTACTGCAGTCAACACTGCTCTCTGGTCTGAGATTCTCTTATACCTTACACATCGCAGGCAGCGCGTGAGCAATATATCGAAATTACATCTGCTCGGACCTCTTACATGATCCTCCACTGGGGGGTCAAAAATTTGGCAGCGATGGTGAGTCAATTGGACTTTCCATGAGCAACAAATTTTTCTAAAATCTATTTAGTTACTAAGTCTACAGTCACAGAGTATATACATTATTGATAAGTGCAGAACATATTAAGTAATGAAATAGAGTGCACACGCACTGAGTACAGAATATATCAAGAAATGACAAAAAGTATACGCAATGAGTACAAAAGATATTAACAAATGACAAAGTGCACATGCACTGTATAAGTCTTTAGGAATTTTTACATAACATATCATGGAGTGAAATAAAGTGCACACGCACTGAATACAAAATATATTAACAAATTATATAAAGTGCACATGCACTGTAGAAGTCTTTAGCATTTTTACAACATATCATGGAGTGAAATAAAGTGCACACGCACTGAGTACAAAATATATTAACCAATGACATAAAGTGCACACGCACTGTAGAATTCTTAGGATATTTAGAACGACTGCTCATATTAACAACTGAAATGAAGTGCACATGCACTGTAAAAATCTTTAGCGTTTTACAAGAACTAGGAAAGGAATGGGAAGGATTACATCATGGTTGTAGCACAGTAGGTTGCACATAGTTGCACCGAAAGTCCATATCTTTCTACAGAAGCACAACACCAAGTGAGACTATCTGAAGTTCTCTTCCCTGAAGTATTTATCAGTGTAGCCAAGACACTGAAATGTTGTATTAATATTCAGTGTTATCATTTTGGTAGTACATTAGGTACACCAAACAGTAGGACCATAATAACATCTCCATCGTTCAAGGTGGTGGACAGCTTGGTATGTCAACACCACATTCTTGTAGAATCCATGCTCTTTCACCAACGTAGAATTAATGCAAAAACCAAATATAGTGCTCCATGATCACGAGCATTGACAGCTCAAACGAATATTGCAGTAATTTCTGGTAATTAGGTCAGAAGGTGAAGGACATTAAGTCTTATGCTAGTCATAATTGAGAATTACACTAGTCTGTCAACCGATTTGAGTAATTACTGGCATTCATCGGCTATTTACACACCATTTAAGTAATATGTATGGAGTATTACAGAACATTATTCGTAAGTCATCTCAATATAGTAATTATTGGCACTCATTGGCCAGTTACAAAGCATTGTTTTATGCATTATTCAGAAGTCATCATTCAAAATGAGTTAATTATTGGCATAGCATTTATACATAATTCATGTAATTATAGTAATCATTGGCATTCATTGGCCAGTCACTAAACATGTAGCAAGTATTGAATATTACAAAACACTATTCATAACTCATCTGATTGCGGTAATTATTGGCACTCATTGGCCAGTTACAAAGTATTCATATAGTTTTACAAAACTTTATTCAGATTTATTCAGAAGTCATCATTCAAAACAAGAGTTAATTATTGGCATAGCATTCATAGAGTATAACAAAAACATTATTTACAGAAATTATGGGCATAGCATTTATGCATTATTACAAAACATCATTCAGTATTACTCAGAACTCATCATTCAGATGACATAGGACATATTTAAAATGTAACACACTGTAACTATTACTCAAGGTCTGTGGGCCAATAATACATACATATAATGGATTCAGTACAACAGAGAAATTTGTATTACATTTAGAACTAGAAATATATTTTAACTGGTGGCATTATTTGGTTGTATACTGGTAATAGTTGGGACTGGTAATAATTTCTCTTTTTTTGTGTTAGCAATGCATTGCGTTGGGATCGATAATTGCTGAGGGCATGAAAATATATGCTTTTGACTTATTGCTGGAAATACGGATTAATAACGTCATTCGCCATGAGTCAGCTGTAGGAAGGTTATGAAAGAAGTAGAGTATATGTGATCACATTCATGAATGATACACACAATGGATAAAAAAATGCAAGTACTAGAACAGGTTTAATGAATAACTGCTGCTAGCACATTAATTTCATGAATAGCTTCTCCTGGAAAAAATACAAAATGGATTATTGAGCTGAAAGAAGAAACGCATATTATGTTGAAAAGTAGTGAACTTCAAATTAACAGGTAATGAAACGTGTACTCAATATGTATGTACTCTAGCTGTCTTTTCCAAAACATTCAGTCATTATACCATGCAACATAAGACATACTGTCAAAAGGAACTGCAACAAATACTTAAATAACTACATAGCATTTCTTAACTAATATTAAATATATAAACTTCATCATTCTCATCTGCAAAGAAAAACTTCATTATTCATATTACCATAACTTCATCACTATCATAACCTGCAATGAAAAACTTTATTATTCATATTACCATATTCTTCATATAACTATTCATCATCATTTATTATCATCTGCAAAAAAGGACACTTCATTATTCATTATTCATTTTTCCATTTACTTCATATGATTATTCATACTATAGAGTTTCTTATTTCTAGCATATTTCATCACTAAAACTAAAATGTGTAGTTCTGTCTGACAGCCTGCATCAATCGCCTCGTATTCTGAAAGAAAAATAATTAGTCAAGACTGCTATCATACGATGTGTATAGTATATTCTGGTTAATGCTTGTTAATTCTGAGCCATTTACTCTTCATGAAAAGATATTGCATTTTCTTTTGTTCATTCCGAAGGAGAAATTCCCATTTCATAGTAAGCCACTGTGGATTGTTTAATTTATTTCTTTTACACATTATTGCTTTCTGAAAATGATGAATAAGGATTAATATCTTGCCTTTAAATCATATACTCATAAGATAAAAACTCGTTTCTAGTGATACAACTAAGCATACAACATAGCATGACAGAAAACGTATTATGTCAAAAACATAGACAGTTTTCAAGTGCAAAAAATGTATACACAGTATCATAATGCAGTAGCAAAAAAATGTAGAATAGTCAATATATTGAGATGATATAAGGAAAAAATGTCAAAGTCAACTGGTGTTTGTTATATCTTAAAGATTACATAGTGCATACAGACAAAAATTCTACTTTCGATAGGAAAACGACATACATACACAAAAAATGAAAAATGTTCACGGTCTGATATATAACGACAAGAAAAGCGACCTGCAAACCTTACCTTGCCGGGCTCTTGCCAAGAAAAAATATGATAATCATCAGTAAATAGTCACATAGATAGAATTGCATAAGTGGTCATATAATATGTAAGTTTATCTGGAAAAATGAGCACAGTCTGATGTGTAACGACAAGAAAAGCGACCTGCTAACCTTACCTTGCCGGGCACTTGCCAAGAAAAAAATATGATAATCATCAATAAGTGATCATATAAATATAATTGCATAAGTGGTCATAAAAAATTAAAGGAAATGGCATTACAGTGTGATAAATCATAAAGTATGTTATTTCAATAAAGGGTATAATATTGGAGACATGGTGATTGCCATTACTTTTTCTGGTTCAACGAGATGTAGGAAAGGATACTAATTCTTTAATTTTGTTGGGTGGTTCAACATTTTTCAATATAACAGTCGGAGATAGCATAGTAGATTCATTTGGTATGGAGTTAATTACGTCCTGGAATGAGAGTATGTGTGTGTCCCAATCAATATGTTTTTTATGGCAGTATATTCTACATAGTTTACCGATTTCTTTCATTAGACGTTCACAAGGGTTCGAAGAAGCGTGACACTTGGATTTATAGAACGGGGAAATGTTCCTTGCTCGTAACATACGGATCCATATTGCAGATCGAAATTGTGGTCCATTGTCGGAAATTACTTTCAGTACATGCCCTACATGAAATAGAAAATGTTTTACAAATGCGTTCGAAACAGATTTAGATAACCTTTTCGTAACGGAGTGAAGGTAACAAATTTCGAAGTGAGTTCAACAGCGACAAAGATGTAGCAAAAACCTCTATTAGATCTGGGAATCGGACCAAAAATGTCTACAGCGGCCATGTGTCTCAATTTAACGGGTACAATGGGATGTAACGGAGGAATATGTGAAGTCGTGTCTGATTTAGCTTTCTGGCAGATTTTACATGACGCTAAAACTCGTCGGATAAGTTTCTCCATGTTGGCAAAATAACAGTTCTGTCTAAGTATAAGAAAACATTTCCTGGTTCCATAATGTGCGTAACTTAAATGAGTGCACCAAATTAATTTGTTAACAAGCTCGTCAGAAATACATATTAACCAATTGTTGCTGTCAGGGTGAGAGCGGCGAAACAGAATGTTATTGCGTACAGTGTAATGGTAACATTATTCGTATCTTGCCAAAGGCGTTTAATTTCTTTCCATACATTGTCTTTGCTCTGCTCCTGTGCTATGTCTCGTAATGATGACGAAATAAAATTTTCGAAAGCAACTTGTTGAATATACATGACCCTAAAATTTGCTTGGCAGAAGTTGGTTGCGATGTCTTGCTGATTGTTGCTGAGAGAAATGGATAGTGCGCCTTCTACAACATTTTGTGTACTTGGAATGTGAACAATTGTAAAATTAAATTCCTGTAAATAAAGTTTCCATCTGCTTAATCTGTCATGTGAAAATTTTGCGGAAAGTAAAAACTGTATAGCTCTATGATCTGTGTAAACGTTAGTATGTCTTCCATAAAGAAAATGCCTAAATCTCGTAAATGCCCGTACAACACATAATGTTTCAAGTTCTGTAACAGAATAATTGCGTTCAGCAGGTGACAGAATGCGACTTGCAAAGGCGATGTTTTTAATTACTGTATGACCGTCTTCTTCAATTTCCTGAAAAATGTGTACGCCTAAAGCTGTGTTAGAACTGTGGATGGCAATGGAGAAATTTGTAGTATGATCTGGGTGTGATAAAAGAGGTGCATTCAGCAAGGCATGTTTCAAATTAACAAATTCAGACTGTGCTTGGCTATCCCAGGACCAAATAGCGTTTTTACCCGTCAATTGGCATAATCTAGGGGTGTCTAAAGCAGAGTAATGAATAAATTTACGGAAAAAGTTAATTAAACCCAGAAAGCTGCGTAGTTATTTCTTCGTCGTTGGAACAGTAACGTCACGTAAGGTTTGAAGTTTTTCCGTGTCAGGCGCAATGCCTTCTGCTGATATTACATGTCAAAGAAATTTTGTGGAAGTTTTACAAAAGTGCGATTTGCTAAGATTAATTGTGAGTCCTTGTGCACGAAAAGTTTGTAACAGTTGTTCAAGAATCAGATTGTGTTCAGACCAGTTAGCTTCTGCAATGAGAATGTCGTCTACATGCATTGTGATTCTGTCTTTAAGTTCTGTCGGAAGTATACAATTCAAACCGCGAATAAATGCTGCTGACGAAATAGTTAAACCGAAGGGTAATTTGCAAAATTGATAATTGAATTTGCCAAAATGCCGATTTCAAATCTAATGTGGAATAAATAGCAGTACCATGAAATTTCTGTAGAAGTTCTTCTAGTGTTTGTGGGCGATCTGTTTCATTAATAATAATGTCATTGATGTGGCGCGAATCAAGTACAAGCCGAAGTGAGCCATCCCTTTTCTTAACAATATGGAGCGGGTTTATGTACGGACTAACTGCCGGTTCAATAATTCCTTGGTCAAGTATAGCTTGCAATTCTTTCTTAACTTGTTCTCTGTGAATATAAGGAATGGGATAATGTTTGGCTTTAAATGTGTCGTGCTGTTTGACTTGAAATTCATACATAAAACCGGACATAGTACCAGGGATGTTGTCAAAAACTGGAGCTTGCTGTAAAAGAATATTGCATAGTTCAGTACGTTCGTTGTCTGTATTTGCACTCCTTTGTTTTACTTTATCAGAAATCATTTGCATAACGTCATAGTCGGCTTCGTCTGGTGTATTGTAGTTGCGTATGTTCGTATCTGTGAACAATGTGGAATGACAGTCTGTATTACGCGATGTCGAAATGACCTCTGTCCGATTAATTGTTTGTTCTTCTGCAGATAAAGCGTGCTGAAATTCTAATGCCAGTTGTACATTCTCATCCTTTAACATTAAACAGGAATTTTGAAAGTCAAAAACTGCGTTGTGTTGTACCAAAAAACTCGTACCTAGAATAGCGTCTGTTGTCAATAAGGGAACAATCCAAAAATTTGAGTGGAACGTATGACCTGCAATACAAAATGATAAGTGTGTCTGTAATTTTACATCTACTCCTTTACTAGATACTGCTCCTTTTACTTTAGTTTTGCCTAATGGTACCGTAGGATAGGTATTCTTTTTGTTACATTCGTTGAAAGTTTCCTCATTTATAACTGACATAGGTGATCCAGAATCGATTACTGCTGAAAATTTGGATGATCCAATCTTTACTTCAATGACACGGTGGGAAATGGTTTTTTGAATAACTGGTTTTTCCTGCAAAAGAGTGTCTCGGATGTCGTCAAAAGTAATAACATTTTCGTGAACAACATTCTACGTGTCAAAAGTATTGCTTACGTTGCTGAAAGATTCAGTCTGTACTCTACCTAGTCAAATTATTTCTGACGTGTTGTTATTTGCGCGAGGATGCTGTGGCATTTCGACTGTTTGTACTGTTCTGTTATTTTGTCCTGACGTATTAGGTTCGGGATGATACCGACTGTCTGGTTCATTCATGATAATCTGTTGTTGTGGTTGATTCTACTGCTGGTAAGACCGACTGTTATTAAATGTACGCTGAAAATAGTGCTCATTACTTTTACGTCTGTCATGATAGTCATTGCTATACGGCGCGTTGCGATAGGAATTGAAATGATATGTTTTCTGTACGTAGTTATTTCCTTGTTGCTGTGCATTACTATTTGGTGTAGCCGACGCTATACGTGTAGGCGGCGAAACATTAAAGTTTGGTTGACCTTGCACATTACATTGTTGGTTGGGTATGCTAACCAGCTGGTTTTGTTGCTGTTGTTGGGAACAACCTCTATTGTTACCAAAATGTGGTTCTTGTTGCTGATAATTTTGACGATACTGATAATTAAAATTTTGTCTGTTATTAAAGTTCTGGTGGTTGTCGTTCCTGGAGCGTTTATTATCTTTGCTATTGAAATAGCGTGGCTGATCGTAATTACTGTATGTTGGTTGGCCTTGGTTATAATGTGAAAAATTTTTCTTTATGAAGGAATAATCTGATTGCTGAACTTCCAAAAGCTGTAACAGATCTCTGAATGCCGAAATATTTTCTTTCTGCTGACCTGTCAAAAGTGATACTCTTAATGATCGTGGTAATTTAGAAATACATAATTGGATAAGTGCAGATTCACTGTATGGTTCACTTAAGTACTGGTTTTGTTGGACCATGTGTTCAAAAAATTGCGTGACAGTGGGAAAATTTGAGTTCTCATAATTCGGTAAACTAATTAATTGATCCTTGATTCCACGCTGTGTCGTCTTCGACCAATACGCTGACAGAAAAGCGTTCTGAAATTCTTCTACCGAGTAGCTTTGTCTCGCGATCGGTCTCATACGAGTTGCCGGTTCGCCTTTCAAAAAACTGCAAATAAATTCAAGTTTGTGTGTTACGGGCGAGGTTGGTGGAAAAGCAAAGCTAAATTGTTGTATCCAATCCAAGGGGTGAATCCGTGTTCTGTCATTTTTAAATACCTTCAATTTTCTCACGGATAGAAAGTGCTTATAATCAAAATTATCGTCTCTGTATGTATGAACAGGTTCAGGGTTGAATGATAATCTGTTTGTCTGTGACTGTTCGGATTCTAAGTCACGTAGTCTCTGCAAATTACCTAAATTATACTGGCTATGTGAGTGTGAGAAATGTTCGGAATGTGGCGTATGCTGTGCCGTGTTAGAGGTTGAAACATTTTTCATCTCTGTCACTTCTTGCTGTATCGATGACAATTTTCTACGTAATGTATTATTGGACGAACCTATCTCACTGATCGTCTGCTGCAAATTTTGGAATTCGGGTGTTTGGTTAAACGAAACTGGTGACGTAACGTCTGATTTGGTGTCATTATTATTTTCGATAACATCAATACGACTGGCCAATTCATCACACTTTTCAGTCAGTGCTTTTACCTCATCATCGTTTTTAGTATCACAAGCATTAATTTGTTTTTGTATTTTACGTGTGGTTTTGTTCAATTTCTTAACGTCTGCTTTGATGGCATCGGGATCCTGTATTAATTCCAACTTTTCAAGTCTGTTGGTCATTGTCTGAAAGTCTAATGTGTGTGTGTCTGTTTTTGTTCTAAAATCGGAGATTTCATCATGCAATTCGGTGTTCAACTGTTTGATTTCGTCTGATACTGTAGCGATATTGTTGTCTACGTATGTTTTTGCTTTCATAAACAGTTTACGCTTTTCTTCCTGTCTCTGTGCAGTAGTTGTTTCCATGACTTGTTGCTTTACTTTATTCTCTTCCTGTATAAATTTACGGTAACGCGTTTCACTGATTTGCAGGTGGTGATTAAAACGTTCGTCAATTAGGCTGTTTTGCTGTTCAAATTTCTTGTCGAATTTCGCATCCAGTGTGCGTGAAAGTTCTGCTGACATTAATTTAAACTCGTCGCGTAACTGTGTTGCGTTTTCGGAACATTGTTTAGCGACTGCACTAATTTCATCTCTAAGTAATTTAGTTGTGGCTGCATGTGTATTACTTAATTCTTGTGCCACAGATCTAATTTCTTCACTACTATTCCTGGCACAAGCATTAATTTCCTCACGTAATTGTTCTTTAGTATCATGACGTTGCACGGCAACGGCTGTAATCTGTTCACTAAGTTGTTTGTTCGGTTCTTTAAGTTGTTTGAAATTGTTGTCTTGTTTTTCATTCGACTGTTTGAGATTTTCATTAAGTTGTAGCAATAATGCCATAACTCGATCCGTGTCAAAATTAGCTGCTGTACTGCACTGACACCCTTTGTTTCCTGTTAGCGAGGTATGACTTGAACCATTTTGCAGAACTGCCCGTCACACCATAGAATTCCAATTTATTTAAAAGGATGTTGTGGTTCACACAATAAAATGCCTTTGACAAACCACAGAAAATACCCGCTGCTTGTAATTTTTCACTGTAGGTGTAAATAGCCTACTCGATAGCAGAACCCTTCAGAAATCCAAACTGTGTTCTTGATAATATGTTATTTGTGGGCAGATGGTTGAGAAGCAGCCTGCACATTACTTTGTCTAAATTTTTACGATTCCAGTCGCACGATGATGTGCAACAGGCGGTTGCGGACTTCTTTATACAACAGGATATTGTGTTTTACCAAACGAGTGTATCTTCAACCTGGTTGTGGGGTGATTGCCTCAGTGCTCAGGGCGATTTTATATGATTGGCTTACCGATTCAGGAGCGTATGGCATTAGAACGGAAACGTTTCGATCGCCCCTTGTAAAAGTTGCTTTGTTCCACACACTAAGCAGGCGTTTGCAGTGCAGCAGTTCACATTTCAGGCCGATGAATGGGATTTGGAATGGCGTACAGGCTATACTGATATCCAGAATAGGAAGAACAATCTGTATGGAATACAACCTTTCGGTCCCTACAGGTCTAATGGGCTGCTGCGTTACATTTTTTCACAATGCGCTGGAACTGCTAAGCTCCGTCAGTAAATCTACATCTACATCTACATTTATACTCCGCAAGCCAGCCAACGGTGTGTGGCGGAGGGCACTTTACGTGCCACTGTCATTACCTCCCTTTCCTGTTCCAGTCGCGTATAGTTCGCGGGAAGAACAACTGCCGGAAAGCCTCCGTGTGCTCTCGAATCTCTCTAATTTTACATTCGTGATTTCCTCTGGAGGTATAAGTAGGGGTAACTAATATATTCGATACCTCATCCAGAAATGCACCCTCTCGAAACCTGGACAGCAAGAGCTCCTCTCTTGGTGAGTCTGCCACTTGAGTTTGCTACACATGTCTGTAACGCTATCACGCTTACCAAATAACCCTGTGACGAAATGCGCCGCTCTCCTTTGGATCTTCTCTATCTCCTCTGTCAACCCGACCTGGTAAGGATCCCACACTGATGAGCAATACTCAAGTATAGGTCGAACGAGTGTTTTGTAAGCCACCTCCTTTGTTGATGGACTACATTTTCTAAGGGCTCTCCCAATGAATCTCAACCTGCCACCCGCCTTACCAACAATTAATTTTATATGATCATTCCACTTCAAATCGTTCCGTAAAGGTCTAAGAGATTTTTACCTTCTTCGCGGAGGATTGTGCACACTTTAAGGTGGCTGCACTGAAGGAGGTGGGTTGATAGGGCTTTCCAGCCTACATAGCTCCTCCTACCCCGTGGCCCTCTATATGGAGGAGGGGGGAGGGGGGGCTGGGGGCTTACATCGCACGCACCCCACAGCACCCTCTGGCAGCAGCGCCAGCTTAGGAGTTAACTGAAAGGGTGAACAATCGCGAAGGAGGAGGAGATTAGTGTTTAACGTCCCGTCGACGACAAGGTCATTAGAGCCGGAGCACAAGCTCAGATTAGGGAAGGATGGAGAGGAAAAACGGCCACCCCTTTCGAAGATGGCCGGACATGGTTTGAACTGTCGTCCTCGCGAATGCGCGTCCAGTGTACTAACAACTGCGCTACCCTGCTCGATGTGAACAGTCCTAACAATGATGCTGTTTTTCAGAATGCACTCCTGGCGAGACGAAGCAACTGGACTGCAACACATGCTTCTGCACCAATTCCGGCTTGTGGGGATGCACGCTCATGGCGTGCCGCCCTTATACTCTGCAGCCAGGTCTGTATTAGTGGCTTTACATCTCATGTTGCTCAGCGACTTAGCTTTAAGTGGAAGTTTTGTGGTAAAAACCAAGAAGATACTATCAATTGATTCGAAATGTTCTGTGTTTTCGTATCATTATACTTATATGTGAAACAATAGAGGGCAAAAATCCAACGACTGACTCAAGCTTTTCGACTAGACGCGAAGTTTAGCATCCTCTTTGTTTTTCAAACGGTTCAAGTTATCGAAAAGATGTTTCCTGCCAATGACAGTACACAGTGGGGCATGTAACTCTATGGGGCAGTGGAAAGAAAACGAGACACATGGAAAAAAGTAAAGAAACTATTTATTATTTCAAAAGTAATCACCATAATTGTTAATATATTTATCCCACTGTGACACAAGATGGCCAGTTTCTTCAATGGAACAATATTTGGGGTGTCTACGGAACCATGATTGCGCCCAAGCGTGCACCTCTTTGTCTGAAGCAAATCAGCGGCCACGAAAGTTTTTCTTCAGGGCTCCAAAATCGTAAAAACCTCAAGGGTAGAGATAGGAACTGTATGGACGATGTGTAAGAGCTTCCCAGAGAAGTTTCTGCAAAGTAGTCGACACAGCGAGACCTTCAGAGGTAGTGGTCCGGATTGCTGTACACACCGGCATCTCTAATACCCAGCAACACGTTCCCTTGCACTGATGAATGCCTGTAATCATCGTGGCATACTATAGACAAGTTCATCAAGGCACCGTTGGTCTAGATTGTCCCACTCCTCAACGCGATTCGGCGTAGATCTCTCACAACGTTTGGTGAGTCACGTAGTCCATAAATATCCCTTTTAATGTACCCCACGCATGTTCCATAGGGTTTATGTCAGGAGAACATGCTGGCCACTGGAGTCTAGCGATGTCGTTATCCTGAAGGAAGTTATTCATGAGATGTCCACGATAGGGGCGCGAATTGTCGTCCATGAAGACGAACGCCTCGCCAATATGCTGCCGATATGGTTGCACTATCGGTCGGAGGATGGCACTCACCTACCGTACAGCTGTTACGGCGCCTTCCCTGACCACCAGCGGCGTACGTCGGCCCCACATAATGCCACCCCAAAACAGCAGGGATCTTCCACCTTGCTGCACTAGCTGGACAGTGTGTCTAACGCGTTCAGCCTGACCGGCTTGCCTCCGCTCATCGGTGAAGGGAACGTGATGTCAATCCTGAACGGTCCATTCGGCATGTTGTTGGGCCCATCTGTACAGCGCTGCATGGTGTCGTGGTTGCAAAGATGGACCTCGCCATGGACGTCGAAAGTGAATTTGCGCATCATGCAGCCTATTGCGCACAGTTTGAATCTTAACACGACGTCCTGTGGCTGCACGAAAAGCATTATTCAACATGGTGGCGTTGCTGTCAGCTCCGAGCCATAATCGGTAGGTAGCGGTCATCCACTGCAGTAGTAGCCCTTAGACGGCCTGAGCGGGGCGTGTCATCGACAGTTCCTGTCTCTCTGTTTCTCCTCCATGTCCGAACAACATCGCTTTGATTCACTCCGAGACTACTGGACACTTCGGTTGTTGAGAGCCCTTCTTGGCACCAAGTAACAATGTGGACGCGATCGAAACGCGGTATTGACCGTCTAGGCATGATTGAACTACAGACTGGGCCCGTCAACACCAATATTGGGCTTTTGGTGACTGGGAACATGTTGCCTGGTCGGAAGAGTATCGAGCGGATGGACTTGGACACTGCATGTCAACTGGGGGCTGTTCAAGTTGGTGGAGGCTCCGTAATGGAATGGAGCGTGTGCAATTGGAATGATATGGGTCTCCTAATACGTCTGGATACGACTCTGACAGGTGACACGTGCGTAACCATCCTGT
Organism: Schistocerca americana; assembly: GCF_021461395.2. Classification (NCBI taxonomy): domain Eukaryota; kingdom Metazoa; phylum Arthropoda; class Insecta; order Orthoptera; family Acrididae; genus Schistocerca; species Schistocerca americana. The sequence continues at coordinate 437,673,115 of NC_060126.1, read as the reverse complement.
CTGGTGATCTGCAGCCGTTCATGTCCATTGTGCATTCCGACGGACTTGGGCAACTCCAGCAAGACAATGCGACACCCCACACGCCCATAATTGCTACAGAGTTGCTCCAGGAACACTCTTCTGAGTTTAAACACTTCCACTGGCCACCAAACTCCCCAGACATGACCATTATTCAGCATATCTGGAATGCCTACAACATGCTGTTCAGAACCCATCACCACCCCTCGTACTCTTACGAATTTATGGACGGCCCTGCAGGATTCATGGTGTCAGTTCCCTCCAGCACCACTTCAGGCATTAGTAGAGTCCGTGCCACGTCGTGTTTCGGCACTTCTGTGTGCTCGCGGAGTCTCTACACGATATTAGGCAGGTGTTCCTTTGGCTCTTTCTTTAAAACTACCAAGTAACACCACGAATTTATATTAGTGTCAGTCGTAGGAAGGTATGCTAGTGTGTGGGTTCATAGCCGCCAACTTCATTAGGAGAGTTCAACAAGGTTTTTTATTGAGACTAAACGATGCATAGTGTACAAATCCCATTGATGCATTATTGATGACTCTACAAATATATCCGCTGGACTCTGAAATCAGCAACAGATGAGTCTTATATTCTTTAGTGAAAGACAGTTTAATGTAAGTACAGAAAATACTTCGAACTGAGCCAAAACGAATTAGTAAATATAGGATAGCGTCTTACAATTGTGACAGAATAAATGGGACACATCAGACTCTGTCAAGATATACTATCAGTTTCTTTTTAACATCAGGGATAGACTAAAACTAAGATTTCTGTGCCTATGGAACAGACTGATATGTTACCTGATCTGTCATAGCCTGTATGCAGCGGGGTACCGTAGGTCTCTAGAAGAGCATAGCGTACCACAGGATTGGAAAAGGGCACAGGTCATCCCCGTTTTCAAGAAGGGACGTCGAACAGATGTGCAGAACTATAGACCTATATCTCTAACGTCGATCAGCTGCAGAATTTTGGAACACGTATTATGTTCGAGTATAATGACTTTTCTGGAGACTAGAAATCTACTCTGTAGGAATCAGCATGGGTTTCGAAAAAGATGGTCGTGTGAAACCCAGCTCGTGCTATTCGTCCACGAGACTCAGAGGGCCATAGACACGGGTTCACAGGTAGATGCCGTGTTTCTTGACTTCCGCGAGGCGTTGGATACAGTTCCCCACAGTCGTTTAATGAACAAAGTAAGAGCATATGGACTATCAGACCAATTGTGTGATTGGATTGAAGAGTTCCTAGATAACAGAACGCAGCATGTCATTCTCAATGGAGAGAAGTCTTCCGAAGTAAGAGTGACTTCAGGTGTGCCGCAGGGGAATGTCATAGGACCGTTGCTATTCACAATATACATAAATGACCTTGTGGATGACATCGGAAGTTCACTGAAGCTCTTTGCAGATGATGCTGTGGTGTATCGAGAGGTTGTAACAAGGGAAAATTGTACTGAAATGCAGGAGGATCTGCAGCGAATTGACGCATGGTGCAGGGAATGGCAATTGAATCTCAATGTAGACAAGCGTAATGTGCAACGAATACATAGGAAGATAGATCCATTATCATTTAGCTACAAAATAGCAGGTTTGCAACTGGAAGCAGTTAATTTCATAAATTATCTGGGAGTACGCATTAGGAGTGATTTAAAATGGAATGATCATATAAAGTTGATCGTCGGTAAAGCAGATGCCAGACTGAGATTCATTGGAAGAATCCTAAGGAAATGCAATCCGAAGACAAAGGAAGTAGGTTACAGCACGCTTGTTCGCTCACTGCTTGAATACTGCTCAGCAGTGTGGAATCTGTACCAGATAGGGTTGATAGAAGAGATAGAGAAGATCCAACGGAGAGCAGCGCGCTTCGTTACAGGATCATTTAGTAATCGCGAAAGCGTTACGGAGACGATACATAAACTCCAGTGGAAGACTCTGTAGGAGAGACGCTCAGTAGCTCGGTACGGGCTTTTGTTAAAGTTTCGAGAACATACCTTCACCGAGGAGTCAAGCAGTATATTGCTCCCTCCTACGTATATCTTGCGAAGAGGCCATGAGGATAAAATCAGAGAGATTAGAGCCCACACAGAAACATACCGACAATCCTTCTTTCCACGAACAATACGAGATTGTAATAGAAGGGAGAACCGATAGAGGTACTCAGGGTACCCTCCGCCACACATCGTCGGGTGGCTTGCGGAGTATGGATGTAGATGTAGATGTAGATATGCTACACATCTGTTCAAAACATAGATGAATGATAGTTGCACCTGCGGTAGTGTGGGCACTCCAGAGCACACGTTGCAGGATTGTGCACACTATAGAGGTTCAGTGGGGTAATGGTTGGCAGGCATTAAGGAGACTGCATCGCAAAAGAGCACTGTGGAATGGGTCGACCTGACGATTCTAGGAAGATCTGCAGCTACAGTGTCCAGAAACGTCAACGAGGGCTTCACAGGGCAGAGCGGTTTCATCCAGACAAGATAGCATTCTTTACACATGGGGAGAATGCAATTGAGGTCGGCAACAACCGGATGAAACGGTTTTCAGGAATGTGCAAGCTTTTACGGAAACGGGTATTTAAAGAAGTTACAGTGAATGGTGTAATAGATTGTCACTGTGGAAATGCTGCTTACCCGTTGTCCTACACCCAACGAATCCATTCGATAATGGCTGTTCCCTGTGGTAGGTTGTGGGCTGATCCAGTGGCGGAAACAAATTGCCGTGACCCACCTCGCAGCCCCTTTAAGCATAGTCTACCCGTTAGCAGCAGGTAGTATCGGTACTGCATATTCACAAGGCGAAGCCCTGACTACAGGAATCGGGCGACTCTTCGCAGAGGTTACCAACGTCAAGGGATTACGTTACACATCACTCGCAAGTACAGACTATCACGTAAGGCTCGATCCCCGTGATTCATTTGGCAGTCATTTCTGAACTGCGGCTCGCGAATGAAGGCCTGGAGTTCAGGAGGAGAGTGAGGTTTCAGTCTGAGTCTTCGAGTGGGTCACCAGCCGACCACGACAGCTCCAGCATCAGACCGAAGCGAGACACTCTTCGAGAGTGTCTACAACAGGATAGATATTCACTGTAAAACTGCATTTCATCTCTGACAGGACTGTTATGGACTTCCGTATATTTACGTTCTTGTAATAAAATATGTCTTTCGATCAGTGTGGTGTAATCATTTCGGCAGCGATGTTACTGGAAGGCGTGCGTGATGTGGAGGTGACTGATATGAAGATAGAAGTAGCGCCTCAGTGCCACTGGCATCAGCGGCATCATGATGAAGTAGACACATCAGTATGGATATATCAGAATGTTCACTGTGAAGTGGGCAAAAATTGTATCAGTTTCCCTTATAGAATCAGAAATTCCCAACATTGATACTAGAAGCTGCGTAATTTGTTAAGGTGATATAGTTTTGTAGTGTCAGAAAGTAGATTTTTTCGATTTTCCTGTTTTTTTGGTTGTAGTATTAGTTTTCTTTTCTAGTATTTCTGAAAAATCAGAATGTTATGGCTTTGTAGTATTGTAAGCACCAGATAGGAATAGTGATTGTATTTTTTCTGCAGGAAAAAGTGAGTTTTTTGGCCTATATTAGCATTCCATACAACAGACTAATCGTGAAGATCAAATCACTAGTAAATAAGTACCGATAATGTAAAAAATACCTCATAACCATATCAAAAATGGATGTAAGATTTATTTTGTTCATTTTTTTCTGTCCTATGTTGCAGCTCACGTCTCATCAACAGCTCTCGGCTGTCGACCTGTAGCTAACAGAAAGTTTTCTTCATCTAGTTCCGACACCTGGCGAGGAGGCAACCAGAGTGAGACGGTCTGAGGGACACTGCACGCCCAACACGACGTTCAAGAAGGAATGCAACACGTGCTCCTGCAACAGGGACGGCACAGCGGCCGTCTGCACGCTCAAGGCCTGCCTCTCGCGCTCCAAGAGGGGTGAGTGTCTCACAGGGGCGTCTCGACAGCTAACGAGGTTGCCGCAGGTCTTACCTCTACACTCTGCGAAACGTTACCAAGGGCGATGTAGAATATTTTTTCCACCACCATGAACGTGAAGAGGCCCACTGCTCTTTTTCAAATTATTTTTAGTTCAGTTCCCTTCAAAGCAGTATCTTAGGAGTTGTATGCAAAGCTTTCAGCTACACTACTGACCTTTAAAATTGCTACACCAAGAAGAAATGCATATGATAAACGGGTATTCATTGGACAAATATATCATACTAGAACTGACACGTGATTACATTTTCACGCAATGTGGGTGCATAGATCCTGAGAAATCAGTACCCAGAACAAGCGCCTCCGGTCGCAATAATGGCCTTGATACGCCTGGACATTGAGTCAAACAGAGCTTGGATGGCGTGTACAGGTACAACTGCCCATGCAGCTTCAACGCGATACCACAGTTCATCAAGAGTAGTGACTGGCGTATTGTGACGAACCAGTTGCTCGCCCACCATTGACCAGACGTTTTCAGTTGGTGAGAGATCTAGAGAACGTGCTGGCCAGGGCAGCAGTCGAAGATTTTCTGTATCCAGAAAGGCCCGTACAGGACCTGCAACATGCGGTCGTGCATTATCCTGCTGAAATGTAGGGTTTCGCAGGAATCGAATGAAGGGTAGAGCCATGGGTCGTAACACATCTGAAATGTAACGTACACTGTTCAAAGTGCCGTCAGTGCGAACAAGAGGTGACCGAGACGTGTAACCAGTGGCACCCCAAACCATCACGCTGGGTTCAAAATGGTTCAAATGGCTCTGAGCACTATGGAACTCAACTGCTGTGGTCATAAGTCCCCTAGAACTTAGAACTACTTAAACCTAACTAACCTAAGGACATCACACACATCCACGCCCGAGGCAGGATTCGAACCTGCGACCGTAGCGGTCGTGCGGTTCCAGAATGTAGCGCCTTTAACTCTCGGCCATCACGCTGGGTGATACACCAGTATGGCTATGATGAATACACGCTTCCAATGTGCGTTCGCCGCGATGTCGCCAAACATGGATGCGACCATCATGATACTGTAAACAGAACCTGGATTCATCCGAAAAAATGACGTTTTGCCATTCGTGCACCCAGGTTCGTCGTTGAGTACTCATCGCAAGCGCTCCTGTCTGTGATGCAGCGTCAAGAGTAACCGCAGCCATGGTCTCCGAGCTGATAGTCCATGCTGCTGCGAACGTCGTCGAACTGTTCGTTCAGATGGTTGTTGTCTTGCATACGTCCCCAGCTGTTGACTCAGGGATCGAGACGTGGCTGCACGATCCGCCACACCCATGCGGATAAGATGCCTGTCATCTCGACTGCTAGTGATACGACGTCGTTGGGATCCAGCACGGCGTTCCGTATTGCCCTCCTGAACCCACCGATTCCATATTCTGCTAACAGTTATTTTACCTCGACCAACGCGAGCAGCAATGTCGCGATACGATTAACCGCAATCGCGATAGGTTACAATCCGACCTTTATCAAAGTCGGAAACCTGATGGTACGCATTTCTCCTCCTTACACGAGGCATCACAACAACGTTTCACCAGGCAACGCCGGTCAACTGCCGTTTGTGTATGAGGAATCGGTTGGAAACTTACCTCATGTCGCCACGTTGTAGGTGTCGCCACCGGCGCCAACCTTGTGTGAATGCTCTGAAAAGCTAATCATTGGCATATCACAGCATCTTCTTCCTGTCGGTTAAATTTCACGTCTGTAGTACGTCATCTTCGTGGTGTAGAAATTTTAATTGTCAGTGGTGTATTTACCCATTCTTGGAAACAGTGTTACAAATCGTCTGGTTGAATCGTGTTCAGAGTTAGTTACGATTTCACTTGAATCTCTTGTACGGAGTCAACTTTCAACTTGAGTTTCATTTCCAGGAAGACCAGAAATCGAAAGTGGCTAGATCAGGCGGGTAGGGTTTGGTATGAGAAAGTTGTCATGACTTTTTTCGCTCATTCCCTCACAATGAGCAAACAGTCTTTGTTCTCCCATCTCACAAGCCGTTTGCTTCAAAAAGCCTCCTCAAAACATTTCAGAAGAACTTCGCTGTGACTGACTGACTGACCACAGGGAAGAAATTCCTTAATGCCAAGTGCATGCATGTAAAAAAAATCGTAACATCCACTTCGTTTTGCTAGGAATGTGGTACGCATTTTTAGGCCATGGAGAGGATGGTGTATTTGCTTCATTGCCATAACCACACGTCTGTGTTTGATCGGCAGCTATGACCCTGTGCCGGAAATTTCGACCACCTCGAATACTTGCTCGCAGTTCACACCTAAAACCAAGAGTCTCATTCTTCAGCGTTGAAAAGAGGAGAAACAGACGTCATTGCAGTTCTTCAGTTTAATTCATTAGACAGAATGTGTTGACATGTACTGTTTACAATTCCAACAATTTCACAAATGTTACTTACGGATTGTCTGCACTCGTCCCTTTGTGTCAGTCACTTTAAGCACTTTCACGATAGTTTACCGAGTTGTACATGATGACGGTTCACCCTAGATGTTGTCATACTCCACAGGCTCCCGACCATCTTCAAATCGCTTAAACCACTCAAATGTACTAGCTTAGCTGAAATCTTGATCACCAAAAACCTCTCTTAGAACACGCTGGGTATCAGCTCAGCTCTGCGGAGCTTAAAAGGAAACTTAATGCACATCACTTGTTCCTTCAAGTCAGCCAATTCGAAATTCGCAGACATGGTACGATACAGTGTTAAGGAATTAGGAACAAACATTACACCGATGCACACACGATGATGCCGCCTGGCAGACTAGCATTTGAAACCACAACTAGAGCCACCTAGCTGCAATTGTTTGGGCTCAGTACCGAAATTTTCGGAAGCACCTTTTTCGTGAGAAGATTGTGTATGTTGCTAGATTCCTACAAGAGTATTGGTTAATCGAGTTCTCTGCATAGCCTTATTTGGGTTACTGTCCCTGAGAGTTTTCGATGTTTTATTGACATGCGCCAATCTATTTGCCCGATACCAGTGACAATGTCCTGTGTTGTATTACTCTCTGTGATTCCTTTTAGTAGATATAAATCCTCTATACTTAAGCTGCTGATTCTAGTACCACATTCGCAAGCTTACACGCATTTCTCTATGTGTAATTGGCAGCCGCAACCACACGCTTTGGAAACATCAGTGTAGAGTAGGACACTGCAGAAGAAGGTAAATACAGACCTGTCAAAAGGAGAGCACGTGGACACCCTGGTAGTCAGATGCATGACGCAGATAGGAGAAAATAAGTCTGAGTCTGGGAATGTGGAAATATTTGAGAACCATTCTTACTCCATGACCACGGCTTATTAGGTCGTACTGGAGAAAGGCAACAAAATATGGCCAACTATTACATTCAAGAAATTCAGAGCTACGCTGCCGAAAGGTCATACACAATAACCAGGAGTACCAAATTGATCGCGGCACTGAGAGGAATTCATTGCTGCAAACCAATCAGTGTGGTGTGTTTATTACAGGAGTTATATTCCTGGCAAATATTTGAAAACTGATACCTGCTTAGTTTGTTGAGATATCTAAGCAAACAGTATAAAAGATGTCAGCTGAAAATTATGTTAGATTAAGTCATTATTCATGTAATAAAACGAAAATCATTTGAATTGCACTCCTGAGGTTTAAAACATAAACTCACTACCATCAAGTGTGCCGAGAAACATTCAAGTAAATATATGTGTCTTAATAGATCATACTCGTAAGTATTTAACCATCACTTACACGTTACATAATTTAATTAGTTATTCATATATTGTTTAACATACGATGTCGCAAGGTCTCAGAAGAACCAGACAAGGGAGGCGCTTCTCTCAGAATCTGTAACTATGCTCTAAATATGATTAAACTTGAATGGCGGTCCATTTTATTAAATTGGTAGTTTAAGTGGAAGAGGGGGGCGAAAAAGGAAGCATACATGGCAAAAGACTGTGGAAGCTGAACGCACTAGGTCGCATGTCTGTTGACTGCTAGCTCGAGAGGAACATTTGTTAGTCGGGAGCTGCAATGTTCAAGTGGTTCTGTGCATCGAGTCAGACACTCACGTGAAATACTGTAACTTACAGTCGGACTCAGAGTAATTTCGGCGAGTTCGGGGACTGTTAAGACTAACATTTACGAAGGGAGCTTCGAACTTAGTTTTCGCTGCAGTAGTCGGTTTGGATGTTTGGTTTGTGGGGGATCAACTGTGCAGTCATCAGCGCCCGTACAAAGTCCCAATGTTTTCGCATTCCAATTTTTACACAGTCCACTCTAAAAACTGTCCCGAATGATGATGACAAGGAGGAAATGATGAGGACAACACAAACACCCAGCCCCCGGGCAGAGAAAATCCCCAACCCGGCCACGAACAGAACCCGGGGCCCTGTGATCCAGAGGCAGCGATGCTAGGCACTAGACCACGAGCTGCGGACATCGGTTTGGAGGGTGGTACAGATCTGAACTTTAAATAGTGCCAGCCAGGATATAGATTTTGTGTATGTCCGTCACGATCTAGTCAGTTTGTGCAAACGTCTTATACTGTTTGCACATTTTGGTAAAACTGAACTGCAGTTTAGGTTTTATTTGCCACACTTCAGTGTGTAACACGACACCATTTACACCATGTTTTCTGATTGTTTAAATAGACCTGAGGTCATTTAGAACTTTTATGTTTTGGTTTGGCCTACTGCATTAGTCATCTGGGATTTATACCATTCACTCTCTTATAATGATTTTATGTATATAAATTCGCAGTTCTGCCATACATGGCAGTCTTTTTTTACCGTAAGATGGATATTTTTTTTAATTGCAGCTGGCGTTGCTGGTGTTTCAGTGAATGATGGCGGTGTGTGAACCACCCCCAAGGTCGAGAGTGAGCCAACATTAATAATTAGGACCATACATTTACCCACAAAACACAGTACATACAGTTCCACACATTAAATAGAATGACACCATTAATAAATATAGACTTCGATTAGAAAGTGGTAGCTACAGTAGAATATTCAAAATTTCTCGGTGTATGCGTTGATGAGGGGTTGAATTGGAAAAAACAGACTGAAGATCTGCTGAAACGTTTGAGTTCAGCTACTTATGTTATTAGGGCCATTGCAAATTTTGGCGATATACATCTCAGTAAATTAGCTTACCACGCCTATTTTCATTCTCTGCTTTCGTATGGCATCATATTTTGTTGTAACTCGTCATTGATTAAAAGAGTGTTCATTGCACAAAAGCGTGTAATCAGAATAATTGCTCGAGCTCATCCAAGATTATCCTGCAGACACTTATTTAAAGAGCTACAGATCTTCACTGTAGCCTCACAATGTATATATTCACTTATGAAATTTGTTATTAACAATCCGAACGAATTCAAAAGTAATAGCAGTGTACATGGCTACAACATTAGGAGAAAGGATGATCTTCACTACTCAAAGTTAAATCTAACTTTGGCTCAGAAGAGGGTAAATTATGCTGCCACGAAAGTCTATGGTCACTTACCTAATAGCATCAAAAGTCTGACAGATAGCCATATAACATTTAAGAGGAAATTAAAAGAATTTCTTAATGGCAACTCCTACTCATTAGATGAATTTTTGGATATAGTAAGTGGGTTATTTCCCCAATCCCCACCAAAAAAAAAGAAAATTATAAATATTAGGTGTCATGTAATATTTTGTGTAATGTAATATCTTGTAAAGACACTTTTATTAACCTGACACGTTCCACATCATTAAGAAGTGTCTAATCTAATCTCCAGCCATCCAGGTATTATATTAATCAAAGTATTTCTGTAACTGAAAAAAAAAACAACAGGAGGCTTTCACGTAACCTATATTACGAGTAAGTATACAGCGCAGCAGAATTAAAGGATCACTTTTCTGTACCCTATAATTGTGTCCGTTGTTGACGTATAATTTTGAAATTTTGGATCAACGGTGCCTAAAACCTTCCAGTGTAATGATGCAAAAGCGTGACGACGTGTGATGCACCCTCGGACTTGACGATGCTACAAAAGGCGAGGTGTGAACACGTTCTAAAAAAAGACTAGATCTCAGAAGTTTATGTGACGTGCAGAGTGCGTTAATGATGTCTCAGTGGCACCAAATTACACCACAATTTCTTCTAACGATGAGAAGCTCGTCACAGCTCTTCTTACGGAGATTTAACCTCTTCTTTTGATGTCTCTGCGATGGAGGTCAGAACTGCTACACCCAGCGTTGGAATCACGCTGTTTTCTTATGAGTGGCTGACAAAAACATTCCAGACGCGTCACCGCTCAGAAAAGAAACAAAAAGGCCTCAGGGGGGTGGCATAAAGGGCGTCAGTAAAACGACTCCTTTGCTTTGGATACTGATTCCCACACATTTCGCAAAACGACAATTACCAACGCATTGAGCAAGGGGAAGACGTTCTTGACAGCCTTTGACACTACTGATACCCTTCTCTGTGGACACTGCGGGGAAGCACTGAATGTGATTGCAGCCCTTTGGAGTCCAGCGCGATCCCAATTTTTCCTCTGGAGTACAGGTTGGAACCACTACATAAAGTTCAGAACCATTCGACAAAATGTGAGCATGATCCAAAGCAGGTTTAGGTTCTCCTGCTTTTTCAGTGCCCCTGTTCCACGCCTTCCTGTAGGAGAGATCATGGAGGGGTGCAACATTGACTCACACAAAAGTAAAATCGCTGTGGGTCTCCCTAAGGCACCCTAGTTTGTCAAAACCCTCGTTGGCACGCATCCACATTTATTGAGAATTATAAAAATATTTCTTTACAGAGAAAACCGGAAAAGTATCCCTACGTGCCTGCAGATAGGCAACCATTTGACAAACCTCTGAGAGCACTTGCCTACCTGAAGGTGCCTACAAGTATTCTGTAGATTTTCTCTTTAAAGGCACATTTTTAAAAATCTCAATAAATATTGGCTATTGCCACTCAGGATTTAACGCAGCAAGTTATCTCAGACGATCCCTTTGCCTTTTATTCACGCATGTGTTAGTATCACATCGGCCGTTCACCACGCGACAGTACGGCGTGAAACAGGAGCACTGAAACAGCGTAAGGAATATTTGCTGCTTCAGAGAACGTTCAAATGTCATCGAATGGATTTGAATGGTCCCTAGTGGTTCCACCCCGTAAACCAGAGCAAAATTGCGGTCGCACTACACTTCAAACGGGTTAGATCACTTTCAGAGGGACTGTAGCCCCGTGATGTCCGCCGAGGAGGGTTGAATAGCCCAAGAGGTTTCAACAGTGCCAAAAGTTGCCAAGAACGTCACCCTTTTGCTTCGTTGCACTGCGAAATGTAGGTTTCGACTGTGAAATGTGCGAGAATCTACGTTCCAGGAAAGAGACAGCTTCATTGAGGCCCTTGACGTCACTAGCTGAGGCCTTTTCGTTTCAGTTCTGAGCAACGGTGTGTCTGAAATCTTTACCTGGACCACACACAAGAAAATCGCGTGAATTCACCGCTGGGCCTTACGGTCCTGATCTCCATCAGGCAGGCATAAAAAAAAGAGGTGAAATGTCGATACGAGGGGCCGTGAATACCTTCCTATCGTGAGACACATCCACGGTGTCGTTGTGTAGATTTGTAGCGGCATTTGGTCTCACTGAGACGTCGTTAACCAACTTTACACGTCACGAGAACTGCTGCACCCTGGCCTTTACTCAGCACGTGTCGTCACCTTGCTGCTTGAAGCGTCATCGAGCCAGGTGATGACGTCACAAGGTGCCACGCTTTTACATCTTTACAGAGGAAGTTTGTAGGCACCTTTGAGCCAAATTTCGAAGTTATGCGTCAGAATGGAAGACAATTACGTGTTTCGAAACAGTGATCCTTTAATTTTATTGCGCAGGGTAATTTACTATGCAAAGCTAGTTAGTTAGTTACGTGTTCCATTGATCAATAGCACGGAAAGACCGTTATGATGTGAAACGTGTCAAATGCACAAGAAATGCTCACAGGAAACAAGGTTTCTTTTACATTATAGTGTTATATCTAGATATTTCTGTTATCTATCCCATTCCCTTAAATGGCACAAAATGCATATATTATATCCCCAGATTTATTTACTCATATTTAAGAATTCATGTATGGTATAGAAGGAGTTGTAAAGGAGGTATGATTTCAATTTGTTTTTGAAACTATTACTGCTGTCTGTCAGACATTTTATTTTATTTGGTAATTTATCAAAATGTTTTATAGCAGCGTATTTTACCCCTTTCTCTGCCAAAGATACGTTAAGTAAAAGATAGTGTAGGTCTTTCTTTTTTCTGGTATTGTAGTCATGAATGTCACTATAGAGATGGGGCCCCTCCACGCCCGCACCAACGTGATGACCAAACCAAAAGTTCTACTGTCACCTCCGTAAACATGTTAGTTGTCTAGTAAGTGGATCACAGGATGCTGGGCTGTGATGTTGTCCGTGCGTCTGGGTAAGGCTACGCATTAACACTGTCCATCAGGTGATAGATAGTGGACGAAACGCGAGTGAGGGTAGCGATTTGACGAGCAGAGGGAAAAAAGTGCCATGGCTCGTGCCGTGGGAAAAAAATCTCTGCGAGAGTGGGATGGGTAGTAAGAGCAGTAGTGGCTTACTAGCTGCGATAGTTCATGCAAGGTTGGATTTGTTAGTATAGGTATCATGCATCATTACCATGACAAGCGATGGCGATGTGTCCCAGTTGCTGCTGCTGCTGCATTCCTGGAACAATCAAGATCGTTATACAGTAGTGGGAGATCGGCCATAGATCATCTCACTGTGTGGGGGATGTGTGGAGCTTGTTTGCATGCAATGTACGGTACTGCTTCCCTGTGTGGTGCCAGTTGTTCGGCAGTGTATTCCGAATGTCATTGTTGATTTTAAACTGGTCCATGTTGTTGAGAAAAAATTTCATTACTGAGTAAATGTACTGTGAAGCAGTTGTAAGAATTCCTAACTTTTTAAGCAGATGCCTACAAGATGTGCGGCTATGAACCCCACACATTATTCTAACTACTTTCTTTTTAGCCCTGAATACCTTTTGCCTAAGTGATGAGTTGCCCCAGAATATTATTGTGTATGACATCAGAGAGTGGAAGTATGCAAAGTATGTTAGCTTACTATTTTCTACATCCTCAAAATTGGCAATTATTCTGATTGCAAAAGTTGCTGAACCCAGTCGCTTTAGGAGATCCAAAATATGAATTTTCCAATTAAGATTCTCATCTACACGTACACCCAAAGACTTAGTATGCTCTACCCTAGCTACTCACTTCTTTTGGTGTGTTATATTTATTCAAGGAATTATACTTTTTGCAGGAGAAAATTGGATGTACTGTGTTTTATCAAGGTTCACAGAAAGCCCATTCACAGAAAACCAATTAATAACTTTTCCAAAGACCTTATTTGCATCATTTTCTATCGGACTTTCTTTTACTGGATTAATAATTAGGCTTGTATCATCAGCAAACAGTGTTAGTTCAGCTTCTTGTTTCACATAAGAAGGGAGGTCATTCACATATATCAAGAACGGGAGAGGACCCATGATCGAACCCTGTGACACACCTAATGTAATTTCACCCCAGTTAGATGAAGTGGCAAACTCCTTTCAATCACTTGAAGCATATAAAGAGACTTTTTGCTTGCTTGTTCTTGCTTGTTGAATATTGTGGATTATAATAATAATAGTCCCATACTCGGACAATGAGTGCAGGAGAATAGATGCAGGAATCCTGCACAGCTGCTCAGGCCTAGAGGAGCTGGTTTGCCATTCCCTTCTTCCGACCTGTTAAGAAGTATCAAATGTGTTACGGTGTCTTGTGGATGATTTGCATAAGTGCTTGAGCGTGTAGTGTTACGTTTGTGTTGTCATGGATGAAGTGAAGGGAGAGGGTTATGTCCGGTGCCGCCACATAGCCAGCTCCTCTTGGAGAGCACCAAGGGGCCCTCCCTAGCTTAACGTCCCCATCCGACGTGCCCTCACTTCGTGAAACACTGTGGAGAAGTTTGGAATTTAATCCAGCACTTTGGCGCAAAGACTGGTGGTCAGAGTCTTTATACTACCACCTCCCGTTGCCTGGCAAATACTGGCAGCGAAAATTTCTTCCCACACCAGGATTCGAACCAGCTTACCTGCGAATGAGCGCCACTGCACAGGCGTGGGTTAGCGACCTTTGTTATGGAGGGAGGTCACTGTGTGGTGTAGAGCGTGTTAAAAAAGTATTCCACATTTTGAGAGGTGATAGCAGAGACTGAAACAAGGCAAAGGTGCCCAGTAAACGTGGGCTCTGAAATAGACTAGGGGTATCTCTTTGGTTAGTAATCAAAACGTCCTTAGTCTCAGGTTCGAAACCCACCACCACTTAAATTTTGACTAATAATCAGCTTGGCGGCCGAAGACATCCGGCATAAGAAGTCACCTTCATTCTTTTTACAGAGGGTGGAAGAGTGGACAGAGGTTCAAGGCATTCTCTTGTCCTTGCGGTGGGAAACTACCCTTAAAGGTGGCAGAATCAGCAATGGCCAATGGCATAAGGATGCAGAAGGCAAGGGAAACCACTATGTTACAGACACACAACGCATATCCACAACATGTGGCCTGTGATTAAAAAACTTCTAACATTCTGCGTGGTGTCTGTTTGTTCTAAGTCGTGTCTCCCAACCACTTTCGCGCAACGGCGCTCTGAGCGTGTTTTGTAGGGAATTGACTCGTTTGAACCCGGGACCTATTGCTGGTAAGGAGACGCCAGACCACACATGACATGTAGAGTTCAGAAGAGTTCAGTGAAACTAGCGATGATATAACCAAATACTTAATGATCTCAGCGTCAACTCCACTGCACTCCCTGTAAAAGAATCTTCATACTAAGTAAATTTAGTGGAAGGGGTTCAAGGCTTTCCTATTCTTAGTTAGCTGGTAAAATAACTTCGAAAATTTTTATTCTACTCGAACTCGAATTTTTATTCTACTCACAAAACATTGTTTATAAATTGTACTATTGATAAAAGGAAATAATGTAATACAGGATGATAAAAACCAACTGCGTTCAACAAAAATGTGAACGAATATTCCCCGAATGGGCTTCCAAGTTCTATAATGGATCGAAGGATGACCTATGCCATATCACATCTATAATCTAGGTTTAAATTAAGTTTCATAAAAGAGAAAACTATCAAAAATGGTCTACAGTGCTCCTCAATTAACTTTAATTACTTATTCAACTTGTCGTAAATTACAGTGGCTGATGTGGCTTCTCAATAATTATATAACAGAAAAATCATCGCGTTTCAGATTTTAACTTCAAGTAGCAAATGTGAATACCACGGAGTTTAATTGAGGATCGACACTAGTATTACGTAAAAAGGGGATGTAACAGATGAGACTTCTGCAGTTCTGAGTGAAATCTTATGCGCTCTTATGTGGCATCGCGTGCGTTCATTACCTTGTCGGCGATTAGGCAGCATCAGGGATGGCTGGCGGCGCAGCTCCACACACCTCGTCGTCTCGGTGGCAACTCTCTCAAACTTATCCTTACTACTGTTTACCGAAGTTGGTTTAAGGAAAAGGTATGTGACTGTGGTTTCAACTGACCAATCAGAGTCTCAATGTTAACCTTAAGCTCCACCTACAACAATTCTCTCTATCCAATGAGAAACGTTATACTTTTTGTGGTGGGGCAATGTTTCTAATGTTTGCTATGTAACAGAGACGTGTATAGTCTCACGCTAAAACTTGCAGCTGGTGTGGCCCTTTTAGTGTTATCATAAGATCTATACTGTTCTTCTGGAGGGCTCTACCTTTTAACATGGGCTGCGGGGATGGGCCTCTTGGCGGTCGGCCGGCTATGCGGGTGTCCCATTGTCCGGCTTTTATTGTAGGGCCTTCTAGCCTACACAGCTCTGCTCTCGGCTTCTGTTCTCGTTTCTCCCCTTGGAACTGCGTCTGTTTCACGGTGGAGAGGTATGACATGCATTTAGACATTCTTGTGTTAGTCTGTGGTATTCCATTTGCTGACTCGTTGATCTTATTACTTTGGTTAATTTAATGTCAGGATTTATTCAGAGCTATGTGACATATTGCCGGATTTGCTATCATGTCAGGGTTTTCAGGGAAGGTGTTGGATTTTCCTGACACCTTACAAACTATCACGATGATCTCTCCATTGGCAAAAGATTTCAGAGTAGTTAACCATTCGGGTCTCCCGGAGGGGACCGCCAAGGATGACGTGACAATGAGAAAAAGACTGAATAACCGACCCAAGGATAACATTCCATGAGTCGGGGCATGCAATGACAGAAGTGTAAATGTGGTATGGAAGCTAGAAAACCTGATGGAGAGAAGACAAGAATTTCTGGTCAGATGAGTAGAGGGTAATACCAAAAGCAGCAGAAAATGGTATAACGGGAGTGGGATTCGCTATGAATAGGGAGGTAGGCCAGAAAGTATGTTACAGTAAACAGTTCAGTGATAGCGTTGTTCTTATCAGAATCGACAGAAAGCCAACAACGACAACGGTAGTTTAGCTGTACATCCCGATGTCGCAAGCTGAAGATGAGGAGACAGAGAAGGTATATGAAGATATTGAAAAAAAATGGTTCAAATGGCTCTGAGCACTGTGGGACTTAACATCTGAGGTCATCACTCCCCTCGAACTGAGAACTACTTAAACCTAACTAACCTACGGACATCACACACATCCATGCCCGAGGCAGGATTCGAACGTGCGACCGTAGCAGCAGCGTGGTTCCGGACTGAAGCCCCTAGAACCGCACGGGCACATCGGCCGGCAAGATATTGAAAGGATAATACAGTATGTAAAGGAAGATGAAAATCTAATAGACATGGGGTACCGGAACGCAGTTGTAGGGGAAGGAACAGATTACAGGATAATATAAACTTGGAGCAATCAATGAAAGAGGAGAAAGGCTAATTGAGTTCTGTAGTAAGTTACAGCTAGTTATCGCGAATATTCTGTTCGAGCAGCACAAGAGGAGGAGGTATACTAGGAAAAGGCCGGGTCATACCCGAAGATTTCAGATTACATCATGGTCAGGCAGAGATTCCGAAATCAGATACTGGATTGTAAGGCGTACCAAGGAGCGGATATAGCATCAGATCACAATGTAGTAGTGATGAAGAGTAGGCTGAAGTTTAAGAGACCAGTCAGCAAGAATCAATGGGCAAAGAAGTGGGATACAGAAGTACTAAGAATTGACGAGATACGTTTGAAGTTCTCTAAAGCAATAAACATGGCAATGAGGAATGGTTCATGCAGTACACTTGAGTAGGAATGGACATCTCTAGAAAGGGCACTCACAGAAGTTGGAAATGAAAACATAGGTACAAAGAAGGTAACCGCGAAGAAACCATTGATAACGGAAGAAATACACTAAAGAGCCAAAGAAACTGGTACACTTGCCTAATATCGTGTAGGGCCCCCGCAAGCACGCAGAAGTGCCGCAACGTGATGTGGCATGGATTCGACTAATGTCTAAAGTTGTGCTGGAGAGAATTCATACCTGAATCCTGCAGGACTGTCAATAAATCCGTAAGAGTACGAAGAGGGTGGAGCTCTCTTCTTAACAGCACTCAGCAAGGCTTCACAGATATGCTCAATAATAATCATATCTGAGGAGTTTAATGGCCAGCGGAAATGTTTAAACTCATAAGTGTGTTCCTGGAGCCACTCTGCAGCAATTCCGGACGTGTACGGTGTCGCATTGTCCTGCTGGAATTGAAAAAGTCCGTCGAATGCACAATGGACATGAATGGGTGCAGATAGTCAGACAGGTGATTACGTACGTGTTACATGTCAGAATCGTATCTAGACGTATCAGGGGTTCCATATCACCCGAACTTCACACGCTCCACACCATTACAGAGCCTCCACCACCTTGAACAGTCCCCTGCAGACATGCAGGGTCCTTCGATTCATGAAATTGTCTCTATACCCCTATATCTCCATCCGATCTATACAATTTGAAAAGAGACTCGTCCGACCGCGCAGCATGTCTGCAGCCATTAACAGTCCAAGGTCGGTGTTGACGGACCCAGGTGAGGGGTAAAGCTTTGTGTCGAGCAGTCATCAAGGGTACACGAGTGGGCCTTCAGCTCCGAAAGCCAATATCGATGATGTTTCGTTGAATTGTTCGCACCCTGACTCCTGTTGATGGCCCAGCACTGAAATCTGCAG